>NC_085959.1:41211792-41831992 GCF_963556715.1 Cydia fagiglandana | reverse complement strand
GATGTACAATGTACATTGCTGCTTTTCTTAGCGCAATACTGCTCTTTGAGTGTTGCCCTACTTTAGTTTGCTTTACATTGCTACGGACAAGATTTGCTTGACGCACTTATAGGTAATAAGTATGATGTTGTCAAACGTTGGCTTTTGTGTACCTATCAAAGCAAAATGAGGATCTTTTTGAAGATAATACGTTGTGTCGGATGATTGTTGTTTTAATTTCTAATGTCATTTTGTTAAACAAATATCCACCCTACCCTACAAGATAACCTTGAGTTAACTCTACTAAAAGTAAACCTGGATATTTGTTTAACAAAATTAAAGTTAAAGATTAACCACCTTTAGTTATTCAATACACATTTTTCCTGAATACAGGGTCGTGTAAGAAGCGTATAATTTAAACGTAAATGCGAATAACACCCCTCATTTACCTTGAGGATTAAAACTGCGACGACACTCTTAAACCAAGAAAGATTCTATGGTAAAGGGATTTTTTATGACAAACCACTTTAACCTCCTTAGGACCGGATTTCAATTATTTGCCAGCCTAAATTTAACTCTGTCAAGTTGACAAAGAGTCTAAAGTTAATTGGGGTCTATACTCGTATGCTACGTGTAGGACGCGGGTCCTCAGGTGGATAAAGCTACCATAAAACTTACATAGAAGTTATGCAGCCCTGAAAAGGCTTAGTTTTGTAAGCGTATGTATAAGATCAAAAATAGGTAAGGCCCATTGTTATTTACCTTCCTTTGTTTAATTATGAACTTGCAGTTTTGTCTATGGTACTAGGGAATATGGAAGCAAAATTTTAACCCATGCACACTTATAAAAAGTATAATATTTTATAAGTAGGCAAACTTAAGAATCGGGCCTGTTATGACGCAGGTACCGTACAATAGTAACATAAGTGCTTATATCAAAACATATTATTTGCACTTTTATTTTATCCGAGCACTAGCAGCAAAGCGGTAATGCGTGCAGCTTTCATAGTGAGGTCGTGGTTCGAGCCTCGGCTGGTACCAATCAGTGAGTTCCTTCAAACTTATGTACAAACTTAAATTTTTGAGTTTCTTTTAGGTGATCGACAACATCTCGATAATATCTGGATACATACATAGTATGCCACGAAATTCTAAACAGTATTTCAGACTTACGAAAATGATGATTTCACTTTTATGGAATTTTTTTTTTCATGTTAACTCAAGGCCGTTTTTGTACAAAGTGGCCTTAAGGCCGGCAAAGTTTTTCTAATAAAAAAAAATGATTCGACAATAATTAAAATGACGATTACTCTCATGACGGCGCTTTTACCGCGACTGGTCGCAACGATAACGCCGAGAGCCAGTTAATTTTCTAAACTTCAAACTAATCCAGTTACGCTATGATAAACCCAATGTTCAACGCGGTTGCCACACCGACTACATAAAACGGTTGTAATCAGTTTTTTCGTACCAAATATAAACATTAAACAGTTGAACCAGTGGTAACCGACCGATGGACGTTGCAGGCGTTATTTTTAGTCGGACCGCGAACCAGTCGGGTGCGCGCTCTGCCGCCAGTCGCGGCGCGCTACTCTCCCACTCGGTCGTGCCTGTGTTATAGTGAAATTAAAAATAAAAAACCAGAATAAAACAAGGTTAAAGAAGCTTGGATGTGCTGGCTGGAACCGTGAGTTTGGACGACGCTTAAATAATTGTGATTGGAATCGTTGCGCGGAGCGGTTGAGGGAAAGAAAAGTTTTGCCGCAACTTTTTTTGCACCGGGAAATTTGATTTCAGTGCAACTTTCTGGGGATTTGACGCACATGTTTCATAGATTAATGAATGAAAACTTGGAATATAACCAGAAATAGTATTTGATACATTTAGGTTATTTGTAGATCTAATTGTCTTTATCAAAAAGTTTCCTGGAATATAGAGAATCATCATCATCAACATTTGTAACAACTTGTTTGAACAGCCTTCGAACATAAATTATGCTAAACTAGGCATTTTCTAACTGAAGTTCTGAAGTTTCATCTCATTTTACAACTTAAAACGGTTTCGAGTTTCGAGTACACACGTGGTAGAGTACACACTTGTATTACTTTGCATAATCTTTTTATTTATATTTTAACTGAAAAACATAACTTTCTTTAACATTACGTCTATTTCTTAAATATGACACAACTTAATTTAAAACTTTCTGTAAAACATTAAGTTCGATTTGCATTTTTTGTAGAGCGCAATTTGTACACAATTTTTTTTCATATGCCTACATATAATTTTGTAACACAATATGGTCTATCCACAATTGTACATTTATACAAAAAGCTTTCTAAGTGTATAAATATTTCACTTACGGGACTCCTATGGGTTAGTTACAGTCCGGTTGCATCATTTATCTCATTATTAAGTCTAATTAAATACATATCAAATAATACAAATTCCTATTTTACTCGGGTCACCAGATTTTTGCAATTGTACCGTCTAGTTTCCACAACCTTAAGCTTGACTTGAAATTGAAAGAAATACTTAATTAATAACAGTACCTATATTTTTTTCTTATAAAAATAGGACCTGTACCTGTGTATGTATGTAATTAGAATTGTTCTCACAATCCGGCAATAAGCAGTAGAACTTTAATGAAACGGAACTAAAATAGAATCACACCTCGCAGCACCATTATAATAATGCTCGGTGCTTTCGCCCTCGTGTAAATGCAGCATCATTCAATGCAGCGTCATTTACAGTTGAAGCGTTCATGGAACTCCATTTCCATTGGCCTGCCTAATTTCAGCTATTTGACTATTTTTACTATTTTTTCGGCTCATGGAGAAGCAGTGGTAGCCGAGTGGATATGGAGGTCGCGGGTTCAAATCCTGGCTCGTACCAATGAGTTTTTCGGAAATTATGTACGAAATATCATTTGATATTTAGGTACCACTAGCTTTTCGGTGAAGGAAAAACATCGTGAGGAAACCTGCATACATCTGCGAAGAAATTCAAAGGTGTATGTGAAGTCCCCAATCCGCATTGGGCTAGCATGGGGAGTATAGCCCAAGCCCTCTCGCGCATGAGAGGAGGCCTGTGCTCAGCAGTGGGACGTATAAAGGCTGAAATGATGATGATGATGATGATGGAGAAAAAAAAAACAAAATTAGCTCCAGTTTCCCTGCGAATAATTTTGATATACAGTCAGCGTCAAATATATTATAGCACCCGAAGTGGCCAAATAGTTCGTCACACTGTACTAAATGTATAGTATAACGAACTATTTGACTACTTGTGTAGCTATCTATTTGATACTAACTCTACTAGCTTCTCTCTGTTACTTACATACAGGCCTATTCGGATTTCGAGATAATCACATGATCTTAAGACGATTTAGAGATTCGACTAGACGTGACTTGGATATCTAAGTCATAACTTGTCGAAATCGTTCAAGAGGACCTCCAGAATCGCGGAAACGTCAAATTTGACATATCTATCTTACAAATATCTTTAAATTATCCATATCGTAACTTGTTGAAGTCTAATAGAAATCTAATTCATTTTCCGAATCGAGCCGTTAGTCTGCTTTGAATGATGATGTCTGGACCTAGAGACTTTCCTACCACGAATATGGCAAGGCTAGTGACTTCCTTCTGATATTTATATAGTTAATCGATATTCTACATTATCGATTTTTATAATATAACTGTCATAAACAAATGTGGCATGTTTGGTAACAAATTAACAAGAATAACGAAACTACCAATTAATTAATATATGTACATATTACCTACGTACTCGTACATCATACTTAAAAAAAACTATGACACGTACTCTGACTTGTCCGTACATCTATTAGCTAGTGCATGCGAAGCACCCGCGACAGCTAACAGTAAAATATGATTCCAAAATAAAATACAGTAGAATCCGTTTATTATGACTCCGCTTATACTGACCAACCGCTTACTATGACGTAATTACTGTGCGAAGTTTGGTTTTCATATAAAATTCTTAGTGACAAATTCGGATAAGATGACTTCGCTTATAGTGACAAATCGCTTACTATGACCGAAAAATCCCATTTTCATGAAATTATGTCCGGTTATACTGACACTTATGCTGGTTTTCGTGGCCGTCACCACGTCTTTCCCTGCGAGGACGATTGGTACGTTCGTGGCGAGTAAGGTATTTTAGTTTTGATCATCAATGACAAGTTGATGTTTGTTACAAGTTTAATAAAACTTATTTCTCACAAAGGGATATGAGATTAATTTGGAAAACATAACAAAAATAATAAGTTGTACAACTATGTTTTATATGACATCCGCTTAGTATGACGTGTTTGTCACTTGCCTGCAATGTCATTATAAGCGGATTCTACTGTATGTAAAATATAAAATAAAAATATGATTCAAATATCGGTTAAATCGGTTCGATGTCAGGTGCATGTCCGAATTGGCCTGTAGATCGATTTGAATAAGATTGTCCTTATAATATTTATTTTATTTATTTATGATTATATTCGATTCATACATCGCTGTAAGACTACCCCCGTTTATTTAGTGTTTCCGCATATTGGTGGCAGATTCGATACTGCAATAAAAAACCTCATAAAATTTACTACTCTCGGTTTTGGTCTTGTCAGTTATATCTATATTATATGCTTACATATTTTTTATGTTATGGCGGATATAAGGCTTATGCAAAAGTTGGATATATAATTGTATTCAGGTCGTAATGTGTAGTCGGGTGACTTCATTGCGATTCAATTTGACATGTAACTAATTTCATAGTATAATTTAATGACGGCTATATACAAGATTAAATTATGTTTTATTAGTAGGTACACATCTGCATGTTGTTGTATATGTTGCCAACGTGCATTCATGATTTTCTTGCCGCAATCCTACAAATCGCACTAAATTGCAAATTAAGTAGTTTTAGTTATTAGTTTAATTTATTTTCATTTGTCTTTATTATTTAGTTTATATTTATATTTAAGTCTAGTTTTTATTTAGTGTTATGACTATTTACTTTTTTATAATTATTTTTAAAATGATCACATTTTGACATAATTCGTCGTGTATCTCTCTTACACCAAAGTACAAGCAAGATATAATTAAATAATAAATAAATAGGTATGTCAAATAATAATTCCCGTTAGGTGCACGTTCGATTTGGCCTGTACGAGTATGGTGAGAATTATACGTTCGCTGGGCGCACGTTACGTAGACGCACGTAGAGGGTCTACAAAGATTGCTACGAGCGTAGACCTTACACGTAGACCTTACCCACCAGCTTTTTACATAAATGTCAACAGAAAAATACATATTATTTTGTAAAAATAATCGTTAAAAAATGATAAATATTTAAATATGTACATGTTTTTTACGATAACATTTTTGATAACTGATAGATTATAAAACGTTGAAGAGTCACCATCCGATATGTGTATCGGAGCGGCCAGGGTGTTCACAAGTACCTTTACACGCAGTCTGACAGCGCCTCGACAATATAGGCGTGTTCAGATATTTGTGAGCACCCTGGCCGCTCCAATATATCTGATGGCGCCTGTATACCTAACTGCTTAGCTGTGGTAGCCATTAATCAGTTCGTACGCTCATTTACCTCCGCCGTGTGCGAAAAGAGTATTTACTTCCCATAAATACACATAAACACATCAAAACTACAAACATGTGCCAATTAAACATTTCTCTCCACATATACAGTGTGTTTATTTTATATAAACACAAATTTGACTTGGTGTGTGTTGTTTTAATGAATTTGTGATTAATTATTTATTTTTTATTCAGTTTGTAATTTGTTATGGAACATATGGACTATTTGTCTGAAATAAACGTTTACATAAAACATGTTACATCACAAATTTAAGCGTTAAGTAAATTTTAGTGGTATGAAGCGATTTTTAACGAATTTAGAAAAACTATATACGGGAGGGTATATTGAAAGATAACATAGTAATTTGTTGTTGTCAAACTATGGATATAAATAAATAAATGAGTATTTTAGGACAAACTTACACAGATCAACCTAGCCAAAAACTAAGCAAAGCTTGTACTATGGGTACTGACTAGGCTTCGATAACATATGTAGTTAAACGTATAGATCAATACATCACGAATAAAATGTATCTAAGTATTTATATCGTCGCCTAGTACCCATAGTATAGTCATCCAAGAAAGTAGTCTACCACTTTTCGACTCTATCATCTGATTGATAGAGTCGAAAAGTGGTAGACCACTTTCTTGGCTGACTATACAAGCTTTGCTTGATTTGGGGCTAGGTCGATTTGTGTAAGATGACCCCAAAAAAATATTTTCTTTTATATCAATTTAATTGGAGTCAATTCGTTCTAGTATAGCATAGTATATTAGGTAGCCGGTAGTAAGTACACTAATTATATACACCATTCAGTTTTCACATGTAAAAATAAAATTTAATCGAGGTTTGAAAGTCAAATTTCACCCAACACCCCATTTTACGGTATATAACGCTAGAGGTTAGAATATGCGAAATTCGAATACACGCTGTATACACGTCGCCTGCCTATAGCACCGCTTCGAAACGACAAATGTCCCGTAGCAGTGACGTTTATATACGCGCTGCGGACTCCGCCCGACAAATTGGTCGCACGCTGTTGAAAGAGTCAATCGGCGATTACGCCGCTATCACACGTCAGAATGCTTTACGGAGTTGAGGAAACTAAGTGATCTAGATGTACGAAAAGTGGCCAAGTTAAAGTGGGACTGGGCCGGTCATGTCTACCGCATGCCGAATTACTTGTGGTTCAAAACCGGGACGAGTGGAAGAAGAGGGGGAAGGCCATTCCCAGGCAGTGGGACACAATTAGTCTCTAATCAAAAGCTTGGCCCAACTTCATACTGACGGATCGTTTAAAAATATTGAAAACTATTAGCGTCTAGCAATAATGATGATTTCTGTGTCATCCCATGTCCTGAACCCATCTCCATACCAAATATCATCTAAATCGATTCCGCGGTTTAAGAGTAAACACAGACAGGCGTTACTTTCGCATTTATAATATTAGTAGGCATTGTAAAACCGCATCCTAACGAGTGACATCGACGGACGCGCGAATTCGGCATCTAAATGCCGCCATTTTGTCTAAATGTCGTCCGAGCGGCGTCGTAACGCGTAATGGCGTCCTAATGAGCCGGTTTGAGACAGTTCCGTATTTACAAGGCCGTATAAGATCATAAAATATCGATCGGGTGCTGGATACAAATGAAAACATTTTTTTTGTCGTAGCTAAAGCGAATATTTCCGTTTCAGCTTAGATAAAAATGTTCTCATAGGTAACGTCTGTATGTGTCCAGCTCTCCTCTAGAGCTCACAATTATCTATGGATTTTCGTGAAATATTGTGAGCAAGTTCAATCATTATATGTTTACTTCAAAGTTTTTCATTCGATTTTTTTATGTTTTCTACTTTGAACAGAATAACGAAACAATAAATAAATAGGGACAGTTTTAAACAGATCGGTCCTGCCTCCCCTGCTCCCACAGTAAGCTCAGTACAGCTTGTGTTGTGAGTTCTATTTGTAAATACTTATTAAACTCAGGAACAAACATTTGCGATAAACACACAAATAAAATTCCTTACCAGGATTTGAACCCGGGGCCTCCTGCTTCGTAGACAGGGTCACTACGCTAGAAGGCCGTCAAACTTACAAATTCAAAAAACTTACAAAATTCGATATTAAAAAGAATTGTATACTACTTTCAATAAAACAACCCGGTAACGAAATGAAATTGATGATTCTTGCAAAAACATTTTAACTAGCTTCATTAGTATCTTAAAAGCCGTGTGCTTGCGAAAGATATAGTCTGACCAGTTCACTCTGGTCAGTGTTGACCTACTGCGCACGCGTCGAGTAAACATGCGCGTGCGCTGCCCGTGCCGCGTCGCGCCGCGCCGCGCCGCCAAAACGTACAGCCGCTTTCTAGAGTTCCGTAGACTAGGAACCCTTGTACAATCAAGACCAATTAAAAAGAAATGAAAACACTAAATAAAATGTAACTATGGAAACAAATGAAATATTTTGTTTTGTATCTTTAAGTACCTATTACACTATTTACTATAAATTAGGAACTGAAATATTTAGATGTGATATACCTCTAAAGAATAAACAGCGTCTTCGGTTAACTAAAGCCATCAAGTTTACATCTCTGTTTTGCGTTTGTCCGTCTGTCGGTCTGTGTGCCTGTCCACGATGGAGCTCTGTAACTATGGGGCGGTTATCACACTGACTGGCATTTCGGAAACCGCATCGCCCTTGTAAGTACACTCGCCATCAGACGCATCGGAGGGACCAAAATATCTGAACCCGCCTCTAAAGACCAATTCGAGCACAGCATGCCGATATCAAAACTTGTTATCATTCGCACGTGTACTGGCGCGAGCGAGACACACGGGGCCCGATTCGGATTTTGAAATAGACATCTATTAGATATATTTTAGACATCACCCAGATACGATAACGATAGGTATGTTTAAGATCAAACCTGTCAAATTTGACATTTGCGCGATTCTGGAGATACTCTTGAACGATTTCCACAGGATATGACTTAGAGATACAATTCACATCTAATAGATATCTTACTCTATCTAACGTAAAAGTGACATTGGTTGCCCGAATTGCGCTGCAAAAGAGAACTACGAGTAGTTGAAATCTAAACTATAACGTATCTAGAATGGATCTAGTACGTGTCGTCTCTTGTGAATATCTTAAAGTTCGAATACGGCAGACGGGCGAATTATAACAAAATGACATGATTTTGATATCAAAATGCAAGTTCGAATTAGCCTTCAAAGAACAATTGCATACCAATAACTTTTTCTAAATACCGCCATAAATCGGTCTCTGATCATGCGAATGGCCGCGAAGCATCCGAGGCGGCTATCATCGGAAATGGACGACCGTTTCTCCATACAAACGTAGTCCCCATTTTCCTCTTTGGATTTTCTTCTTTATTATTCAGTGACTCTGTGAGCTGTAGACCTCGCGATATGCTTCAACATACATATTAAGCTAGTTATTCATTTATTTTAGTAATACCACTGTATATCTTGTTTCTTGTTTGTATATAAATTATCGGAATATCTTACAATTATAAAAATGAAAAGTCGTTGTGTCGTTGTCACTACGAGTATTAACTCACAATAGTCTTGAGTACCATAAACCCTACTGGCGCTTTTATGCCGACTTCCGCCATTTTTAATATTTAAAAAAAAATTAAGGACAGAAAAGTCCGAACCTGCTCAGAAGAATTCACGAGAATCGTTTGAGAAATGTGACCTGCGGAGAACCACATCCTAAAGCGTTTTACACAAGCTGAAACGGAGACCTTTGGTTATGCTTCGGTCAATTATGTTAAATGTTTGTACACAATTTTATGTAGGTAAATTAATCACAGCTTCAGCGGCCCATTTACCTATATATAAATGGGCCGTTTGATTTTTTTATTATTTTAAGAGTTCAAAGGGAAAAACTAATTGCGATAAAAGTTTTGATAGCTTCTAACGTCAATATTAATAAAAAGAAAACTAAAAAGTCTAATTAAAGGATGTTAGCCGTAATTCACATGCATCAAATTATGTAAAAATATTTTCTATAATGTTAATGTTTGTATGGAGGAGCGGTAGTTCACTATTCTCATAATCCCGCCACCCAATCTTTATGCGGCGAATCGGGGGACGCAAACACGACGATAATGAGTTTCGTTCCGACTCCATAGCTTTATTAGGTTATCGTTAAGCTCTTTATGCTTTCGTCTTGCCGTTTTACTATTTCAAATGTGGATATTATTTTGCATCTAAAATTTGTGTTGTCATCTGCACTCTCTACAATCCTGCAACTGACTTTCTGTTTAGCCCAATGGTTGACTGGTAGATAATCCCTTAAGGCTTTTAACCCGTCTTTTGTACTATATTTTCTTAAATAGTGCAATTAAGTTTAAATAAATAAATAACTTAAAACATAACTTTACCTCAGACGTTTAATGGGTTAAAAAGTTGGTTAAACAGTAATCGCCTCTGACCTGTAGATTTGTATACGCTGCAGTATATCGAGGGGTCCAGATAACGCGAGGGCCCTCCAGCGACCTTGGCTCAAGCACCTCTTCAAATATTCCTGGACCCGGTAAAGTCTGCTAAATGCGATTGTCTCGAAATTTCGTCTAGGTTAACGAGGAGATTTTTAGTTTTTATTCAATCCTAGTGAGGTTATGTTATGAATATTTGAATAACATATCACGAGTACTTTATATTTGACTTATTGGATACCTACATACTAGTTATGTATTGTGTAGCATTAGTTTATAAGAATGTTAGCTTAACAGTTCTGATGCGATTTATTTAATGTACTGCCTTTTGAAGATCGAAGAAGTAGAAGACGGCCTTACATGATAGACGGTCTTTTCCCCATTGATTTTAGAGCCATTTAGGTTTTCTTTACATTAGACATTTCATAGCGTAAAATTAAACGACTAACTAATTGCTCCATAATTAAAAACCGTGACTTTTCAAGGTCTAGAATCTTCGATTTCATACAATTAGTGACTACATCTGTAGGTAATTAAAACGATTATCCCAGCCGCTCCACCAGAAAATCACTCTGTATAATCATCCTGTATAACGCGTCCAATGTTACTGTTTTAATTGCTACATAGTGTACACTAACCAGGCAGCGAGCGCTGATATAGATTTATCGTGTAAACTGCACGTTAGGCGCGAATGGGATAATTTAAATGTAGAGTTAAAAGTCAGAACCTTAGTTGAAACCAGAGTTATTTATTGTAGAACAATCGTACCCGACCCGAGTTTGACAGATTAAGGGCCAGTTGCACCAACTTCAGTTAACGGACTGATCAACGTCACTCAACGGATAACTATGAAGCTTTCCACACAATAAAATGTAGCGAGAGCTTTAACGGTGACAGGCGGCTTGGTGCAACAGGCCTAGTAGGTGGCTATGTATACATATATTGCGGTAAATGAACTATCAAAACATCTATATCAGCTGTTTTGACATTTCACTTCGAAGAATACTATTTTCTAGGACATTCACTTTCATTAGTGTTTAATGCGATTAGTGCGAGTTCATACATTTGCTACTAAACGCAAGTAACACTAATCAAAGAAGCGTATTCTAATTATATCTATATATTTTCTATGAATTCGGTCTGGATTAGATGTGGATCGTATCCATATCCTATAAGTAAAATTAGAATACGCCTGAAAGTAGGCCCTTAGATAGAAAAATGGGGCAAACCGGCTGGCGCATGCGCGTATCTTAATTCAAATGTTTTTATTACTTTTAATGATGTCTATGATTGTTACGAACCACGACTAGTGAAGACAAATGCCTTGTTAGCATCTGTCTCTCCCCTAATTTTAACTATTAGTTAATGTTAGAACTGCTAGTATAAGTTAATATTAGAACGGCTGAAGATGGAGCGCGTTGAAAACTTTACTAATTAGTCGAATCCAAACAAGGTTTGAAGCTAAAAATAAAACGATTTATGGGAAACGTTTGTTGCTTACAAAAACTCTGATTAACTAGAAACCGGACAAGTACACCACCCAAGGTTCCGTACTTTTTAGTATACATTAGTTGTTATAACGGCATCATCTATGAAAATACTGCCTGGTAATGGACAGGCGGACAGACAGACAGACGAACAGAAGAGTCTTAATAAAACGGGACCCGTTTTACCCTTTGGGTACGGAACTCTAAAAGTGAGGTAAATAAAAATTAGGTCCTATAGTGAACAGTTTAATAATTAACATTTAAATATGTACAATAGTTTTTTTTTACCACCGGCCAGTGCGCGCGGTGGCTGCACTATGGGTTTGTCATATCACAACCAATATGAGTTTCGTGTTATTGGTAGAGGTCAAGTTTTTAGGTTATTGTTATAAAGCCTGGCCAGGAATATATGATCACGCGCCATGTTGCGGAATTTCACTGGAACTAAGTTTCATACTACTTATACTAAACTGTCACCCTATACTTGAGAATAACAGCGGCCTCTTGACAATGATCATATATTACTGGTCCAGCTTTAAATACGGGACTAAATAGCAGGGATTTCTAACCGAACGAGCTCACAAGCATATTATAAGCTAATAGTTGACACAACTATTATAACATAATTACACTCCTGTGCGTATTTATCCGCGCATTCACAATATTGGGCCGCATCTCGAAATACCGCGCGCGCGCACCGCACACAGTTATACTAACCAACTTCTCGCTCGTAAATCTTGCGCACGTTTGTTTTTCCCATTTCGATCGATTGACTGCCTCGAAGAATTGAACTTGTACAAAATGTACTACACTCTTAACGTCAGTGGACCTCGCGTCTGCGCAGTTAGGCGCAGGTAGGTACGTGTTGTCGATTGACGACTGATCTAACATGAGATAATTGAAGTGTGAAAAAGAAAAGCCATCACTCACTAGTATATGAACATTGCACGAGTGCAAAAGAAACAGCAACTAATTAAAAAACGTGACTACTTTTAAGACACCATAGTGGCCGCTTGAATGTGCTAAAAATTGCATTGCAGGTGACGCGGTGGGTGATTCATTGATTATATATTGGAACAGTTTTGTAGGGGTTCTGTCTGCAATACCTACATATAATTTGGTTGTTTGTTTATTAATAAATACGGAACCCTAAAAATTAAAAATAATTCATAAATAGCGATATTAACTAATTATCTATTCGTCACATACCACTCGTACAAAACTAAGCTCAAGAAAACAAACTTTTTAAATGCACTGCACATAATGTCATTCACTCATTCGTTCGGTCAGAAAGCAATTAATATCAAAGATTGGATCCAGACAAGGATCGGATGGAATTAATATAGCCATTGCCATTATACGGCACTGATCGGGTAAGCACTGAATTGGAACCGATATGAACTTAGATTAGGTTTTACAAGCTTTTATTTAACTTACAGTTTTAGTTACTAAATTCTCTAAGCCCAATGCACCATACTTCAATAGTCGCTTAACGGAGTTTTGTGATATTAAAAATATTATGACACATTCGTTTTGTCTCCTCGCCCCATAGCCTTGGAAACTACAATAAATCGCATAAAATGATTAAGTCGTCAAAAATACACAAATTGTTTTTATAATGGGCCCCATTTACAAACTCACCCATGAATCATTGGCTCGCGCGATTAGAAAGCGTCCGTCCAGAAAATATACCTACATTTTGTTACAAGTTCCATCCACGTTCAAGGGCGGACGGTGTCACTATTTACTGGAGGGTTCGACTTGTTTTATTTAATTCAAGAGATATCTACTACTGCTACTGTAATTTTGGCCTGTAGTCTTACGGACGTCCTTAGCAGTGTCAAACTACTATATTCGCTAATGTCTGCGTAACTTACAGAAGTATAAGTAGTGCATAATTAGTTTCCATCGTTTTTTCACGGAAACGTACGAACGTGTCTTGCTATATCATTCGGTGTCGGTACAAAAATTACTGAATTACTTTATGTAACATTTTATTCTAATTTTATTATTTAAATATATTTATGGTATAAATGCCCCAAATTTTTACTCGTTTAAAAAAATGTTAAGTTAGCCGAATATTTTGTCGCCATTAATACTTGTACTGATTATGTCACGGAAAATATTGGGTATGATCACAAAAAACTTAAAGTTCATGAACTAAAAATAAACCACGAGTCGTAAAAACTGCTTTAAGTACAGCATCTATAATACAGTTTTAGGGGTCCGTGCCGCAAACGAAGGATAGAAAAACGCTGTGATAAGGGGAGACTGAGGTGAGTTGTGACAGAGGAGAGTTGTGACATCGTCGATTTTTTGGAATCTATTAACTAGAAACTAGGTCGCAACAGTGGACGTTTGTTAGCTCGTGACTTGAACTAACAAAACTAGCGAGTGCGTCAACTCAAACGCAGTGCATCTCGCTTGCAGCAATGTCAGTACGAGGGAGATGCATTGTGAGTTAGTTTACGCAGTCGCTAGCGAAAATGTCAGGGTCAAACTCGTGGAAAGGATACTGAGCACTTTGCTAGCAATCCCTCTCACCCTTGCCCGTTTTAAAAAGATAAACTACTCGGCTCTAAACTAGGTAGTATTTGCCAAGAGCAAAGGGTCGTTTCTCAAAAAGTTGGCACCGCCAGGTTAACGTTAACGTTTTTCAAAAATTTTGCATTTTCGCATTTTTTTTTATTGGGATCGTTAAAAGGCAACTTTAACTATTAAAAAATGTGGAAGGGAAGCAATTCCTTCAGTTAGTTTAGGAGATATAGGCGTTTGAAATTCAGGTTAATGATATCAAGGACAGGTGAAAGATATTTTGTCTCCAGGTTATCGATAGTAGAAGCAGGTTATCGAGAAATAAGTACAAATTCCAATGAAAATATTGACAGGTTATCGAGAGGCGTCATTAACCTGTGTCCGTTGCCGTTAACCTGGTTTCTTGTCATCGTTCACCTGTAATGAGTGTCATCCACCTGTCCACCACATCATTTTCAATACCTTCTAAAAATAATCGAAAAATGTGTCATCTTCTGTAAAAAGGGACCTTATTGTCCACCACGATGATTAAAATTTTGGATTCTGACCCACCTCACCTTCGATTCGATTCCCAATTTAACAACAAGTTTCTGTGAATAAGTAAACATTCAATCTTACTGTCTATTCACCCTGGCAGTACCTAGTGGAACTCAGGTTTGGTGCAACATAGGCACATGCAGTTTTGGTCATCCAACTCGTCTTGGTGAGCACTTGGGAGAGCAGAACTCAAGATAGAGCTGATGCTGGACCATCGCAGTACCTAGTGGAACTCAGGTTTGATGCAACATAGACACACGCTGTTTTGGTCATTCGACACGTCTTCATGAGGACTTGGGAGGGCAGTACCCAAGATAGAGCTGATGCTGAACCCTCGCAGTACCTAGTGGAACTCAGGTTTGGTGCAACATAGACACACGCTGTTTTGGTCATTCGACACGTCTTGATGAGGACTTGGGAGGGCAGTACCCAAGATACAGCTGATGCTGAACCCTCGCAGCACCTAGTGGAACTCAGGTTTGGTGCAACATAGACACACGCTGTTTTGGTCATTCGACACGTTTTGATGAGGACTTGGGAGGGCAGTACCCAAGATCGAGCTGATGCTGAACCCTCGCAGCACCTAGTGGAACTCAGGTTTGGTGCAACATAGACACACGCTGTTTTGGTCATCCGACACGTCTTGATGAGCACTTGGAAGAGCAGTACCCAAGATAGAGCTGATGCTGAACCCTCGCAGTAACTAGTGGAACTCAGGTTTGGTGCAACATAGACACACGCTGTTTTGGTCATTCGACACGTTTTGATGAGGACTTGGGAGAGCAGTACCCAAGATAGAGCTGATGCTGAACCCTCGCAGTACCTAGTGGAACTCAGGTTTGGTGCAACATAGACACATGCTGTTTTGGTCATCCAACACGTCTTGATGAGCACTTGGAAGAGCAGTACCCAAGATAGAGCTGATGCTGAACCCTCGCAGCACCTAGTGGAACTCAGGTTTGGTGCAACATAGACACACACTGTTTTGGTCATCCAACACGTCTTGATGAGCACTTGAGAGAGCAGTACCCCAGATAGAGCTGATGCTGAACCCTCGCAGTACCTAGTGGAACTCAGTTTTGGTGCAACATAGACACACGCTGTTCTGGTCATTCGACACGTCTTGATGAGGACTTGGGAGGGCAGTACCCAAGATACAGCTGATGCTGAACCCTCGCAGTACCTAGTGGAACTCAGGTTTGGTGCAACATAGACACACGCTGTTTTGGTCATCCAACACGTCTTGATGAACACTTGGAAAAGTGGTTACTAAGATAGAGCTGATGCTGAACCCTCGCAGTACCTAGTGGAACTCAGGTTTGGTGCAACATAGACACACGCTGTTTTGGTCATTCGACACGTCTTGATGAGCACTTGGGAAAGCAGTACCCAAGATAGAGCTGATGCTGAACCCTCGCAGTACCTACTGGAACTCAGGTTTGATGCAACATAGACACATGCTGTTTTGGTCATTCGACACGTCTTGATGAGCACTTGGGAGCGCAGTACCCAAGATAGAGCTGATGTTGAACCCTCGCAGTACCTAGTGGAACTCAGGTTTGGTGCAAGGTCAGGTCAGGTTAGGTCCGGGTTCAGGTTCAGATAAGAGCCGGGATCCAGGTCCAGGTCCGACTCCGGGTTTGAGTCTAGGTCCGGGTCCGAGTCACAGTCCGGGTCCGAGTCCGGGCCCGAGTCTGGGTCTGGGTCCCAGCCCCAGTCCCAATCCAAGTCAAAATCTAAATCGCCAAACGTGTACTATGCATCGTTGAAGAGTTCTGTTCTAATCATCATCAGCAGTTCCACTTCATCAAATGCGACAGTTTTTAATGAAAATGCTTGATTTTCTGATGTAAATCCAAAAGTCACTATACGCATGCCTTTAAGGTTTGAGGAGTTCCCTCGATTCCTCATGGATCCCATCATCAGAACTCGAGATTGACAAAAATGCAGCTTATAAACTTATCTTGCTTAACAAACATAACGAAGAGGACAAATCGCCAAACGTGAACTATGCATCGTTGAAGAGTTCCGTTCTGATCTTCATCAGCAGTTCCACTTCATCCAATGTCACTTTTGTGAATGTATATGCTTGATTTGTAAATAAAAACACAAAAATCACTATATGTATGCCTTTAAGATTTGAGGAGTTCCCTCGATTCTTCATAGATCCCATCATCAGAACTGGGTTTTGACAAGAACGGGACTAATCTGCATATACTTATACTTTTTACAAAACATTTTAATATATGTCTAAAACTAAAAACCCTCATAAGGTACCTTTTCCCGTGGGACGTCACAAATCTAGTTTGAGTATATGTAACGTGGATTTTAAATAATTATCGATCACCTGTCATATGGCAGGTGAAGGACGCTTCGTTCACCTGCCATTGCATCATTCACCTGACTTTTTTGGACAGGTTAACGAGACTTAAGACAAAAGTACAAAAATTTCAATAATATGCAGTTTTAACAGACAGGATAGTTTTTATTCCTAAATTAACACACAAAAGCGATATAACCGCTATATAATTATATAGCTACGAGTATTAGTTGTTGTATCAGTGACATTAACCTGCCGCAAAATCTCATCCACCTGGCAGTTTTAGCCAGGTGGACGATATGCAGGTGATGGGGAAAATGGCAGTTATATCGCGAATACACAAAATGTATTAGCTTGATGAACTCCATACTTAGGCATATAAAACTAAACTATTGTTTACGTTACATATCTTGATAGTAATGCGATAGGTTACATAATTAGCAAGATATCGACTCCAGGATAAAGAGTACTTACCCATTACAAACTCCAATTTCCGATACTTTGTCGTTTGTGTTTTATTTGCGAAGCACAATAACCACGTCTTCGTCCTACCAGGTGATAGCTGATGAGTGACGGCTTCAGCTCGTGCGGAGTGAGACGGGAAAGGTGCGGTGGGGGTTATACAATCGTCGTGAATGTGACGCGCCAGGTGACTGTTAAGAATTGCCTTGGACAAACTTTGAAGCCGAATAACTTAAAATATAAGTATAATATTGTTATGCGATAGTAATACTTTAAAACTTAAGGATATATGTTAATAAAATACGGTAATGCCGTTAAATTAAGTTAATATTTTGTGTGGTTTTCATAGCTCGGAACATCAGTACCTCGCGTTGGGACACGGCAGGTTAACGGATAAACGTAGTTACAATATTTTTTTTTGTAATCAATATTTATTAAATTTTTTTCAAAGTATTAGGCCTCTGTGTAAAAAGTCTCTCTAAATATGTATTAATTTTTTATATATAAAAATAGTACATAACGAAAAAAAAGTTCTAACATAAACCTATTTACAGGTGGCGGTGCCAACTTTTTGAGAAACGACCAAAGACCAAAGTTTTCATCCGCCGCTAACTCGGGAGTTTTTTCTTTCGCTTTATCCTCTCATATGTTCCCGTCCGGTGCTTACCTCTAACATTTTGGGGTGATTCTACGTTTTAGTTGGCTGACAGGCCGTCTAAGCTAGAGTAAGATCAAGACAGGTCTGCAACAGTTTTGGTGGCACACGCAGTGCAAGTGTTATTTTAAACGTCTAATTTTTATGAGATTATGACGTATAAATAACACTAGCACTGATGGGTATATTGCGTATGCTATCAAAAACGTTGCAGGCTTTTCTTGGTCTAACTCTATCTTTGCACCGACTTTGACAGGTTGTTGTCGTTATATACGTCCTAATAGTACAGCGTTATTGAACTTAGAAGCGCTATACTTTCTTGTCAAGATTTACGACTATGTATTTTATTGTCATATTTCCGAGCAGTTGCGTGAAAAGTATTATTTTTGTATGTGTTGTTATATTTTACTTGTATAATACCTGATTAAATTACCTAGCCTAACATTAAAGATGAAAAATAGTTATGAATATTAAACCCGCGGTTAAAACGCTCAACGAAAACCAAATTTACATGTAAAAGTTTGTAGACATTTTTTGGAAATGTAGGTATTAAAAATATATTTCTTCAATATTTTTTAAGTGAGCCCAAACAAGAGAGATTTTTGAAGGAACTGTGAAAGCTAGGGACCATCGTTGGACGCGAGAAGTATAATAACATTGCAGTATAAAAAAAAATATAAAGACTAGTATTGATAGGTTGATAAATGTTTTATTAAAAACAGTTGTAGTAATTAGGGCTGGTGAGTGATACGGCCCCTCAGATCGCTTGCCAAGTCTTGATCTGATTGTATCGATGCCTTTCATCTTCGTTCGAACGTTACCCGACTATACACACACATACATACATACAGTATACCTACATTAAAGTGGTCGGCGGCCGCTCTAGGACCTGCAATGGACCCGACCGTTTTTGTCAAATTTTACTAAACATGTAAGTAGGTAATTAACCACAATTAGCACGTAAGGTTGAACTGTAAGTGTTAATTGTATGCAACAAATAAATAAATAATTAATACGGGATGTGATGACCCCATGCGCGCACTGATTTTAATTTAACCAGTAGTATTAGTTGCAAGGCAGCTTGTGGCGAGCTGGGAGTAGCGACTCCACGTAGCCACAGCTACGAGTTGGTTGTATTAAGTATACATATTTAGAAGTCCAGTAACTGCTGACTGTGTAAGCTGCTAAAAATTCACTGTTGACGAGTCGGTGACGTTCATATGCGAACTGCAGCTGCATTACGGCGACAGCCTTGATGCTGCCGCTGTATTAATCAATTTACTCGAAACCACGAATTGTACGTCATAATTACACATATGTAACCGTGGCACTTAGGTAGCACTTGACAGTTTCTAACAGACTAGCGATGTGACAATGTTCTTCCTATACGAGTCGAGAAAAAGAAACCACTAAAAAATTGAATTTTAATCATTTAATATATGACATTCGTGATAAACAATTAATATTTGTTCTAATGTTTGACAAGTCAACCTACATCTTCTACTTGAGAAAATCCACTTTGTGTAAGAAAACGGTCTTTCAACAGTTTCAACCTCCTATGACGTAATGGGTAAAAAAAGCATTTTATTGTAAAGTTGTAGCGTATTTTTATTGATATTCTCTTGTAATAAGTTATTGATATTTTTTGTTGTAAAATATCCTGGATTTTTTGATAACACTATTTTCAGCTTTTGATAAACAAGTTTGTGCAGTCACAGTAATGAAAGTGACTTTTCAATTTTAAATACGATCTCCATAGACTCTTTTCGAAAACGTGTCTCATCAATAATCTTTTAAGTGCTACCTAAATGCCACGAGTTACCGATGTGTGGTCATAATCGTGGCAGTAATGCTGCATTTGACATCCGAATGTCACCTTAAGGCGATGTATGCCCAAAATATATAGTTCGTTTTTTTAAGCAGTAGAAATAAGGTAAACAATCTAGACGTGTCTTTTTATTGAAAAATACATTTTAAAAATAAGTTACGGAAATATGTAACGATTATGAATCTAATACGATCATTTATGTTATTCTGCTTTCATAAGTAATAGTTACTGATTTTAAAAAGCGTTTTTAACTAAAAGACATGCCAAGATCGCTTACCTTCTTTCAAGTTCTTTCTAATGCTACTTTACTAAAAAACCTTTTAGTGGTCAAATATTATGCATTCTATTATATAAAACGAACTTGCGAACGAACTGCAAATATCCGTGTTACATTTAAATTATTTTGTATTTTTCCAATACGGATCTAATCATGACACGCTGTCGCGTCCGCTTCACGGAACATTTTTACTGATATTACTACTTATAAATCAAGTGCTGTTTCGATCCTATTTAGGACAAACATTGGTCCAGAGATTTTTATTTCCATTCCGTTACCATTTTTGATAGATTTTGTATGACGTCATGGAATATGGATAGAAGTAAAGTGAAAGTCATGTGTGACATGCGCCCTAATGTACAATAGGAAAATCGTATCAAAACCAGTTCCTAACTATAACAAATTATTGAATTAGACGTTTCTAATAGGTCGTTACCTACTGAGGAAGACCATAAAAATACGTTTTTGAAGTGAAAACTTCTTTAGCGACGCTGAGCACTAATTTTACAAGTTTTACATGTCTGTTGCGGTAACAGGGTAAGTGTAAGTACTTTACTTACTTAAGGAATCACACTCCGAATTAGCATCTCTGGGGGGCGATTTTTGTATTTCGATCGCTTCGATTTCGTCACTCTAAAATTGAGGTGGGGAAAAAATGATAAACTCGAAACAGCGTAACGCGTAACGCGTAACGCGCTGACGTCATGTGTGACGGACAATGTTATTCACCAAAGAACTTTAGTCATAACGTATCATAATCAGGTCAATAATTTAAAACTGGACTTTTATATTAAGCAATAAAGCTCAATGTTCTAATGTTGTACGGGCTGAAATAAGAGGATCTCACAGTTACATTCTAACTTTATATCCCTCCAATATAATTCAATAAAGCTACATCTTGATGAAATCGCTAATAAAAGTGAACTCTAGTACTGGTGAATTAAACACAAAATATCATGACCAAATATATTTAGATGCGAGGTCTGCAAGGTAACTTTACAATTTCTATTCGAATTTTAAACAATTAACGCTACAAAATTTAAGCTCACTGGCCAGCAATTTCGGAACTAAAGTTTTTCAATAGAAAGGAGGATGGGTCAATTATACATACTGCAGACATTTTGGACTACTTAGTCATTGAGTTTTCACTTCTGTCGGCACTCCCGGAGTGCAACCCGTTGTTTTTTTCTTTATATAATGTTTTTAATTGCTTTGCTTAGATTCATCATCATTCGCTTGCCCTTGTCCCATTCACTTGGGGCCGGCGCAGCATCTCTTTCTCCCATCCCTCTCTGTCGGCCGTCATCTCACCAATCACTTGCGTTCGTTTCAATTTACTTGGATTCATAACGGTGCTAAATTAATTAATGTATTTTAAAACATTTTTACTCTCATTAAAATACTTTATTACCAAGATAAGATACTACATTCATCAAAAACATATTTATGAATACAAGTCAAAGTATCTCGAGACCATTCCACTTTCAAGAAGTCACGTCAATGTACCAGAGTAATAAGAAAACCTATTTTAATATTGTTGAGATGTTTTCAATACTTAATACTACGCTGCTGCGTTTCTCAAACTGTACGATTAATTAACCACGTGCGTCAATAATTTTTCATAAGTTACAATAGACAATTTATAATACGCTTTTGCATATGAAAAAACAAAATTCTTATTGTAGGTGTTATATTCGTGTATTCAAATTACATTTGAGTATTGTATTACTTTTTATTATTCCTTAAAAGTGACCAACGATTGATATTATACTTAATGATGATTGAAAGGGTCGATATTACCTACAAATTCAGTGACGACCTGTTTTTTTATGTATTAAAAACATGTGCTTATTTATTAATTCTCTAATAAAATTAGATATCATTTCAAAACTGTACCAAACGAGAAGAGAAAAGGAAAATCTCCTTTTTTCTATAGAAGATCAGACATCGGAATCAAGGATTGTAAAAAAAAAAAATAATGCCGAAATCCTCCGATTGCGTATGAATGATTTGTTACCTAACCGAATTGTGCTTACAACCGTCTTTATTTTAAATGAAATCTAAATATGTATGTTGTAACTAAAAACAATTGAATCATAGTCGAATTGAATTTACTTATCCAACTTAACATATCAAAACATACTTACCAACATTTGTTTATTGCCTCTGTAAAAAAACTGTAGGTACTTACTAATCACAAACATATTAAAAGTATCTCACCTACTTAGCTTATAGCTTCTTGGTACAGTCAGCTCCAAATAGATAGTGACGGCCAAAGTGGCCAAATATATCGGAACACATCTTTAACTCGGTATTTAACAAAGGTGTGTTACGAGACATTTGGCCACTTTTGTCGTAGGTACCTACTTGTATGACAGAATTTTTATTTTTCACTTGTTAGTATGACAGAGTTTTTATCGCGCGCTCACAGTTTGAGAAGCGCTCCAGATGCCTATAGTGGCGCGTACGCAGCCCCGAAATAGCTCGCAACTGGGTTAATTCATTGTACCGCTTTTTTCATGCAGCCGCCCAACGGGGGCCGATTCTGACACGAACTGATAGACGGACGGACAGTACCTATAAGGCGGTTCTCCACTTTCCATTATGACTACCGATACCTACAAAGAAAGGCACACAATAGTTAAGGAGGCTAAGTCAAACTTAAATTTTGATGTCAAAATGACATCAGAATGAAGGATTTTATCTAATTTTGATACGACCTTGACCGTGGGAACCAGCGTGCGTGGTAACGCTGCTTACTGGTGCAGATGAAATTCATTCAGGAGTCCTCTCATAACTCACATTTCACTCGCACTTATTTGTGCGCATCAAAACCAATTTTTTTTTTAAACATAATCCGCTCCTTTTCTATTTCTTCTGTCCATCTGTCCGACTTTGATTATTTATTCATATATCACGGCACTTATAAAAAGCTGCATAAATTGATAAGGAAGGCATTATAATAAAAGTGTCTATTTATGTCTATTTTGTGTAAACTTGTTTATCTATATATATAAATGCAAGTGTCCTGACTGACTGACTGACTGACTGATTCATCAACGCAGAGCCGAAACTACAAAAGCCAGAAAGTTGAAATTTGCACACCAGATTGCATTTATAAAGTGTACAAGAGATAAGAAGCGATTTTGAGAAATTCAACCCCTAAGGGGGTTAAAAAGGGGATGAAAGTTTGTATGGGGTTAAAGTTTTCTTTTAATCTAGGAATTTGAAACTCCGTAAAAAGATATATTATTAAAATAGAAGAAAACTGATTTCAGCGTTTTTGAAAATTCATCCCCTAAGGTGGTGAAAAAGGGGTTGAAAGTTTGTATGGATATCAAAAAGTATTTCGAGTGGTTGACTTGAGTCTTTGTATTTAGGGATATTATTAGAAGACAGGAAAAGTAATTTCAGTGTTTTGTAAAATTCTTCCCCTAACAGGGTTAAAAAGGGGTTGAAATTTTTATTCCATTACAAATGCTTTGAAACTTCTTACAAAGGCATAATAGCCGATTACAAAAAAAAGTGATTGCAACGTTTTTGGAAATTCAACCCCTAAGGGGTTAAAAAGGGGATGAAAGTTCGTCTGCGGGAGCAAATTTTATTTTAACCTAGGAACTTGAAACTTTGTAAAAAAGTATCGAATTCAAAAACAAGAAAACGAATTTCAGCGTTTTAGAAAATTCATCCCCCAAGGTGGTGAAAAAGGGGTTGAAAGTTTGTATGGATATCAAAATTTTTTTCGAGTGCGGGACTTGAATCTTTGTATTTAGGGATATTATTAGAAGACAATAAAAGTAATTTCAGCGTTATGTTAAATTCATCCCCTAACAGGGTTAAAAAGGGGTTGAAATTTTTAATCCATTACAAATGCTTTGAAACTTCTTACAAAGACATAATAGCCGATTCCAAAAAAAAGTGATTACAACGTTTTTGGAAATTCAACCCCTAAGGAGGTTAAAAAGGGGATGAAAGTTCGTCTGCGGGTGCAAATTTTATTTTGAGCTAGGAACTTGAAACTTTGTAAAAAAGTATCAAATTCAAATACAAGAAAACTAATTTCAGCGTTTTAGAAAATTCATCCCCCAAGGTAGTGAAAAAGCGGTTGAAAGTTTGTATGGATATCAAAAAAATTTTTCGAGCGCGGGACTTGAATCTTTGTGTTTAGGGATATTATTAGAAGACAATAAAAGTGATTTCAGCGTTTTGTAAAATTTATTCCCTAACAGGGTTAAAAAGGGGATGAAAATTTGTATGGGGTTAAAGTTTTCTGTTGAGCTAGGAATTTGAAACTTCGTTAAAAGATATATTATTAAAATACAAGAAAACTAATTTCAGCGTTTTTGAAAATTCATCCCCTAAGGTGGCGAAAAAGGGGTTGAATGTTTGTATGGATATCAAACATTTATTCGAGTGTGGGCCTTGAATCTTTGTATTTAGGGATATTATTAGAAGACAGGAGAAGTAATTTCAGCGTTTTGTAAATTCATCCCCTAATAGGGTTAAAAAGAGGTTGAAAGTTTGAATCCATTACAAATAGTTTTGAAACTTCTTAGAAAGGCATAATAGCCGATTACAATAAAAAGTAATTGCAACGTTTTTGGAATTTCAACCCCTAAGGGGGTTAAAAAGGGGATGAAAGTTCGTCTGCGGGTGCAAATTTTATTTTAAGCTAGGAACTTGAACTTTTTGCAAAAAAAAAAGGTATTAAATTAAAAAACATGAAAACGAATTCAAGCATTTTTGAAAATCATCCCCCAAGGTGGTGAGAAAGGGGTTGAAAGTTTGTATGGAGATCAAATATTTTGTGAGTGCGGAACTTGAATCTTTGTATAAGGACATATGTACCTATTATGAGAATACAAGAAAAGTAATTTCAGCAACCAACATCAAAATCCACTTGACTTAAAACTTCATACAACTTGCTAAAAAAGAAAAGTACTTAATTTCAACATTGCTTGGATATGAAAAATATAGGTACTAAAGATGTAAAATGTTGAAGATAAGATTCCACGCGGACGAAGTCGCGGGCAACAGCTAGTGTACAATAAAGTGACATACATACATGACACACAACTGGTTTAGTTCATTGTTTAACACTGGACCACCGTGTACCGGCGTTTTTTTTCCTTTTTATATAATAAGTTTAATAAGGTTGTTTAGGTTGTACTAAATAGCAATACCATAGACAAAATGCAAGTTCATAGTAAAAATATGGCCTTTGGGGCAGCACCACCGAAATTTAAACCAACGATTTTTGACCACCACACACATATGAATCGTTAAACACCTACTAAGACGTGTAGGTTTATTGGAGTTTACAATAAAAACCAAATTATAATACATATATATAAAAACTTTTTACAAAAAAAAGAAAACCGACTTCAAAAAGGATGAAATAAAATATTATCCTTTTTAAGTCTATGCGTTACCAACTGATATGTTTGAAGTCGGTGCCAAGCCAACTTTTGAAGCATACCATGATTTTGGTGCGATTCTATAATGATTTACGTTGGATTGCCTTACACGACGACAATGAACGTACAAAGCATATTACTGTATCCAAGAGTTTTTAAGTGAGAACTAAATGTTCTAGTTTAATTTTAATTAGTTTTAAATATGTTGCTATACCCTCGCAGGGTTCATGTTAAAACTGTACTTAGCCCTAAGATCCTCTGTACACATGAAATGCAATAAAATATATGAGTATGAGTATGAGTATGAGTAAAAATATGTTTACACTTTTCGTCTTATATTACATATTACAAAGGAGTACGGTGCAAAAGTGTAAACATATCTTTGACGTCGACTGTACCTAAGAACACACGATCAAACCTTCTTGGTCTAGTCCGTACCATGTTTGTCGGCACGCAAGCGTGGGATTGGGACTGAGTTAATTCCCGTCCCTTATTCAGAGGACTACATTTCAAAATATGTATAAAACAAATCAAGGAATTTACGTTCTTGCCAAATTTCACCTAAAGCGGTTCAGTTGTTTAGCCATGAAAAGGCGACAAAGAGGCAGACAGAATTACTTACACATTTATAATACTCATTAGTACAGTTCTAATGGGGTTTAAAGCTGATTATTTTTGACGGGTATTGTTACTACTTGGCTTGGCACCGACTTCAAACATATCAGTTGGTAACGCATAGACTTAAAAAGGATAATATTTTATTTCATCCTTTTTGAAGTCGGTTTTCTTTTTTTTGTAAAAAGTTTTTATTTTTCCATTTTTAGTTTTTAACGCATTGTTAAGTGCGCGACGCATGAATGAAAAACAACATCATGATTAACACTAAATTCGTGTACCTACTTTAATAAATATGTACTTAATCAGGAATTTTTTCGAGTCCGTCTGGGAAATTATAATTCCTGTCACTACACTAAATCCATCCTCCGCCCCGCCGCTGACCCAATCCCTCAACTCCCCGATCACTCTACCTCACAGCGCATCAACCCCTGATCCATGAACCCCTCGACCCTGAATCAGCAGCCCTTCAACCGCCATTCCCTTAACTTCGCTTCGCCTTTACTCCTAACCCTAACCCCCGATCAGTAGCCTTACCAGCTTACCAAGAGTTTGACATTGATTTATTCGCTAGCGTGTGTGTAACTTACTTTCTTTGCATCTCGCTCGTACTGGCATATTAGTGCGAGCGAGATGCATAAATAGTAAGTTACGAAGACGTTAGCGTCGCTAACTTAGCGAATATGTCAATGTCAAACTCGTGGTAAGGCTACACTTGGCTACATTGCACTACATCAAATTGGCGGTTTTCGGAAGCAAATGCTCGAGTTACTTTAGAAAACACCGAATTCACTTTACACGTACCTTTAAAAACTGAGGAGTTCCCTCAATTCCTCATGGATTCCATCATCAGACCAGAACCAAAAATAATACGGAGACACCTTGGAGGTAGCTCCTTCCAAACAAAAAAAGAATTACTCAAATCGGATCACAGGTGCCGGAGTAATTGCTGAACATACTACATTTAAAAAATCATCATCATTATCATCAAAACAATCATCATCATCAGGTCTACTTCATCAAAGTGGTGGTTTTCGGGAGAAAATGCTCGAGTTGCTTAAGAAAACACCCAAATCACCATGCATGTGCCTTTAAAAATTGAGGAGTTCCCTCAATTCCTCATGGATTCCATCATCAGACCAGAACCAAAAATAATACGGAAACACCGTGGAGGTAACTCCTTCCAAACCAAAAAAGAATTACTCAAATCGGATCACAGGTACCGGAGTAATCGCTGAACATACTACATTTAAAAAATCATCATCATTATCATCAAAACAATCATCATCATCAGGTCTACTTCATCAAAGTGGTGGTTTTCGGGAGAAAATGCTCGAGTTGCTTAAGAAAACACCCAAATCACCATGCATGTGCCTTTAAAAATTGAGGAGTTCCCTCAATTCCTCATGGATCCCATCATCAGAACAGAACCAAATTAAAATGGGACCAACTCGGAGGTAGCTCCTTTCAAACAAAAAAAGAATTACTCAAATCGGACTACGGATGTCGGAGTAATCGGTGAACGTACATAGAAAAAAAAAAAAATAGCCACAACCGAATACAGAACCTCCTCCTTCTATGAAATGGAAGTCGGTTAACAAATTATATCACCGCTAAAACATCTCAATAACAAACCTCGATATTCTTACAACAGGTGACCCATATCCGAACCATACAAGTAAATCGACCCAACCTTGTTACGATTATTATCTTTCAATAAAATAAACAAGCCGCCAATGAAAGGCGTCTTAACTTGTTCGCGGGATTTTTCATGAATCCCCAACGGATACGCTAAAGGTTGGGTGACTCAGTCTAAATGTAAACAACAGTTTTGATTGTATAAAGGGCTTGTATGGAAGGTGAGGATCGATTCCTACCGCTATATAGTTACCTAGCTCTCGCGTCGAATGATGCTCCCTATGACAGACAATTCCTTCAAGTCTCTTTTGGTTGGTGATTCGGTCAAATTGTTTGAAAAACTAATTATAGCCAGCATTCAATGAATGTAGTATGATACCTTTGGCTATGGTGCTTTACGCACACTAAGTATCCAATCCCCTCCCCCTGATGCAACCCCCCCATTTAGCATGAAATATGTCCCGGTTGACAGTTTTTTTTTTTGGGGGGGGAAAGTATTTATCATACTACATTCATTGAATGCTGGCTATAATTTGTTTGTCTTCCCCATACATTAGAACATAATTTAACCGAATCATGGGCTTAATTTGAGAAATAACTGACGATACCGTATTTTTATTATATGTATTACTTAAATGTTACATTTATAATTAATGTGCTATACCTCCAAAAAATGTGTACAATCTCTTTATGTGACAGCTGCTATTATTAGGGACCACCAATGGGCGCGCGAGGTACCTACCTATAGTATACAGGGTGTAATCGTTAAGTGTAGCCAGGTGATAATTTCGTAAATATAACAGATATCAGAAAACTTCAAATTGAAAGTGCGTTACCCAATGAGTAAAATTACATTAGTAACTTTTTTAAATAAATGCAGAAATATCCCAAACATCAACTTCAAACCCACCCATACATTTAGTACGACGACTCACCCCTAAAATAATAAAACTACCGTTTATGAAATAATAAATCTAACATTTACTTTTTAAGGAAGTCCATTTTTGTTTACAGTATAGTTGCACGAAGTGACGCCCTTCTTGTGCAATACATTGACGGGCCCCGCTAAAATGTTTCTAAATGAACTTCCTTAAAAAATAAATGTTAGATTATTATTTCATAAACGGTAGTTTTATTATTTTATTGCAGTTTATTATGGCAAATAATGAATTTCAAGCAGTTGTATCTTTTACGACACCGACGTTCTTTGAGGGGTCAGTCGTCGTACTAAATGTATGAGAGGGTTTGAAGTTAATTTTTGGGATATTTCTGCTTTTATTTTAAAATAGTTATTAATGTAATTTTACTCATTGGGCACTTTCGGAATCAATTTGAAGTTTTCTGATATCTGTTATATTTGCGTAATTATCGCCTGGCTACACTTAACGATTACACCCTGTATAATCGACGAGAAGTTAACACTTTTAAGAAAGCTAAAAAAGCAACTGTTGACGTAAACATGTCACTATTTATCCTATGTCACTTTCACGATTGAGACACATCTAATGACAACTAACATGTTGAAATCCGGAACACCGTTTAGTAGGTACGTTTAGGCTGCCGTGCCAAGTATCAAGACATGCTGAAACACATATGGAGACCATTACCCTTTAGGAAGGTAGATTACTCACGGGAAATGCTTGCCAAGTAAGTATTAAGAACTTTGGATGAGTCAATATTGATTTAGAAAATTTGATTCAAAGGAAATGAGTCACTCGGATCTGGTTTTGTAAAATATTTAAAGGTGGCCACTGACGAGCCTTCCAACAGTCCAAATAGCGTGGCTGCAATCCAAAATCGGTCCGTGAATGTCAAAAACGTACAATGTTTAATATTAGGATGCCGTCCATTTGGATGAATCCATTGTAACGGCATCCATTTGGAATGCGGCCCTTGGCTGCTAAAAGGTTGCCGACCGCTGATCTAGAGTTAGAGTATCATTTTAAACGTCAATCTCAAAGAATATAATACTCACTAGGAGAAGAACGGTAACTCCATACAAAAAAATGTCCCCAACCGTTTATACGTTTATACTAGTGGCGCCGTCTTTGTGTACCAATGGAACTAAAGTACCGGTTTAGCCTGGCGGGTATTGGTAGGTAGTAATTCTGTTGATAAACATATTTGTTATCTTCATATCACGAAATATATGCAAGATGCAAATATTACCCCTTGTTTGTGGTATTATCAATTGATTTAAATAAAAGGCATGTTTATGTTTATAACATTATATATATTATTTATTAAAAAATGTTTTACATATAAAAATATACACTGAAAACTGGCAACTGGCAACTTAATAAAAAAATAGACATTAATAAAGCGCATTCACAAAGTTTTCAGTACCTTTTATACAAATAACATTAGGCATGCCTACCTTTTACACTTTACACACAGATACACTACACTTTACACACGGCATTTTACACAGATTTCCAACTTGTATTCATACATTTCTTCACGGTTAATTAATACGCTTTCCAGATGCGTTATGACTCGGTTCCTTCTGAACCCACTAAAGTTGTAAATTTCACTCTGGCTGCTTCAACAGCCGTTGCTCCGCATTTAGCACATTTTCTATGTGCATTGCTGTAATCCATGTAGGTACAGACTTACAGTCTTAAGTGGTACGTAGCGGTACACGTTGTATGTATTATTTAAAGAGTTAATAAATAAAATTTTCGTTATGAACTTTAACCACAGCAGTTGGACAGAGTCATTGACAAATATATTTTTTATTATGGTGGGTAGACGTACCTACCCTCCATATATTTTATGAACATTGATAAAGACAGTTGGAAGCAAATATTCATTATAAAACTTAATCGCATGTAATTAAGTTTTAAGCGTTTTAAGTCCCGTTTTATGATTAATATTGTATAAAATTCGTGATAATTTAAATCAGAGTTGGGAGCAATGTTGCTGTAGAAAAATGTTTTTATTTTTATTACTCGCAACTTTTTCCCGGAGGCCAACGCACACATAGAAGCTTAAGGCGCACACATGCGCAATTATTTGGGGACATAACTTTCTTAGGAAGTGAACAGGCCTTGGTCAATCTTCTATGAAATTATGACGTATAACTAACACTTGCACTGCGTGCGCTATCAGTCGTTGCAGATTTATCTTGGTCTAACTCTATCTATACTAATGACAGCACCGCGAGGCGTATCAAGGTCCTGTTCAGACATCGGATATTTGGGGCCAAAATTGAATGATAGGTAGAGAGTTCCTATATCCATAAACTCAATTAGGTATCGATTTCTATATAACTTTCTCATGTACTAGTGATCGCTACAAGTTTATTTTGTGAACACATAATCTTTATGAAAGAATTAAAATGAAACAAAATAAGAACATTTACAATTAGGTTAAATTACACAATTTCTCCTCATAATTTTACTAGACGAAAATCCCGCATCAGTATCAAATTTAGGTGCTTTGTAACACAAAAAGCTAACTAGGAAGTAAAATTAGTGCTCGTATAGACTCATTTGGGATTCAGCGGCACATTTAGCGAGATAATAGCCACCTTGGCCCCATTCACTTAGTTCCAGCGAAAACACCGAGACAGTTTTCTTAAACAAAACACTTCTGGGAAACGCTGTAGAAGAGCGTGTTTATTATTTATTATAAATAGTCTATCGCTTTGACATTTAGTTGAATGTAAATAAACTCCACGTGAATCTTTATTAAAATAAACCAAATACACAAAAGAGTATGCCAACATCTCTCATCTTCATCAGAATTAAATTCAGCGTCAAATAGATAGTAACAACCAAAAGTGCCAAATATACATATAGGTATTATACACTTGAGCATTCACTTGTAATGAGCATTCCAGCGAATGTTACATTACAGGTAAAAGCAAAGCTATAAGCAGTTCGACAAAATAGCGATTGTTCTGTTACAAGTGAATGCTCAGCTCAATTGTATCACCTTATCGTTTCATACCCCTTCATATTTGATGGATGCAATTTGGTTTGACGTTTAAATAATGCGAGGACGAATATTCAAATTTATAATATAATATAAGCCGATGTCGATAAAATGATGACGTGTCACATCACCTAAATATAAATAAAACTACAACACCTTATAAAACAAAGTTCCCCGCCGCGTCTGTCTGTTGGGTGTCTGTTTAGTTTGTTTCGTGTAACCCGTGCGAAGCCGGCGCGGGTTACTAGTAGTAAAATATTATAATCGTGGTTACAATAACATGACCCTGATTTATTATTCGATGTAATTTTAGAGATTATCAGAAACTCGAGTCAAAGTCAGATGTTGGGTCAGACCTAGCTAACTTTGCATGCAGTAGAGTCAACTCTGCTCGTAGCCTTACCGATCGGCCACCGGCAATAAGGTAAAGAAAATTTGTTTTTCCCGTGAAATCCGCATGTTTTTACGATTCTTCTTTACATATACAAGGGAACCTTCAACTCGCCGCCGTAAACCACATTGTATTTATTTGACAAAGATTCCTTTGAGTTCAAACGATACATGTTGAGTTCCATTTCTTTCGAAATTCTCGGTCAGCATGATGGTTATTTCTCGGTATTTATCGCGATTGCTCGGAAATTTGGCAGCTGGAGGTGTTCAAGCAGTTTTCAAGCCATAGGTCGTGGTTTCGGATCCTGGTTCTGTCCTATCTCTATCGGAATGTGATAGCGATAGGAAATGGCGGGTCAATGTATAAAATTCTTCGTGATTAGCATCCTTACTTTACCCATAATCATCATCAATTCTTTGGCCGGCAGTCAAGGACCGGCAAATGGCAGCTTCAGTAGCAGCGGCATGAGCATTAAATGCTCACTGAGACGGTGTGAGAACTCGCATGCGATTACATCGCGGTGTTTGATCGGTCGGCTGAATTGCATAGACCAGGTATAACCTAAGTAGTCCGCATGCGAGGTCGTGCGCCCTCTAAATGAGCCCTAATGTTACCCGTAGCGGCATGTTGGTGCGATTTTTCTATGGAATCTGCGAATGTCCAGTTCTGCCACCTACAGAAATATCCCATTGAGTCACTACGATGGTCTCGTGAGCATTTCCGACCGGAAATACTCGTCTCCGAGCGTCTTGTTGGACGGAGGAAGTAGTGTCGTTTTTTATTTATAAATGTACTCAAAAATAGGCCAAGAATAACATTATGCTGATCTGCCAAGAGACTGTCTTGTTAGTATCTAATAATGATACAATACAAGCGTGTGTTTGGTTTCAAAACGCCTCGCGGCTATACCAATATACCTATACCATATTTAAATCTGAAACCGGCAATTTTGTGTCAAATAGCTAGGTTCTCAATTTAAGCAAACGTACTGGTGCTCGACGCGATCCCAGTACATGTCATCTTGAAACTTAGGTCGTTGTCAATAGAGGTGACAGCAAGGTGTCATCTATTGGGCATTAATATGTAAAGCACTAGTACGTTTACATTACCAATTATCCAGGTTCAAAAAGATGTTGTCTCAATTATAGAGGTTCTCATTACCTAACAGAGGTTGCCCTCTGGCAAATTTATTTTATGGAGGTGCAAATAACCATTGAAACAACCACAAAAAATCGAAGAACTATCGTGAAAGTATTTGTATTCCTACTTATAAAAAGTTTACAATATCATGTACAATCCACACAGTTAACTGACCATTCGTAACTCTTAGCTTCGACGTCATAAGACTCACATTCGGTCAGCTGTCGGCACCCGTCATATTCTTTTGATCGTAAGTTGTTTATGTTGATTCGGACTCATGTAGTCCACTTATTTCGATTTTACAACGATTTGTAAACATTTGGAAGTTTACAATGGTTATTGGTTTTTCACTATGGTGATGAGAAACATAGGTTTTATTAGGTATGATTTTTATTATAAAATGTGATTGAACTTATCTATATTATAAGTGAGCGTATCTATACTTCTGGTTCGCACTAATGTGCCAGTACAAGTGAGACGCATGGAAAGTAAGTTACCTATGTTCACGCTAGCGAATATGACAGTGTCAGGTCAGTGTCAAGCACGTGGTAAATAAGGCTACAAAAGTATTCTTAAAGATACAGAATGTCTGTGCCCATTATGTGGTCTCCTCAATTATACAGCCAAGTGCTATGATTCAAAGCCTATGATCTCTTAAATATCACGTGCACTTCCACCGCAGATACTTAGAACAGTATTTTCATGTCAAGAAGACTCTCGAAAAGGATTAACTCGGGGGAGCCGATGAAATCGATCATGAATTTTGTCTGTTGAGATTGTTCTGTTTAAAATGTTCGATCAATGACTTGGTCACTGCGTTAGTGATGCGGCTCACCTGACGGTAAGTGTATTTTTGTTTAATTAGGTACCTACCTATACTTCTGGTTGGTAGTTTTGCACTTACATTTTATTTCTATCTCACTTGCATCATAAACCCAGTATAGAATTATACGATTAATTTAATATTTCGCGAAATGTTATAATAATTAATATTATATTGTTTAATACACTAGCAGCTGAAAGCTGAGGCGTGTATGTATATCACTTAATAATGCGTGTATAATGAATCGAAAACGAAGCATCGCATTTGATAACGTTTGATTTATTAGAAGTTTCCGCTGAAGTAAGCTTGGGGTTTTAATTCAGGTATATTAAGTAATAAAAATATTTAAATACAGTGTGTGTCTGACCATGGGGCTTTAAATCCAGGGCTCGATTCTACTTGCTAAACTGAGCTACTTTTACTATGGCACCAACCCCGAAATCCCGAATTTTTTTTTTACTTCTTCATACATTTTGGCGAGTGTGTACTGTCTCTTCCGAAAATCGTTTTTTCCGGATTGATATTTTTGCCATTCGCAATTTTTCCCATTTTAATTTTTCTCGATAGCTTCCTTTTCCGAAATCATATTTAACTATTCGCATATTTTCCCGTTATTTTAATTTTCCAATAGCTTAATTTTCTAATAGGTTTTTTAACCATTCGCATATTTTCCCACTATATTTCATTTGTTTACAATCACGGAATAGATAGGTGCGACGACGAGCGAAGCGAGGAGGAGTGTGTTAGGTGAACTGCGAGCAAAACAGTGCGCGAAGCCGAGCGAGCGAAGCGAGCGTGCCGCGGCAGCGGCCGGCGAGCGCCAGAACCCACTTATTATATTGTACGATATTGATTTACAAAAATAAGTTATTTTTTAGTTAGTGTCCCGCATATTATAATAAGAATACATATCCAAATTATGCGAAAATAAGCTACTAGGAAATAAAATTAATGGGAAATTATGCGAATGGTTAGAAAATCTATTAGGATAATAAGCTACTGGAAAATAAAGTTAATGGGAAAATATGCGAATGGTTAGAAATGCTTTCGGGAAAGGAAGCTATCGAGAAAAAATAAAATGGTAAAAATTGCGAATGGGAAAAATATAAATCTGAAAAAAACGATTTTCGGAAGAGACAGTACACACTCATTTTGGCAGATGTCGACGTTTTCTATGGAAAAGCCAAAAAAAATTCCCCGATTTGAGGGTTGGTACCATAGCAAAAGTAGCTCAGTTTAGCGAGTAAAATCAAGCCCTGGATTTAAAGCCCCATAGTCAGACACACCATGTATATGGACAGGACTACCTGTGCTTTGGAGGCCTTGGTCATTTTGAGCACCTTGTGTGTCTGCCTGTTTGTTACCCCTTCGCTGACATCCGTATACAGTTTTAGTGTTCGATTGGCGATTGTCGAAAAATGAATCCTAGGCGGAATGCTTAATTTACCACAGTCATTCAGATGTCTTTGCGCCATAATAATGGACAGACAGGCATAGTAAGGATTTTAGTTTTGCCATCTGGACTACGGAACCCTGAAAAACTGCGAATTTGTATGAATGGCCTCTTGATATATGTGACGTGAGCAATGTGTACATTTTATTGGCCAACAGCTCTAAATAAACACGGGGTTACCTGGTTCCGCGGCCGAGTGCGTCTGGTTTCACTTATCTTTATCTGCCACAGACATATATTTGAGAGACTGCAATATGTTTGATGTAGGTACCTCTAATTTTATAATTATTTTCACGTTTGTTTTAATTTTGTATAAACGTTTTCTCATTGTATAATTTGTACGTAGCGGTGTTTAGCCCTATGATTAACAGGTAGAACGTGCCATTTAGCATTCACTTTGGCATTTGTACACCGTCAAAATATGTGCAATGGTTTATTACTTTTATTAGGTCACACGTGAACACTGGTAAAAGTCTTTTTTTAAACAAACTGGCCCGTTTTAAATACCTATTGAAACTTTCCTCATTTGATCGATAAATAAACAATATATCTTGGCCATATAAAAGTTGTTATCTAATCTAGACAAAATACTAAATGTCTCTCATACGTAATAATTGAATATTACAATATGTGCGAAATCAGGGGGCCTAGCCAAGACGACAATAGTTGATAGAAACGCCAATCGGCTCCCACCATCGCCAAGCGGCTAGTCTGCTCGTTCGCTATCACATAATAAAAACTGACAAAAAAAACAAAAGGTAACCTCTGCGATGTAAAGTTTTGATTGGCCCATACAGTAATAGCACATGCGGCGTCTACACCAACACATATCCGTGTTATCTACATTCCCGTTCAGTAGTTGTATTTAGAATCGCTTCAGGAGTCAACGACTCCGTATTTATTTCGAATAAGGTATGGCAACTCTGGCATCTTTATAGCCGAACAAAAATATCACCCGACCCGGGCGGGGTTGCCATCATTTCAAATAAATTGATACTAGATTTTTGAACATGGATTTGAATGTTTTACTTGCGTTATATGTTGTTTTTTTAGTGTCTCGTTTGCTTTGATCGCTGTAAATTATGGAGGAAATCGTTGGTGAGATCATTTCGTTTTTGTTTAATACACGTCTTTGATTTATATTGTGAGAGATATTTCATATTATGATGGTGCCTAATACTGACTACTGACAAGTGATTGGCGTGCAAAAACTTTATCAAAATGAAGATAAAGATAAGTACTTATCTAATAGATTTTTCCTACGAATCGATCTCCTTAAAATATACATACCGACATACATATATATCCATCCTTATTTTGCCCATATTTCCACCTCGGTGGCAAACAAGCACAAACAGCCTGATGGTAAACGGTCACCATAGACCCTTTAAAAACCTGTAAGTCGTCGGCGGACCCTTAGCAAATTCAAACTTTCATTGTGACATCAAAATGATGTCAGTCGCCCATGCTAATACATTACGGTACGGACAAGTGCGAGAGAAATACTCATCTAAAATCCTTGCTTAAATTTGGCCTCGCAAAAATTTTGAGATTTATATTAATTAATCATTTTACCTAAGGCACAAGCTGGCAAATTGTATAGATGTTTACGACCGTGAAGCGCAGTGTAATATTTCCTGCACTAATGCTAAAGATTATGTTTTTACTAAGCCCTTTCTTACCAAGACAATATGAGTTACACTTTAAAGTATTCCTTTCTTAGCTAGTGATGGAAAAAAACTTGAACAACGCTGTTTCAAAATTAAAACAAAATTCATTGTCTCTGGATGAGATATAAAATAATTGAGGTATGAAGGATAATTGGTAAAACGTACCCAAAGGAAAACCCGCCTGTTGCTATATTTATTGCATGCGCACAGTTTTATTGCTATGCCGCTTGCACAGTGACATTGACAGGCGGCATCATACACACACAGGGCCACACACAGGGGCAGACAGGGGGGGACAGGGGGGACAGAATAGTTTTTGCTATATACGAGTAGCGAATTTTAAAATACGACCGCAGGGAGTACTAAATATATACTAATCATGGTCTATGGACCGTCCCGATCGATATAAGTCTAACTAAATCTTTTTTGGACTGTTGGTTCAGGGGTATAGTTATAAGTAGGTGAACAATATTAATATTACCTTTAAAATAAGAACAAAAAACTACTCTTTACAGTTTCCGTGAAACGAAAGAGAATTTGAAACCTTATTTTACCTTTTTGCAATACCTTTTCGCAAAACTGCTTCCCCTTAAGTTACTAGCACATACAACCTCCACACAACCTCCTTAATAGCTTCCGGTATCGGTATCCGGCGACCGAACGCCGTCACGTCCCTAACTCTATCCCCGTGTACTAACACCGCCACTTCGACTGACCACAGATCAACCTTAATACGTCTACACAAGGTTCAGGATAAGTCTGGCTACGTGCGATGGTTCTTACGAAACCTTAGTTATGCGACTCATCGATTTACATGACAAAACTGAATGTCATTGTTCGGTATTATGAGTATGCGCGCGTGGGATATCGATAGCGGGTTATATATTGGGGTACAGTGCACTTGGTTGTAAGTCATGTGAGTCGTGTTCTTGGTAGTTTATGGCATCGGGATTCATCTAGTGTGAATTTGAAACACCTTTGTCTTAAATAGGGAAGGTACACAAATAAAATTCAACATAAAAACGCTTAATTAACTTTGGTAAAACATTGTTTTCCTGTCGATGAAAGCATCATTAATTCATTAGTATTTGGGATCAGTTTCATTTGTTTGCTTTCATTCTCAGAACATAAATTAATACAAAAATAAAGATTACTCATGCAAGTGATATTCTTATATTATGTACTTAAATAAAACTGAATTCAACAATATACAAGTGAATGAAAATAATTTTTTATAGGCCTAATAATATCATGAATACAAACTTTCAACAATTCAATTTAAATTTTAATATCTTATATTTAAAGCTCACAATAAGTTGAACTTGTAATTGCCAGTTTAAGGCCAATCGAGTTAACATATGCGTTAATTTCATATCTGTTTGCTTTTTGCGTTAGTCTTGGATTACGAGGGTTGTATCTCTTTCGCACTTTAGTGATTAGAGGGAGATGGCTGATGATCGTAGGAGTGAAATTTTGGTGTACACCATATAGAGGTGTTATAACCGATTTACCAATTTATAGAAAAAAATATACAAAAACATCAGTTTTGTAGTTTGTGCGGAAATAGAAGAGTCGTGAGAAATTGTACCAAATGCCTGAAATCATAGGGATTCGTGAATTATACAGCTTAAAGCCACTTTCTGATACATTCATATATTTTATTGCGATCAGTTCGTTTTCACAGAGGATGGTATTAAAAAGATTATAAAGTAATTACATGATACGCTGTTAGGGCATTGCAAGTATCTTAATACTTGTGACTATTTAAAAATAATAATCCGATATGATATGATGATGATGAGAATAGATGACGGCAGATGTCCCTGCGCCCGCGCAGATGAAAAGAGTTTAACGACGCATTTAACGACTAGTAGCATAAAACGATTACGATCACGCTCCTAACTCCGCCCTATCCGTCAACTGCTTATCAATCGAATATCAACCCTATTCTTTTACTTTAAAGTGCATTTTTGGGTTAGACATAGTTTTGATTTAGGTCGTTCTTGAATAAGGAACGTTTAAAAGACGGCCCAGGTGGGGCCGTATTTATTTGATGTTGTTTGTGTTATTTTTTATGTTTTAGTTCCAATTAGGAACTATTTCCGTTTTTTAGGCTGGCTGCGTTTTTTATCAAATTAGTTATATTTATGTTTCAAAAGTAAATGAATGGAAAATGCTAGTTAAGGTTTCAGGTATCATATATCATTTCAGGAGCCAGATCATAACAATACATAACCACAGAATCACAGAATACTAATAGTACTACCGTACATAACATTTGACATAACATTAAAACGCGTGCCTCAGCCAACTGCGCTAAGAGAGTGTTTTCCCGCGAGTGAAGATTTCACCGAGCTTATTAGCCGATGGCAGCAGTTAGCCGCTGCCAGCTAGCAGCTACAGACGAAGAAACGCGTAGGTACACTTCAACTCAAGTTAATAGAAGGAAATTGAAAAATAGAAAGAGCATCTCGAGCGTTCATTCGACTAATACGTGAATAACCCATTTAGAATAAATGTAATAAGAATAGAAAAAAAATATTTGAAAAAGTTTAACTTAACATTCAAGATTCATTGATCGTTCGAGATTTTGAGAGCTAACGATTTCGTAACTCTCTATAGTTCCCGCTTTACCAATTTGACCTATGCCAATAAACTCAAATACTTACATACCTACATACTTATAGGAGAAGTAGACATAATCGAAGGTATTTTCACCACATTCTTTAAAACCGATGTGTAAATGTAGCTCTTATAAATGATTCCTATTCGGTAATATATAATATCGACTTGTGAATGAAAGGACAGCTGTAAGTAATTGACGTAAGTAAATGATCTGCTTAATACGCTGTCACGCGCTATTTCTGTCAAACTGACAGATTTGGCGCTGCGCGTGCGGTGACGCGCGTGTCATTTTTTTTTCTCTAGTTCATTTGTTATATCAAAGCGAAGATATTAGTTTTATTTAGTTATATCAGATACCTACGACATTTATAATTTTAAAGAAGGGTTTATTAAATACGATGAATTAATGGTAACAATATGATTTATTTTTTTCCTCATTCTTTTAAATTCTCGTAGGTATACTATTGTTATTTACCATATTCCAATTGCGAAGAAGAAGGAGCTTTTGTAAGCTGACATGCCTGTACATGATGCGCGTAACTGAATTATATCATAAAGTGGACCTTATGTCTTAGTAAATAAGATTTACGAATAGTCCGTTAACATTGTGGACGATACACACGGTATCTTGAATAAAATTTGTTAAATTGGCAGTTGTTCAGCAGTATCAGTAAACTAGGTATACCTAAACAATCTAAACATATAGGGTGTGGCCTGAAACACCAGCAAATAATTAAAACATAGATTGTACTCCTCAAACGGTGACACTTTAGTTCAACAACTTTTAAAAATTATGAAGTATTTAGACTCCCTATTTTTCATACAAAATAAATATTATCTTCAATGGACGTCATCGCCATGCCATATCATTGTGATTGACGTTGCTTGTCAGTCCTTAATCATAACAAAATTCGTAATACATTGCGTCTTAGATTAAACTTTAAAGTGTATTAAAAAACAAACCACAAGTTATTTTTAAAAATCGCTACAGTACAGCCTACAGTTAAATTTTTTGCTCATATTACAGGCCACACCCGGTATTATGTTTATTCTACCTTCTTTAGTCGCTGCAACTATCATCTGCAAAGACGCTGTGCAATGATGATGGTGATTATGTTTAAGAAAAACTTACATTATATGAATATTACAAAGCAACTAAAAAATATCAAAATACTTTTTCTATTTTACAAAAGAGAAATGGAGCACTTTATATAACACGCTTCAGAATGTAGACAATAAACAATTATAAATTCGTGAAACTATAAGAGTTGATTCATCGAGTATTTCAAATACAAAGACAACATAAAATTAGCGTAAGCCGGTTTTATGTTCCAAGAAATGTTATTTGTCATTTGTTTTAATAGAAAGAATTAAAAATACGTTATCATAGATCACTCCAGTTGGTGTGTGGGTTAGTGTGCTTAATTATGCAAGTTTGTAACGAATATAAGACATAGATTACATACGAAAAACTCATAAGCACCACTTGCGCCATCACACCAACCCGGGGTTAAGCGGTTAAACCGTTAATCCAGTATCAAATTGTACTAGTAACCAAGGTAACTCCAGGTTTAACTGGTTAAAAGTATTTTTTGTTAAGATCGTTTTTCATGATTGATCAGCGTCAAGGTAACCAAAACATGTTACCTTGACGCTTGTCAATAAATGTATTTCCTGAATTTCCATTCCATTTCACAGTGTCAGGGGGCTAACACATAATTGTAGTTTTTATATTAAAATTAACATGTTTAATCAAGGCTACATACTATGAAATTATTCACACGGGAACTGAAGCATTTTTGCAAAGGCAAACTTCAACCAAAACCTTAAATAGAGAATCTTGGCTAGATAGAAAAAATCACGAAAACATGTCTAGTGTGCGTTTACTTTCGGTTGTAGGCATATAGTTACCTGTAACCCGTACCATGTACCGTGAATGTTACCCGTCTTGGTTAACAATCTACTATACTCACTTTTATCAAAATTTGAGGCACAATGAATCGATGGACGATGATATTTTACACTTTTAAGCGTATTTACCAACTTTGTCAATTAACAAATTATGCATACTTGATACTCGTTATTTTTATCAGGTAAATTACTTACCAGCCAGCACAATCAGCTTCCAAGATCACATATTGAAAACAGCAAGTGTTATGAGTAAACAAACAAAATTATCAAAAATGACCAAATGAATTAACTCACGAATTCGACAAAAGTGACTATTCCGATGTAAAAAACAACGATTCGACAATGAAACGAAGAAAGACAGAGTGCTAATAATGATAAGACTTTCGTCTAACCATTTAAGATGTTAGACGTGTTTCGCGGTCTAAAGAATCTCATAAAAGTGAACTATGTACATATCGACTCGCCAGTGTTTCGCCTACACTATTCTATAACAGTTATCTTACTTATATCTTTTAGTTTGATAGTGACTACGAGACAATACGTGGGTAACCCCATAGACTGTATACACACTAAGGATATACCTGAAGACGTTTTGAACACATACTGTTGGATTCATTCGACTTATACGTTGAAGAGTTTCTTCAACAAGAAAGTGGGAGTAGAAGTGCCGTATCCGGGGATTGGCAACAGTCGCGAGAAGGGCAAGGAAGATATGAGCGACAGAAAAATCTACAAATACTACCAATGGGTGTGTTTCTGCCTGTTTTTTCAGGTGAGTTGTAGTTTGTAAGTTTGAGCTTTCTTAGAAGCAAAGGGCCTTGACTTGATGTGTCGGCAGCGGAGCACCACTGCCCTTTATCCCCGCTTTTTTTGAGGGGGGCTTACCACATGACTAGGGGGTAAAATATTTAAGTTTCAACTAGAGAGGTTTTCGCGTGATCTATAAAGGTTTAAATTAAGATACCTCCTCGGATAATACAGCCTCCTAGCCTAGTCGATAGTGACCCTGCCTACAAAGCAGGAGGTCACGGGTTCGAATCCCGGTAAGGGCCTTTATTAGTGTGTTTATTACGAATATTTTTTCCTGAGTTATGAATGTTGTATGTAATAAGTATGTAATATCGTCGCCTAGTAGGTAGCTAGCTTTGGGGCTAGGTCGATCTGTGTGAGATTGTTCCCAAAATATTTATTTATAGATTTAGCTGTAGTGAAAAGTGTAAATGAATTTTAAGTTTGAGCAACATTTTGAGTTTCGATGGCGAACAGTTATGAATCAAGAAGAATATTGACTGTCGGAAAGGAAACAGGAGATCCCGAGGAGAAGAGGCCTAGGCCTAGCCGGGGCCCTCGAGTCAAAAGTTTGAATACCCCTATACATAGACGGTACAAGCGCAACCTATATTTATTCACATACCCGACAATTTGTAAAGTAGGCAATGGCAACGAACTACAAGCAAAAGTTGACTAACCCAAAAATTCCTCCTTTTATGAAACGTAAAAACGCGTCACGTCTGACAGGTACGCGTTACGCTAATAATAGTTTACTGGGGGACTAGTTTCGCCATTTTTTATTACGCGCACGCGTAAACGTGGCGTTAATCAAAATGTAACGGATTCCATCAACAATGTGAACTATGTCGTCGATGTGGGTCAGTGGGATCGGGCCTGATAAAAATGTCAGTTTTGAAATATTTTTTTATTGCTTCAAGGATGACTCACGCGAGAATGGTCCAGGCCCGGGCCGAGGCGAGCGACACTCCGTTTTCTATGATGGCTGATCGGTGATCAAGTGATTCTTTATATAGAAGACGAAGTGTCGATTGCGTCGGGATTGAGTAGGTACATCAATTTATATAAGTAAAATTATTTTGACAAAATTAACCATATTAAACGATTATTTATCAATTTAGTACCCAGTATCTCAGGTAGGTATTTATACCCAGTTGCGCGCGTCGTACACCGGTGAATAGTCAGAAGCCTCGTCGAGTGGCAATTGTTTAACAGAAAATGCCCGCTGAACCTGCAACTAATAATGTATGGAAATAATCACGTAAGTTCTTGTGCATCGGTCATTCCGAAATCTTTGAGGTGTTTCATTTTTTTTACCATTTTATAATTTTTAATTTACATCTATAAAGTTAAAGGTTCGAACTCGGGGGCGTAGCCAAGATGACAATTGTTAATAGATAACGCCAATAGAGACTACGGTACGGAAATAGTCACGTGACTTTTCGTACCGTAGTTTCTATTTGTCAACCCGTATTTTTATTTATTCGTTTGGCGTTTGTCGATGTACGATTGTTACCTTAGCTATTACTCCTAATATTTACCAATAGCTACTATTCGGTGAACGTAATCGTCCCTAGTAACACGTGTTACTAGTTCTAGTAGTGTTACTACAAATATTACGGAACGTGTTTTACAATTTGTTTGGAACCATAGCCGGGTTTTATGAGGCGCGTTGGCAACGACCGTTATAATACCTACTATCTATACATTGTTCTAAGTCAAATTATTAGTAGGTTAATTTAAAAGTAGGTAGTAGTTTAGAACTATGGAAACGCTAATGATTGGCACGTTGACGGCTAAGAACCCTGTTGAATACGCACAAACGTTGTAAAGACGACTCTCTTATCTTCTGTCATCCTCATCTGACTACCTTCAAACTTTTCAGGTGATCGTTTACATTGGATGTTTAAAATTTTGTTGAATTGGCTCTAGTTTTAATCATTATTTTAGGTTGTGGCTTGCGACTCTGCCGCCATGCGAATGTTTTTCTACACCTCTGGTGTTGTCTCTCACTCACGATTTGACATTAAGTCAATATTATATTGCCTTTTTTCTTCAAGCGAAGCGAATTCATTGTTGTTGCGGTGGGTGCGTGGTTGCAAAGTCTTTTTGTCAAAAGTCTATTCATTGTTTTTTTTATTAAACCTGAATCAAGTTATATTCTATCATTTACTTAAAAATATCTATTCATTCTCTGGACGTTAAAGCTTTTTACATTCGTTTATTTTGATAAAAGTCACAGCTTTTTGCCATGCCTTTAAGTTTACCTAAAGAAATTGACTTGTATATGCTTGATACATCTCTAATTCAAAGTATTTTAATGCCGTTGTACTCAAGTAAAAAAATTGCAAATATATTTATATATAGTAACAGCACCAGTCATGGGACATTTAAGAGGGAATTTGGAGTATTTGTGATATTTCCCTGATACATGTGAATGTTCTACCGCTTAGCGTATTGAAAGATGAAAGTCCTACCCGTCTTTCATGTTTCAGGCGTGTTGTATCAAAGATACTGCAATGAGTTTCCACATACTTAACAAATTAAAACTATGCTATTTTTCTCCAGTCATGGACACCAAAGCTCCAGTAATGGGCCCCCCAGTAATGGACACTGCTCTATCAGTATAAAATATTGAAATAGGTCATCAGATCTGGTCCATGTTATCATAATATTGCATTATCATCCGATTTGCATATTTAATTACGAATACAAAATTTCAACTCAATCGGAAAACGGGAAAGTGGCTCAAACTCGGCTACCAAGATTTGACCCACACTAAAAAACGATATTAATTTATCCGAAGTCCGAGCATACCTCCTGGTTGACATATTTCGTAACTACATTTTACTTCTGTATTGTTTAAACATGAAATGATGGCATGGCAAGCATCATTATGTAAATTGCCCATTATAGGAGGTATGCAGTTTTACAGCTCCTATAATGGGATTGGGCCAAATACCACTATTTTTTTACATCTGTGGAGTCACAACATAGTATGTTGTATACCTTATCTCATGGTAAATGCAATTAACAAAACACATTCTAGTTTTCATCAAGTATTAATTAATTAAAATTTAATAAATTAACTCACCTCTCTTAGCGAAGTTGTTAAGAATTCGTAGTGGTATTTTTTTTCAGTGACACGACAACTTTTGGGTTGACGCCAATTTCTTAAAAAACAACCAAATTTAATAAAAATTCAAACTGAAACAGCTCTAGGACTCTTATTTATGATAATATACAGGCAGTGTTTATAAACTACTTTTAGACACTTATTTTACAGGATTTGTGGTTTTTTGTCCCATTACTGGTTCCACGCCCATCATAGGGTACACTACTATAATTACCCTAAAAGTAAATAAATAAAATTCTGATACAAACAGACAGTATGTATTAGGTTTCCCTTCGAGTATCATGGTGTGCCTCAGGGGTTAGTAATAGGTCCTCATTTTAAACTGGTGGTTAAAATAGTATTAAAATAGAAACGAATGTTAGATAAAGACTAGCAACCACGCCGACCGATATAAGAACGGTTCGCTAACGTAGTCCGTGGTATTCCAGATGTGCATGCGCCGGAGTCCGCAAGCCACCACCTGAATAATTAGTATAACTACGTAAGTACACATAATAATTTATTAAACAAAATATGTGTTATAATAAATAAAGTAAAATAGAAGTGTATACTGATATAGAATATGCTTTATTTTTCTTGTAGTTAACTGACAAAAAAAGATCTGAGAGCGGCACGATATTACTTTCAGAATTAACAATATCTTGATCCTTCCTCTAGCATTTTAAAGTGTGGAAACCATACCAAATTCATAGTGTATGTTTTCAAGGGCAAATGGTTTGGTAGTGACTGTAAATGTGCCATTTTCTTCGTTACAATTAAAGTTTTCAGCTATACATTTCAAGCCTGATTCACGAAGTCATAAATGACCAGTCAGAAATATCTCAAAGCCAAAAGTAATAACAATTACGGCTCAAATTACTGTGACGCTTTAAATGCTTCTGCTAATGAACATCGAGAATTGTAACTAGGGTTTGCGTTTGATACTATTTGTATGGAAAATCCATCGAATCATCTACGAGTACGTAAGTACTACAAAAAATATTCTTATATTAAAATTCAAAAGACGATTACCAATGTTTTAAGTCACATTAAAACAACTTACTTAAATAAAGCTGTGTCTACATTGCGTGTAAAATCGCTGTCATCTGAAACGACTGTATTAAGCTTCTTTTACAGTGTTTGTGCATTCACACGATTCTTATCTGTTCTTCCGTATTACGACATTTTGCAGCACAACTAAAAAAAACCTTGCTTTGCGCCTCGTTTTAGTCTTGAATTTAAATTGACATGTAAAAGAGAAAACGAAGCCAAATGGGTGGTATTTGAATGTTTTTTATCAGTTTATTTTTTTAAACACCCGTAGACTCGAGAATTAGGTCAGATCGTGTTGCAGTATCTTTAGAATCTTAAATGAGTACCAGTATCTTCTTTTATTTTCTTAGCACCGTTTTGAAACGTGTATTGGTTACGCTGTGGAGCCAAGACGGCTCACATTTTGCTCATTACTTTGATAATTTGGACGAAATGTACTGCAAATACGCGTTTTGCTTTTTACTAGACTCTCGTAGGAATGCATTGCATTGAAGTCTCAATTATGCAGCGGTGGCCCACAATAATCCGTAACAGAACTCAATTCATCCGGTATACCTATTTGTGAACAATTAAGGAAGGGATTCCATTAGGGCTCAAAATAATGATAATTCAGTGATTTATTGAACTCAGGGTTGCGTATCGAATATGTTTAACGCAGACTACATATACTATAAGTCTACTTAAAAAATAATGAGTAAATTATACTGACTAAAATGTCAATTTCTGATCCCTTTATTAAATCTCCCTGTAGTTGCTGGGAATGCACAAAATGTGCCATACTATTAGTAAATTTTCATGAAAAATATAACTTTTAATAAAAAAATGCGTTATGTTTGCCGTAATACGAGTATATGTAACAGGAGTCGGTTTAAAAAAACTGTGTAACACAATAGCGGCCTTAAAACTGTATAAAATAACAGTTTGTTAACTTCATTGTGGATGCTAAATAAATTTACGAAAAAGCCAAGCATTTGTTAAGCTTACTGTACCTTTTTTACAAGCTGTTCTGAAATCCGGATTTCACCAGTTTTGAAAACAGAATGTTTTTAAAGAACAACCGTGTTTTTATTGCTTGTAGTTTAAATATAAATGAATAACCGAGGGTGCTTAACTAATAAAATTATTATTTTTTGCATGCATTTCAATTACTTTCCCGAAAGTAAGTGGGTCGATATTTATTAAGATTTTATATTCCACTTTAGCTGCGTAAATAATTTGTAATAGGTAATATCCATGCCAAACTACAAGCTTAGAAACAAAGATATAGGCCACGGAACGACAGACAGGTAGGTATTCAAATTATAAAAATCTGATATTGATGTGATACCGATACCTATAAAGGTGCGAACGCAATCCATAGAAAAGAAAGGGCCTAATATTGTATGATATTGATTTTTGACTAGAGTTAGTTATATTAAATCAGTCAGCTTTTAAGTCGATAATTTTTAATGCCGTTTTTATTTCCAATTCAGCATCCAACCAAACTTTAAAAAAAAATCCTCTGCCCATTAAGACGATCCAACCTGTGTATAATCTTAAGGCGCCGAAGCACCGGTTAAAGAGCAAGCGTGCAAATTGGGTCACCGGCCCCGCATTCAGATGCGAAGCTAAACACTCGATATTAGCAACACGATGGTTTTAATTTCGTGAATTTTAGGGCGTTATGCGAAACATAAAAAAAACCGGTCATATAAGTTTAAGTTGTTTTTATGATCCCACGGGCCAGTCCGCGGCCAGAGGCCATACGGCGATCGAAATTTATTTATCGCTATCGCTCAAACATGCAAGCGATAGAAAAGCAGATAAGGAAATGTACATTTTCGTTTGTCGCGGTAGGCCCTCAGATGAGTTGCGACGCGAAGCTTTCAATGTTACCTAATTCCGAATGTTTATCTTCCTGTCGTTATAATAAGGCGTTTGTCCAAAAATTAAATTATCTATTGAGTGATTGAGTCGCATTCGGATGCGATGCTAATAGTTCGATATTAATACAAAGTGATTTTTTTTCTTGTCAGGTTTCTTTTGCACAAATTAGAAAAAGAGTCGCCCAGCCGGGAATACCTTCATTGCGTTTTCAATTTTTCACAAAACGGTTTCAGCAGTTTTTTTCATATGTTGGTTCATTTTGTGCGCCCTCATTAAAAAGGTCCTAAGACCAATCCAACTTAGGTACATTGTGACATACCTTCTACGTAAAATATTCGTTGTCGTTTTTGTGTCTTTTTAAATATAAGTATTACTCACAATAACTAGATAAAAAAAAATATTTTAGAAAGTGGCATTAACTAGCTCCTTTATGAAATAATCAATACCGTCTTAGCAATCAGTCTCAACATTTTCGTGTATTTTAAAAGTGGAATCGTCCCAAAGGAACCCCAATCTACAGCCACATTAGCATCCTAAGTATTTGCATAGATTCCACTTGAATTCAGCCACCTCGTAAACAACGCTGCTGCCAAAATTAGCCGAACAAACTCTTAACAAAAGGTCCCAAGTCCCATAGACAACTATACACATTTTACCCTTTTTGTGGGTGTGGGAGCCAGTGGACATTTGTGCGACAATGAACAGCGCCATTTTTAAAAGTTAAGGGTTTTAATGCAGCTTTTTTATCCGTGGAAATCTTGATGTTTTTCGGTTTTGGCTTTACATTTGATCATGGTGGGTTTTTTTGTAAAGAACCTCCAATTGATCTGAATATAGGTCACTTATTTTAAATAAGCTTTATATTTAAACAACAAAATCGGCTAAGTAGTTTTAGATCTAGACTTTTAATCTGATTAAAGATTTGAGGCTTGTGACCTCGAACATTTTTAGGGAACAATTAAATATTTTTAGCGAAGAAAAATCCAACTTGGTATTATTTACAAAGTTAAGATTTCGCACTTATTTTGACTATAAACATATTTTTAGTGCTATTACTCGTACCAGTGTTACCGCAAAGCAATATGCTTTGGTGGTACATAAAATGGAGTGGGTATAAACATATTAGGCTGGTCAGGCAAATCGTGGGGATATTAAGTACCTATAAGATTACTTTTTGACCATGTAGTTACCGGCATTAGAATAGTGCCAACCCTCACATAGGATAAGGGGTGTCGTACGAGGCGACTAAGTCCGCAAACGAAGCATGAAGCCATTTCGTCACAGAGGAGATGGTCCTCTTAGCATTGGACTGTAATCCGTGCTGTGCGTGGGTAATGCAGGTGCTGGGCATCCCTGCGTTTCCTTAATTCCGTCCCAGGCGGTGTAATGACTTACACCATAAACTGTCTGCAATAGACGCAAAGGCCAATGATAAGGTTACTTTAGATATAGATTCAGGCTATTTTATGAGGCCAATTGGAAGATAAGTATAGTTTACCTTTATGTGTCTTTAACGTATCTTTCACCTTTATCTTCGTACCTGTCTAGTGCATGTTCTGTAAAATAAAGTTATTATTACATAAGTAGCCTACATAGTGCACTGGGCTCTACGCTGCAATACCTAGGCCTAGTAGTTTTGAGAGCTGAAAAACCTAATCTAGTATTTCCCCCTTAACCCTGATTAACACTTGGTTACGGTTTACGAGTGCGCGTGGCCATACATAATGAGTCAGCCATCTTTGTTAGGCTGTGTACACATCGTTGAGCGAATTAGGCCTCCGCCAGACTGTTAGGCTAACTTTGCACCGAATTTGACAAAGTGTGAGGTGTCACAATAAATGTCATAATTTTATAGTTATTTGACGTACCTATATGGCACCGCTCCAACAGTTTTTTTTATATATGAAAACTATATTACAACTTTTACAACAGTTATAGTATTGATAGTTAGGTTCTTTAAATCGGCATATATATCAACATATCTATCACAATATATTTTTTTAAAGTGTTTAAGTACTTTGTCATTATCGAGTGTGCAGAGGTGGTACCTAAGTACATATCTGACTCTAGACGTAGAGATACTAGAGATCATAACACGTCTTGTAAACTTTGCCGTAGCCGGTTAAAAATACTTTATATGCCAGGTACTCTTAGGTCTATACAATGGGTACTTAAATTTACATACAGGTCTTCGGGGTCTTTAATCAGTCCTCAAATATTCTTACATCAACATTATCCTGGGACCTAGAAAGACACGTGTTTTTATAGTTGAATGCCATCATAAGTACTTGTTTCTATAGGATTATGATCTAGAATCACTTGATCATTTAGTTGTCAGGCACAGTCGCGTACACAAACATCTTTACAGGCCAACGTTCCAAAAATATATTGACACGCCTCTAAGACACTGACAATAAAATTGTGTTAATATGTTTATGGAACGTTGGCTTGTAAATATATTTTTAATACAGTTGCTCAAAAAGTGCTACTTTACGTAGCTGTTTAACGTGCGGAAAGTTGGTTATCTCGAACTAGTGCTTTTACTTTTTCAATTTTTTCAAATTTATACTTGTTCCAATTCACGACTACTTATTGATGAGTGTTAATATTAGTTTCCTTTAAACGTCGTAATCAGCATAAAAACCTACCGTTAATGTAAGAATACTAAAAATATTACATATTTCATATTTAATTACTTACCTCTTCATCATTATAACACGTTTGTTTTTTAATATTCAATATTGAAAATTCCGTTCTTAATAAGTTGACTGAATGGAACGGAATAGCTGCCAAACGCCCATAGATATAATATACTTAAAGACGACGTCTAACCGAGCTGTCACTGTTAGCACTTTTGTTTAGTGTACGATTAACAATGTTTTTCTTATTTTTTCGCAACTGTATTAAAAAACGTCGTTCGATACACGTGCGGAAATGTCATTCTTCACTCGTCCCGAGTCTTGCCACTCGCTTGCGGCTCGTGGCAAGATATCTCGGTACTCGTGAAGTAATGACATACCTTCCGCACTAGCATCGAAATGTACTATTGTGAACTTGACCGTATATGTGGCACAGTCGCCGTCAGATATACATATATCGGCGCGGCCGAGGTGGTCGAGGTGTACCTGAGCACCCACGGCGTAAGAGTCTTGACAATAGAAGCGTGTTCAAATATTAGTGAACGTGTTGGCCGCTCCGATATGTCAGATGGCGACTCTACAACACATTTACTTGGTACTTATGAACAAATTTTTAGTGCTCCGTATAGAAAACTTTGTTCACGGAGAGAACTGTGGGATCACTCGGTCTTGCGAATCGGTTAGATGCGTTTTTCTCAGAGACCGTTTGGCGTAGATTCCTAATTCATAGCCATTTTTTAAGATGACCCAAATATTTTCGCGTGTCCGTTTCGGGACTCGAACCCGCTAACCGCTAACCCGTCGGCTGCCGGATGCCCGCGTCTTAACGGATCAATAAACTGTTAATACCGCGATCGAGCCGCCGTTCCCGGAACAAACTTTATTAGCGTCGGGTTGCGGGAGCAGACCGCGCGCTGCGATTAAACGCCGCGTCTATTTGCGCAAATCATATTATATAGGATGATATGTATTACTATACACAGATTATACCCGTACATGAGAAGCAAAAAAACTTCAATCGCTACCTACGAATTACCTAATTAATTCCCTGTGACACTCGTTGTGGAACATAAGCTTGTCTCTTTCTCGTTCGGTTTGCGGGAGCTCATTAGCACGTACACATATTTCACTAGTTTAGGAGCGACTAAAGAGTAATTGTACAATGTAGCGCTTTTGGAATGTCTAAGATAACCTATATTTTATTTTAGTCATTAGTCATATAGATATTCTAGTGGCGCTGGTGGCCTAGCGGTAAGAGCGTGTTACTTTTAATCCGGAGGTCGCGGGTTCAAAACCCGGTTTGTATCAATGAGTTTTCGAAACTTATGTACGAAGTATCATTTGATATTTACCAGTTGCTTTTCGGTGAAGGAAAAAATCGTGAGGAAACCGCACTAATCCCAATAAGACCTAGTTTCCCCTCTGGGTTGGAAGGTCAGATGGCAGTCGCTTTCGTAAAAACTAGCGCCTACTTGGCTCCCATGAGGCGTGGCAAAATGCCGGGATAACGCGAGGAAGAAGAAGATATACATATTCTAGTGCGCTGCGCTTCAAAACTAAGGCGCAGCAAATTTAGTTACATATATATTATCTCGAGCTAATTTGGCTTCCCTTTTCTTTATAAGTCTAGGTAAAGAACTAAACTCGACTTAGTTAAATAGGCAAACCGGTGGAAATTGTGTTTTATCGACACTCTACCACTGACCTTGTTCCGTGCAATAAAGTGTAAAAGTAAGCATATTCAAAACTCTTGACATTTTTCTATCATATTATAACTTTAACTTTGGCAAACAAAAATTTGTTGCGTTTTAAAAATCGCGCGTTTTTTAACTAACAAAAGTTGACTGCTTTTTTAAAACCGCGCGTTTTATTCCACCCACAAAGTATCGTGCTAAATGCAACCGTTCGTTGCACCCAGATATTAATGATCGAGTGCGAATGCAAGATTTATCGGACACATCCTTTATCTGCAGATGGATCTGCCGACTTATCTCCGGATCGCGCCGGCTTGACCGATGGGGTGCAATGCACTGGTTTGTGTCTGCTGTCTCTTTTTATATGTTTTTATGTTTATGTAAGTACTGCGATTCGTTCATGGACATAGCCTGATTTACCGGGGGCAAAACCAGTGCTAAGTGATTCATTAAATAAGCAAGACTTACTTATAAACTAAATTGCATCTGTCAAACCAAACCGGGATAGGAATAGTTAAACCGTTAAATTCTCTAAGGGTACCTAAACTCCTTTATAAAAGACCCTTCTCGCATTTGGACTCCAATAGTATGGTTTGCAAACTTATGATTCCTTTGTCAAGTTTGTCATAAAAATTAACATAAAGAAAAAAAATTGGTTAACTACTTTCATAAATGTTATCGCATCGCATAAAAGTCGGGTAGCTACAGGAATGACCTGAAATTTATTTTCAGAGTGTTTTGAGGTAATACAAACCTATTTAGGGTGTAACCGTTATTAATTTCTCAAAACCGTAAAATAAGTCCCTAATATACATACTTTAGGAATGCGCTCTCTCAGGCCAGGAGCATAATTCACAGTCAATCAGATAAGCGGCATTGTGGGCCCCAATTCCGCCGGCACCCTGGGGACGCGCTCTAATCCTACTAGTGCTCATGTATTATGGGTATGTAGGCATTGACGTATTTTTGGCGCGATGCTGTGGGGCGTTCGCTTTGCGATTATCGCAGAATAGGTTAGGTTTATATGGGAGACAAATTGCTTCATGAAAGCAGAAATGCTTTGATTGTTAAAATAGTTTATTTAACAGGAAAAGAATCGCTTCTTCAGGCTTCTAAAACACTGACAATAGGATCGTGTAAATATAATTTTGGAACGTTGGTTTGTAAAGATGTTTGTGAACTCAACATACTTTTACGAATTTAAGATATGATTGATATTAATAATTAACAAGAGATCTCCAAGGTCTGCAACTGCATGACCGGACTTGCATATGGTTTAGATACGTGTATCAATTAGCCCCCTTCTAACCGTCCAACTGCATGCATTGACGGGTGAAAACATCGCCCTCGCAGTTCAGTCGTATGAAATAGAAGCACAACTGTATTCCTTAGACCTCATTCTTCTGTGCGGCGTATCTTCACGCTCGGCCGGCTGCACAGATAGACCTGTTGACGCTGAGCCTGCGTTTTCGCTCGTAAAAATACCAAGAATAGCCTACATTTGGCCTGAACACGGGGTAGATAATACAGGGTGGTACGTACGAGCAAATATTGGAACGAGAATGTAGAGCAAATTGATCTATTTCAAGAGGCTTGGAGAAAATAGAGGCTAAATGCCGGCTCGCGAAATCACGAAAGCCGTCCAACATGATGGGACCAACACTGTATAACTCAGTATTGACAAAGATTGATAAAGGAATCAAACATCAGTGACACAATATTCAACACAAAGACTGACATCCTTAAAGTACTCCTTCTCATAGAACAAGCATATTACTCGATCGGCGAATTTATATTATCCATTTGTAAATGACATTATTTTAACATCAGAATCACATCTAACACAATCGTACAGTTACTTTTATTGTTCGGCTCGGCTGATTTAGCCTGACGTTTCGAACGTGTCAATAGGACCGTGGTCACAGGCAGGCTAAAAAAATTATGAGTGAAAAATGTAAATCAACATCGATCGGAAAGTAATTTCATTTTATAAATTTGCCGTTCTCTCTGCATTCGGAAATGGCTTGACAGACTATATTTATTTTTGTAAATCGGTTTTAGCCTACGGTGATTTCACCTGAACCTCTTTTGTTTTCCATTTGGCTAAAATGCCCTAATTGCAAAGTAGTGGTCATATTTCTTCGGTTGCCTTGAATATAATAATATATGAACTATATAACTACGCCACTTATTAGTAACTGCACCCATTTAGTATTGCGATCCATGCCAAAGCATGCCCGACAAATAAATCTTCAAGTTATTCGTCATTCGATGCAAATTTAACACTAGAATCTAGAAAGCTACTAGCTCCCTATATTCAATACTACTATAGCTTCCGCCTACGACATTCCGCGCAACTTTCGTCCGCATACAGTTACTATTTTCATATCCCACTTAATTCCACCCCTAGCAAGGAACAAGTTGTAGTAGTTGTGTTTGCTCAGAGCAAAAAAAATCTCGGTGGCTCCACTTCTTGAATCCATCCCTGGGTCCTAAAGGACTAATCCTGCCAAAGGAAATCTCTTGTTCATGCAACGCCGTATATTAGCTCCAGCGCCATCCGCTATAGAGAACATTCTCGTAATTTCCAAATAGTTCTGAAAACTTTCATCAAAAAATTCTCATGCAAGTTTCCACTTACAAATTTCCAGTTCTACTATTTGTTACTCAACATGAAAGTGATGAAACAATTAATTACGTCACTCGTTGGCGTCCGTCTGTTCTTAAATTATGGATGTTTTCTATGTATTATTAATAAGTAATATTATATAATATCGTCGTCTAGAAGCGCTGGGGGCTTAGCGATAAGAGCGTGTTCTTTCAATCCGGAGGTCGCGGGTTTAATTTGAACTCCGACTCGTACCAATGAGTTTTTCCGAACTTAGCTAAGTACGAAATATCATTTGATATTTACCAATTGCTTCTCGGTGAAGGAAAACATCGTGAGGAAACCGGACTAATCCAAATAAGGCCTAGTTTCCCCTCTGGGTTGGAAGGTCAGATGGCAGTCGCTTTCGTAAGAACTAGTGCCTACGTCAAATCATGGGATTAGTTGTCAAGCGGACCCCAGGCTCCCATGAGCCGTGGTACAATTCCGGGATAACGTGACGAAGAAGAATATCGTCGCCTAGTACTCACAACACAAGCCTTATCTTTGGCCTTATTAAGCTTACTGTGGGACTAGGGCGGTTTGTGTAAAATTAATCCAAAAAACGCTGTTAGTGTAACAGGCCGTTAGTGTCTTAGTTCGTTAACGTACTTGTTACCTTTCTCGCGTTATTTGTGTGCTGTGGCGAAGTTCGCAGCGCGTTAACCTGGATGTAAATGCAAATGCAGCGTTACAAGATATCGATGACGGGGAACTACTGCATTCCACTTAGATCCGCCGCAAACTAGCTTGATATCGTGTTGATTTTGAACAAAAAGTATTTTTTTTATAGTGACGTCTGTTAATAAGGCGTTATTGTCCTCCTTGGGATAACATTTGTGCATTTCGAGTTTATCGAGGTTGTTTTGCTTGAAAACGATACGTACATTTTATAAGCGGATTGCCCATCAAAATTAGTAATGAAAGCTAGTTTTCACCTAGGGCCTTTGCGAGAACTATTTTATTCTGAAAATTTCCAGTCAAACTATGTTTCACCGAGGCCTAACGGAAAACTAGTTTTGACTTAGTGATTACACGTTTTCACTGAGGCGATAAAACTAGTTCTAACTAGAGAAAGAAATTTAAAAAATCTTCTATAACTTATAACTTAATTCCAGTCATTTAAGTGAGAACTCCAACACTAGTAGTCAGATACCCATATTTAACTCTTAGGGCTTACTCTACAGGCAGATAGGTACCTACTGATAAATAAACGCTTTATTACATTTCAATGTAAAGTCGCAAAAAATCTACAATACATACACAAATCGAACAAGACATCGTAAGACCGTTCAAGACGATTGAACTTGCCAATTATTGGACGGGTGCCAACAACTATTGGTTATCCCAAATTAAACCACTAATGGTATTAGGGCCGATTTTTATTTGGTGTCGAATTTGTTTAGTTAGATTTTGATAAAAATTGGTGGATAGCTAGAGTTCCCTATTCTGTAGGTACAATTTCACTGTGTGCCCTACAAAATCTTCCACTGAGTTGCGAAAACGTGTGGTATTTTCCAAACTCAACGGAAAATTACATATATAATTCAATAATTTTGTAAATTCATATTTATTCCACCCAGAATAAAAAGCTCTTCAAACAAGCAAAATGTTATCCAAATCTAACGAATATAAAATCAACAACACAATAAAAATCAGCCCATTGAACAGAAAATAAATATAAAAACAATACAATCCAAAATAAATTATAATTATACATCATGTTCTCGTGATGTTATTATTATGTAATTTAACCTCATCATTTCAGCCTATATACGTCCCACTGCTGAGCACAGGCCTCCTCTCATACGCGAGAGGGCTTGGGCTATAGTCCCCACGCTAGCCCAATGCGGATTGGGGACTTCACATACACCTTTGAATTTCTTCGCAGATGTTTTCCTTCACCGAAAAGCTAGTGGTAAATATCAAATGATATTTCGTACATAAGTTCCGAAAAACTCATTGGTACGAGCCAGGATTTGAACCCGCGACCTCCGGATTGAAAGTCAGACGTCATATCCACTCGGCCACCACTGCTTAATTTAACCTAGGTTTTGGTTATTAAGGATGCCTTTGCAGAATCTAGTTTCCGTGCGAATTTTTTTATAGCATTTGCCTTTGTAAAAACGTATAAATACTACCATTTTTACCTTTTTTTTTGACGGGTGGGAATGCATTTACGCATGGTGTGTGGGACTCGCCGCTCCTTACTACCATTTTTACCTGACCGTCTTTGGTTCTTGTGCATTTATAATATACATACAAATAATCAGTTAACAATGTTAACATGGTAGATACTAGGTGGCCTCGTATTACTAATAATGAATGTTGTTAAGGGGATTATTTTACTTCGATATTTAAAAATTATGTGGACTGTATTCAAGCGAATTACGAGACGCGATACGAAACGATATACCGTGGAACTTAGGACAGGCTAGGTCAATTGGTAAAAGCACTCACCTTGCTGAGCTGTAGATGACGGTGCAGCTCTCGGTGGAGGCTGGCGCAGGCTTCTCAGACCTTCGGCTCGTCTAGACTTACCTCGAATCCGATTTACCTGGACCAGCGTGGACACCGAAACGGAGCAGGAGCAGTGCTTCTTCAACTGATTAGCCTTCCACAATGAGTACACACAGTTTACAGACGAAATTGAATCTTTTAGATGAACCGAGACGATAATATTCGAAAATAATAACTAGCGCAGCGAGATGCGCCCGACATGTTACATTTGCGATACGAGAAGGGAAGAAGTATAGTTTTTTTTTAAGTTTGAGCGATAATGTTGCCAGGCGAAATTATTTTAAGACTACAATCCTTAACATTTTCCGCCCACCAAAATACAACGTATTTTCCACAAGTTTGTACTGTTATTGTCAACTGAGGATAAAATAGAATCGACATGGCTCAGGGTTTATTTTCCTATTACTATATATTTTTTACTTTAATCTAAATCTACGATAAAATGAATACTTATGACTATATGATAGTGAATTAACACTAGTTTTGCAAAGGTAAGGGACACAGTTTAACTATCGGACGTTTAAGTTCGCCCGATTCTGTGCGAACTGTGACAACACGACAAATCCCGTCACTTCCTGGATGGAGTTGTACCACCCGGCCAATTTTCCACTTCATGGGGCTACATTGCTCATTGACAATGAGCACGAGCGTCCCGACGACAATGTTTTTCTGACCATCGAACCATTTCTGGCGCTGCTGCAATGTGTGCAGATATTCGAGGTGCCACTTGCGCCAGAAATCTTGATGGATCTTTTGTAATAATTTCCATCTCTGAAGTGGACCTAATTTCGCATCTACCATGTTGCTTTCAGGCAATATGGTGAGCGGCTCCAAAGTAAGGAAATGTCCGGGGGTCAAAACTGACAGGTCGTTTGGGTCCGAGCTGACAGGGGACAAAGGCCGTGAGTTCAGCATCGCCTCAATTTGGGTCAAAATGGTATAGAATTCCTCAAATGTAAGGCGCTGAGAGCCCACGACGCGAGCGAGATGTGTCTTTACTGACTTTACACCAGCCTCGGCTAACCCCGAGAAATGTGGGCTGCCGGGCGGGTTAAAAACGAAATTTATTTGTTCTGCACGTGAAGCCTTGGCCATGACTTCTTGGAGCATATTGGATGCGCCAATAAAGTTTCTACCCTGATCCGAGATCAGCCTAGAGCACCGGCCGCGGCGCGAAATGAAACGGCGCAGAGCTGCGAGATATGCCTCTGTGGTGAGCTCTGAGGCCAGCTCAAGATGTACTGCTTTGGTGGCAGTGCATACGAAAACGCAAATATACGATTTAAATGTGCGTAGACCACGGCCCCGGGCCAAACAAGTATCAAAGGGACCAGCGTAATTTACTGCCGCTGACGAAAATGGTTTAATTTGATTAATTCGAAACGATGGTAAGTTGCCCATTATTGGAGGAGATGCCACTTTAGGCCGAGCGCGAAAGCACTTCATACAAGATGAAATAACCGAGTTTATAGCCCTTCTTGCCGATAGAACCCAGAATTCTTGGGCTAATAAATTTTGCAATGTTTGCAATCCAGGGTGCATAAACCGGTGATGGTAATCCTCAATGATCAACGTAGTCAACCTGTGATCACGAGGCAATAATAGTGGATGTTTCACATCGAACGACAGGTCTCCTTTAGAAAGGCGACCGCCCACCCTTAGCATTCCACGCTCATCCACAAACGGCGCCAATTTCCGCATGGGCTTCGATAGAGAGTGGGTTGACTTATCTGTCAACAAGCACCGCAATTCTGAAGCGAAAGCTCGCTCCTGGACATGTTTCACGAGAAAGTGAAGAACTTTCGTAATTTCTTCAGACGACAGGTTCGGATCTGTGATTTTCGACAATGATTTTTGCAAGTTATGCATGAACCGAAAACAATAAGCGAAAATACGCAATATGCGTTGTAAAGACGAGGATCTGCTCATGATGTTGTCAATCAACGATATATTAGAGTCTGTGAACAAACTATAGATTTTTTGCTCGTTCGAAGCGGCTTGATCAGAAAGGATCTCAGATTGCGGCCAAGATTCTTGAGGATTAGACAGCCAAGTAGGCCCCGCCCACCATAGCGTATTCTGGATTAAATCAGCAGGTAACAAACCGCGGGAGCCGCAATCCGCTGGATTATCCGAACCAGACACGTGGTGCCAATTTTCAGGGGGGACGTTCTCTTGTATGTGCGCAACCCTATTAGCCACAAAAGTTATCCACTTTGATGGACACGAACGAATCCAAGTCAGCGCGACAGTAGAATCTGACCAAGCGTGGATATCATCAAAAGTGTGAAAATCTTTTAGAGCTTCTGCAAACGAGACAATCAAATCTGACAACAAGACAGCAGATAACAGCTCACATCTCGGGATAGAACATTTACGAAGTGGGGCCACTTTCGTTTTAGCGCAACAAAGACGCACGACAACGGATCCGTCATTTTGAACGACACGACAATAAATGACAGCACAGTAACCCTTCTCCGAGGCGTCACAGTACCCGTGGAGCTGTAACGATACGAAAGATACAACCATTCTACGGGGAATGGACAACGAGCTCATTTCCGCCAATTGCGATTTGAATTTACGCCATTCTTGAGCGATAGCGATAGGAACCTCGCTGTCCCAATCGACACCAGAAACCCATAGAAGTTGTATTAAATATTTTGCGAAAAATACGACAGGCGACAATAGACCCAGAGGATCAAAAATACGAGCGATGTCCGAGAGGATCGATCGCTTCGTACAACGACAATCATTCAAGGAGGTCTTGAATGTGAAAGTATCTTCCTTGGGAAGCCACGACAAACCGAGAATTTTTAACGATAACGATAAATCATGGACGTTTTCGACATTGTGAAGTTGATCTTCAAACGACAAGGGAGGATCAACTTCCACCATGTGACCACAACTAAGGTAGTCATCCATGAAATTGACATAATCTGTCCGAAACTGAGGATTCAATTTGAATTTCCTCTCTAAATTTAAGAGACGCTTGAGAGCTATCTCACGAGAATTTGAAAACCTGGGTTTATCCTGAGGGTCGACATAAGTTAATGATATGATATGATATGATATGATATTTATTGGTAAATATTTACATTTACAAGTCATCATATTTACAATTATCTTACATAAAACATTACAAAACATTACAATTAATAATAACATTTTATTAAATATATTCCAATATAATTCAGTAGGTAAGCGATTGAGCCAATGACCCGTGGCCATCGAAGAACTCGTCAATGGTATAGCAAGCCATTTCTAGTAGGACGGTTTTTAGTTTGCGGACAAATATTGCATCGCTAGGAGCTAGCTTAATTTCATCGTCCAGTATGTTGTACAGTCTGATTCCCATTACATGCATAGACTTCCTAGTTTTCGCGAGGCGACACGCGGGCACGACCAACTGATTACGCCTGCGCGTCACGCTACTCCGGAGTTGACTATGAGTGGGAATCTGATTAAGATTTTGTCTAACATATTTGCATACTTCCATTATGTACACACTAGGTAACGTGAGTATTTTACATTTTTTAAACAGTTCTTTAGCCGGATGGTCGAGCGGTTTTCTAGTCATGATACGGAGGGCGCGCTTTTGTAATTTAAATAGCCTCTCACGGTCCGCAGCAGTACCCCATAGGTCTACACCGTAGATGAGTATAGAATGGAAGTAACCATAGTAGGCCTTCCTTAGGTTTTCCTCAGAAAGACTGTTAGTTAGCCTAGACAACGCGAAGCACGCAGAAGCGAGACGTTTACACGTCGCGTCTATGTGAGGTGTCCACGTTAGTCCCGCATCGATTACAAAACCTAAGTATTTGACTTCATGTACATGCGGTACCATAATATCGTTCAAAACAATGCCAACCTGAGTATTTACATTTCTCTTTAATTGGAAGTGCATTATGTTCGTCTTATCGACATTCAAAAGCATCCCATTAGCGGTAAACCAATCAGAAATCCCTTGCATTGTTTGAGTGAGCTTTATTTCCAAACTAGTGAAGTCATCGGCTGCTGTTATTACACACGTGTCGTCGGCAAACATAACACACTCCACGTCCTCGATAGCGGCAGTAATGTCATTTACAAGGACCAAAAACAGGTTATTTCCCATTGTTGATCCCTGTGGGACAGCATTGTCCCCCAGTTCCTCAAAGTTAGAGTTAAATGATTTTATGTACGTGGTTTGTTTTCGTTCCCCAAGGAAGGACCTTAATAGTTCAAGGAAAGATCCATTGACTCCATACCGCGATAGCTTTGCGATAAGCAGTGCGTGGTCAACTGTCTCGAAGGCGCGCGACAGGTCACAGAATATAGCTGCGACATGTCGCCCGGCCTCGAGATGCGCAGTCACCCGCCGCACTACATCTCGCGCCGCGTCCGCAGTCGAGCGTCCAGGCTGGTAGGCATACTGCTGCGGGTTCAGTAGACTATTGCTAATGAAGTAATGCATCAGTCTACCACTCAACAAACGCTCGAATACCTTGGACACAATAGGTATTAAGGATATGGGTCTATATGACTTGAGTGCATCCATGTCACCCTTGCCCTTATAAATGGGCTGCACTTTGACTACTTTTAGTGGTTTGGGATAAATGCCGCTTTTAACACACTCATTGAATAGGCAAAGTAGCAGCGAGACCACAATTGGAGGTAAATAGTCTAAAATGTATGTAGACATATCGTTGACATCCCTAGATTGCTTTTTTTTAATGCTTTTTATGGCCGTCATTACATCTGTAAGCGTAAACCGATCAAAACAAAACACGGGTGCATTATGCGATAGATAACTATCGAGATAAGCAAGCGCGATGTGCGCACGAGCATTATTATTATCAGTAGTGGCCTGCATGTAGTAGCGATTAAGGCGCGAGGCGGCGGTGGTCGCGCGCTCGGCCTCACAAACGCCTGGTGTGCGACTCACCAATACATCTAACGGACCAGTTTTGCTTTTATGTCCACACGTTTCAGATGCTATGATACGCCACACACTACGACTCATGTTTTCGCTGCCGTTAGCAATTATGTTATTAATGTACTCGCTACGAGCTCGTTTTAGTGTATCCGTATAGGTCAGTTCTAGCGATTGCAATTCCGTCAACAAACTATTTGCCAAACTATCGTCAGTGCTTAACGATATGTCGATTTTACATTGATATATCTTTTTTCTAATACAACGCACTAGATCATTTACCCATATACTAATATTGGATTTTACGGGGTGTTTTTTAATGGTACTACCATCCTACCCTCGGGAGTGCGACAATATGAAGTTTCCCTTTGGTTTTCACACGACATTTCTGATTTCGACAAAACGATATTTTTGGGAGGATCTACCCTTTCCAGTTCCCAGAAGCGCTTGATATTATTGTCTAATGATAGACTCGACACGAGATAGCACCTCTGAGTATCACCTTCTGAACCTTTATGACAACGAGAACGAGAAGTGTTAACGTTTATAGGGCACTCACCCATTACCAACCAGCCGAAAACAGTGCGGACAGCTATGGGCTCATCTGCGTTGCCCTTGACAACGCCAGATTGTAGTGCAGCAGCGAAAAGGTTGACGTTAACCAACATGTCTATTGGTCCAGATTTGTGGAAAGACGGATCAGCAAGATCTAAATCCTTCAGATGCCTCCAAGAAGACACATTCAGTGGTTCTGGTGGCATATCATGGCAGATCTTGGGAAGCACGAACGCTTCAAACGAAAATTTGCATGAGGAGTCCCCATTCGAAGGAACTATCTCACAATCGACAATTCCAAAAGTGTCAGTCGATGACAGACCAACACCGTTCACCGTTGGTGAATTATTTCTAATTGGTATTCCAAGTTTTTGAGCGCACTTCAATGTTACAAAGTTACAAGCCGAAGCATTATCCATCAATATTCGAATTGGTACAAAATTATTAAATTTATTTTTTATCAGCACGATAGCTGTCGAGAACAAACTTGGTGCATTTGCATTATGCACAGCCAATGCCACTTGGGTCGGTGGAGCTGTTGGTTCCAACTCCTTATCCTTTTCGAAATGCAATAATGTGTGGTGTCTGCGCTTGCAGATGCCACAAGTCACCGATGATTTACAATTTTTAACCGAGTGTGATGGCCTACAACAAAGTATGCAAAGTCTCCTCTCCTTAACCTGAGCAAACCTTTCCAATGGCTGCAGTTCCAAAAATTTAGTACAGTTATCCAATTTGTGTCCCGGTGCGGAACACATAGCACAGTTGCTCACTGGCGGCACAAGGAGAGCAGGCTTAGCCTTATTCGACACTGGCTTACTATACACTGGTTTACTAGATAATGTTAACGACTTACCAACGCTGTTCTCTAATGCCTGGCTCCGCTTTTCAATAAACGAAATTAATTCCTCATAACTGGGAATTTCTGTGTTTGATTCAAGTTGCAACTCAAAAGCTTCCTTACTACTAACATCTAATTTTGACCAAAGTGCATGGAATAACATAAAGTTCCTGTCAGGCAATTGATACTTTGATAAAATTTCTAAGTTTTCCTTAAAGGTTCGACAAACTCTAACTAATTCCGATGCAGTCTTGGACTTCGCCGCCTCACAATTTAATATTTTTTCATAAAATATACTGGCAATCACCCTTTTTTTCTCAAAATGTAATTTTAGTGTGTTATAGGCCATTAAATAATTTTCATCACATAATGGGTAATTTTTAATTAAGTCGAAAGCATGGCCGGTAACACTCGACAACAAATAGTGCAGTTTTTCTACTGCCGGGATATTTTTACTGTGAATCAGCGAGTCAAAGATCTGGATGAACGACACCCAATTCTCAATTTTCGAATCGAAAGGAACTATATTAATTTTAGGTAATTTAACACTCGAACTTGAACCGCAACTGTCACTTTTATTTAACACTTCAGGTTTTATTTCTGCTAAACGTATTTTTATGGATTTTACCATTTGTTCGAACTGTGATGATATTTCTAATTCACTTGACCTATCACCAGCTGGAATCGCCGAAAGCAATTCAATTTGAAAGGCATGAAATTCACTTTCAAGTTTAATTACATCTTGTAAACAATAACCTTGCAGATCGGAACTCTTTATATACTCCATCCGCACAAACGCATAATCCCGACCTACACGGCTCTTGTCGAAACTTTCGGACGAATCCCCACCAAGTGTCATGTTTATTTTGTAAAAATATGTATATTGAATCACTAAAACAACAACAAAACTATTTGATTCGATAATAATGATAGGTTATGATTTTCAATTGACAACTTGTCAAAAATGACAGCTAAAAGTTGCGTTCAGAAACGTAATTAATTCGACACACAATTTTAGTCTATGAACTAAACGCTCGATAGTTTAACTAACGGAAAAACGCCCAAGCCCAGTGTTTCAATCTTACCCTCCAATGTTTTTATGATTTTACAATGAACAATTTATTGACGAAAATTGATATTTAAAGCGAAAATAACCACGGTCACCTTACAAGTTATCCGGATCGTGGGACCAAAAAATGTTAAGGGGATTATTTTACTTCGATATTTAAAAATTATGTGGACTGTATTCAAGCGAATTACGAGACGCGATACGAAACGATATACCGTGGAACTTAGGACAGGCTAGGTCAATTGGTAAAAGCACTCACCTTGCTGAGCTGTAGATGACGGTGCAGCTCTCGGTGGAGGCTGGCGCAGGCTTCTCAGACCTTCGGCTCGTCTAGACTTACCTCGAATCCGATTTACCTGGACCAGCGTGGACACCGAAACGGAGCAGGAGCAGTGCTTCTTCAACTGATTAGCCTTCCACAATGAGTACACACAGTTTACAGACGAAATTGAATCTTTTAGATGAACCGAGACGATAATATTCGAAAATAATAACTAGCGCAGCGAGATGCGCCCGACATGTTACATTTGCGATACGAGAAGGGAAGAAGTATAGTTTTTTTTTTAAGTTTGAGCGATAATGTTGCCAGGCGAAATTATTTTAAGACTACAATCCTTAACAAATGTAATCAATGGTAAACTCGTACGAAAATTGGATATTTAGTGTGGAGTTTTCGTGTAGAACGGGGTCAGGAGCGGTGTTTGTTTGTAAACGCGGGTCAAGTTAACGTGTTATGAAAGCTTGTGGCAGCAGAGGTACTAACTGGGAATACCTATACCATAACTACACTATCATCTAGAGATTTAACAACTCGAATCTTATGAGTCTTTCAAGAACTTGACTCAGTTTAGCGAGGCTTTGAGCTTGAAAGTCGTGTAAGAATAATCCAAATTGTGACTGTTAGAATACCCAACTTTTTTATAAAGCATAAATTGTACTGAAAATTGGTTTATGAAATTGTTTGATTTATATTTTGGCAAGCCAGTTTTGTCAGAATGTAGAAAGAGGCGGCAAAAATAAAAAAAAGTATCTACATCAATAATAAAAATCTCTTTAATCGACCCACCGTCGCCATACTAGCACAGAGTAGATATAAATAATATAAACATTAAAACCAGTACATAACCGTATCAAGTTGTTAAATCTGCTTCTTCGAAATCTGCGACTTCCAGTTTTAGTTTTTGGTTTGAATGTTTGTGGTAGAGTCTGTGCGGCAAGAGAAGAGTCGTGGAATGTATGAGGCCCAACACTTCCACGACTCTTCTCTTTCCGCACACACTCTAGACCAGCGGTCGGCAACCAGCGGCCCGCGGGCCGCATGCGGCTCGCGAACCTCTCACTCGCGGCCCGCGAGCCACCCTGGCCATTTGGAAGTATTTTTAGTGTAATATTGACAAATGACAATGTCTGATAAAGTCATAAATATTAACAATGTGCGGCCCGCGTCCACTTCGTTAACTGCTACGGCCCTTGGCGGCTAAAAGGTTGCCGACCGCTGCTCTAGACAATGTTTGGTTCGAATTTTTAGAAATGAAAGTGTGCGTCGGAACTTACACGAGATTGATCCGTCTAGCCAGTAACCATCGTAACCGATGTACGCCGATAGATGTAATCGTGTGTTTCATCGCGGCTCTTCATACTGCTATTTCGGGAATTTGTTGATATTTTATTTACTGCTAGAATATGTCTGCAATATGCAGTTTTATGACATACGATTTAGCAAAAATAGCGAAGAAACGTTTAAAATCAAAATCTGTAATTTATTCCAAGAGGGAAAATTATTTTTTACCCTACAAAAGTAATTATGATGTAAGAATAGGACGGGTTCCTACCAAAATATAATATGTTCTATATATACAGGGTGATCAATCCAAATGGGTCAGTATGGAGAAGTCAGAAACTATAAGAGATAGCGAAATCTGTTCTTAGGAACCATGGCTTCAATTTTAGATTTAATAATAATGGCATTCAATTGTTTTTTTAAATCTATCATACATAACCGGGATTCGAACATGGTCAATATTCTTGTTGTTTGTTTGTATGGCAACTTTTAAACGATGCGTGATAGGTGGGGGGTGCTCGACCAAATATCATAGAGGGCCCCGAGACAAAAGAAAGTACATTAAAAAAAATTCAAAATGGCCGATTTTTTTTTTCAAGTTGGTCCGAGCGCGCTGAGATTTGGCATGCGGTGAGACTGGGGGCCCAAGATTACAGTGTCAAAAATTTTTTTTGGAAAAATCCAAAATGGCGGCGGACACCGGCAGTCAAATTCCAAGTAGGTTAAGCGAGCCCGAAGGGCGAGCTTCAGGCCAGGAGGCCGAAGGCCAACCCCGGTGAAGGGCCGAAGGCCCGAACCCTCCACCCCGACTCCCAAAAAGCGACCCCCAATAGGAAAAGTGTTGGGTCGTGTTTAAGCTTCAACTTCCCCCTCTCGTGTGACGCTTCGGGCCTTCGGCTCTACGCGGAGCTCGGCCTTCGGCCTTCCCAAGCCTCGTCGCTTCGCCGTCGGGCATTCGGCCCGCCGGCTTCGGTCATCTAGATAGTTGACTTGGTAGAACGCTTGGAAGCACCGAATTCACGCACTTCGGCCTTCGGCCTCGCCTTTTGGGAGTCGAAGTGGAGGCTCCGGGCTTTCGGCCTTCCGCCGGGGTCGGCCTTCGGCCTCCCGGCATGAAGCTCGCCCTTCGGGCTCGCTTAACCTACTTGGAAATTCGTCTTTGCCCGTGTCCGCCGCCATTTTGAATTTTTACAAAAAAAAATTTTTGACATTGTAATCTTGGGCTCCCAGGCTCGCCGCATGCCGAATCTCAGCGCGCTCGGACCAACTTGAAAAAATTAAAAAAAAGTCGGCTATTTTGAATTTTTTTTAATGTACTTTGTTTTGTCTCGGGGCCCTCTATGATATTTGGTCGAGCACCCCCCAACTATCACGCATCGTTTAAAAGTTGCCATACAAACAAACAACAAGAATATTGACTATGTTCGAATCCCGGTTATGTATGATAGATTTAAAAAAAAATTTAATGCCATTATTATTAAATCTAAAATCGGAGCCATGGTTCCTAAGAACAGATTTCGCTATCTCTTATAGTTTCTGACTTCTCCATACTGACCCATTTGGATTGATCACCCTGTATACCGATACCAAATACTTATACGATTCTTAAACGATTTATTCAATATCTTTTTACCATACAAACTCGTAATTTTATTTCAAGCCCCAAGAGGAACTACGGCGGCGTATGTTCGAGGCAGCACGAAACATATCCAAAATTAATTTAAGGAAATTAACTTCACATTATCACTACAAGACGGTGCCAAGCGTGCGTACGAGCAGGGGAAAAATAATTCAAGCATTTATTGTAAAATAAAATTATTTTAATAAATTGATTAAACTTCAACCTGCAGTATTTTATTTTCTTTGAATCTTTATCAACTCAATGATATCCTTAAAAAGGGAGATAACCATTTTCCATCTCTTTCTTCTAGGCATTCGGCAAATACTGAATAGGAGTTTTTTTATTTCTGTATCCAGAATTAGATATCTTAACATAAATGGTTATTTTTACTAATAAGTAGCAACGGATTGCTGATTTCCTAGTTTTAACTTATTTTTTATGAGGCTTTCGAAAGATGATAATAAATCCTATTTTATTGCAGGAAGGTACATGTATCATACCATTTTTGAATCTGCGTAACATGCTCAATAGCTTGACGTTATTTGCTCATTACTTTTCTAGTAATTTTTTTTTCACGACAGGTGGTCAAAGTCGAAATTAATGTTTCGCCGTGAATTTAATTCAAGATTAAACCTGTACTTTTTTGCATTTTACATTGTTTATCAATAAAATACCTATCCTGTTATCTTAATTAACTATTCATGATACCGTACACATAAAAAAATTAACTTCGAGACCTTTCCGAGTGCACACTGGCACTAACAATATTAATAACGGTCTAAATTCATGAAAAACCTTAATTTGGCAATAACTCGAAAAACGTGCCACTTTTACTGGGGTCATGTTAAGTTGGTTTGGGTCCTCTTGGCCTCTACCTCCAGTGTCACTGTGCCGTGTCACTTATGGGACACTCTGTATATATTGTAAATTAAAATATGTGGGCTCAATATATGATTCAAGCTTTTAAAAGGATTCCGACTGTATTGATTTATGTGTTTTTACCGTTTATTTGCCCCCAGGCGATGCTGTTCTACGCCCCCCGCTGGCTGTGGAAGTCGTGGGAGGGCGGCAAGATCCGCGCCCTAATGATGGACCTGGACGTGGGCGTGTGCACCGAGATCGAGAAGAAGACCAAGAAGAAGCTCATCCTGGACTACCTGTGGGAGAACCTGCGGTACCACAACTGGTGGGCCTACCGGTACTACCTGTGCGAGGGACTCGCTCTTGTCAATGTTATAGGTAGGTACTTTTAGATTACCTGTGGGACCTGGGTTACCACAACTGGTGGACCTATTTTTAATCGGCTGCTATTTAACTGATCACCAGATTTAGTAAAATTTAATACCAAAAAAATATATTTTACCACCCTAAAATAATGAATGATCACCAAAATTATAACACCATTTTAATGTGAAATGATTACCAATTTTATTACATTTTACTATCCTTTTAAAGGAAATGACACCAAACTAATCATTATTAACCCAAAAATAGTAAATGATTACCAAATTTCAAACCCCATTTTAATGTGAAATGATAACCAAATTTTGACATCTTGCTATCCTATTAAAGAAAATGACACAAAAATAATCATTGTAAACCCAAAAATTGTAAATGACCACCAAAATTAGAACTCCATTTTAATGTAAAATTATAACCAAATTTTTAAATCTTGCTATCCTATTAAAGCAAATTACTCCAAAAATAATCATTGTAAACCCAAAAATAGTAAATGACCACCAAAATTGTAACCACATTTTTATTAAAAATGTGCAAGTATTTAATATAATACTATAAAATTAATTAATCCACTTCGTCACCTTTTTCTAGTAGCGTTTTATTTCTGTAACAGTCGCAGTTCTAACCTAACCTAACCCATTTTTCTAGTAGCATTTGTTTTCTGTAAGAGTTGCAATTCAAACCTAACCTAACCCACTTTTCTTATAGCAGTTTGGTTCTGTATGGGTCGCAGTTCAAACTTAACCTAACCCACTTTTCTAGTAGCATTTCGTTTCTGTATGGGTCGCAGTTCAAACCTAACCTAACCCACTTTCTAGTAGCATTTCGTTTCTGTATGGGTCGCAGTTCAAACCTAACCTAACCCACTTTTCTAGTAGCATTTCGGTTCTGTGAGGATCGCAGTTCTAACCTAACCTAACCCACTTTTATAGTAGCATTTCGTTTCTGTAAAGGTCGCAGTTCAAACCTAACCTAACCTATTTTTATAGTACCATTTCGTGTCTGTAAGAGTCGCAGTGCTAACCTAACCTAACCCATGTAACTGAAGCAGTTTAACTTACTTTTCTAGTAGCATAATGAAATGCTACTAGAAAAGTAGGTTAAGTTAGGTAGGTATGCGGTGCGGGGTACGAGGGGTTGAGCGGGAGGGGCTAGTAATTTTGGCGTCAGTTTACTTTATTTGGTAATATGTATACATTTTTTGGTAATCATAGTGGTTTATTTAGGTGAAAATATCGCATTAATTTGGTCTTCAAGATTTGGTGATCATTAATGATTTTTGGTGGTCATAACAGTCGCAGTTCTAACCTAACCTAACCCATTTTTCTAGTAGCATTTGTTTTCTCTATGAGTTGCAATTCAAACCTAACCTAACCCAATTTTCTTCTAGCAGTTTGGTTCTGTATGGGTCGCAGTTCAAACTTAACCTAACCCACTTTTCTAGTAGCATTTCGTTTCTGTATGGGTCGCAGTTCAAACCGAACCTAACCCACTTTCTAGTAGCATTTCGTTTCTGTATGGGTCGCAGTTCAAACCTAACCTAACCCACTTTTCTAGTAGCATTTCGGTTCTGTGAGGATCGCAGTTCTAACCTAACCTAACCCACTTTTATAGTAGCATTTCGTTTCTGTAAAGGTCGCAGTTCAAACCTAACCTAACCTATTTTTATAGTACCATTTCGTGTCTGTAAGAGTCGCAGTGCTAACCTAACCTAACCCATGTAACTGAAGCAGTTTAACTTACTTTTCTAGTAGCATAATGAAATGCTACTAGAAAAGTAGGTTAAGTTAGGTAGGTATGCGGTGCGGGGTACGGGGGGTTGAGCGGGAGGGGCTAGTAATTTTGGCGTCAGTTTACTTTATTTGGTAATATGTATACATTTTTTGGTAATCATAGTGGTTTATTTAGGTGAAAATATCGCATTAATTTGGTCTTCAAGATTTGGTGATCATTAATGATTTTTGGTGGTCATTCAATATATTTGGTATTTGAATACAATTTGAAGGGCAGTCGTAATTAAAACGGTGGTACTTTTGTATTTTTAGGCCTTATTTTTTTGGTGTTCAGTAATTTTTTTTGGTAAGCATGATTTTTTTATTTAGGGTACCAAAGTATTTTTTGGTGGTCATTATATTTGTAGCCTTTTTAATCCCACCGACTTGATACCGGGGCAGAAAAGATCCTCAGAAAATACTAAATTTAAATTGCAATGTCTTTTCTTGGCTGGCAACTATCGACCTCTAGGAGCGATATAATAGTAAAATATATTTGAGGCTGAGTTACCTATTGAGCTGAATGGTATGCGACTTCCAAATCAGTCAGAAAATAAAGCCTAATTTTGCGAGTGAAACCTCGAAAACGATCGAAGCAAATTAATGAAAGCGTGTATTGAGTCCCAAAATAGCGACACCGCAAAAAGATTTTTAATCGTATTTTTTGTCATTTTCGTGAAATCAAGGAGATATTTCTGAGTTATTTTTTTTTTTTGTGAGATATATTTTAACTTATTTCATGGTACCGTTGATCTGATCTGATGACCGTCACAGGAGGTGGTCATGATAAAATAAAGCAAACTAATTGTTTGGGTTTGTTAGAACGTCTAGTCTCGATGAGTGTTACGTAGTTGCCTGTCGAAAGAAAAGTACAGTCAGCGGTTCAAGCTTGTATAAATTATATTTTTGACAGTAAACGTAAGTAGTTTATTTACTATTTCCGTTTTTGCAATAACCAATCTAAAAAACAGTTTGAAAGTTTGCCATATCAGCAACTCGCGGCAGGTCACTTCCTTGTCGTTATAGTTTTAATTCAATACGTTTGATTTACAATCCGGGGTGGTTCGCGTGCGGCCCGCGACATCTGGCAGGGGCTCCCAACGCGAGGCCAGTAAACTTCGTGAACAAAATGTTTTTGCGGATTCTCTAGATTTAATATGAATCTAAGTATTCCTAAGCGTGAAGAGAGAACTGAGTCAGATTTCGATCAAATTTGGTGTTGATCTCTTTATTATTATGAGTCAGATTTCGATTAAAATTTAGAGTTAAGTTCTTTATTCCGTACAAAACAATTGCAATCGCAAGTCCTAAAAAATCTTCCTCTGAGTAAAATTACATACTTTCCCAAATACCGTCCCACATTGTGATTTTGTGTTTATTCTGCCCATTTTTATTAAAATCTAACGAATTACAAAATTTACGATGAAAATCGAATAAGAAGTCAAAGTTGGCCCATACTGCGGTATTTGATCGATCGATTGATTGTACCGTGGTTTAACAACTCACCTGCAATAATATCTTGCACAGCGAAACGCGCAAAAATACCTCACATAGACTCTGACCACGCTAACTTTGCACAACCTAGGCTGTGTTGCTAAAAACTTAAAGTAACATATCATAAATACATATTAGAACGATTACTGGTTTTTACTTCGATAGAAAATTAGCTTAAAACCTGCTGAGCACTAATTTTGATTAAACTAATAAATATTAGCAGCTTCCGTAAAGTGATACAACTATACATCCATTTTGAAGAAAACTTTAACGCACACACTTAGCCTAGATCGAATTATTTATGCAGGATAATCTATTATGATTGGTGATTGGAAACAAAGATACTATATTAACTTTGAAATTAATAAATATGTGATAATAATATACCTAAGTTGACGTTAAGTAAAAGTCTAAAGTTCGGGGGGCACGGCAGTGCCCCCGCCAAGTCGAGCGCGAAGCAAGCACTGCCGTACCATCCTTTACTGGAACCATTTCGCCGCATTTTCAGGCCCCTATTTGAGAACCTCTGGATAAGACCAGAACGCAGAAATTTTGGTCATCCAGTAAGCTATAATCACATACTTAAAATCCAAAATTTCAAGTCTGTAGGTCATTTAGTTCCGAAGTTAAGCGAAAGCAAAGTTTCGCATTTATGAAACTCACTCATGATCATCAGAATAGAACTAGTACTTCCCATAAACTCAGAGAGCTGAAATTTGGTACAGAGTTAGGGTTTAATGGCCACATAAAGGGAAAACCTAAAAATATTGCAATATCAGTCACGTTTTAAAGATCTAAGAACTGCATAAGTAAGTTTGTAATCCCATATAAATATATGATATTACAAAGTTACTGTTGCAGTTCCTACAAATAGTAGGTAAAGTAAAGGTACACTACGATGTACGATGTGAGTATGAATGAAGATATGTTTAGTTATGATATGTGTATACATAGTATGGGTATGAGTACCCGAAAAGAAGGACTGCCTACAAAAAGAGATGAGATCCACCAAAAACATTACATGTAAAAAGGTGTCTCGCAACGCTTTCACTACAAAAAGAAGTGAAATCCCACCAAAAACATTCTGTAAAAAACTAGCCAAGTCTCGATGGAGCTGCTTGTTTATCTCTAAAAAGTAATGAAATCTAGACAAAGTCGTGCCAAGTCTAAGGTTCCTTACTGCGATTTCTTTATTATTATAGTTAATGTTGTGTGACTTGGCCGTTGAAGGGTACACAAGGGTACAAAACCAGGTGCTCCATGACACCATTGCACCAATCTGCCATTGCACCAAAAAGAAGTGTTTGTTTCAGGCTCGCCCATACATAAGTATTATTGAAATACGCAGCTTTATCAAGCCTACAATTGACTGGTTATTGAATCAACGTCTTCCAAGTGGCAATTTTCCATCGTCAATGGGTAGCGGTTCTGGCGACAGATTGGTGCAATGGTGTCATGGAGCACCTGGTTTTGTACCCTTGTGTACCCTTCAACGGCCAAGTCACACAACATTAACTATAATAATAAAGAAATCGCAGTAAGGAACCTTAGACTTGGCACGACTTTGTCTAGATTTCATTACTTTTTAGAGATAAACAAGCAGCTCCATCGAGACTTGGCTAGTTTTTTACAGAATTTATCTATACTAAATAATAATACTTTCGTTTTAAGGATAATTGTCATACCAGGGTGCCATGCGATCCTTTTCCATGTATTATACCATGGTTTGCAATAAACGATACTATACTAAAGAACAAGAAAACCCCAAAAACTAAGTTCTTATATAAAAAGTTGTTATAATATTAAATCCGCTCGTTCCGTGGCCCACCGAAGCGCCTCCTCAGCGTATCCGTTGTGTTGTTATTGGAAACAGGAGCCGACACGAATACCAATCAGCGTCCGCGTTAGTGTCAGCACTGCTCTATTGACAAGTCGAATGCGGGCTTTTAGCCGAGGTGCAGGTTTTGGAAAATGCAGGAGTTTGATGCACTTTTTAGCGCACCCGAAAGTTGTTTGTTATTATATGTTTTTGCATACGTTTAGCTGGTCAATGAAAAAGTTTTTGGAATATACCATTATCTAAAGCACCAATAAGCCGACCCGGCCCGGACCCGGCCCGGTCTAGCGTGAGTCATCCTTAACTAAGCAGTCATTTTTATTATGATCATATTTTGACATGGACATTTAGACCTGCGAATAAACGCTACGCGGCTACTTTTTCGATGCGATTAGTTTAATTACTTATGATATTATGATGATAATTGATAATGTTCAACCATCGTGCCTCTTGTTTAACCATCGTGCCTCTTGTTTAACCATCGTGCCTCTTGTTTAACCATCGTGCATCTTATTTCAGGGCAAATGTTCCTGATGAACCGCTTCTTCGATGGCGAGTTCATGGCGTTCGGCCTCAACGTCATCGAGTACATGGAGTCCGACCAGGAGGACCGCGTGGACCCCATGATCTATGTCTTCCCGAGGTAAGGTCTACTTTATGCAGTACTAGCGACCCAGCCCGACTTCGCACGTGTTACACAAAACTTTAACAAAATACACACCTACACCTTCCTCAAGAATCATTCCATTGATAGGTGAAATCCGCATGAAACTCCGTTCAGTAGTTTTTGAGTTTATCGCGAATTTATCGGTTGTAGTGATATATTCCATACGGAGTTCGACCAGGACCATGTGTACCCTGTGAGTGTGTGTGTGTGTGATCTATGTGTCCCCAGGGTAACTGAGTACAATTACAATTAGCTTTCACTGGTTTTCCCCATTATCAAGTTCTAAAGATCAGGACTGCAAAGTATCGACTCTTCACTGACAACTGAGAGTTAACTAGAGCCGACATTCAAAAACGACCTTTATTTCCAGGATGGTAAAGTGCACGCTGTTCAACAAGTTCGGGTCGTCGGGCGAGGTGGAGAGGCACGACGCCCTCTGCATCCTGCCCCTGAACGTGGTCAACGAGAAGATCTACGTGTTCCTCTGGTTCTGGTTCGTGATCCTCGGCATCCTCACCTTCGTCACGCTCCTCTACCGCCTCGTCATCATCTTCTCCCCGCGCATGAGGGTGTACATGATGCGCATGCGCTTCAGGCTCGTCCGGCGGGACAACGTCGACACCATCGTCCGCAGATCCAAGATGGGAGACTGGTATCTACTGTACATCCTTGGAGAGAACCTGGACTCTGTGATCTTCAGGGATATCATGCACGAGTTTGCTAACAAGCTTAACCACAACTATCAGCATCATATCCACGGGGTTCCTGACGCGTGACCGCCGATACCAGGGTGGGTTTTCCACACCTGACTAACGTCGCTACAGAGGGACATGGAGCCCCCTGTATAAACTGACTTTGAAGTGCAAAGTGAAAGTGATCTCACGGTACTGGCCTAATAGTGTAGTGACTAGGACCCTATAGCTTGCCGTCTTCGGATCATTCGCTGTCGTACGTAGTAGTGAACCGACAATATGATTTAATCGTAGTCGGATCCCCCTAGTGGATCCTCAATGTTGCCGACTCAAGATGCTACCACGAGCGTGCCGTAGGAGTGACAAGGACAGTTGTATACGTGAGTGAGAGGCGCGGGAAGTGTCAGTTCGTGTTGGCAGCTCGTTTAATTACTCGATTGGTGTAGTATTTTTGAGTCCGGATGAAAATGTTGAAAGCTTTAGTCCTGTCATGATAAACTTCTCTTCTCTGAATATGATCAGGTTCTAAATAAACTTTTTCATGATTACCTAGACCTCGCGGAGCCCTTTCCGCATGGACCACGGCACTGTCATCATTCGTTACTAAAAGGCAGCTACTTAATTTTAAAATGTGGCTAAAGCCATTCCTCTCACTGTGGAAGTCTTGTACATAAAGATAGCTGTGTTTTAGTAAAGGGACCTTTAACTAAGCTCTTTTGTATTGTAGCTACAAGAAGAGTAGCTACTCTTAAGCACTTTTCAAGGTTCTTTACAGACCAATGGAAACCCATAATTAAAGGATCCAATATGTAGTTATAGTTCGGATTATTAAATTATTATACAACGAGGCAAAGTCCAATGTATAGTGTACTATACATGCCGCGATTTCCTCTTTTGTGCGGCAAAGCCGAATGTTTCTATCGATTCTAAATTAGAGTAAATTTGTTATTAGTTATATGACTTATATGGTGTGGCTTGAAAGACTTTAGGAGCAACTGTATTGAATCATTTAGACCAACTAATTGTTATTAGATCTGTGAATTGATGGTAAAGTAAAAATTCCAGTGTGCTCAAGCGACTCAAGCTGACCTAAATGCGTGCTTTAAAAAACGGTCCATTTATAAAATCAGGCCGGCATTTATGTATAAAATTTGCGCATATAGTCTAACACGACCGAACGCAAAAGCAATGAATCCTCAAACATGGGAAATTACTAATAAGAAAACTTCTTAGTTGACCCCAAAGTCTTCAATGCATTGATTGACCGGATTTTGTCTCGCTGTAAAATTATAGATTTGACGTCCTGGACGAAAATGGAGCAAAAGACAAAAAAAATACAGTTTATGGTGCTGCTTTGGACTTTTTGAAATATTAGTGATTACTTGATTAGACTATAAAAAATAATCCATTTAAGGAACAGTCCACCTGAGTGTCGTTTACGAACGGAACTCAAATAGATACTAAAATAAAAATATAAAACTAAATCTCTGGTTCCTAACATTCTCAGTAAAATTAAAAACGAAGCGTAAGCGACACTGCTGGCGGAATTCCCTTTAGACCATAGTTAGATAATTAGTTGGGTTTAGGTATAACATAGGGTTATCCGGGTATCTGTTCATTAGTAATTGTTCAAATATATTAACTTAGAATAGTAATTCAATCGATTATATAAACAAACCTTAATACAAGCATTTACGCTTGATAACAATCCAAACCAAAGAATATAGAATGTGCCAAAAAGTCCAAATAACATCAATATAGAAACCACACTTGAAATCAATAAAAACAGGCTTTTTCTTGTCTAGACTTAGGCCAAGATAAGTCTGCAACGATTTTGATAGCAGTGCAAGTGTTATGTTATTTATACGTCATAATTTCATAGAAATTTGACGTTTTCAAATAACAGTTGCTCTGCGTGTGCTGTCAAAATCGTTGCAGACTTGTCTTGGTCTGACTCTAGAACACCTGTATTTATTGCGTTTGACGTTATTAAATTAAAAAATAATAGGTATAAAAGCTTGTAAACATGAATAGCCATAGATTAGACTTGAATCGAAGCTTTGCCAGCTCTTGTGGTTACAGACATCTTGCAACGAATGGCGCTTTATATTAGCAAAACGTGACGGATTCCTATCTTTTATTATTAAGGACGTTAAAAACGTCAGGAGAAATAAATAAATGCGATAGATGCGATACGCGAAAAAGTCCCATTTTGTTAAAAATAGTGCCCAAATTGTAGGTGCTTAATTTCTACATAAAAAAATTTGTATATCTTTAGTTTGGGAGTTAAAGCCAGCATACGAGAGAAAACGGAGCTGGAAGCACGCAAAATTGTTGTCTCAAATACGTAAATATAGTCTAGTTTAAGTAGGTAATACTTTACTTATATTACTCCCAAATTAAAGAGCTATAGTTTTTTTCAAGTAGAAATTAAGTCGAGCCTGTTCGGAATGAGAATAGACTCTAGGTGCCAATTGTGTATTAAATCCGTATCCGTATAGGTATAATAAAAAATGCCAAAACGCAATGTGGGATTGCTAGAAAGCATGAAGCTGTTTTCGAGCACTTCGCATGGCCGCACACATACCTATGTTCGATTGCGACTGTACACGATTACCAATGGATCTTAGCTATGTGTGGTGCGATTTTTGAAGCTGGCTGTACAGTCGCCATCAGATATATCGGAGCGGCCGAGGTGCTCAACAGCATCTGAACACGCACTCTAACGCCTTGACAATAAAGGCGTGTCGAGATATTTGTGAGCACCGCGGCCGCTCCGATATGTCTGATAGCGACTGTACCACAAGAGCACGGAGAACCGTCAACCTTACGAGTAGATCGCTTCGGGAGATGTTCTTAGCACTGCCAATTTTAAATAATTTACTACAGTTTAAAATAAGTAATTGTAATAACAGGATGTAATAATTATACCTTTTTATTTATTTTTCTCCTGCACTGTACTTACGTTTAGTTCCGAAGGAGTCTTTCAGATGTCGCATACTTAAATACAGATAAAATATATATTAAACAGATTTAAATCAAATGGTATTCTATTTTATTTTATTTTTTGCCTTCAAAAAAATTATATTCCCTTCTCCTTCAACGTTCCACCTCCAAAGTTGAATGTTGGGCTCATATGACGATGATGATGATGAGCCCCCCGGGCTTAACTTTTGTAGTACCTAGTTACCTACCTACACAGCCAATGTTCATGACAAGTGTGACAGTATTACAATAGTGTAACAAAGGGTAGGGGGGGTCTAAAAAATCGAAATATTGTATGATGTAATTAATGGCTGACCCCAAACTGCAACGGAGACCTTCGCTTTCCCTCGGTCAGTAACGGTTTTGGAACGACATCAACGGGTATTTTCAATACCGGTTCCAAGCCCTGTTTTAGAATGCCATTTATTTTACAGTCACAAACTATGCAAGCTACCGTACCGTACAGCAATAAGCACGTACCTTATGTCTAGGTCTGTATATTTAACGACCTAGGCTCCGCCAAAGCCAGCGTGAAAATGGTCACTTTACTACCGGTGTGTGGAATTTTATATCGCGCAGATACTACACCGGTGTTTGAGGGACTGCAGTTAACTACCTCTCGCGTCGAATTATGCTCCTTGTGATTGAAAGTTCATTTTTATAAGGAGCAGCCGTCACGTAAAAAGTTTGTAGACATTTTTTGAAGTTTAGCTCTAATGAGCTAACTAATGTTTTCCTCCGCCCCACGTGACCGCCGACATGCGTGAGGCGGAGACAAATGGGAATGATTCATATGAATGCACCTACTCCTATCTGAGCCCGGAGGGAAGAAATGGAAATAAACCAGAATTTCTCGTGAATAAAACATACGAATGTTCAAAACCATTATATTTACAATTGTTCATTATTGCATAGCGTTTGTTCTAACAAATCCAGGTATACCACACATCGGTTTCTATAAAACGTATTGTTATATAACACAATGCTTCCAAAGAACTCGCCCACATTGGTCAGTTGCACCGGCAAAAAGTTCCACACGTCTTGCTTCCCTGTCCCACACTCCCTCCCATTCCCACACTCATTTTCGACATTTTTTAAAATCTGCAGCCCTTCCTTACTTAACATGTTGCTTAGTATAATAGCATCTGATGAAAATCCGATTTTTTCGAAGCATTTCTTGCTTAGAACGTATAACACGCTTATGTTGAAGTGAGTTAGCGTTGCAAAGTTTGTTAATATCAAAGACTCTCCAAGAGATAAGTTTCTTAGAGTGCCTAGTAATATTAAGAAACAGCGTTTCTCATACTCATTATAGCTCTCTCCATTCCCTAAATCTGGCAGCAACAGCTTTTCACCCATCACATCTAACTGTTTTGTCTCATTTGATTTGCTTTGGATGGTACTCACAAATTCTTCTTCAGCCAATATCTGCTGATACAACTTGAATATTGGAACAAATATGAATTTGGAACTGTTGACTTTCTTCAATGGCAACCCGTATGTGAACACCGTATCTATCTCCACATCTTTATCATAAAAGCTCTTCCATCTTATAGTTTCTTTAATAAATATGAGTAAATTTAAAATATCCGTTTGAAGGAAGCTGCTTAAACTTTTCCATTTTTCCTTTAATGTCATTTTTGCATACAACTGTCTTTCTGTATAAGATCCTCTGTGGTATCGAGGGTTAGTATTGGCTTTATTTTCTTCATGTAGCACTCCTTTAAGGACCTCTTGCTCATAATCAAGCGGTCTCAAATCATATTGTCTTATAAACTCAGCCGCTACAACTGATCTTAGTTTCTTCACATCTATAGCAAACGGTATACTGTTTTGCATCAAATAAGCCTGTAAATTGTTATTGATGACTTGACACTGGAGACTGCTGAAGTAATAGGCGCACTCCTCCACTTGTTTTATGAAAGTGTCCGGTATGTTTTCAAGACTGAAAAGAGACTTGTCGCTGTACAAATTTGTTCCATAGGCGGACTTAAGTTTCGGTAAGTATTCCTCGAGCTGATCGCTTCCCTTGTACTGGAGGCAGATGGCGTAAACCTCGGAGTTGCCCTGGCGGGAGGTGACGGGCTTGTAGATGTTGACTTCGCGGAAGAGGTGGTTGAGGAGGTAGAGCAGCCCCACGGTGGAGTGCTCGAACGTGGTGAACAGTTTGAATACGAATGTGCCTCCTGTCAAAAGATATTAAGATAAATAGAGTCGGACCTATCTAACTCTGCATGGCATTTGCAATGACAATGTGTGATAATAAAATAATTTTTTTATGAAAATATGCCACTCCCTCGTTTTGTTTTTCTTCATCTTTGTAAGGTCCTGTAGCGATCAAAATGCTGAACCACCACTTATTCTCTACCACAACACATAATTTTGTATTTTTAGATCACCATACAAAACCCACGGTTCACGGCGCTCTTATTATTTTTAAAACTTTCTTTTTCTCCATACATACTTAATTCGTTTTTAATTTTATTTCTAAGCTGCATGCCTTCTTTGTTATCAACACCTACCTCTAAAATGGAAATGAATAAAGTTTTTATCTATCTGTCATTCAAATCGGTGCAAAGGTAGCTTAGACAGACTCTAGAATTGTCAGAACAGAACCAAGTCCATACCCGGGCTGAGCGCCTGCAGGGCGGTGACGGTCTCGCAGTAGTGCAGCGGCGACGTCGCCTCCTCCTGCGCGTCGGGCTTCTGCACGCAGTCGATGGAGCCGTCCGCCGTCGCCAGGAGAACCTACAGACAAACCGCATGCTAAGCCGCTGAATTACAATATGTTACCGAAAGCAAAGTTTAACCTTTGAACGCCATGCTTGTCGTGCGCGGCGCGTCATCGTGAATTGACAAAATGACAGTTGTCTGAACAACAAAACTACTACTAGTGACATAAACTTAGCATTATACATATTAACCATAAAAAGTAAATATACATAAGAAATGAAATGCTTGACAAAGAATTTCAAGTGACTTCCAAAGTCTCACATTACGCCAGACATATTCATCATAATATATTCCTGAGTGAGATGCAAACACATCTACACGGAACAGACAGAGAGAGGACATACCTTGCCCAGCTTATTGGCGTCCTTGACTATAGCCTGGCTGTTGGTCCAATCCATCAGGTTGCCGGTGTTGTCGGTGCCAAAATGCCAGTGCTGCAGAGTGTGTAGCATGAACCGGTCGTCGCTGATCATGTTGCCGGGCAAGTTGCCCTCATAGTACGGGTTCAGAGTGTTGGCCAGCCATTTCCACTGCAATATGTTCAAACAAATACTTGTTACTGTCCACCTGTAACATAACCTATGTCTTGATGAGGAATCCTAACTGTGGTTCTGAAAATTATTTGTACAAACAAGCATATGTTGGATAGTAAAATGTGGCTACTTGCCTCCCCACTGGGTATAGTATTTTTCAAACTCGATGGGAAGAGTGACAGGCGTCATCTCCACCTAAAACACCAAATCTCACAAAATTGTATCGAGATAACATGTTTACCTCAATTTCTTCATAGTTCTGCTTCAAATAATGATTGAGTGAAGTTATGAAAGCCCCTGGAGCCTCGCAGAGATGCAGGGACACCATCTTGCGGGAGATCACAGCCTCGGACGGAATGATCCGGTAAGAGCATGCACACTCGTAGAACTTAGTCCATGCTTGTGTCAGGAATTCTGGGTTCACGAGGCACCTGATAACAAATAAATATTAAAGGACACTTCTAATTCACTTAGCCACACATCTCAAAAAGGCTTATGTTTTGAGTGCTAGAGAATATTAAGTATAGTCAATTTAAATATTCACTTAACAATATACAAACCTCTATGTGTACAAACCGCGAGAGTGTGATTAATAATAAATAGATCTATATTATTTGTAAACGCTAATACTGTACTGGACTGCGCACAGTAAAAACTATACGCTTTGAGTTACCTGATCTTCCAACACACCTCACCGGAGGGGTTCCGTCGCCGAGTGTGACTACTCCACTCCTCGATATCGAAGTCGTTCAACTGACTCTTGTGGAAGTTCAGGCGACTCTTCAGCGTCTCCAGCCCCTTCACCTTCCACGGGGGCGCCGAGAACCAAGCATCAGCTGGCGGTAGCTTCCAATCCGAATCGAAACGAAAACGAAACTTTTTATTGAACAACGTATTCAGTTCCTCGTCAAATTCTTCGTTCTGATGCCGCTTGTGATGTTTATGACGCGATTGTAAGAAGCCATAGTCGTTCCTATGCATTTTTAGGCCTTTGTAGCGGGCATGCTAGTACTATAAAATTACATAAAAATATAAAAGTGGTTAGGTCAATACAATACCAATTATTCATGTTGACATTTTTACGATAATGTCTAAGTGTCAAACATGCCGCCATGCTTTTTCATTGATTGTTTTTTTCAACTCAACTTCCACGTTTAGAAATCCATAAGAGTAACAGAGATAAAAGTTTTTACTTTTTACGGAAACGCAACAGACCGACGTACCGAACCGCGCCTAGATGTTCAGCGTTCAAATCGTTCAAATTTTCCGTACGGAATGACATGTGTAAGCGAAACAGCGCTATGCATTTGTAGAGCGACGTCCCGTTCCCACCTGTTATTCCGTACGGAAACCAATTGAAAATTCCATGCGTGTGCAGCTAGGCTTACGCAGTTAATAAGCCCATTCACATTCCTACATTGCAGTCTTTGTTGCAGTCCAACTTGCCGTCCGCCTCATCACTGTTAAAGGAGTTTTAATAACTGAGGTATTCAAACTATTTAGGTACTTATGACTTGCATAGTAAACTCGAAGAAATAATCTGTCATGTATATTATGTCAATGTCGTATGTGGAAAATAAAATAACGTTTCGTATATGTGCTATATTTTAATTAATCTTCTCGTAGTGATATAAATCTCCAAAACTGTGTCCACGGCGGACTCCACAGACGCTCTGCTTACACGCATGTGTTAAACTACATCAGGTTATCCGGTCCCACCTACGAAAATGGAGAATATCGCTAAAATACAAATTGGTTTGTTGGAAGGGAAGTTAAATTGGGATACTTGGAAATACAAAGCTGTAAGTCTACTACGAACCGTCCCGCACGCGCTGGAAGTAGTGGAAGGCTCGTTCAAAAAACCCACAGAACCCGAAAATCTGACAGATGTAAATGCAGTGACCACGTACAAGACAGAACTAGCGCGTTTTGTAAAAGCTGATGCGACTGCACTGCTGATCGTTACAACCAATATGAAGGAAGAGACACTACGAAAGGTCATGAGGTACACGAATGCAAGAGACGTATGGCTTGAGCTACATAGACTGTTCGACGGCACGGACGAAGACAAGTCTTACAATCTATGTATGAGCTTTTTCGGCTTTAAAAAAGATCCGGCAGATGACATAGCTACACACATGTCAAAATTGAAAAATATTTGGACGCAGCTTAATCAGGAGATAAGTAAGGACAAAACCAGTGAGCTTCCAGAACTGCTACTCCTATGCAAGATTCTCGATACGCTTGACGAAACCTACTTTTCCTTCAGAAGCAGCTGGCTGTTATTGCCTAAATCTGAACGAACTATCGAAAGCCTTACAAGCCATTTATGTGCATTTGAACGAGCTCTTCAGAGTAACAACGTACTTCAACAGGAAGCTCTCGTTTCAAATTCCGGCACTACGTCTACTGCAGAGAAGAAGGACAGAAAGTTGAAATGCAACTACTGCCAAGCTATCGGCCATCGAGTGAGAAACTGTCAGAAGTGGATCAAAGACGGCAAGCCTCCGAAAAGCAGTAATCCGCAAGCAACACATTCTTCCTCTAAATCTGCAAACATGATCCTGTTGTCTATCGATAGCACAGAAGTATTTTCAACCGTTCCCGACATCGAAAACTGGTACGTGGATAACGGCGCCACGAGCCACGTGACAAACCGGGCTGATTTATTCCAAACCTTCAAATGCTTTGACAATATCCACACTGTAACAACGGCTGATGGCAAATGGATTCGTGCTAAAGGCAAAGGTTCAGTTATTATCGAAGCAAATGTAAGAGGGAAGCTACAACGAGCAACCCTTCAAGATGTTTGGTACGTTCCAGCCATTGCGAAGAATTTATTCTCAGTACTAGCACTCCACGACAGAATTCCGAACAGCAAATTCGTATCGACGACAAAAGAATGCACCGTCTATGTCAACGGCGAAGCGTGCTTAATAGGAAGACGTGAGAAAGAAGGTGGATTGTACAAATTAGATGTAAAAGTTGTACATCCTGAGAACCCCGCTGAAGTCTTTGCAACGTCCAATACTATGCAACTATACCACGAGAGGTTCGCACACCAAAACAAGAGGCACGTGAGGGCTACAGTCAAGCGCGAACTAGACATAGATCTTCCTCTTGACAAGGAGTTGTGCGAGGGCTGCATATATGGGAAAGCTCACAGACTTAAATTCGGTACGAGAACTCGAGCTACCGCGCCAGGAGAACTCATACACACCGACGTTTGCGGACCGTTTCAACCAAGCTTTTCAAAACTCCAGTACTACGTGTTGTTCAAAGACGACTATACAGGCTATCGTATGGTATACTTCCTAAGATACAAGTCAGAGGTTAAGGATAAGCTCGCCTTAATGCTAGCTCAGACGAAGAATGAAGGACATACCGTAAAATGCCTGCTCAGCGACAACGGTGGCGAATTTGACAACAAGTCCATTAGAGATATACTAGACTCCCATGGAATTCGACAACGACTGGTAATGCCTTACACACCAGAGCAGAACGGTGTAAGCGAACGTGAAAATCGCACATTGGTTGAAACAGCGAGATCCATGATGTACGCGCACGAATCTATGCCACAAGAACTTTGGGCAGAACTGATAAACACGGCCGCGTACATTCTCAATAGAACAGGTCCGACAAACAACAAAGACAAGTCACCGTACGAACTTTGGACTGGAAAAAAACCGACTGTCAAACATCTGCGTATCATAGGATGCAATGCATTCGTCCACGTTCCAAAGCAGAAACGGAAGAAGATGAACAAAAAAGCCATAAAAGGACGACTTGTCGGCTACGATGAAGATGGCTACCGGGTATGGATTACTGACGGAAAAAGTAACAAGCTCGTCCGTTCACGTGATGTCACTTTCGACGAAAGACCGCTTCCTAACAATGATGTTCACCCAGCTTGTGTAAACAACGACACAAATACGAGGGAGTACACAATAAGACTGCCGATGGGTAACCACAACATCAACGAGGAACCGGTTCCACTTCCCGAAGAGCATCATAATCCATTACCAGACGAACCCGAGGGAGACTTCGAAGATGCTGTCTCTAGCGATCATGAACTTGACCTTGAGGGAGAAAATTTGGAACCCGAACCAGTCCAAGAAGATCAAGTACATGTACCCGAGCTCGAACCTCACGATGATATTGAAGCAGTCGACTACGACGCCGAACCGCCGCGTTACAATTTGCGCAATCGCAACGAAATACGACATCCTGAAAGACATAATGACTACGTATGTATTACAGAAACGTACCCGTCGAATTTCGCTGATGCCATGGATCGTAATGACAGTGAAGAATGGCGAAAAGCGATGCACAGTGAAATGAAGTCACTGAAGGATCTCAACGTGTGGACGGCATGTTATCTACCGAAAGGGAGAAAAGCGCTTCCTTGCAAATGGGTCCTGCGAACAAAAAGGAACCCAGACGGCTCTATCGACAAATACAAAGCACGGCTAGTTGTGAAGGGCTTCAGACAAAGAAAAGGAATCGACTACGATCAGACCTTCAGCCCTGTCACACGCCTAGCGACTGTCAGAGCATTATTGAGTGTCAGCGCTCAAGAGCACATGCATTTAGTACAATTTGATGTTGCTACTGCGTTCCTCAACGGAAAGCTTGAAGAGGAAATATACATGCAACAACCCGAAGGCTTTAGCGACGGAACGCCTAAGGTCTGGAAGCTTAACAGAAGCTTATACGGCTTAAAACAGGCTCCAAGATGTTGGAACTCGTGTTTTGAAAGCATTTTACTTGATATGGGCTTCAAGCAATGCGAGGCTGATTGTTGTCTATACAGTAAAGAAGCAAACGGCAAGAAACTATTGATCACGTTGTACGTCGATGACGGATTAGTGGCCGCAAGTGATGAAGACTTAGCGCAGTCGTTTCTTAATGATTTACGGAAACGTTTGAAGATCACGTCGAAGCCCGCATCGTATTACCTGGGGCTACAAATCGAAAGAGAGAAGGATGGCTCTGTCTTCATTAATCAAGAAGCCTATGCAAAGAAAATACTGGAGCGTTTTGGGATGACAGAATGCAACCCTGTCACGACACCCATCGAGAAGGAAACCACGACTAATCAGTCAGGGAAAGTCGAATCCGAAAGTGTGAAGTACCCGTACAGAGAAGCGGTCGGTGCTTTAGCTTATTTAATGGTCGGAACACGTCCTGACATTGCATTTGCAGTGGGTGTTGCCTCCCGAAAATTAGAATCCCCCTCCAAGGAAGACTGGCTTGGTGTAAAAAGGATTTTGCGTTACATCAAAGGAACGTCTGCCTATGGAATCAGGTATGGACAGCATAAACCAGGAATACTCGAAGCATTCAGCGATGCTGACCATGGAGGTGATCGAGAGACCAGCCGATCTACTACAGGCGTGGCTTGTCGCTATGCAGGAGGTGTAATATCTTGGCTTAGTCAACGACAAGCGTCGGTTGCTATCTCTACTACCGAAGCAGAACTGGTAGCAGCCAGTGAAGCAGCCAGAGAGCTGGTATGGCTGACCAGAGTAATGCAGGAGTTAACTGAACTGAAACATATTCCTGCACTATATGTTGACAACGAAGCAGCAGTTCGCTTGGCACATAACCCAGAGTTTCACAAGCGAACTAAGCACATTCGTATTCGACATTTCTACGTTCGAGAGCAAGTTGCTGAAGGTGCAATGGAAGTCAAGAGAATTGGCACTGCAGATCAGCCAGCTGATATTCTAACCAAAGGACTACCGCGGCCAAGATTCTCTTTCCTTTGCCATGCCCTTGGAATAGTATTGAATAAGGGAAAGTGTTAAAGGAGTTTTAATAACTGAGGTATTCAAACTATTTAGGTACTTATGACTTGCATAGTAAACTCGAAGAAATAATCTGTCATGTATATTATGTCAATGTCGTATGTGGAAAATAAAATAACGTTTCGTATATGTGCTATATTTTAATTAATCTTCTCGTAGTGATATAAATCTCCAAAACTGTGTCCACGGCGGACTCCACAGACGCTCTGCTTACACGCATGTGTTAAACTACATCAATCACTCAGGATCTGATTCAAAGAATATAAAGCCTCCTCCACACTCGTGCGCGAATCGCGGCGCGAAGCCGCGAACGTAAGTGTGGCGTCGATTTTCGCAGACAGCGAAATCGACTCCACACTCGCGTTCGCGGCTTCGCCCGCGATTCACGCGCATAGTCTGGAGGGGGCTTAATACTCACGATCTGATTCAACTCAACTCGTATAATAGCCGTATCAGACTGTACGGTGTGATCATAGGGTGTGATAGTCGGTTTAAAATTGGCTATGATGGCTAAAATTCTTTCATTCAAACCTTCTAAAAGTTTTATTCAATGTCTCTGGTACTTTGACATTGACATTTCTCACGCCGTAATTGGACGAAAACGTGCGTTTGTTTTCATGATCTCATCCATATCTAAGCGTTAAAATGGTGCGTAAACTAAAATTTCACGAGCAGAAACTACTCAAGAAAGTAGATTTTATATCGTGGAAAGTAGATAATAACTTGAACGAGGTGAAAGTGATGAAAAAATACTATGTTCAGAAACGAGAAGATTACACAAAGTAAGTATAGGTTTTCCTACTTAACTATTTGATATACTAACTGTATAATATAAAACTACTAAGTTGTAAGTTTTTAACATATTTATCTCTCATCACTCAGGTATAATAAGCTTTCTCGTGAAATCCGTGAGTTAGCGAACAAAATCAAAGATCTGGACGCAGCGACGGAGTTTCGCACGGAGGCGAGCGCGCAGTTACTGGAGAAACTGTACCAGATGGGGCTCATCCCGACACGCTGGGACTTGGCGCTGGCCATCAACGTGTCCGCGAGCTCCTTCTGCCGGCGGCGGCTGCCTGTCGTCATGTGCAGAAGTATGAATCATAGTTATTCTTTAGAATTAATATACTGCGGACATTTTATGCGATGCAACAATATATACTATGGAGCCTATGTTGCCTCAAGTGATTTCAAGCATCTTAGAAAACATGATATTGTGGTGAACCTTTTACGGTTGCTTACCTCCGCCTGCAAAGCAGGCCGCTAAGTCAACAATACTTAAGTAGGTGTTGAGTAGGTGTCACTTGAATTGTCGAATGTTGATTCTTGTAATATCAGAATAAATATTAACACTCTTTAATTTTACGTATATATAGTAAGTAGTATACGTAGTATATACTTAGGAAAGCAGATTGGTTTCAACAACAAGAACAATGAACTAGAAGTTGACAGAAGAATCAAAAATACATGGAACAAATATTGGTCTTATAAAGAAATATTTAAAAGTAGCATGCCAATAACTCTTAAAAAGAAGGCTATGGACACCTGCCTCATCCCCAGCTTAACATATGCTTGCCAGACATGGAAATTCACTGAAAAAATAAAAAATAAAATTATTACTTGCCAGAGGGGAATGGAACGAAGCATGTTGAACATAAAAAAGATACAAAAGATAAGACATAGTAAAATAAAAGCAACAATAAAAGCAATAGATGCTCTAGAACACGCTAGAAAGCTAAAATGGAGATGGGCTGGACATGTGGCTCGCCTTAAAGACCACAGATGGACAGCCATGGTCACGAACTGGAAAGGCCCAGACGGTAAGCGCCGAAAAGGCAAACCAAACATGCGCTGGGAGGAAGACATGAAAAGAATTGCTGGTCCAAATTGGAAAAGAATAGCACAAGACCGTGAAAAATGGACATCTTTGGAAGAGGCCTTCACCTAACGGGTTCCTACAAATTAAATCAACAAAACTATATTAACAAACTTTATGTATAACGAAAGGAAATAAAAGGCTTTTTATTTTTATTTATTTAATATTACGTGATTATTTCTTTGAATCCTAAAATAGGAGTCCCACAATATGATTCCATGTTTTTAACATAACTTTATCTCCTGCTACTTTGTCTGGAAGAGATCACTTCTAGCCAACTTCTAGCAATAAGACCACCTTTTCTACCTTTATTTGTATTACAAATTTGTTTCTAAATTAGTTTTTCATTTGTAGTGCTATAAAGAATATTTATTTACTTACATTTCTCTTCATTTTGTTGCCTAGATAAAATGTCAGAGAACCTGAAAGAGGCCACAAAGCTGATTGAGCAGGGGCATGTGCGTGTAGGCCCTGAGGTGGTGAAGGACCCTGCATTCCTGGTCAACCGGTCACTGGAGGACTTTGTGACGTGGGTTGATGGCTCTGCTATCAAGCGGCATGTTATGGAGTATAATGAGATGGTGAGTATAGTTTTAATAGCATTTGAGTTCCAATGGAAGAATACATCTGGAAGAAACCTGCATACATCAGGGGACAGGTAACACCTATGCTGGCACTATCGTAAAATAGTTTGACTGGCCAACCCCATTGAAAGGTGAATGTGTTAAAAATTCAAAGAGGTGTGTGGTGACTGCTAATCTTATAAGGCTAGTGTAGATGATGGGCACTGATCACCATCAAACTGTTACTATAAAAATAAACTATTAATTGAGCTCCACTGTTAGGGCAGTAGTGTCCTGAGTACCAGAGGGGTTAAATTCCGCTCAAGCAAAATTTTTGCTAGGACTGCTAATAGGGTTCTACTTATTCAATTTTCTTCTGTTACAGCGGGATGACTTTGATCTTCTTTGAGATACTACAAGCGAGGACAAGATATACTTAGGCTAACATTAATTATTACCAATTTAGCTTTTAGATACTGTAGGGAACATTTATAAATATGATGATAAGATTTTAAGGTATGTTTGAATGTGTATGGAAAGGTTTAGGTCATATTATTACCTTCATAGTCTATAATATATTAACATATAAGAATTTGTTTAAGTAATAGTATTACGAAAAAACTATTTAATATTTCAGTAGAAACTCCTAATCCATAAAACTATAACTTTCGGGAAATACTCATTATAGGATAGATATCCTTCAAAGATATGATTCAATGTTTTACCTCTACCCTCCCACAGTCCTAACACTAGTACAAACACAAATTAGCTCCAATGACATTTGATCATCATTATTAAACGAACGAGAGTTGTTTCTTATTTGTAACTAAACAAAATAATCAATTCTATTTTCTAATACCATTGATTCCAATTTCTCTGGTATGGTGGGTGCTAGAGGCTAAAATAACTCTTTACACTAAGAGACATTTTTTGTTATTAATGACCTATGACCTGAATGAAGAATGTAAATAAAACATCTAATTCAAAAAATTTAGTTTTATTTAACTTAAACTTCAATAACATATTAAACCCTCGAGCCTTCTGCTTGGCCCACCCCTTCGGGTAAAACGGCTATATTTTATAGCTCTACGGTTATATTACAGGGTATCCCTACATTTATTGTAACTATAAAGCCCCGTCTCCATATCGCGCGGCAAGCTATCGAACATTGGCTCGCGCAGCAGCCGCGCGCAATGGATACCAGGCTGACTCGCGAGCCAACTCGATCATTGGCTCGCTCGAACGCACCGCGCATAGAACCATTCATTGTCGGTTTTTCGACGCGCGGCAAAGGAATGTTCGCGCGCAGTTGGGACGGGTGTGTATATATTTCAGTTGGCTCGCGCGGGAGCATACATGGATAATTAAAAGTGTCGTAGGTACTTTAATTAAATTATACGGCACTAAACAGTTTCTACGGAACAGTAAATGTAGTGATTATCGCAACAGATCATTTTTCTATTTGGCTATAGTTCGTTCCGAATATTTAATTTTTGTGATATAATGTAGTGGGTCGTCGGATCGCCTGCCGCGCGCGGCCGGCGCGCATAAGTTCAAGATGGTGCCGAAATTGGCTCGCGAGCCAAAATACAGGTTTGCCGCGGTCGAACATTGCTCGCGCGGCTGCCGCGCGATATCGAGACGGGCCTTAACAGGTACAGTCCCTGACAGGGCAATAAAAATAATATACTACACTAATTGTCACACTATTTTACGAAATCGTACAAAAAACAGATAAAAAAGTACCTCTATACTTTAGGACTACAAGCAACAAGTACCTGCGCCCAAGAAGTACTTTAACAAATACTTAACTTCAATTCAAAATCTTTTTATCACTAAAGTATTTAACCAAGACACAACACATAAAATATAATTTATCAAATGACTAGTATTTGTAGCACATTTTCAAGAAATTAACATGTTTTTCTAGATTATAAAGTAATCATACTATTTACATACAATCAGATCATTTCTCCCGCTAGTCTGTATGTAGATAACATAATTTTACCAAATCATAATAAGAGTAGTAAAACTAAGTCAGAGCCCCCCTAGTATGTCGTTGGCCCGCTGTTTGTGGATAGTGTCGAGAGTGGCCGCTATCCTGGCCACGGCGTCCGCCTGCTTCGATGCCGCCTCTGCCAGTGTTCTTAATGCCTCCGCCTGTACAAAAAGGATATTTGTATTATCTCACAAAAGAAAAAAACTAATATAAGTAGTAATGAACTGAAATAGATGGCATATAGTGGCACTTGCTTTGTCGAGACTGCTCGCTCTTTTGTTTTCGTAAATAAGTTTTGACTAATCTGTGCAAATTACATTGCGTCAACTATCTGTACCATTCTACCATTATTAAAAACTTGTTCTAGCAGGATCGGCAAACTTTTGAAGCGGAGAGTTAACCCCATAGGAATATCAAAAAGCCCCAATTAAAAGTTGATTTAACTGGTCTAGTTTTTTTATTTATTTAAGCCTTTATTTTTCCTTAAATAGTTTAGCATAATGAAGTTTTCTAATGATATTGTTGCTCTTTTTACTATATTAAGGGCCCCTGTCGGCTATAGGCCTCCTCCATATCTTTCCACCTTTCTTGGTCTTTAGCCTTGATTAGCCAATTTTCTCCAGCTGTGGCTATGATATGATATCCCTGGACCATCTTGTTATGGTCCCTGGTTGTTATTTTTCCCGCCTTCCTTTTGCCATGAGGTCCTAGCCACTTTGTGACTTTGTTAGTCCATCTGTCATCTGTCAATCTTCCTATCTGGTCCTGACTAGTCTAGTTAGTAATTATAAACTGGTCTAGTCTAATTGTTAATTGTTAGGGTGCCTTGAAGAGCCACAAGCAGCTCGCGTGCCGCGGTTTTCCGACCCCTGATCTAGCCTATTACCTGTATGGTGGCCGCTTGCGCCGCAGACGCCGCTACGCGCGCTCGGCTCTCTTCGGCCCTCGCTCGGGAGAGCTCGGCCTCGGCGCGTTTCTGCTCGATCTCGATTAGCCACTTTGGGTACAGTGCTGGGAAGGAAGCATGATTATACATATGCGTCTGATTTTATCTACACTCAACATTTGGCACTGACGAGGTTCTTAATACTATTTGTTATTGTATAACATCATTCAAATAATTAAATTTCCCAAAAACATTGAAAATTAATTGCACTTACAACTCATGAGTGGCCCATTCTGTTCGGAATCGTCGTAGTCGGATGGGGCGTCATCTTCGCTTTCCCGGTCTGAAAAACAGTATACCGTATTATTCCTGAATCACACCTACAACACTCGCGTCGAATCATGGTGCCTAGGACAGTCGTATTTTTATATGGAGTAGCTCTCACGTAAAGTGTTGTGTGTACCTGGCGAAACGTGTATCCTTGGCGAAAGGGCTATGTGCGCGTCTAGCGGCGATATCTCGATGCGGCCGCTGCATCGGTCCGCGGGGTCTTCCATACTCTCTATTTTCACCTCTGCTGTCACCTTGGGTAGCTTTTGTGTCTGTAAATTAAATAGTAAGTGAAATTTTACCCTTTATAGAGGCCACACTGTTAACTGACAGTTCGTAAACCTTATTACAAAAGGCATAAGGTTCACCTTAGGTTCAGTTAAGAGAGTTGCTGTATGTACATAATTTTTTGTATGCAAAATTTGTATCAAGGCTCTTTTAAAATATTTATATGACAGTTCAACAGGGTTCCGTATATTTATATGTATGGAGTAGCTGTCACGTAAAATGTTTGTAGACGGTTTTTGGAAGTTTAGCACAATTATTTATCTAGAAAAGTTACTTATACGTAACTTAATTAAAACACGGTAGAAGTTAATAAAAACACGATGGAAACATATGTTCTTGAACTATTTTTTTCAATTTAACCCATCGAAAAGTGACTTGAAGGAACTGCCATAGGGACTACCATGCGACGCAAGAGATATACTTGTAGTACTCACTCCGCTCTCATCCTGATAGTCCTGCTGCGCCAGCCGGGAGACCTTCTTCTCGAAGCAGGGCCCCAGTATCACGACGGCTCTCTTCTCCAGCTTGGTGAGCGGCCGGATACCTTTGTCGGTGGAGCCGAGTCGCTTCCGTTTGTTTATTATACGAAGTTTGTTCTTTAGCTTGTTCTTGAAGTCACTCCAATACTGGAAGTTATATTATTTTTCATGATGACAATAAAGAGTAATTAAGATATTTATTTTCAGCACACACAGCACATTTTCAGCTCGTAAAGGCTCTCTTTGTTTACGAGAAAGTTGCATTTTATCCACAAGAGCGGGAAATTAAGCTAATTTCGAGTTGCAAAGCATGTTAATTTGAGCTCGAAATTCAACAGTATATAATACAGATTTCTGCAGGTTATTAAGTCAGATGCATCACATCCCCAGCAAAGTAGACGTTTTATCTAATTCTAAACAATCTTTATCCTTACACACCCGACTCCACCCATCCATGGTCTTCCTTGTACCCCGGCAACTGTTCAGGGTTTGTGTGAGCTCGTTCCACAGCTTCTTGGAGACGTGGCGGGCCTCCAGCGAGCGCAGCTGGCCCGTGGCGAAGTCCACATGCTGTCCCATGAAGTCCAGCATCAGCTTCACTTGCTCGTACGCGACATGCCGGGAGGGGTTGTCTGACATGCTGGAATTATTGATTTTATTACAAACTGTACAGTCTGAATCTGGATCACTGTTCAACTCGTAATATTCTATACTTGGTTGCTAAAATAATCTTAATATATGTAAGAATTCCTCTTGTAAAATACAGTAAAAAAGGTATTGGGGCATTAAAATGAGCCTAGTTCGCTCCCCACTGGGTAATATGTGCTCCAACAGTTTTTATATAAATACACCTACATTAAAACAATATCACAACCTTATTCAAATGTTAAAACGTGATGTCTATTATTATACAATATATAGTATAATAAGTATTGGGCCTTGGGCCCCATACATTCCACAACTCTTCTCTTTCCGCACAGACATCAGCGATACGGTAGGGATTTTGTAAGGTGCGTAATTATAATCAGCAAAAGCTGGCGGTGACTACAAACTGAACTAATATTCAAGACAAAAGTTCTAATTAGAAATCATTCTTAAACATATTTGTTTCATAGGTCTACAACGGCAAGAAATCTAAATATTCTTTGACAGAAAATACTTACGTATACAGTTTATTTGCCTGTAGAGTATGGTCTAATTTAAATGTAATATCTACTAGGTACTATAAATAAATATAAATAAACAAAATATTCATCATCTCCATTTTAATGGCATAGACAAGGTAGAATTTTAATTTGACATTTGACAGCTAACTCAGCTGCTCTGGATTAAGGCTTCTACAGACGGTGCAACAACCGTAACAGACTACCGCACCACGATCGATCAGATGCCATACATTGCGTCAAGCAGTGGCCCATTTTATGAAGCTACAAGTTAAGTTGCTAACACACTATCGCACCGCACCAAGGTCATTGTGGGACGCACCCATAAGTAAGAGGGAGAAAGAGATATCGCTTTCTCCCTTTTACTTATGGGTGCGTCCCACAATGACCTTGGTGCGGTGCGATAGTGTGTTAGCAACTTTACAATTTACAAGCCGAAGTCTCTTTCTAACCCTATGTGTTAGAACGAAACTTCCGCTTGTAAATTGTAACTTGTAGCTTTATAAAATAGGCCACAGATCTTGTCAGTAGAAAAAGGCGGCAAATTTGAAAAATGTAGGCGCGAAGGGATATCGTCACATAGAAAATTTGAATTTTGCGCCTTTTTCTATTGACAATATTTGCTTGACCATCTATATTAAAAATCTCACGCGTTTATGGCATACTAAAGGCACACGAGAGCTTTTTCAACCCGCATTAAAAATGCGTCTACACGTTGAATTAAATTTAACGACCAAGGCTTAAAGTCGAAAATCCAACAACGTTGATAAAAAGCTCCGCCGCCATCAAGTGAATAAATTTACTTGTTGGATAAGCCCGCTCCACACTCGTGCGCGAATCGCTGCGCGAAGCCGCGAACGCGAGTCTTAAGTCGATTTCGCATATCAGCGAACTAGACTCCACACTCGCGTTCGCGGCTTCGCCCGCGATTCACGCGGATAGTCTGGAGGACGCTTTACAAGTATATCCAACAAGTTTTGTGTCATTCAAACGCTTTTTTACGAGCTTTGATAAAGCGCTCGTGTACCTGAGGCTTTATTATGGCTTTATTTGATTTATGGTACGTAGGGTTTTTTTTTTCTTCAAAACGTCAAACTCGTCAAAGTCAAATTGTCACACTGTCAAAGTGTCAAAAGCACGCATCCGTGTCCATGTCGTGAGTCTCCATATTCCACGTAAATTTAGCCCCAGCAAACTATTTTATTCACATTTAAAGGCTTGAAATAAATCAACATCCTTACAAGTTCATTTAAACCGTATTTGAAGTTAGTGTCACCAGTAAATCTTCAAAATGGCGCGCGGAAAAGACAAAAAGAAGTAAGTGAAACACGTGTTGTTTATAAAAGTCCTTAGAGTCTGCCGATATTAGAAATACATGAGAATTCTAAGGCCTTTGCACTGTTTACAGTGTAGCAAATTTAAATAGCTAGCATTTATTTAGCGCATTAGAACGGCAAGGGTCTATATTCCGTTATTTTCGACTTGAAAATAATTGCCAAAGAAATTCGTTTATGATATTTTAACAACTATAGGATCGTTACCGAAGTATACTTTGCTCTCTATTCCTGAATCTTAAATGGTCCCACAAATGAAAAATGCTTTTTGATAGTCTTTTTTTTTATTACTAAACTGAAAGTTCACACTAACACCCTCTATGAGGTGAAATGGTGTTATTTCCTGCTATTTCTATTCCCAGACGTAAACTGGAGAAGAAACAAGAAGGCGACGATGTGCCAAAGAAGGTGCCGCACACCCTGGAGTCTCTCCGTGAGAAGGATGAGACCATGCTGGTGCATGCAGAGGCCGAGGAACAGGAGGAGGTATGGAACTGCAAGTTTTATGATAATTACAGTGTCAAATCCATATAGTGACACACAAAGGACCAGACACTTTTTGACGTTATAGAGAGAAACTAATATTAATAAAGTAAACCAACTAGAGGCAGCAAAAATATTGATGTTACAGGGAGTGAAACATTATATGTAGTTTACACTGTAATTAATCTATTACTAAAATAAAGAGGTCTATACCCATCCATCTGGGTTTAGCAGCCAATCATTACACTTTGACCACACTAACTTTGCACTAACCTGGCAGCAGAATAGGGCATGGCATGAAAACTTATACTTCGTTTTTTTTAGCATTAGAAATAAGGTAAACAATCTTGATGTGTCTTTTAATTGAAAAACACATTTTAAAAATAAGTTACGGCAAATATGTAACAATTATGAATCTAATACGATCATTTATATTCTTCTGCTTTCATAAGTAATAGTTTTTGATTTTTAAATAGCGTTTTTCAATTAAAAGACATGTCAAGATTGCTTACCTTCTTGCAAGTTCTTTCTAATGCTAAAAAAAACGAACTATAGCATGGTCCTACATGTATATCCTGGTCATATCACTGTCTCCACCTGAGTAGGAATGCTTATAACATGCAATGTATTTTTTTATAAAAAGGGTCACATCACAGGACAGTTTTTATTTTAAGTAAGGTAGAAAGATATTTTTTCCTAGGCTGCTCTGAATTTGACCAAAACCAAATGGCATATTTTTCTTCTAGATTCTTATAAATACCATGTTTCCAGGTTCAAAAGGACATGGAACTGGATGAGCTATCATCTTACTACCAGAACGCGTACGAGCCAAAAGTCCTCATAACTTACTCTGACAACCCGCACACCAAGACACGCATCTTTGGCCGTGAGCTGGTGCGGATCATACCCAACTCCGTGTCCCGGTATAGACAGAGGTAACGACCAAAACCATTGATAGAACTAAACTCTGACCACGCTAATTTTGCACAAACTTGGCAGTAAGAATGCATACATATCCCAATAATCTCCATACTTGATATAGCATTTCGTATGGAAACTTAGTGTGGTCCAACGTTATATGACGTGCCTTGAAACCCTCTACACACTCAAGATTCCACTCACCTCTTCTAATCAATAAATAACAATAATTGGAATGGCCATTGTAACTGTACAGAAAAGTATATAAACATATCAAGAAATATTTGCCAAGCGAAATGAATATCAGCTATGTGCAAGAATGATTCTGTCAAATATTATTGGGCACTTTGTCTCTTTATAGTGCACCTCTGCAAGTTATTAGGTTATCACTCCAGGCCTCTGCCCTACTGCTAGTGATGATATGATTAAAACATAATTATAATGAATAATGTACAAGCTTAGCGAAATAAACTGTTATGTATTACTTGTATGTAAATTTAGTTAGTTAGGGTGGGGGATTTGGGATAAATTCGGAAATGAAATCTACACAAATAACAATGTCTAGAATGTAAGTAGGTACCTATATAATATAACATATAATGTATCTAAAAAATCATACAGCAGCCAAGCGAAATTAATTTAAGAGGAGGCTTAAAGCAGGGTAATTAGAAGGAAACAACCGTTATTTGTGTTACAAGGGGGAAAAGTTGTTGTTTAGTCCACACAGTGTGAGCATACGCGCGAGGAAATTGCCTCGCTTAGTTTGGACCCAGCTTTTAACCTCGCATGCTTATTGATACCGAGCGAGCAAGCGGAGGTTTCAAAACTGAACCACGAGCGTAGCGTGTGCTTCGAGAATGGAATCTTGAGCGTCGCGAGGGTTTCAAGGCACGAGGCTTAAACAAATTTTTACACAAGAAAAATACTAACCGTAATATACCAAAGCATATCAATTCAAAATGAATGTTTTCAAATATTTGTTCATTCAAGATAATCATTTCAAAAGTCAATTTTACCAATGAACATAGATGTAGATGTAGTGTAGGGATGCCCGGCCGGAAGCAGGCGGGCTGTCGATCGCTTGTCGCGTTCATTCAGCCCGGTTCCCTGGAGTTGGAGCTGCAGGTTAGGGCCCCCCCACATCTAGCGTCTTTCGAGCGTCGGCGTCTGGTCAGCGCTATGACGTCGCTGCGCAGTTGCGTCGACGCTGCGTCGACGTTGCGTCGAGCAGCGGCCATAGAATTGTAGACGCCGACTCTCGAAAGACGCCAGATGTGGGGGGGCCCTTACTGTCCCGGCGGGATTCCCACATTATTTCTATTTCACTACCAGTGAACATAAGGAAACAACTCAAAATTTGCATTTGATTATATTCCCCCACATGTGGATAAAATGCAACTCTCTTATTGATTCGGTGAAATTGTGTTTATGAAAAACAAATTATAGCCAGCATTCAATGAATGTGGTATGATACCCAAAGGTACTTTACTAAAAGGTACTTAAGGTGCTTTACGCACACTAGTGTCTCATCCCCTTCCCCTGAGGCAACCCCCCCTTTTAGCATGAAATATGTCCCGGTTGACGGTGCTAGTGTGCGTAAAGCACCATACCCAAAGGTATCATACTACATTCATTGAATACTGGCTATAATTTGTTTGTCTTCCCCATACCATACATTAGTTCTCGACCGGATCATGTCAGTTTTTAGGGTGCCGTACCCAAAGGGTAAAACTAGGGGACCCTATTACTAAGACTTCGCTGTCCGTCCGTCCGTCTGTCACCAGGCTGTATCTCACGAACCGTGATAGCTAGACAGTTGAAATTTTCACAGATGATGTATTTCTGTTGCCGCTATAACAACAAATACTAAAAACAGAATAAAATAAAGATTTAAATGGGGCTCCCATACAACAAACGTGATTTTTGACCAAAGTTAAGCAACGTCGGGAGTGGTCAGTACTTGGATGGGTGACCGTCTTTTTTTCCTTTTTTTTGTTTTTTTTATGCATTATGGTACGGAACCCTTCGTGCGCGAGTCCGACTCGCACTTGCCCGGTTTTGAACAATCAAGAGAACATTTTTAGGGTTCCGTACCCAAAGGGTAAAACGGGTACCCTATTACTAAGACTCTGCTGTCCGTCCGTCCGTCCGTCTGTCTGTCAAGGCTGTATCTCACGAACCGTGATAGCTAGACAGTTGAAATTTTCACAGATGATGTATTTCTGTTGCCGCTATAACAACAAATACTAAAAACAGAATAAAATAAAGATTTAAGTGGGGCTCCCATACAATAAACGTGATTTTTGACCGAAGTTAAGCAACTTCGGGCGGGGTCAGTACTTGGATGGGTGACCGTTCTTTTTTTTGCATTATGCTACGGAACCCTTCGTGCGCGAGTCCGACTCGCACTTGCCCGGTTTTTACCTTATTATTTAAAACGCGCGTTTAACCAAATAACCTAGTGACACTACATTCAAATATTGTTTTACTCGGTAAACACAGCGCGGTAAGCGCATTGTAATTTTTTCTATATTCCATTGACGCATGCGTTCAACGCTGCGTTTATCGCATAAAATAACCGCGCACTATATTCCATTCAAACGAAAAAGTGTTAAAATGACAAAAATCCTAACACACGTGCTATCAATGCTATCATAAATATCATCATCATGACTGATTTACTTTTATTCTATTCTGTTCCCAGGTCTTCAATAAAGAGGATAGTCCAGTCAGCCATACGCGAAGACGTGACTGACGTGATCATAGTGAACGAGAACCAGAAGCAGCCCAACGGGTTCCTCCTCATCCACCTCCCCGACGGACCGACCGCCCACTTCAGGCTGTCCAGCTGCAAGATCACCCCGGAGCTCAGGAAGGACTATAAGGAGATCACCACACATCGGCCGGAGGTGAGTCCGAACAGCAGCCTAACAGGTTCCTCGCCGACCACACCGACTGCTGTAAGTACACACAAGGAGATTTGGAAGACTGATCGCGAGTTGTATGTATTTATTAGGAGATCTTTAACTGCCTAAAGTACTATTACTTTCTAACTACTTTGTAACTATTTGTACAGAGGTAGTGCATAATTGTTTTCCATCGTTTTTCCACGGAAACGTACGAAGGTGTCTTGCTATTTCAGTCTCTCTCGGTGCAAAAGTACTGAGGTTGGCTGACGTAGCATGACAAATACGAACGTTTTCGGGAAAATACGATGGAAAACAATTATGCGCTACATCCGTACTGAACTTTTTGTGTGTGTGGCAGGTGATCCTGAACAACTTCAGCACGCGGCTCGGCATGACCGTGGGGCGCATGCTGGGCGCGCTGTTCCACCACGAGCCGGAGTTCCGCGGCCGCCGCGCCGTCACCTTCCACAACCAGCGGGACTACATATTCTTCAGGCACCACAGGTGACCACATTTTGGTTTTAATATTAGGTTGGGGACAAACAAGCATATTAACCCTTAAACAAAATAAACACTTGCTTAGGCAACTTATTACTATTAACTAAGGAAACTGATGTATGGTGTGAGCACTCTAAACTTATTTATTCTTCTATGCTAAAACTTAATCATTAATTCCAGGTACGAATTCACAAAGGACGGCAAGCGAGCGCGGCTCTGCGAGCTCGGGCCGCGCTTCACGCTGCGCCTGATATCGCTGCAGCAGGGCACCTTCGACTCCAAGAAGGGAGACTACGAGTGGATAATCGCCGGCCGGAGACACCAGCTCGAGACCTCCAGGAGGAGGTTCTTCCTTTAGTTCGTGATACGTGTTCCGGTGTGGAAAGTTTTAGTAGGCTTCAAAAGGCCGCAGATTGCCTCTTGTGTGATGCTTCGGCCGCAGATTGGACGCGAGCGGCAAATATAGGCCGTTCATACATTTGGTCGAGCGCAATGTATGAGAGGGCTTGGTTTGCCGAACGCCGCGCGTGCGTCCAGTCTGCGGCCTCACACAGGCGGGTCAATGTACGAAATTATTCGTGGTTAGCGTCCTTACTTTAGTAATACCATTCTGTTGGTGAATTCAAATTGTTGTAAGATAAGAGACTCGTGTTATACCTAGTATATTTAAGGTTATTTTTAAATATAAATACGGAAACTAATGATACCAGAATTTTCCTTTTTATTTCTATAACCACAAAACCCTCTACACACTATTACCTCTCGCGTCGAAGATGCTCTCTATGAAAATATTTTCATTCTCTTCCGGGCACACCATTTAAAATGAAGGGAGCTCATGAGCTCTATATACAAAGATTTATAGTAATGTTAGCAGTTTTATCGAGCTTGTGTAGGTATGGCAAATCGCACCGATTACGGAATAATCTGCAACGATACGCCGTGCACCACGTTAAATTAAAACTGCATAAATAAAGCATTACTTACGATTATTCGTTCTGGTGTGGACGACCATTTCTCCATACAATCGTAGACTAATTAGTAGAAGTATATCTTTTGTTTTCTTATTAGTAATGGCTACAAATATAATGACCACCAAAAAATACTTTGGTACCCTAAATAAAAAAATCATGCTTACCAAAAAAAATTACTGAACACCAAAAAAATAAGGCCTAAAATTACAAAAGTACCACCGTTTTAATTACGACTGCACTTCAAATTTTATTCGAATACCAAATATATTGAATGATTACCAAAAATCATTAATGATCACCAAATCTTGAAGACCAAATTAATGCGATATTTTCACCTAAATAAACACTATGATTACCAAAAATTGTATACATATTACCAAATAAAGTAAAATGCTGCCAAAATTATTAGCCCCTCCCGCTCAAGCCGCCCCCGTACCCCGCACCGCATACCTATCTAACCTAACCTACTTTTCTAGGAGCATACTGAAATGCTACTAGAAAAGTAGGTTAGGTTTGTACTGCTATCAGTTCAGTGGGCTAGGTTAGCACTGCGACCCTTACAGAAATGAATTGCTACTAGAAAAGTGGGTTAGGTTAGGTTTAAACTGCGACCCTTACAGATAAGAAATGCTACTAGAAAAGTGGGTTAGGTTAGGTTTGAACTGCGACCCTTACAGAAACGAAACGCTACTAGAAAAGTGGGTTAGGTTAGGTTTGAACTGTGACCCTTACAGAAACGAAATGCTACTAGAAAAGTGGGTTAGGTTAGGTTTGAACTGCGACCCATACAGAAACGAAATGCTACTAGAAAAGTGGGTTAGGTTAGGTTTGAACTGCGACCCTTACAGAAACAAAATTCTACTAGAAAAGTGGGTTAGGTTAGGTTTGATCTGTGACCCATACAGAAACAATTGTGGTTACAATTTTGGTGGTCATTTACTATATTCGGGTTTACAATGATTATTTTGGAGTCATTTGCTTTAATAGGATAGCAAGATTTAAAAATTTGGTTATAATTTTACATTAAAATGGAGTTCTAATTTTGGTGGTCATTTACGATTTTTGGGTTTACAATGATTATTTTGGTGTCATTTTATTTAATAGGATATCACGATGTGAAAATTTGGTTATCAATTGACATTAAAATGGGGTTTGAAATTTGGTAATCATTTACATTTTTTGGGTTAATAATGATTAGTTTGGTGTCATTTCCTGTAATAGGATAGTAATACTGGAATCAGTTATGTATCGCTGCCATACATGACCCAAAATTTTTTTATTAAGCTATGAGCTTCATCACATCTGATATTTGAGTAATTCTAAGCATTTCTAGCCTGAAGTGGGGGGGATGGTGGGGTACAAAGACGGCCGCCACCCGTCATCTTTAAAAAAAATCTATTCTGATCCTGGTGGGTACTAGGGCAAGTTTGGTATCATTTTCGTATAAACCAAAGACGTAGAATTCATTGCTGATATTTGTTTTTTTTAGTTTCATAGTAATTTTACAAGAAAAACGTAAAAAGGTGAAAAATTTGGTTGGAGATTTTTGCTACGCGAAGCCGAAACTACAAAAGATAGAAAGTTGAAATTTGCACACTAGATTACATTTATAAAGTGTACAAGAGATAAGAAGCAATTTTGAGAAATTCAACCCCTAAGGGGGTTAAAAAGGGGATGAAAGTTTGTATGGGGTTCAAGTTTTATTTAAAGCTAGGAATTTGAAACTTCGTAAAACGATATATTATTAAAATACAAGAAAACTAATTTCAGCGTTTTTGAAAATTCATCCCCTAAGGTGGTGAAAAAGGGGTTGAAAGTTTGTATGGATATCAAAAAAATTTTCGAACGCGGGACTTGAATCTTTGTATTTGGGGATATTATTAAAAGACAGGAAAAGTAATTTCAGCGTTTTGTAAAATTCATCCCCTAACAGGGTTAAAAAGGGGTTGAAAGTTTGAATCCATTACAAATCCGAGTAGACACACATTTCTTATTGCCTCCCAGGCTTGAAATGCTTAGAATTACTCAAGGAACATATGTGATGAAGCTCATAGCTTAATAAAAAAATTTTAAAAGAGCCTTGATACAAATTTTGCATACAACCGTGATAGCTAGACAGTTGAAATTTTCACAGATGATGTATTTCTGTTGCCGCTATAACAACAAATACTAAAAACAGAATAAAATAAAGATTTAAATGGGGCTCCCATACAACAAACGTGATTTTTGACCAAAGTTAAGCAACGTCGGGAGTGGTCAGTACTTGGATGGGTGACCGTCTTTTTTTCCTTTTTTTTGTTTTTTTTATGCATTATGGTACGGAACCCTTCGTGCGCGAGTCCGACTCGCACTTGCCCGGTTTTGAACAATCAAGAGAACATTTTTAGGGTTCCGTACCCAAAGGGTAAAACGGGTACCCTATTACTAAGACTCTGCTGTCCGTCCGTCCGTCCGTCTGTCTGTCAAGGCTGTATCTCACGAACCGTGATAGCTAGACAGTTGAAATTTTCACAGATGATGTATTTCTGTTGCCGCTATAACAACAAATACTAAAAACAGAATAAAATAAAGATTTAAGTGGGGCTCCCATACAATAAACGTGATTTTTGACCGAAGTTAAGCAACTTCGGGCGGGGTCAGTACTTGGATGGGTGACCGTTCTTTTTTTTGCATTATGCTACGGAACCCTTCGTGCGCGAGTCCGACTCGCACTTGCCCGGTTTTTACCTTATTATTTAAAACGCGCGTTTAACCAAATAACCTAGTGACACTACATTCAAATATTGTTTTACTCGGTAAACACAGCGCGGTAAGCGCATTGTAATTTTTTCTATATTCCATTGACGCATGCGTTCAACGCTGCGTTTATCGCATAAAATAACCGCGCACTATATTCCATTCAAACGAAAAAGTGTTAAAATGACAAAAATCCTAACACACGTGCTATCAATGCTATCATAAATATCATCATCATGACTGATTTACTTTTATTCTATTCTGTTCCCAGGTCTTCAATAAAGAGGATAGTCCAGTCAGCCATACGCGAAGACGTGACTGACGTGATCATAGTGAACGAGAACCAGAAGCAGCCCAACGGGTTCCTCCTCATCCACCTCCCCGACGGACCGACCGCCCACTTCAGGCTGTCCAGCTGCAAGATCACCCCGGAGCTCAGGAAGGACTATAAGGAGATCACCACACATCGGCCGGAGGTGAGTCCGAACAGCAGCCTAACAGGTTCCTCGCCGACCACACCGACTGCTGTAAGTACACACAAGGAGATTTGGAAGACTGATCGCGAGTTGTATGTATTTATTAGGAGATCTTTAACTGCCTAAAGTACTATTACTTTCTAACTACTTTGTAACTATTTGTACAGAGGTAGTGCATAATTGTTTTCCATCGTTTTTCCACGGAAACGTACGAAGGTGTCTTGCTATTTCAGTCTCTCTCGGTGCAAAAGTACTGAGGTTGGCTGACGTAGCATGACAAATACGAACGTTTTCGGGAAAATACGATGGAAAACAATTATGCGCTACATCCGTACTGAACTTTTTGTGTGTGTGGCAGGTGATCCTGAACAACTTCAGCACGCGGCTCGGCATGACCGTGGGGCGCATGCTGGGCGCGCTGTTCCACCACGAGCCGGAGTTCCGCGGCCGCCGCGCCGTCACCTTCCACAACCAGCGGGACTACATATTCTTCAGGCACCACAGGTGACCACATTTTGGTTTTAATATTAGGTTGGGGACAAACAAGCATATTAACCCTTAAACAAAATAAACACTTGCTTAGGCAACTTATTACTATTAACTAAGGAAACTGATGTATGGTGTGAGCACTCTAAACTTATTTATTCTTCTATGCTAAAACTTAATCATTAATTCCAGGTACGAATTCACAAAGGACGGCAAGCGAGCGCGGCTCTGCGAGCTCGGGCCGCGCTTCACGCTGCGCCTGATATCGCTGCAGCAGGGCACCTTCGACTCCAAGAAGGGAGACTACGAGTGGATAATCGCCGGCCGGAGACACCAGCTCGAGACCTCCAGGAGGAGGTTCTTCCTTTAGTTCGTGATACGTGTTCCGGTGTGGAAAGTTTTAGTAGGCTTCAAAAGGCCGCAGATTGCCTCTTGTGTGATGCTTCGGCCGCAGATTGGACGCGAGCGGCAAATATAGGCCGTTCATACATTTGGTCGAGCGCAATGTATGAGAGGGCTTGGTTTGCCGAACGCCGCGCGTGCGTCCAGTCTGCGGCCTCACACAGGCGGGTCAATGTACGAAATTATTCGTGGTTAGCGTCCTTACTTTAGTAATACCATTCTGTTGGTGAATTCAAATTGTTGTAAGATAAGAGACTCGTGTTATACCTAGTATATTTAAGGTTATTTTTAAATATAAATACGGAAACTAATGATACCAGAATTTTCCTTTTTATTTCTATAACCACAAAACCCTCTACACACTATTACCTCTCGCGTCGAAGATGCTCTCTATGAAAATATTTTCATTCTCTTCCGGGCACACCATTTAAAATGAAGGGAGCTCATGAGCTCTATATACAAAGATTTATAGTAATGTTAGCAGTTTTATCGAGCTTGTGTAGGTATGGCAAATCGCACCGATTACGGAATAATCTGCAACGATACGCCGTGCACCACGTTAAATTAAAACTGCATAAATAAAGCATTACTTACGATTATTCGTTCTGGTGTGGACGACCATTTCTCCATACAATCGTAGACTAATTAGTAGAAGTATATCTTTTGTTTTCTTATTAGTAATGGCTACAAATATAATGACCACCAAAAAATACTTTGGTACCCTAAATAAAAAAATCATGCTTACCAAAAAAAATTACTGAACACCAAAAAAATAAGGCCTAAAATTACAAAAGTACCACCGTTTTAATTACGACTGCACTTCAAATTTTATTCGAATACCAAATATATTGAATGATTACCAAAAATCATTAATGATCACCAAATCTTGAAGACCAAATTAATGCGATATTTTCACCTAAATAAACACTATGATTACCAAAAATTGTATACATATTACCAAATAAAGTAAAATGCTGCCAAAATTATTAGCCCCTCCCGCTCAAGCCGCCCCCGTACCCCGCACCGCATACCTATCTAACCTAACCTACTTTTCTAGGAGCATACTGAAATGCTACTAGAAAAGTAGGTTAGGTTTGTACTGCTATCAGTTCAGTGGGCTAGGTTAGCACTGCGACCCTTACAGAAATGAATTGCTACTAGAAAAGTGGGTTAGGTTAGGTTTAAACTGCGACCCTTACAGATAAGAAATGCTACTAGAAAAGTGGGTTAGGTTAGGTTTGAACTGCGACCCTTACAGAAACGAAACGCTACTAGAAAAGTGGGTTAGGTTAGGTTTGAACTGTGACCCTTACAGAAACGAAATGCTACTAGAAAAGTGGGTTAGGTTAGGTTTGAACTGCGACCCATACAGAAACGAAATGCTACTAGAAAAGTGGGTTAGGTTAGGTTTGAACTGCGACCCTTACAGAAACAAAATTCTACTAGAAAAGTGGGTTAGGTTAGGTTTGATCTGTGACCCATACAGAAACAATTGTGGTTACAATTTTGGTGGTCATTTACTATATTCGGGTTTACAATGATTATTTTGGAGTCATTTGCTTTAATAGGATAGCAAGATTTAAAAATTTGGTTATAATTTTACATTAAAATGGAGTTCTAATTTTGGTGGTCATTTACGATTTTTGGGTTTACAATGATTATTTTGGTGTCATTTTATTTAATAGGATATCACGATGTGAAAATTTGGTTATCAATTGACATTAAAATGGGGTTTGAAATTTGGTAATCATTTACATTTTTTGGGTTAATAATGATTAGTTTGGTGTCATTTCCTGTAATAGGATAGTAATACTGGAATCAGTTATGTATCGCTGCCATACATGACCCAAAATTTTTTTATTAAGCTATGAGCTTCATCACATCTGATATTTGAGTAATTCTAAGCATTTCTAGCCTGAAGTGGGGGGGATGGTGGGGTACAAAGACGGCCGCCACCCGTCATCTTTAAAAAAAATCTATTCTGATCCTGGTGGGTACTAGGGCAAGTTTGGTATCATTTTCGTATAAACCAAAGACGTAGAATTCATTGCTGATATTTGTTTTTTTTAGTTTCATAGTAATTTTACAAGAAAAACGTAAAAAGGTGAAAAATTTGGTTGGAGATTTTTGCTACGCGAAGCCGAAACTACAAAAGATAGAAAGTTGAAATTTGCACACTAGATTACATTTATAAAGTGTACAAGAGATAAGAAGCAATTTTGAGAAATTCAACCCCTAAGGGGGTTAAAAAGGGGATGAAAGTTTGTATGGGGTTCAAGTTTTATTTAAAGCTAGGAATTTGAAACTTCGTAAAACGATATATTATTAAAATACAAGAAAACTAATTTCAGCGTTTTTGAAAATTCATCCCCTAAGGTGGTGAAAAAGGGGTTGAAAGTTTGTATGGATATCAAAAAAATTTTCGAACGCGGGACTTGAATCTTTGTATTTGGGGATATTATTAAAAGACAGGAAAAGTAATTTCAGCGTTTTGTAAAATTCATCCCCTAACAGGGTTAAAAAGGGGTTGAAAGTTTGAATCCATTACAAATCCGAGTAGACACACATTTCTTATTGCCTCCCAGGCTTGAAATGCTTAGAATTACTCAAGGAACATATGTGATGAAGCTCATAGCTTAATAAAAAAATTTTGGGTCAACTTTATAACTGCTTCCGCTATAAAATGTAATAAAATTGGTAATCATTTCACATTAAAATGGTGTTATAATTTTGGTGATCATTCATTATTTTAGGGTGGTAAAGTACATTTTTTTGGTATTAAATTTTATTAAATCTGGTGATCAGTTAAATAGCAGCCATTAGTAATATTGCGACTGTTCCACTGCAGAATACGTAGGAAATCAAAGAAGGATTAGCCAATGGGCTGACGGGAGGAAAAAAAAACGAAGAAACAGATAAATTTTATTTTCCTAAATATAAGTATGAACTGTTCTTGGGACGGTTGCTGATTAGGGATATCCGGCCTGTACTCAACAACTGTCTGTTTTTGATGAGGAGGGGACTTCCAGAATTGGACCTTGGAACCCCAACCGTCCTTGACACCCCCTGAGACCAACGGCAGGAATTTCTCGTACCACTCCCACGCAGCCTTTTTGTCACGCTGAAAGTTGCTACAGATGCCTTGGTTATTATGAGATAAAGTGCAAAAAAAGGTAAGCGTCTTCTCCGGAATGGAAAATAATCTAAAGCCGATTTCGCTCGATTCTTTTCACTGGACCCTCGCCAATATTGTCCCCGAATCTAAGGCCACTTTAGTTTTCTGGACATACTTAAACCAAAAACCGGTTCGGTACCTATTTCAGCTAAATCAGCTAGAGGACGTCCACTGCCGGACATAGGCCTCCCCCAAAGAGTGCCACAATGACCGGTCTTGCTCCACCCGCATCCAGCGGACTCCCGCGACCTTTACCAGGTCGTCAGTCCCACTTGTGGGGGGTCTACCCACGCTGCGCATGCCAGAACGTGGACCTATCCGGTACCTATTTTATTACGTCCAGGGGAGACGGAAGAGTCTGCAAAAATGGGCGATTTATTTTCCTGTGAGTCTATAATTACGAGTAAATAAGCTGGCGGAATCGCGTCAGCTGGGTCAGCGATTGCTGACCAGGCGGAATCTGAGTATCCTCCGAACTGCAATGAGGCTAATTAAAATCTACATTAGAGACGTCCGAGGTCCGACCATCTGTTGGAAGGAGTTGAAGGATCTACGTCGGGCCCCCTTATCTTTATTGGACATCTTGTCGTTACGATTCTTTTGATCGGAATAGCAACGTGTTAAAAGAAATTTTGCTTTTACTTTTTCAGCAGTAAATAATATTGTTTACAGAAGAACGCATGGTCTGTAAATATTCTTAAACCCAAAGGCCCCTGTACTGGGCCAACGCAAGCCAGTGCAAGGGACACATCGGCCATGCGGTAGAATGAGATAGCAATATCACTTGCTCCCTCTAACGCATAAATGCGTCCCGTAGACTGGCCCACGCTGGCCCAATATGTACAAGCCCCTTCAAATATTACAATTCGACTTCGATTCTTCGGACCTCATATCGATTAAATACATTACAAAAATAGCGCGAAAGCCGTGAGTGAAAATAAGTTACCAGCCCACAAAATATTGAACTAGAAACGTTTCAACAATCGGGGTCAACACGAGTCGACGCAGATTTAACCACCATCGATACGATTACAACTGCGCCTTATTATCTTCTCATAAGGTACACTTTAGTTCAACGGCACGAACTGCAGGGAGGAAGAAAATAAATCAATTATTTACAACGGCAACACGCCCCACCCTAATGAGAAAATTATTTTTGTGTGACTCTGTCTTGTGACGTCGGCGCGACTTCGGGCGGATAGAATAATAATTCCGCGCTCGTCTACAAAATGTGAATCAGTGAAGGTCGCGGAGCCCGTTGCCAATTACTTCGCTAGCTGCGTGCCACATATTGTTTACGGGTGTGCGCTCGGCCGCATTTACGTAACCTATCGATCCGAGGGGGCTCGCCTCTCAGCTGTGAGCGATGTTGAATTTGTGTTCGAAAGTGAAGAGCGCGAGGCCGCTGGAGCGATGCTTCGCGAGCGTGGTGGAGCTGCCGAAGCTGCAGGACTTCGGCGTGCAGAACGAGCCCGTGTTGGGGTATCGCGCCGGGAGCAAGGAGCGCGCCGCGCTCGAGGATGAGCTAAAGAAGACGGCGGCCGTCACCGAGGACGTGCCCATCGTCATCGGCAACGAGAACATCAAGGATGGCGAGCCGCGCTACCAGGTGATGCCGCACAACCACGGTAAAAAGCTCGCTAAATTCTACTACGCATCCGAGAAGACTATCCAAAAGGCTATCGGGGTGAGTGTGGAGGCGCAGGCGCGCTGGGACCGCACGCCGTACGAGGAGCGCGTGCGGATCTGGGAGCGCGCGTCGGAGATGATGGCCGGCGCGCACCGCCAGCGCCTCAACGCCGCCACCATGCTCGGCCAGTCCAAGTCCGTGGTGCAGGCCGAGATCGATTCCGCCGCGGAACTCATCGACTTCTTCCGTTTCAACGTTTTCTTCTTGAAGGAAAACGCGAAATATCAACCCATCTCGGAAAATCCTAAAGTAACCAGGAACTCCATGAGGTTCCGTGGAATTGATGGTTTCATTGCTGCCATCAGCCCCTTCAACTTCACTGCTATTGGTGGTAACCTCGCTTACACTCCAGCTCTGATGGGCAATGGAGTTGTCTGGAAGCCATCTGACACTGCTGTCCTTTCTAATTGGAGAATCTTCAACATCATGCGGGAAGCGGGCTTGCCTCCAGGTGTCGTCAACTTTGTGCCTGCCGATGGACCTACCTTCGGCAAGACTATTACTTCATCCCCGCATCTTGCTGGTGTCAACTTCACCGGTTCTGTGCCCACTTTCAACTGGATTTGGGGAGCAGTAGCTAAGAACTTGGACCGCTTCCGCAACTATCCCAGGCTCATCGGTGAATGTGGGGGCAAGAACTATCACTTCATTCACCCGACTGCCGATGTTGAGTCTGTAGTGACATCTACCATCCGCTCAGCCTTTGAATATTGCGGCCAGAAGTGCTCCGCTTGCTCCCGGATGTATGTCCCCAGATCCCTGTACGAACCTATCAAGGCAGGTCTGGTGGCGGAGCGAGCCAAACTCAAGGTTGGAGATGTCAATGACTTCAGCGTGTTCATGGGGGCGGTTATTGACGACAAGGCGTTCGCTAGGATTACAGGTTACATCAAGAATGCCAAGAATAACCCCAAGAACAAGATTCTGGGCGGCGGAGAGTTTGACGACAGCAAAGGCTACTTCGTACAGCCAACGATCATCGAGACGACCGACCCACATGACAAGCTCATGGTGGAGGAGATATTCGGCCCCGTGCTCACTATGTACGTGTACGAGGACAAGGATCTCATGCAGGCACTGTCTCTTGTAGGGTCCTCAACTAAGTTCGCTTTGACTGGCGCCGTCTTTGCCGCCGACCAGGACTTCCTGCATCTGGCTCTAGAGGAGCTCAAGCCGACCGCTGGTAACTTCTATATAAATGACAAATCTACAGGATCAGTGGTGGGTCAGCAGCCGTTCGGCGGCGGCCGCATGTCGGGCACGAACGACAAGGCTGGTGGACCAACTTATGTAATGCGCTGGACCTCCCCGCAGTCCATCAAGGAGACCTTTGTGCCGCTGCGCGATATCGACTACCCTTACATGCGAGACTAAGCTAGCAAGCGGTTCAACAACATGATACTTGAACAATAATTAGGATAAAGCTATGTAGCTATGTTCGGAGATGTTGTTTCATGCCAGTGGCGGCTACAGTACTGGCCAATCATATAGGACATATATGAGATCCTATATGTCTAATAAATAACCCTTAAGTATATAATATCCTCTCTTCTCTTCCTTGATGTTATAAAAAGCTACATGGTTCCTGTTATATATGAAAATGTATCATAATAAAATAGTTTATATTTTTGGCCAGTACTGTATCTAGGTAATATTTAGACTTCTAAAATTAATTACATTATGTATAGGGACGCAACCAACAAAATAATATACATTTTATTTAGGGACCTGCTTGAACGTTTACAAGTTACTCTTGTCCCAGTAAGGCCTAGTTTCCCCTCTGAGATTGTCAGATGGAATTGCGGAATAACTAGTGCCCGCGAATTCTTATAATTTAGCCAGGGATATCTTCAAAGTGTTAGAGAAAGATGACGTATAGTTTGGCCAACAACCATGTTAATAGAAAAGAGCTAAAAGAACCATGTGCTCTTCACTTCGCTAGTACCATCTTCAGAAAAGGGATGAGTATTATGTTCTGTCTGCTTTGCTACGACACTAATTTACCAGCCAGACTATTTTAGTTGCGTCTCTATAACGGATATTAAAAGTCCGCCACTGTCCCATATCATTTAAGTCAAAATTACTAGCAGTAGATAAAAACAATTGAAATGAAATAGATGTTAATATTTACCTATTAGGTATTGCACATGAAGTATTGGAAAAATGCTGTGATCTATTATTTATTTACTTATTTATGCGGCTCGCTCCACAGTCGGAGACGGACTGCGTGTCTTATCAGTTGCTATCAGGATGTGTGTCTGTCTGCATTTATATGGTTGATATGATAACCTACATATTTGTAGAGAGTGTTGACACTATTGTTATTACCTTTTTAAGTTTTATCTCGAAGCTTGCGTTCCTGTTTTATTTTATAATTATTATAGTCATTGATATTCCAATAAATTGTGGAAGTTGAATGTTGTTTCTATGTGACCTTTAAATATATTAAGAGGGTAGATTACTTAAATTAACCCGTTCAAAAATTCTAGTCAATTGTCCGAATATGACATCAGATAGGTATATCGAAGCGGTCGAGGCGATCATAAATATCTGGACACATTAACGCCTTGACAATAGAGGAGTGTTCAGATATTTGTGAGCCTGGACCGCTCCGATATATCTGATAGCGACTGTACACTCAGTAATGAAAATTTTTGCCGGAAAAAATGTAGTTAACTTATTATGTAGAATTATTTTGCTGGCTGTAGGTACTCCTAATACTATAACCGTACGTTCTATAATTGCGTAAACGTTGATGCCTACTTATACGCCTCTTTCTGTTTGTACAGAAGTAACGGTAGTAAACACGGGTTAGGTTTGGTTGGTAACGGTACTTATGTAATGTTTACGTAAACGCTGTAGCGCTATTCTTTGGCAAAATGTTGGCAAATGGCCGTGTGACCCCTTTTCACGGCAAACGGGACCGGCAGCTTTACCCGCCTGCGGCAAACCCATGATTGTACACGACACGAATTTTTATTGTTGCTATTGTGATCATTGATTTAAGTAAAAATATACAGTAAATCACACGACTGTCCTACATAATTTGTTCTATTTCCGAGTTGAGTTACAACTGTTTTGCGAAGTTTCCGAGCTATGCTCACCATGCAACAGATGTGCCGTGTATTGACCCCAAAAGTACGACGTCTCTGTAGGTGTCGCTCTTGCCAAAATACATCAGTTAGGCACGGTTCCAGGGGAGACTCGGCGCCGTCAGGGGTAATTGCCCTCTACCCTATTTCCTGAAGCTGGAAGCATGTGCTGTCAGGGTATTAGGTAAGTATATATATATTATGTAGATAATATTATATATCACCATGGTTTTCACCACACCAACTGGTAAAGGTTCTCTTGATTGTTCAAAAACTGATAGCAAAGTTGCATTTTATTCACATGTGAGGCAAAGGAATCAAATGCAAATTTTGATTTGTTTGCTGGTTGAATTTAAAAAAAAACTCGGGGGCAAATTTTGTTTAACCCTCGTGCTTTGAAACCCTCGCAACGCTCAAGATTCCATTTTTGGAACCACTCGCTACGTTCGTGGTTCAATTTTGGAATCTTGCGCTTGCTCGGGTATCAATATTAGCACGAGCGGTTAAACAACAACTTTGCCCCCTTGTAAAACAAATAACTATTGTCACCCTGTAAAACAAATGTGGTGGTGAGTCCGTTCTTTTAAGAACCCTTTAGGTACTAATTAATACTTAATAAGTAAGTTCATGTAATAATAAACTACGATGTACGAATGCTGTTGTTGTGCATTGTTATCTGTAATGAACTAATGATGTAATATGTTAGTGGTGAGAATATTCGCGCTACACGTTGTTACCGTGCCTGCTTCCTACCATACAGTAGTATACTTACCTACCTATGTATACGTTGTGGCTACACATTCAACAACATATTAAAATATTCAAACTTGTTCAATAAAATTTAGCCACCTAAATATCCAGACACAAATACTTACATATTTTATTTAGTAACAATCTCTAAAATTAGCACGGTTTCCGCCATGCGACTATAGCTCTTATTTAACCGAGTTAAAGACGTCGTCAATCATCCGTATCTGAAGACAGTGTCACTTGAAGGTCGAATTATTCGATGCGGTGTTAAGGTAGGTTCGTGTTTTTCTCTCACTTAGCGTGAGCACTGAGGTGAACAATTTTGTGTTTCACTCGGTGGCAAAGTTTGTATAAAGGCTCCTCTTCACGTTGGGTCAACCCCATCGCCAACGAGGGACGCATTTATGCGTTAGAGGGAGCAAGTGATATTGCTATCTCATTCTACCTCATGCGTCCCTCGTTGGCGTTGGCGTTGGCCCAACGTGAAGAGGAGCCTTAAGCCTCACCTTGAAACCCTCGCAACGCTCATGATTCCAGTTTTCTAACCACTAGCTACGCGAGTGTAGAGTTTTTAGTTAGGTTCGGAAAGAGAAGAGTCGTGGAATGTATTGGGCTCCCTACATTCCGCGACTCTTCTCTTTCCGCACAGACTTTATTCGCATTTGTCTCCGCCCCACATGATCGCCGCCGCCATAAATGAGGTGGGGTCAAATGGGGATACATTGCTACGCTCGTGGTTCAATTTTGGAATATTACGCTTGGGTATGTAGGCAAGGTATGGTGGGGTAAAACTATGATTGGGGTAAGACATTTGTATTGAATACTCATACTCTTTGTCTTGCGCCGAGCAAAATAAACTATGTCTAGTCTTACGTGGGGTAAGGTTACCTTACGTAAAAGTTTACGCAATTCCGTCGAAAAGTTTCGTTGAGTTACAAAAACGCCAAAAACAACCCACGCGCTAATAATTAACAGGTATAATTTCTACCACGGTCCATCTGCGAGTTGATAATTTAAGTTGATCGATTGCTATGATCACAAATAGGAAAGATATTTGGGCATACCTATACCAGTGCGTATCTAGCCCAGACGGTTATATATTAAGCCCGCTCCACACTCGTGCGCGAATCGCGGCGCGAAGCCGCGAACGCGAGTCTGGAGTCGATTTCGCTTATCAGCGAACTAGACTCCACACTTGCGTTCGCGGCTTCGCCCGCGATTCACGCGCATAGTCTGGAGGGCGCTTTAGCCGTGAAAGCCAAATATGCAATAATCTCATAATAACGTCGGCAGAACCTTGGCCTTGCAAAAGAGTGAATGGTCCGACTAGATTGTTGTTCTATTATATAAATTTATAAGTTATTTAGCACAATCTAAGGTTATAGGTATTAAGAGGTGCTTATTTGCTGTTAACATAGCCCAAATCAATAATTCAAAGAGTCTGTGTGTTTGTCTCCGTAACTTACGCTGTATACAGCGTCATACGGTATAGCCATTAGCTGAGTAATGGCTAGACTAGACAACATAATCTGCATAATAGCGTACGGCCAGGGGTGCGAATCTCGTGACTTCGGCCAAACTCGGCTCCGCTCGGCTCAGCATTGCTCCGAGCAATTTTTAGGGTTGGCACCACTTGACTTCCTTTTGCGTGCACGACCACAGATAAGATAATCACTTGAATTTTGACAACCCTAAATAGCCGAAAGGGATAGTGTCATGTATTAAAAAGGGATAGCATGATTTGACCCTGAACCGCTGTCAAACTTCGGTTTTGTAGGAAGTTTCCTTTCTGTACGGTAGTACTATTATTTATTCTGTGGTACGGTGTCAGTCGGTGGTGGTGAAATAAAAGCGATTACTCGATTAGGTACTTATCGCACTCGACGTGGCAAACAATGTTAGCGCCGCCAACGCCAATATACAATACTATACATACAGGGTGTTTGGTACATCGTATCATGAGAAGATAGTAAATGACTCAACCTATCTGCTTTGGAGTGTAGAAGTAAGTGCCTCTACCTTTCATACTATCTGCCGTTTTAATTTGGCAAACGATGTACCAAACATCCTGTATATTAGGCGCTTAGCACACTGCAAAGAGTATAGGCACCTATAGTGCCCATAGGCAGAGACACACTGAGTGGCTACCGCGAAGACCGAAATTCGTAAATTGCGGGATCTTTCTTTTTTACTCCAATGAAGGCGTAATTAGAGTGATAGAGATAAATCCCCGCAATTTGCGAACTACGATTTTCGCGGTTATAGCTTGGTTAAAAGCCTTCTCCACACTCGTGCGCGAATCACGGCGCGAAGCCGCGAACGCGAGTGTGGAGTCGATTTTCGCAGACAGCGAAATCGACTCCACACTCGCATTCGCGGCTTCGCCCGCGATTCACGCGCATAGTCTGGAGGGGGCTATAGCCCTGGATACTATTAGCACGTCGCTCCGATGTGTTCGTCTCGAGATCGTGAAGTCCACTCCACACTCGTACTCGTACGCGAATCGCGGCACAACTCGGAGTAATTAACAATGGAGACGCCATGTCATAATCATAATCATAATCATTTATTCGATGCAATCCATGGTGTTTATAAAGGTGTTTAAGTTTCATTCAGTACAGCATGGACCCTACTAGGGCGTGGCAACATATTATACGTAAAAAAAGTAAGATATTTAAATTGTCTAAAATTTTCGGTACAAAATAGTCTGCCGTTTTTTGCGGGGGAGGGGCACATCAAATGTATAGGTACGTCATGTCAGATAAACGTCAGTCCATACATATGGTTGACCATTGGCCGCCTATTTTCGACAGAGGGGAATGCCTGTTAATGGCGGCTCCATTGTTAATTACTCCGAGCGGCACAAAGCCGTGAACGCGAGTGTGGAGTCGATTTCGCAGATCTGCGATCTTGACTTCAAGCCCCCTCCAGACTATGCGCGTGAATCGCGGGCGAAGCCGCGAACGCGAGTGTGGAGTCGATTTCGCTGTCTGCGAAAATCGACGCCACACTCACGTTCGCGGCTTCGCGCACGAGTGTGGAGTAGGCTTCACACTTGCGTTCGCAGCTTCGCGCCGCGATTCGCGCTTGAGTGTGTAGCGGGCTTAAGCTCGTCAAGGTATAGTTGGTCAAACCAATTTGTCAGTCAATAAGAACCAGGAAAACTATACTCATCCCTTTCTTTTGGGTGCTAGTACCAGTGTAAGACAAAGATAGTATGATTCTCTCAGTTTATGATTGAACTGAGACCATAGACTTATAATATATAAAGACGGTGTCTCAGCGAGCTGTCACTGTTGCCACTTTTGTTTAGTGTACGATTAACAATGAGGCCCACGTTGCTGTAGCCATGTCGATAAAGTCATATCGATAAACTATCGACATTTCTTGCAATTTTAATTTTACTTCAAAGGCTTAACGATACCTAAAATGACCAAAAACGCTTTTATTCTTTATTGTGGTTATCAGATCACAATTTTATAGTCACGCCCCAGCAGGGAACCAAGGGAAAGTTCAGATATTTAATTAAAATACATAAATACCTCCTAAAATAGGTGTTCCGCAATAATTGAATTATATTATTATATTAATATATTCGTTACAGATATAAAAGCAATTGTCAAGGTATGGGAGGAGTACTGTAAGTCCTTGTTTATGGATAGCCAAAGATTGCCTTGCCATACGCCGGTTTGCACAATACCAACGGAGATGGAACCGTGCTTATTAAGAGCAGAGGTGGAAGCTGCAATTCGACATCTAAAATGTGGCAAGGCTACTGGTGCAGACGAAATCCCCATAGAAGTTTTTAAATCAATGGGTGATATTGGTGTGGACATCTTACACGTAGTCTGCCAGCAAATATGGATAACAGGCGAATGGCCCAAGGACTGGCTGCATTCTTTATTCATCCCACTCCACAAGAAGGGCTCAACCAAAAAGTGTAACAATTTTCGCTTGATATCTCTGATATCCCACGCTAGCAAGGTACTTCTTCATATACTTAACACCAGACTACAGGCAGACTACAGACTATAAGTAAGGAAATTGCTCAAGAACAAGCTGGATTTGTCAAAGGAAAGGGAACACGGGAACAGATCCTCAATCTAAGGCAGATCATAGAAAAATTGCGAGAATTCAATAATCCGCTATTCATTTGCTTTGTGGATTTCCGAAAGGCCTTTGACACCGTTAAATGGTGGAAGCTATGGGAAGTGCTGCTGGAAATGGGTGTACCACAACACCTAGTCTACATTATTAAAAAACTGTACACAGACAGTACAGCCGCAGTTCGTGTGGATGGGATCGATTCGGGGATTTTCAAAACCGAGGCTGGTGTTCGACAGGGCTGTATTCTTTCCCCTCTTTTATTTAATATATACACCGAATACATCATGCGGATTGTTTTAGAAAAGTGGGACAAAGGAATATCAATTGGCGGCCGATTGATATCTAACCTGAGGTATGCAGATGATACCACCCTTCTTGCGACGTCAAAGGCGGAAAGTGAGCAGCTCCTTTTACTTTTGGAAACAACCAGTTCCGATTTTGGTCTCACCATAAATCGGGACAAAACGAAGATGATGATAGTGGATCGTAAGAATAACAATCGACCAGATTTACACAGCATAGCCAATTGCGAAGTCGTCCAGAGTTACGTTTACCTGGGATCCACTATCACAAATACTGGAAATTGTGAACAAGAAATTAAAAGACGTTGTGCTGTAACACGATCAGCTGTGGAGAAGCTCACGAAAATATGGAAAGATCGCCGAATAACCAAAAACACAAAGGTTCGACTCATGAGGTGTTTAGTATTTCCAATTTTCTTGTATGGAGCTGAAACATAGACAATCCGTGAAAAAGATCCCAAGAAGATTGACGCACTTGAAATGTGGTGCTGGAGACGGTTGCTGAGAATAAAATGGACGGCTCGCCGTACTAATCTCTCCATCCTAAAAGAGTTAAATGTTAAGCAAAGACTTTCGTCGATTGTGCAAGTGCGAATACTGAAAATGTTTGGACATATCATCCGCAACGAAAAGTCGATGGAGCGGTTGGTAGTGCAGGGTAGAGTGGAAGGTCAACGTTCTCGTGGCCGATCTCCTACAAGGTGGACGGATCTCATAAAGTCCACGACGAAATGTTCCCTGACTGAGGCTGCTCGGAGTGCCACAAACAGAGAGAGATGGAGGAGTATCGCAACAGCCACAATAAACATTGAAAAGGACAACCCATAACCACGACCACTCTGACAAGAGTGTACGACTAAGGAGAGAGATTAATATATTCATTATCCATTAGCATTTCAATTATGTTTATGTTTAACGAAGATATTGAAGCTTCAATTAATCGCTATTTCGTTCCGCTGTGTAGCGTTTATCGATATATAACATGATTAAAATCGACTTTTCACATCCCTAAAAGAGCACACATATACGCTTTTACGCACACATACACAGCCTGGGCGCATCAAGAAAGGCAACACTTGATTTGAAGTCCACCTTGTCAACAGTATGGTTGTCCTTTTGTGACAAACGGCATTTTAAAAGAGCGAGGAGAGAGAAATGATACTAGTTGCTGCGTCGTGAAAGAGAACAGAAAAGGTTGGGCCCTTGACTGAGACAGTCCTTTGACAAACTATAATTATTACATTCTCGCCTCGTTGCTCGTCTCGCGTCTCGGCCTCAAGCTCGTAAGCTCGTCGAGCTACAATCTATTAAACACAAACGGCAGGGAGTCGTGAGATGACCCACCAGCCCACCCCTTGCACTCGTGGCTCGGCTCGCGGTTCGGCTCGTGGCTCGCACGCGAATGTAAACCGCGAGTCATAAGTAAAGTGTCACTGGTATAAAGACAGTTTTATACTAGTTTTATAATGCAGATTTATATATATCTTCTACGTTATAAATTATAATTAGGTAGATTAAAAATTTATAAATTTAGATGTCGTTTTATATACATAGATATTTCATTGTCGGGTATGGTTGTGTTAAAAAAGTTTATCTAGAAACAAAGCGTATATTCTAGAATTTTGACAGCAGCCCAATCGTGTGGCCCTGCCTTAAAATATTGTACACACTACACGGCACGTACACGGCGGCGGCAGGTAGTTCTAGAAAGTACAAGAAAGATAAGTTTATTTATAATTCGCCGGAACATAACCTAAATCAAATTATACTGCAATGGCAAATGTGTTTGGATTAATAGTGTCTGGCCGTTTGGTAAGTAAATAATACGTTATGCATTCTGAAAATGCAACTGCATACAAAACTGACAGTCATATACGCTAAAAGTTCATTGATCTAATGCTTATTGAAGTTTTAGAGAGATTTTAAAGGTTTTAGTTTCCAAATAGCAGCTAAGTTGACGGAGCATTCATCTCAACAAGTGACTTCTGTGATTATTTATTGACTTTTATAGTTATTATTGCTGTCAATTGGTTAGAGTTCGGCTTAGTTAAATCTGCACCGACTTAAACAGATCAAAGTGTGAGAGTGACAATGAACACATTACCTCACTTTGTCACAATTGTCACATCAAATGCCATGAAGCTTGGTCCGACTCTAGTATCATATGTATAACGGCACTTAAATCATCTCCAGGTCCAAACAGACTTCACACCAGTATCTGACACGCAGTTTCTCATCACAATACCCGAGGCAGACTCTATAAACTACCTTGTTGTGTTCCTCACCGGCATTTCTCCGCTGCCTGAAGGCGCCTGCGGAATGGTCTACTGGAGCTGGCCGGACCCCTCAGCACCGCCGAACTGGCAGCTGCTGGGACACATATCCAATTCCAAGCCGTCGGCAATATTTAAGATTTCTAATTTGAAGAAGTTGCATGAACTATCTAGTAAGTATATACTTTAATAATCGGTGTAGTTCCATTTGTCCCCGCCCCATGAGACCACCACTATACATGAAGCAGGGACAGATATGGGAATGATGTATATTAAGTGCCAATTCCTATCTGTACAAGTAGTATCCTAAATATAATTTTAGAAGGAATGGAGTTACTATTGAATGTGGCAAATATTGGGTCAGTTTCCTGCACTGGGCTGGGACATCTTAATAAAGATCTCTCATAATTATTTAGGATTATTATTAGAAACTGATTGCTCAATTTTAAATGGTGTAATGTGTTATAAAATATGTATCAGAAAATTAGAGCTGCAATTCTAATCAACTCATAAAAAAAGTAAACTTATAACCCCCACATGGAGTAACTGATATGGCAGCTACATGATTGGCAGCCTTTAATATACTGTTTAATCATGTTCTTCAGGTGATAACCAGTTTGGGACCGCGTTCGGCGCGCCCAAGATCTGTCACAACGCGCAAATAGGTGTCGCCATAGAGCCAGAGTCCAATGTATCACTGCTGGCTTCCTCTGTTGTAAGTACATTTTTCATCTTTATTTTTCTAACTATAGTAACCGCAATAGGCACCACACAGAACGAGCAGCCACCACTACCACACAGAGCAGCAGTTTTTGTATTCATACATTTTGAAATCGCAACTCATGTTGATTTAAAACACTCCCTTCGGTCGTGTTTTAATTTATTGCCACTCATTTAGAATTTCCACTTTTCAGCACTTCTATCGTAAATAACTATATTTTACATGATTTACAGTATACGTCTCATTATTAGTGGTGCTGCTTTAGGTGTGTTTACTAATAAATAAAAAATAAATAAAATAAAATAAGCCTTTATTGCTGTGTAACATAATAATAATATATATAAGTATTAAGTTGCACTATGTTTCTTTTATACTACACTATATATTTTATATCTAATTCCTTACTTTACTAATAGACTAACATTCACTGTCATCACATTTTATTTCACAGGCACAACAGAACTCCTACGTCACCTTTGCTCAGAAGATGCTAGAGAACCTGATAAACTTCGTGGGCTCGTTCGCCGTGACCCAAGAGCAGATGAGCCCGACCCCGGGCGTCTCCTACATCCCGCTGAGCACGCTGCAGACCTGGTACCAGAACTTCGAGCGGCGGCTGCAGCAGAACCCTAACTTTTGGAAGAACTAGTCGTCCTGGTGATCATGCTGCATCCCTGGTAACTAAAATATGCGATAATACGCGATACCATTGAGAAATCTTCTTCCTCGCGTTATGCCACGGCTCACATAGGAGCCTGGGGTCCGCTTGACAACTAATATTTTTTTATATATGGAGTGAGTACTGTGAGCTTACTCGTTTATCTGTGGCGATACTGAGAGCCAGTTGCACCGCACCATCGCCGCGCCATCGCCAGCATAAGTTTCACCTGTCAACCCCATAGTGTCATACTCTTGTTTATATTTTTTATTTATTGCCTGGACTAGATAGCTCTTTAAGCTAAATCTCATAGAACAAAACTAGAGACAGGAAAAACCTATGCTGACGCCATCTATAAAAACCTTTGATAGTTGCCAACCCCTTTGACGGACTGATCAACGGGAATAAGCATTGAATTATGGTTTTTTCCCATACAATAAAATTGAGTGAATGTTATTAACGATGATTTCAATATTTTTGCCATTTTAACCTTGCAATTAACATAGTTAATTTATGTCTTATAATTATGAATTCTTTCATTTAATTTGGTGTTGGCAATCTATCGAATATTTTGATGGCCCTGAAGTTGTATACTATTTGTTAAACAGGGATGCAGCTAGTTACTATATCTCGTACGAATAGGTTTTTACACTTGTAAGAAATAAATGTTAATTTTATAGCAATGTTCCGCAAGGCGAGATTGTGATATTAATAATTTGCGACGTTATCTATGAAAAGGACCTTATTGTCGATGGCGCTTACGCCATTATTAACGATGCTCCGATATAAATACAATGCCGCGCGACGCTGTACGGCGTATGCGCCATCGACAATAAGGTCCCTTTTCATAGATAATGCCCCATTTCATCTATAGTTCGTTTTTTAGCATTAGAAAGAACTTGCAAGAAGGTAAGCGATCTTCACATCAAAAACGATTACTTATGAAAGCAGAAGAATATAAATGATCGTATTAGATTAATAATTGTTACTTATTTTTAAAATGTATTTTTCAATTAAAAGGCACATCAAGATTGTTTACCTTATTTCTAATGCTAAAAAAACGAACTATACACACATATCATAATACCCTCTATGACGCGTTCAAAAACCGCAAATTACAGCCAGCATAAAGATAAATTATTTTGTTAGAACACTTATATCTGTGAAAATGTTATAATAGGGGGTATTACTGCAATGTTCTGCCGCCAGAGTGCAGCACTAAGTACGGGATATTACTGCAATGTCCTGCCGCAAGAGTGCAGCACTACCGACTCAGTAAATTCATAGACTAACTTATACATACTGTGCCTTAAACTGTTTTTTGATAAGTTTTCACAGACAATATGCATTGTTGCATCAAGGCGGTTTGTTAACAAGGCCTACCGGAAACGGGAAAATCGAAATTTAGTTATCTGCCTCTTTCTTCTCTTCTTCCTCGCGTTATCTCGGCATTTTGCCACAGCTCATTAAAAACAAAAGGATTTGATTTGACCTCATTTCTAGTATCAGTCGACATTCGAGACGACGATTTATTAGAAATGAAATGTGAATTACAGTTTGATAAAAATGTCGCAATGGCGGTCGTAACATGAGATTCCTGAACACACCATAGAGAGCTTATGATATGTGTGTAGGTAGAAAAAGCAGTGTACATAATTAGGCATTATGCAGTGTCAGCATAAACTTCTAGTAAATAATGCTCAAATGAAACATCAGTTCATAATGTGTTTTAAATACAGTCGAATGAAGTTACTATATTTATTATGTGCTACAACTTTTAATTTTGATTATGTCTTCAAATATAAGACTGGCACGGGAGGTATCCAGAATTGAAAGGAGTAAATATCCAGTTAAGTGTTACTGTTGGTAGATAGTTGGCTCCAGTGCGATTATCGAACCAACCCAAATATGTAACGTTTAAGAGCATTTAATGTTTGCAGTAAGACTGAGAGTGTTGTGTTGCTTGGGGGTGTGGTCGCGACAGCGTAGCGTGTACGTAACGTTAAGTAGGCGGCTCCACACAGAGCGAGCGGCCCCGCGAGTGTGTAGTGTAGCTGTAGACGTGCCCCGGTCGAGGCAAGCCTCCACCGACCGAGCTGCTTCGCGCGGCATTTTCCTCGCGAGTCGGCACGTTCTGTGTGAGCCCGCCTATTGATGATAACAAATAATACAAATATGGATTCACTATAGATATGTAGTCTATGTAAAATTCGTGCCTCTAAATCAACGACGGCAGAAGTAGAAGGCGCTCTACAGGGGTACTGTACCCCGTTATGACGTCGACTGTAACAGTCGACGTCAAAAATATGTTTACACTTTTGCACCTTACTCCTTTGTAATAAGGCTAAAAGAGTAAACATATTTTTGACGTGGACTGTACATTATGCGGCTCAGAGATACAATACTATAGAGGTGGCAACTCTCTTTTGGTCCTTTGAGTTATGCGGTAATCCTGGTTTGTCAAGTGAACGTCTCGGTGTATGGGCTATACCTCTTGCGTCAAAAGATGGTCCCTATGACAGTTACTACAAGTCCCTCTTAATTGAGCTTAACTTAAAAAATATGATAATACAGTATTTATGTCTTAAACATTACATTTCTAAATATATTACTGTCCTAAATTTCATAAAAATGTCTACAATTATTTTACCTGACACATAAAAAATAAATAAAATAAATAAAAAATAAATGAACTAACATAGGGACCCTCATTCGACACGAGAGGTAAAGCGTGGCTTTGTCGAATGGGGTATGGCGTTGAAAGAGTTTTAATTATTGTATTATATCGTATTTCAATACAAATGTGAGCTTTATACTCATACTTATTAATAAAAATGAAATCGTTTTTGCTTAAGTTTTGCTTTTTACTTTACTTGCACCGTAAATCAGCCCACTAAAGTTGCCTTCTTTGTGCCTTCGAGGGGTTAAAGAGTTGCCCAGGACACGTAGAACGTACCATGGCAAACAATAATAATATATATACAGTTGATTCACCCACACGCCTTATTATAAAACTACCCTGACTTTGTTGTAGGAAATGGGAACTTAAAACTAAAATAAGACAACACAGGTTCAGTTTGCTACAGAAAGATAATGTATTTGTAATGAGTAGAAGCACGGACGGTAACTACACAGGCACAGTCGTACTATTGTCCAGACCTCTTGCGATATCCAACGTATCTACGGTCAAGGAATTTAATTTCAGTACCCGATCGGTACCGGACTCGATTGTGACGTCACAATCGTACCGTCACCGTGACAAGGTACGAAATGGCACGGAAATTAAATTATTTTGACTGTACATTCAATGACAGTTGCTTACAATTACAGTTCGAATTACAGTCCATGCGGTAATTATTTTTTACAACATTTATTATTATAGGGATGTTGACTGCAAGTTAAAATAAACTATTATTTGTCAGTACGCGCCAAATAAAACAGTAGGAATTTGTAATGAATACATCAGAAAGATCTACAAAGAGTAATAGATAATTTGACATCACAGGCAAGTGACGTCATTGCATTTTGACAGTTCGTAAAATAAGCCGATTTGAGTTATCAGTCAACATCCTTATTGTTATATGTAGTACAGTCGACAACCAATCTTTACACATGGACAACATTTGGTATCTCTACTATATTATTGGCGTCGACTACACTATCTCTGTATGTGTATACAAGGTATTTATTTTCTTACATAATTTCACATTTAATAACTGGTTAGATCATAGGTTTGTCAAAAGATAAAATTCGTGTAAAGTTTGAGTTATAAATTGTAGATAGAATATAGATTCATATACAGGATGGAACTTGAAAGGTAAAATTTCTCAAACAACCATTTGAAAGCAAAATTCAAGCAGTCTGTTGTCACAAAGTTTTGATTTAGTCCCCATCAATATTTGTGGCTTTTTCCACATCACTAAAACTAGAGCTTTTTTACTGCAGTTGGTACTTATTTTTAGAAAAGTCTGCATGCAAAGTATAAACGTAACTTAAATATGACATGGGACACACGAAAAACAATATGAAAATGAACGAGACAAGCTGATGATAAAAACGCTTCGGTGTGGACATAGGTACCCTTGTGACGGATTCACATTTTGAAGTTAGTACATTTACACTGATATTTGACTGTAAAAGTATAAAAAATTGTACATAAAACAAATTACTGAATAGCTCAAATAAACGTTACAAAACATATACTTCACCACATTTCTATTCGACAAGCACACTTAATTAAGTACTATATCATCGTAGACTAATAAACATTAACACCCATAGCGCAAAATATTGTAGCAGCTGTTTGGCAATCCAGTCACCACAAATTGGTGCCGCTCAGCTATTAAAATGGCGTCTACAATGTTTTGCACTACTTTAAGCGTCATAGTATTATTAGTCGTAAAAGGCATGCATGACGAATAGAAATCTAGCTCTAATAAACGTAAATTATATTAATCTACTCATACTCATGCGCACAACGCAGTCAATCATAAAATACACAACACGTTTATTCGTTAAGCGGATCCACAAAGGAAGAAAAGATCCGGCGAGGAAGTAGCCGCGCGAAGCAGCTCCGTGGCGGCGGAGACGTGACTCGCCCGAGGCAATGAGGCACATCTACACAGACCGACCTGCTTCGCGCGGCGCTTTTCCCGCGAGGCGGCTCGTTCAATGTATGTGGATCCGCCTTCACTTAAGTACCTTAAAATTAATTTACTCGACACATGTAAAATATCACACGAAATACATCTTTATTAAATACTGTAATTATATTTCACTTATAGGTAGGTCACCATATCTTAACAGTTCCTATCACTTGTAAATGATATGGGTTATAATACGGCCAGTAGGTTGAAGACTTGGCCGCGTGAAGCTGATTAGAATAAAGTTAAGTAAATAAAGATGTAATATATAAACTCCCAAAACTCACCACGCAACTTCTATTCCAACCGCCTGAGATAAGTGGTACTAGTGGTAGTTAATAAAAATATATTTGTCATTGTCTGTCACTTCGACATTTGTGATTGTAAGAAAGAGGCAACTGGCATTGTACCTGGCCACTAGATGGAATGAATGACGTCGAGCAACACTCAGAACACGCATCACTTAAATTATGAATAAGAATTTCGCGGCAAACTCCGATAGAGTCGTCTTAAATTTAATTAAAATCTAGGCTTTCCCGCTTTTCATCCCTTCCAATGGAATGTTTTTTTGGAATGTGCTGCACCGTGGTCGTGACGTCTTCGTGTAAGACTTACTTTTAACATTGACCATAGACAAAGAAATACTAAAGCGATATTCAGAAAAAAAGCAGTGTGTGAAAAGCATTTCGCGATTTAGATATTTTTTTGCAAAAATATTGAGAAATTAGAAATATGTTTAGAAATTGTCAGTCATAACGGATGTATTGTATATGTATAGGTATATGTTCCCCACCAAAGCTTGGAGGGCGACAATAAACTCGACTAAATTACGTAGGTTGTTTTGTTATGTTGTAGTTTTTAATTTCGGCGCATTGCGTAGGTTATGTTCTGTCCCTCACGGGCGCACGCGTGTGGCAACTCTAAAGTATACTTGAGCGCTTGACAAATTAGATAGTGCACCATCTACATCAGCTGTTCAGTTTCACAACATGCATCATTTTGCACAAGTCGTCTTACTATTCCTTTGCCTATGATACTTAAATATAACTAATCTAAGTACCTATACAATGTTAATTTAATATCATTCTTTCAGAAACAGTCGCAGAGCCATACCCTACTATTAGTATATGAAGCAGCACTGATATTCTTATAAAGGGTGACTTCAAAATTAAACATTGCTTATTTTCTTGAAGCTCAATGTATGAAAAACAATATTTAAAAAAAGTTAATCAATGTAATCACTGCTTACTGATGACATATTTTTTTTAATAACGATTTAAAGACACCCTGTATAACACTTATGAGCAAATACCTCATTAGCCCATTTAATTAAATCTACTACTATAATAAAGCTCTCCACACGGATGGAAATTCGTTACACTTTAGAAAACATCCCCCCCGTTTACAAATGTAGTCAAACAATTGAATTTCTGTACCATTTTGTACAAACAGTAACACTCCTAATAACTGTACATCGGTGGACCTTATTACAAAAGGCATAAGGTCCACCATCGTACAGTTAACAGTGTGGGCGATGGTAACTGTCCCAGTGACAATCAACAATATGAAATTTGCTAGGGGCCTATAGCGTCAGTGTGACATTAAATTTCTTGACCGTACTTAAAGTAACACAGGAGACACACAGTCATAAGTTATTGTCATTCATAATTTTCATAAACTCGAGCAACATATTAATAATTCTTCCTATAGAAACAACCACAATGTCAATTTTTTTACCCAACTACGGCAAAGAAAAACATATCTACATTATTATCGATTTTTAAAGTGATTCTTTGGATTTGACATACCTATATTTATGACAAGTTTAGTAACGATTTCAGCGCCATCTGAGTGAAGCTTTTTTATATTCGGTTAATAAAATAAGGAATCATGTTCCAAGGGATCTCTACCATAGGCATGAAAAAGCCATAGTTGGGGAGTTTTCTAACATTTTTCTTGACCTTATTGGTTGTATTTAGTGCACCAATAAGCGTTACACTTACATTAATAATTTAAATATCTTAAGTTATTTTCTAGTATATTAAATATTGCATAAATATTTTTATCTACTCTGATTTAGTCACTACGTACAGAGCAAGTGGTTACATTAAAGCATTGATATTTGTATCGTCACAAAGCGGAATGACAGAACCTCAAGTGTAAATCCCATTCGATAGCGTGACGTGCGTTTAAGTTATGTGTATTTTTGTATGGAATATTGAACAGCGCGCCAAGCGGGACGTTATAGAAACTCATAATCCCATACATAATTACACTTATAGCAACCGCGAACGTCACGTCACGGTATCGAATGAATTATACACTAGGGTACAGAAAAGAAACTATTTTAAATGATAGAAACGAATGTAATCCAAAAGTGTATCACATGTAAACACAGATAACTAATTTATAGTAAATAGAGTTCGCAGATTCTAATTATGGACAACCATAAAGTAACAAAGTATGGAGGTGTCACTACAAAGCTATGTACAAACGTGTTTTTTTAAACAAATTGGACGTTTAGAGTATTTCTAGGGCATCTAAGCTGGTATATAAAAGGTGTTATAGTTTATATATTATCTAAAACTAACATGCACTGTCTATTGTGTAAGGGCGTCCGCTAGGTGGTGCGGTTGCACGGAGCGGGTGACCGCGTTTAACGAGGAATATAGTATGAGCAACGACGTTAACTGGCGCAGTCGCGTGCCACGGATTCTCCCAATAATGACACCCGTTTGCATGCGATCGCTCCGTCAGGTCCCCGCGCCCGCACCAGCTAGCGGACGCCCTAACGTTACAGTTCCACTGTGTAACGATACAATAAATACCCCAAAGATATTATATAGCGCCTATCAAATACATTGTCTATAAAAGCTTACATCGATATACAAAAGTCAATATAAAGTAAAAGATAAAAAGCGTTTATATATTAAGTACATCTTATTACGTCTACAGTCAACATTAATAATAAATAAACGAGTGAACTAAGGTTGTAATGTAATCAAAGATTTATTCAATGTACCTATTAGATGGGTATAGTTTAAGATTTTAATACTAATTCGTGACAATGCCACGGGGTTTGACAATTATCACAATTCAAGTTATAGAACTATTCGCCTGAATATTATTGTTGCTGACTGTACACCGCCCCGTCTGGGTAAGGCACCGACGGTCCGTAGCGCGCGCACTATGCTCAAAACAAAACAAACAACTGAAACACTACGTACAGTACCGGCCAATAATATTAGGTGCACCACATTCTTAACGTGCAGTGAGTTCAGGTCCAGATTATGTTACAAAAATAAAGGTAGGTAAATTGTGAGTTCGATCAAATACAATAGTACGCTATTTTAGAAGCAATTTTCATGTTAATAGCTTTGTTCACTAGGTCCCCCAACACCAGCGAACTCATATTTAGAAAACATGAAAATAATGAAGATGATATTTATTAGCCAGTATTGTAAATCGTCAGGTGACAACCAAAACTCACGAGTTGAACAAGAATCAACTTTGTTTTGGTACAATTATGGTTCAATATGGCTCTTAGCTTGTGATAGTAATCATAGTAAGTAATTAGTGAGTTTTGGTTGTCACCTGACGATATATAAGTAAAAACAATAAGTGAAGCCTCTCTTTCATGTGTGTGTGTACATAAAAAAAGAACTCAACATTGACAACCTACCTATATTTAACTGAGGGATTATTCATGACAATAAAATGATAAGTAGCCTAAAATACTCAATCTTCTTAGTAAATAATTAAATAATGTGTTTGCATTGCAAACCTATCTATGTATTACTATTTATTCAAACACTTGACAACTAAATACCTATAAGAGGGGCTTTACTTAACTATTTCGCCTCGTCGTTAGATATACCTCTCGCGTCCAAGGATGGTCCCTACGGCAGTTCCTTCAAGTCTCTTTTGGTTGGGCTTAATTAAAAAATAATAGACGCAATATGCTTTTACCGTATTATTATTATTTAAATGTCACATTTCTAAACAAATGTATGAGTTAAACTTTCAGAAAATGTCTACAAACGTTTTACGTGACAGCTAAAGTACTCCACATAAAATGAACCGCCATAGGCACCATCATTCGACGCGAGGTACATACGTGCGAGTTCACACAACCAACACCAAGTATCTGCAGTAGTTCTAAACACTCACACATTATAACAATGCGTTAAAATGCATTCGCGTTTGCATAATGTAGAAGAAATCGCTTAGCCACCAAACATAGTTAGGTACTTATATATTTAAATGTCAAAAATATGTGTACTTATCAATTTTTTTAATTCATAAATATATATTTGTTATCACAATGAAACTCAAGAATGAGAACAATCTTGGACGGAGATTTAAAGCATAGGTGTAAGTACAACTACTCCTACTATATATGTGCATGTGTTTACTTATAGCTTCGCTCACCTCATTTAGGTACTCAGGATGTCTTATAAACCCTGTTATTTTAACCTTTTAGCCGCCAGCAATTTTTGATCGAGCGTGCTCTGTCGCCACCGACAGTAATTGTACCACGCAGAGTAAGGTTGGCATAGTTACGGGAGTTATAAATGTGCTGTAAAAACCAAATCAGACCTTTGTCTTATTTATCAGACTGTGGCGAAATGAGCTGGATATGTAATGTCTTATATATCAGACTCTGGCGGTTAAAGGGTTAATGCACAAAATTTCGGTTATTAATGTCATTATGCAGCTTAATCAACTCTCGATATGTTGTTTAGCCTTAAAATACACGTTACCTACTTGCATATACGTAATTATCATTTTGAGCACTTTTGAACTAAGTGAATTATTGTACTGCGAACCTAGTATAGTGTTGTGAACTATTTACATCACAAAGAACTAGAAACACGTGAACTATAAGCATAGCACGTCGCGCACCTTCGGCACCGTCACATCTTATATTAGTTTAGAATCTGTTACGCTCTTACCTTCTTAATATTAAAGTATTCTTCATTCTGCCGTATCACACGAGTCACAAATACATGCTCAGTTTTAAACTAACACAGACTTATTTATAAACCCCGGTTTGACGAGTGTGTACTGTCTCTTCCGAAAATCGTTTTTCCCATATTGATATTTTTGCCATTCGCAATTTTTACCATTTTACTTTTTCTCGATAGCATCCTTTTCCGAAATCATATTTAACCATTCGCATATTTTCCCATTATTTTAATTTTCCAATAGCTTAATTTTCTAATAGATTTTCTAACCATTCGCATAATTTCCCACTATATTTTATTTGTTTACAATCACGGAATAGATAGGTGCGACGACGAGCGAAGCGAGGAGGAGTGTGTTAGGTGAACTGCGAGCAAAACAGTGCGCGAAGCCGGCCGGCCGGCGAGCGCCAGAACCGACTAATTATATTGTACGATATTGATTTACAAAAAGAAGTTATTTTTTAGTTAGTGTCTCGTATATTATAATAAGAATACATATCCAAATTATGCGAATGGTTAGAAAACCTATTAGGAAAATAAGCTACTGGAAAATAAAATTAATGGGAAAATATGCGAATGGTTAGAAATGCTTTCGGGAAAGGAAGCTATCGAGAAAAAATGAAATGGTAAAAATTGCGAATGGCAAAAATGTCAATCTGGAAAAAACGATTTTCGGAAGAGACAGTACACACTCGGTTTGACGGGAGCAAAGATAAAATACCCTTAATTAAATATCGACGTCTATCGATATGCATATTTATGAAGCTATTTTTGGATCGTAACTATAAAATAAGAGCGTCAATGCCGCCAATGTTATACATATATGTAGTTACTTTTCCCATTATCTACTTGCAAACCTGTTTCATTTATGCTATCAAACTATCGATATTGTAAATATGCCGAAGAATTGATCAACAAACAAGGTCATATTGGTATAATATTTCACTGACATAAATTGATGTTAACGTGTCTCATTTGTGGGTCTAAGTCGAACTGTGTAAAATTGTGCTATAATATTTATATATTTTGTTTATCAACGCAATTTCAACACATGTTGCCATTTTATCAGGTCACGAAGAGATTTATAATTACGATCATTTTAAACTTGTTTCAAATGGATGTCGATATTAAATCACAAGCACTAGCATAAGGGAATTTTTGCTCCCGTCAAACCGGGGATTGCTTACTTATATTGATCAGAAGGAAAGTCGCAAATTCTCATCACATTTCGGTAGTTCACTACTAAATATAATCTAATATGAAATAGCAGTCATTCGATAAAACTTCTAAGTGGACGCACACCGTTACAAATTTAGAATTTACCTTAAGTACATAATTTATAAAAATAGTTTTAAATGATTGTCATTTTATAAAATATGATGAGTGTTATAAACTTGAGTCTTTCTTTAATGTGATATACTATACTCGAATGCATAATTTTGATCACCCAAGTAGTGCGCAAATAAGTTGCGTAAGAATAAATTCAATGATATCATCCGTAATTGATATGGTACCCTCAATCTTATAACTCTTATAACACTAAATATGATAATTATAAAAAAATGGAATGTCAGATGAAAGAAGTACAGAAAGTTTCCTGAACTAGATATTTAACCTTTTGAACGCCAAGAACACCTGAAGGTGTCGTTACTAGTCGTGCCCACAGCGCCAAGGACAACTATACGTGTTATGGCGGAGTGACCTTCACACTTTCGAGTAGGGTTTACATTAGCCCGCGTGTGCCCGGGATCTTGGCGTTTGTATTTATAACATAAGCGTTCAAAGGGCACATACGGTTTAACACGTTTAGTTCATTATATTTTACATGACGTGTGATATGATTGTAAGGTTCATTATATAAGGTACTCCATTTATTTGCGTCGAACGCGCTAGGTACGGTCAGCCAAGAAAGTGGGCAACCACTTTTCGACTCTATCAATCAGATGATAGAGTCAAAAAGTGGTAGACCACTTTCATGGTTGACTGTACAAACATACACATTAATGAGCCGTTTTAAATTTATTCATAATTTTTTCTCATCAGATTTCGATATAATTTGTAACTCAGTGGAAGATTTTTTAGTCCTTATGTCCTAAAAAAATCTTCCACTGAGTTACCAAAAAGTATAATACCTATTTAAATGAAAATATTTTTTTGTTCCTAATTAGGATTGTTTATTTATTACTCCCAGAATGAGGAGCTCTTCAAACCAGCCAAATTTTAACAAAACCTAACGAAAAAAAATCGACAACATAATAAAATTGTAATTTTAAGTACTATGGAAACCTTACTAGGTACTGTTACTATTAAACTTTCTATTGAAAATAGTAAATATACAAGCTCATATTTACCTACCTCTAGCTCTGTCACATCACATCCTTAAAGACACATTTTTTCCGCACCTTTTTTTAAAGTTATCTCTACCTGTACTATAATTTGGAATACAGGTATCAATTCTTATTTTAAATGATAATTTCATTTCGATATCTTATTTATGACAAACCTGAAAATAGTTTAGCATTTTATTCGGCTATACTTGTAGGTCATAGTCACATTTTTTAAAATTCATAGTCATAAGATAAAATTTTAGAATATTTACATAGATTTGAATTTAGCATATTAAATTCTACCGAACCTGATTTCAATTACCTAACACCGACAACAATACATGAACATCCATGATTATATTGTCAAATACATTGAGTAAGTACTAGATAATTAAGTTTGGTTTGCGGGCGATGTCGGGTCGTGGAGTGACGCCCCGCACAGGTACTTGGCGTTTGTGTGGTCGAGCGGTGACCGCCCGGGGCTCGGATCTGGAACAATTATTGACTTGAAACAACCACTTAGTCAATCCTTTGAACGCCCCGAAGCGCGTCATCCGTGAACCTTGTCGGAATGTACTAAGGTTGATATTGGGCTGTACGTACATACCTTTATATGAGGCGCTCCTCGGGGGGTGGTTTGAGCGCGTGGTGCATCATCTCCGCTCTGGGGTTGCAGTACTCTTGGCCCGAGGGGCTGTAGGTCCCGCGGGTGGCGCGCTTGCGTCTCGCCTGGGCGCACAGCGCGCCCAGCGCGAGCGCCGCCAGCGCGGCCGCCAGCAGCGCACACCCGACCGCGATCAGTACTGTCGACGACGTCGAGTCGCTGCCTTCCGATTCTGATGCGACACTCTAAAAGAAGAATACAGAGTTTAGTTGGGAACTTGTAGAATGGTTTGATCTGTCGCTGTAAACTAAGAGGCAGACTTAACAATATAAAGCAAAGCCAGCATCAATACGAGACACAACACGAGAAATGAATATACCATATTGACCACCTGTGTAAGATGTCCCCTAATATTTATTTATATTTACAAAGAGAGATGTGATCTCGCACCTGAGGATGTCAAAGACCGGGCAAAGTGGAGAAGATTGAGCAGGACAGCGGCCACTGGCGCTAGGCCGGGGAAACGCTAGGTTGAAGAAGACAAACAGAGACGTGTGACGCACCTGCTGCGAGCAGTTCTTGCCGGCCCAGCCGTCGATGCACTCGCAGGTGTAGTCGACGACGTCGCTGCAGCGCTGCGTGCAGCCGCCGCCGTGCTCGCACGGGCCCGTGTCGTTGCCCGCCGGGTAGCACGGGTCCGCCAGCGCGCACTCGTGCCCGCACTTGCCGCGCTCGCATTGGCATCTGAAACATTCACATATTAAATTAGTTGCTTTTTAAAGATCCTAAAAACGGAACCCTTATAGGATCACTCGTGCGTCTGTCACAGCCTATTTTCTCGGAAACTACTGGACCAATTAAGTTGAAATTTGGTACACATATGTAAATTGGTGATCCAAAGATGACCATTTTTTTTTTATAATTTTAAAATACATGTTCGAAGTTATTTAAGAATATTTCCAAAAAATTACCAAAAAAATACACAAAATAGTGCTTTACCTATAGATGCCAGGAAAACTTATTAGAAGTCAAGCGTGACTCGGACTTATGTACGGAACCCTAGAAACGCAAGTCCGACTCGCACTTGGCCGGTTTTTTTACTGAAACTCCGTTGAATCAGTCGCATTTTGCGGAAAATATGTATTAACGTAAGTAATGAATAATCACCGCGTCAATTCCTAAATAACTAAAAGTATGCAAGTAGGTACTTACATCTAAGAGCTCGAGATCATGTTAAATAAATATAAACCCAAAAACGTACGAAAATAAAGTCCTGTTAAGATATTTGTAAGATTATTTTTCACTCCGAGTACTCCGACCCTTACATGAGGCGTTCATTGATGTACGATTGTCATCTTGGCTAGGTGCCTGTCAGCTTGTGGTCGTGTTTGCCGCTCCCTTATTGGCTTAAACAGCCATGACAATCGTTGTCACCCTACCTGACACTGCTGGTATAGTCTGTAATAGATAAGAAGGCTAATGATAGCTCACATGTAGGAGCCGGGCAGGTTGACGCACGTGCCCGTGGGGCCGCAGCTCACGCTGTCCTTGTCGCACTCGTTCACGTCGGCCTCGCAGTGGAGGCCTGTCCACGCTGCAACACAATAACTATTATTAATAACACTTAAAGCGACAGGCGTGAGGTGATAGGCCAGAGACACCGACTGCGTGACTGTGTGTACGCAGACGTTTTTGCAGAAATGCTGAAATGTGAAAATGAAAAAATGCGTGGTAATGTTATTTTTCATCAGACTCATAGACGATTTTTTTTTTGTTAAAATGTAAAATTGAGGTGTTATTACTGAATGTCATTTTTAAATTACTTAACCCCCGACGCATCAAAAAGGGGGGTTTTACATGTTAGATGCCAATGTCTGTCTGACACTGTCTGTGGCAATGTTTTTTTACATGACAAGCGAGTTTTCTTGCGATAGTTCTTTATAGCTATGTTTTATAAAAGTCGATCCAGCAGTTTGAAAAGTATCGACTCTTTTCTAAAATGATAAGGACTTTCTTGGTATAATGCGTAGGCGGTTTTTATTTAGTTTTTAATTCAATAGTTATCTAAGATTATATACTGTACCTATAAGACTCGCGACTAGCACAGCCTGCCACATATTATTCGCATTTCATCGCAATGCACTCCCACGAGATAAGATCGTTTGTCACTACACACTCACACAAACACGCAGGCACACACAGGTCGTCGTATTTAGTTAATTAGGCATCTTCAAATATACACGTCCTTATTGTTTCTGCTTGAAACTTCATATTTTTATATCTTTATAATATTTGTTCTATGTCACAAATAACCACTTAGATTTCACAAAATTCATATTTAATAATTTAAAAATAAATTTCTTCCTAGTGTTATTTCAATCGCAAAGAGGACAATGACTAATAATTGGTCATACCACAGTAACACTGAGACAATATAAGTTCACTACTGCACAATAGAGTCCATAACAAAACAATTTACCACTGGACTGTAAACAGTTACACTCAAATAATTCAATACCAATCATCGTAAGTACATTGGAGTTATTATGGAATTGGATATTGTTGATTTTTGTTCTGAAATGTAACGTATTCTTCTTACTAGCGCCACTAGTCTGTGTAGTGAGAGTCTAATAAATTCTGCATGACTCGGATTGTACGCCGTTTCTCAAACTGTTTCAGGTTCTAGTGGTGTACTTGAATAGTTTCAGTATTTTATCCTAGTAGCTAATGAATGATGGTCCCTATGACCATATAGAGACCATATATGAATTAATAAAAAAAAAACTAAAGAACTATGTTTTACTGTATTTTTTACATAAATTTTACATTTTTAAATAAGTGAATGTGCTTTAAATTATCCTTAAAATGTTTTCAAACATCCATATGAAAATGACATGTCATAGGGACCTATGAATAATACTTTTGCCGTTTCTGTGTAATGGTACGGAACCCTTCGTGCGCGAGTCCGACTCGCACTTGGCCGGATCTTTTAGATATTTGCAATTTTCAAAATTACCCCGCATTCGAAGGTATCCCAATGCACCTACCTAATTCCCAAAAAAATACGAATAATGCAAAGTTAAAATTAAATTGTTAAAACGGATGGAGCACATCCCTAAGGAAACCGCAGGTAATCTGGACGCGAGCGACGCGTCAAACACGAGAGTATGCACAAGTATAGCGGCACGTTAAGAGGAAAATGACTAATTGAGGATAATGATTAATGTGTGATGACGCATTGCTCGTTTTGGCGCCTTGAGCTACTCTACGAAATCTATGCTAACTAGGTATTGATTTAAAATATCTTGGAAACAAACTTTTCTTAACGTCTGTACTTATGTAGGTCTTTTATTCTAGGACGACTCGTCTGTCCTATTTGGTAGTGAAGGTGAGGACCTTGCCTATGAAGCTGATGGTCCTGGGTTCGGATCCCGGTAAGGACATTTTATTTGTGTGATCAGCACAGATATTCGTTCCTGAGACATTAACGTTTTCTCTGCATTTGTATATTGTTGTCTGTCTACCCACAACGCAAGCCTTGAGCTTACTGTGAGGAGTGTGAGGCTAGGTCGATTTGTCTAAAATTTGTTCTATAATATTATATTTATTTCACTATTGTGGGTCGGTTCTTTTTTGTTAAAAATCTTCAATACGTTACTACATTCTCAGTGGGTTTCATCACAGTTTGAGCGCCGCCGTCGCGTTATCGCCGTTATCAGTTATCAGCACGGCAGATCGCGCGCGGCGCGATAAGATTCCAACAGCTGACCGAACGTGGGGCGGAACGTCCTAACTCCTACACCAGTAGCGTATAGTCTATGGATTTAAGGCGCAGGGGACTCAGCCACCATATTTTAAGAAAAATCGTAGGGCTTAGTTAGATCACAATTAATTTGCCAAAGAATATGAATAGATATCTTTTTCTAGTAACTTTAACCTGATTAAACAACCTTCGTTCGACAGAAAAAAAAAATCACAAACATAGGTCTTAAACGCACCATTAACTTTTCTTTTACTATTTTTGCACAAAAGTTATTAACAGCTTCTAAAGCCTAGTCGATTACTTTTTTCATCGAATCGACCCGTCATTTTACTCATTTTAGGTTTTTCAATCAGTGTAATAGATAGATATAATTTTAGCAAGCTTTTTACTTTTTTTATGTCTCTGATACTGACCCAGGTTACAGACGAATGGATGCCAACCTTGTTGCAATCATGATAAGGTTTACTTTTAGCTGATCAGTTTAGGATCAAGTCTCGGCTTCGAAAGATAAGAGATAAGGAACGCTTCGTGGGAACAAACTCGACCTACAATAGCGTTAAGAAGTGGTATGTAAACTCACCAATCAGGTCGGTGACACGAAAATTCAAAGAAGGTCGAATTATTAACCTCCTTTTTTTAAAGTCGGCTAGTTATAAATCATTTAGTCAGCTTAAATGACCCATAACTTAAAATAATAAATGAAAGGCTAATCTTCACTAAAAAAAGAAGCAATTTCATAATAAATAGTAATATCAATATCTCATAAGTTTAAGGGCATCATTAAGTATGGACAACGCACCAATTTTGGTGGCTAGCCATAAACCGCGCGTGGCGCTGTCGCCACCTAGCGGCCATATCTGTGCTGATCGTAACAAATGCGTTTTGTTAGAGAGTGAGTGTTCTGTAGCTAGTAGTATTATTTCTGTGTGGGGGGGGGGGGGGGGGACTGACCTGGCGGGCAGACGCACAGGAAGCCGCCGCGCGTGTGCCGGCAGGTGCCGCCGTGCAGGCAGCGCTGCGCGCCGCCCTCCGCGCACTCGTCCTTCTCCGTCTCGCAGTGCACGCCGGTGAACCCGGGCTCGCACAAGCACCCTGGTACCTAGCCATGGGGAAACATTGCTTACATTTATCTATTTGTAAGTTTACTACATCATTTTGCACCATTTCCTACGTTGTTTTAAACCAGCATCTAACTGCTCTATCATAGAAAGCTTATAATATGTGTGTAAAGCAGTGTGCTTAACTGAAACATTCTTTAATGTTTTTATGGAACTCGCTTTCAGCTCGTTTCATAAACGCACACACGTATTTTAATGCCTTTCATTATGTAGCAGTTACATAAACAGACAGAATACAGATGTAGTGCATAAGTGTTTTGCATCATATTTTCACGGAAACGTACGAACGTCTCTTGCTAAGTAGTTTAGTCAGTCTCGATACAAAAGTACTGAGGTTGACTGACGTAGCACGACACATACATATTTTTGCACAAAAAGGTAGTGGTAAAGGTAGATTTAGGGCGGCCGCATTGAGCTACTGGTCGTCGTCACAACGCGACCGCCAGTCGTTCATTCAGTCGGAGCACTACGTACCTCCCCGTCGGCGACGCAGGCCCCGTGCTCGCAGGGCTGCAGCTCGCAGAACGCGCGCTCGCAGTGCACGCCCACCCAGCCGCTCGAGCACGTGCACGTGTAGTTGTTGCCTCGCGGGGCGTCTGCAACGTGCACACATGCTTAGTAATGTCTCACATCATATGTATAAGGCCGCTAATTGGACCCACGCGCCTTGACTGGCCACTCCCTGCGCCTCGCACCGCTTGCATCCAGTCCGCGGCCTAATGTGAGAATGGTACGGGTTTGTGATGTTTCATAAAACTGTCAGACACTTGCCATAATGCCATTTATTCGAAAGGTTCCTAGGATTCCGAAGTCAAAATTGTAAAAAATGGCGGCAATTTTGATTTTCTTCATGTTTGCTCTAATCGGAATGTAAAATGATGTAAGAGGATCTGAAAGGTAGTATAGCATGAGCCAATACCTGGCACGTCCCTGCAAGTGGCGCCGTGCTGGCACGGCTGGTGCGCGCACGTGCGCTCGCGCGGCGTCTCGCAGCGGTCGCCGCGCCACTCGCTCGCGCACGTGCACACGAAGCCGCCCGGCGTGTCCGTGCAAGTGCCACCGTGCTCGCACGGAATGGACGCGCACTCGTCGATGTCCGTTTCGCAGCTGAGAGAAGGGTGAAATAGATCAATGAGAAATTGTTAAAAATGCAAACTTATGTGATATGTATTTATTGTATCTTTTTACCCCCAGTTTCACTAATTGACCAATTTCGGGAGAATAAGTACATAATTTATGTACTTATACCTCTTTGTTGATGTCAGTTATAGCAAATGTACTTACAATTGTCCGGTAAATCCTTCAGGGCATTCGCAGGTGTAGTTGGCTACGAGATCACGACAAGTTGCTCCATTTTGGCATTTGTTATGCAAGCACTCGTTTATATCGGTCTGAAATTAATATGTGTTTAAATAAGTTTTACACTAACAATAATATTATAATCATAAATTTTATTTATTTCATAATACAGATCAAAGTCAATCTTAAAATCTACTTAAATAATTTACATACAATGTCCTAACTTATATTATAATTGAATTTAAAATATCTATTAGTAATCCACCGCGCGCTCACTGACTATTGTACGTAGTTAGTTATGCACTAACGTTACAAGTTTCCAACTATGAAATGGCATTCAAATAACACCTGTGTACTCCGGATGCGCGTGCGTACTTACGCGTTGTAATATACAGATCTGTACGAGAGACGACACACCGCTAGCGTGACGTGTGCGTGCACGCGTGGTATGAACACATTTCATAAAAGCCAATGAGTTGGCCATGCCCCGAGTCCGCACAGCACGCAGCCGATGGTGGCACAGGGTGCCGGACTCACCTCGCAGTAATCACCGGAGTAACCTGCGGGACACGCGCACGCGTACGAGGAGCGGACGTCCTCGCAGCGGCCGCCTCGGGCGCAGTCTTGCTCGAGGCACAGCACGCAGCCTATCGTGGTGCCGCCGTCGGCGGTACCCCAAGGACGGCCGCTTCTGTTCACGATAAATACATACTGTTAGTATAGGTATAAACAGCAACACTCCTAACTGTCCATCGGTGGACCTTATGCCTTTTGTAATTAGGTTTACGAACTGTCAGTTAACAGTGTGTACCATCGTACAACAGAGATAAACTGAAGTGACTTTTCGAGCTTAAATATGTAGACCGAGCAGCCTCAACCGACTTTGTATTTGTATTTTAAAGTCTTTTCTCCAAAAGAGATTGATACGAACAGAAAATACACTTTGCTATATCTTTTTAACAAGCTGTAACGCCGCTTACGTCTGTTGTTCTCACCGGGCAATTTTCCATGTTAGGCGTCGATGTTTTGTTTTCTAGGGTGTATTTACCGACAGCCGGACGTAGTCGCGTGACACGGTGCGCTGTCCGGTGAAAACAACGAACGTCTACAAGCGGCCAAGGAACGGTAGCAACAGCGAGCCCACGTACACGGCGCCCATGCAGCCCTGAATGACTCCAACACTCACATCAGTTCGTAGTGGGGTTGCGCGTCGCGTTTAGAGGCCGCCAAGCCGACGTACAGCTCTCCGTCGGTGAAGAACGGTAGCAACAGCGACCCCACGTACACGGCGCCCATGCAGCCCTGAATGACTCCAACACTCACATCAGTTCGTAGTGGGGTTGCGCGTCGCGTTTAGAGGCCGCCAAGCCGACGTACAGCTCCCCGTCGGTGAAGAACGGTAGCAACAGCGACCCCACGTACACGGCGCCCATGCAGCCCTGAATACAAAATTATACTGTCATTTCATTTATACACAAAAGAGCATCATGCAACATTTAAATGTTTGCAGTTGTACTAATTTATTTTACTGGCAAGGAAATTCTTTGACAACAGACGTTGAAACTTGAGGGTCAGGGACCGAAGTAAATATTTAAGAAGAGAATATTTCGCAATTATAAAAATGCCAAACAAGTTTGTATACAATAAAACTTTTACTTCGATAAAATGACGAAGGATTGCGTAGAAGTCCGATAAACAATGTTTTGAAATTAGGTAGTTGTTGAATGTTGACATGACCGGTACTGACATTTTATTTGACTATACGTGGCGTACGCACATTATTGCCATATCAATGTCCATATGCAAGCTGCTTGTAGCGCCACTAGCTCAGAGCCAAATATAATCTTGTCAGGCTCGTACACATATAGGTAAAAAACTTATCTAAATCCCCCTATGTGCAATGTTCGTGATTATTGCACAAGTGTAGTTAACTGGCTACAATGCAATGGCTGGTTAATGGGCTTTATATATCTATTGTTATTTAGTTAGCTGTTGTATCTCCTTATGTAAATAAATAAATGAGTGTAGTACCTTAAAGTATTTGCCGGCGTCGTTGTCCGTGGTGAACCCGTCCCCCTCCGTGTACTCGAACACGTTCTGTTCCGTCGACGCTTCCACCTGACGATACAACTACACTGTTAATGTCTGACAAGTTTCTGGGAAATCCTGAACAAAGGTCAGCTCAAGAACACCCTAAACCGGCGAGCGTGTAAATATGAGGAATGTCATGAAAGAGAAGGAAGCGAAAGAGGTATGTCAGGATCGTAGCAAGTGGAAATCCGTGGTATTTGCCTACCCCTCCGGGAAATAGGCGTGATTATATGTATGTATGTAAGTTTTTTTATGTGACAATAACTATTTTTTTGTTAAGTAAAGTATAATAGATACCGCGGGCTGCAGTGTGTGTTCCTGCGGCGCCGACCCGCCGAGATAGATCCGTCCGTCGGTCAGCAACAGCTGCCAGGCCGCCTGGTCTATGGGCGACGTCGTGGTGATCTCGTCATGCCCGGTCGAGTCTACAAAGGCCGCTAAACGGAGAAAAACAAGTTTGGATTGGGTTTAAATCAAAGAGTTATTGATGTGTTATACATGATTAGAATAACGTACTCCCTAGTTTGACAGCCGAAACAGCTGGCACTGTACAACAGCCATCTCGTTTAGCTGTAAGATCGTGTCAGATATTTTTGAGGCCTTCGAAGAGTTCATTACAATGTACAGTCAGCACGGGTCATACTGAAAATCCCTGGAACTGGCCACTAAGTAACACATAAGTCGTCTCATGTATAAGAATCCTGTAACTTTCAGTATGGCCCACGTGTTAGCTTAGCACCTCTGCATATAATAAATACATATGTACATTGGACTTTACATGGAAAGATTAAGATTAAAGTACATACCAGTGAGCATGTCTCTTGCTACGGCAATCTTGAGGACGCTCCACTGCGAGTGCGTCTGAAGTGACCGCCGTATGGACCTGTTGCAAACATAATAATTGTGTTGTTAGGTTCTATTAACTTAACCTCAGGAGCTCAGTTCAAAAACAAGAGATTAGTAGAGACCTCTTCTCGGGCCAGGCCCCGCCGAGCCGCCACTCCAGAGAGGCCTGCTCCTTGTACACGCCGACGGTGAACCAGGAGTCCGGGCCGGCGACGCTCTCCGCTCGGAACAGGGTGCCGCCGAGTTTCGTCCTGGGGATACAAGCTCGCAGTTACCACAACGTACCGTACTGGAATTTTTTACGCATATAATTTCTTTAACTTAGCTATTTGCTGATTGTTTAAAAAAAGCAGGTTTTATTGTCATTAATTAGTAGCCACATACTTCCGGTGGAAAGTATGTAGGCTTCTTGGCTAATGCCATACTTGTAGACATGATAATTCATGTCTACTAGTATGTGTGGACTGTAAAGGTTTGCAACCTTTACAGCCTTTTTTAATCTGTGACTGGTTAGTCACGATATTTAAATTTAGAATATCAGCCCGCTGTCAAGCAGAACGCGGTGCGGAATTGGTATTCGATTAGAGGCAGCTATCGAGTATAGATGTTTAATTGTAAAAATACTACTGAGAAAATATATACAAGAAGAAGTATCCTGGTGTTTTATCAGTGCCCACAGCGTCCTCCCAATAGGCCGTCCCCTTTACAGGACGTTGGGTGTCGCTCATTGGGTGGACAACATTCGGAAGATTGGGGGCCACTTGTGGATGAGATTGGCTCAAGACCATAAAAGGTCGATGGGAAGGCTAGTACAGAATAGTTGGTATACCTGTATGTGATGGTGATGGAGGTGGGCGGCTGGACGTCGGAGTAGCCATCCAGCGAGCGCGGCCGCCGCAGACGGTAGCCCAGCGTCGTGTTCACGCCGTCGAACGTCGCGTTGGATATACATTCGTACCTGTAAATATAGCACAACATAAATAATCATACAATAACATATTTACAGTGTAAGTGTCATTTATACATCATAATAATGTCAGAGAAGTTGGACGTTTAAAATAACACTTGCATGGGCTATCAAAATCGTTGCAAAGTAATTAACTCACATTTATTAAAGGGTCTAAAGTCGTCGCGTAACCGTCGGTAAAAAAAAGGTAATAAAATAAATTCGCGACAGACCCGTCTGTGTTCAATGTGTTCAATAAGCTAAAGTTTTAACTATTACGTTGCAGACTTGTCTTGGTCTAACTCTACCCTAATATTTATCCAGCATTATCAAAGGTTACCTTCCTAGAGTAAAAGCTGAAAACAATATTGGTGCGGTATGACCGTGCGCGGCGCGTCATCGTGAACCTTATCGTAATGCACGAAGGTTGATATTGCGCTGTAGCCGCTAGCGCGGTAACTGGTACAGTACTCACCCCCCGTCGAGGTTCCGGCAGTGCGAGTTGACGGGGCAGGCCTGCAGCTGGCAGAACTCCACCTCGGCGCACTGCTTGCCCTTGTAGCCCCGAGGGCACGAGCACCTACAACCAGATGATTACTAGCAACTAGTCAAACTGGCCATTACAAATGTACATATATTTTTACTTATTTATTTATTCGTTATGCGTTATTCTTTTGTGCGTGCGACAGATATTGAATTACGAGTAAAATGTCATTGACGTCGAGAACTGTTAAGTGTGCAAACTGCAATATAGTAATTAGTGAAGTGCTTTCATACATTCAAAATAAACACGATGTTATGGACAATGAGAGCTTAATTCGAATATGTTCAACGGCTTTCAAAGCGGAGGAGGTGGAGCTAGCAAAAAATCTGCTTTATGATACAATTAAAACGAGCAGGAAGAAGATATCGAGAAGAAGAGACGGTAAAATAAACAGGGATTTAGAGGACATTATCGTCGTTCTTAAGGAGGTTGACCCGGAATTATTACCCATTTTTGTTGCACGGGATCTCAGTAAGTTGCCGCCTGTATCATTCGATCATGTCGATGTGACTGCATTGCTTAAAGATATTATATGGCTGAAGACAGAGGTACAGAATATTAAGAGTACATATGCAACAACAAAACAGTTAGAGGACCTGGGATACAGGTGCCATGAAAATAAATATGGATCGTCAGGCTTAAGTCAGAATAACGTGAACAAAAAGAGGGGCGCTTGTTTACTTGATAGTGGTCCTATGGCGTTTTTAACATCTAACAATTATAACCAACCTATAATTATTGATAATAACACCGACCAAGCAATGAGTCGTCAACCATTCGAGTCTCAACGGTTGACGGCGACACCGGCGCAAGCGCAGTCCATATGGCGGACGGAGCATGCGCCGTCTCCGTCGCTCGCGGATAACTCATCATTGCTATCTCACTTGCGCACAGAGCCCGAAAATGAATGCATCGCAATATCGGAGAGTAACACCCGTGAAGATGTTAGCAAGCGATTATCAACTGAACGTAGTAATGATACGGGTGCTATTCCTGTGGACAATCGAGTACATGTTGATTTGAACGACGAGGTATGTGTATCGACGGATGTAAACAAAACTGTGCATTTATCGAAGCGGGAGTCTTATTCCGATGTAATGAAAAATGGAAATGAGTGGAAATCAGTGGAGAGAGATGAGAAGTGGGAATTAGTGCAGCGTAGGCGATTAAGGAACCGGTTTACTGGGGAGCTCGGACGTGCGAAACTGGACGTCAAAAATAAATTTAAGGCGGCCGAGGGAAAAACTGCTGTGTATATTTCAAACGTTCACAAAGACGTATCGGAAGTCGATATCAGGGAGTACATTCTTCAAAAAACAAGTGAGGAAGTGACGCTTATTAAAATACGAATGCGACAGCCGAGGGAATATCAATCATACAAGATGTTTGTTTCAAATAGTAAGCTCGAAATGTTTATGGACGGCTCTTTGTGGCCGGCGGGTATTGTTTTCAGACGTTTCGTGAACTTTAGGGACACGAATGATGTTAAAGTGAGCCCCAATTGAATGTACGAGGTAATCTATTATCTGTAATCTTATCTGTATATTTGGTGTTTTATATTTGGTGTTTTATATATTTCTAAATTAAATTTATATCGATAGATCTAACTACATTGCGCTATTTTATTTTAGGAAGGATAATAATAATAGGAAGAATAATTTTACATAAACTTTGCCTTAGATAATACTTACTAATAACTATGTCTCATACTCCTGATTCGCTATTGTGTAAATTAGTAAGCTTTAATTGTAAATCTTTAAAACGTTCGATTGAGGGCGTAAGATCTCTGTGTTCAGAGGCGGATATAGTGGCATTGCAGGAGACCTGGTTGCTACAACACGACCTCCCACTACTTGGTTCTGTACACAGTGACTTTGCGTTCACGGGAACCTCTGGCGTAGACACCGAGGCAGAACTACTAACGGGACGACCGCATGGGGGTGTCGCTATCCTATGGAGAAAGAGTGTGTTCTCGGACGTCACCGTTCTCAAATGTGATAATGTACGGCTGTCGGCCATCAAAATAGTATTGAATAATAAATCTATATTAATATTTTGTGTCTATATGCCTGTCAATTTAATTGAGAACTTAGCAATATTTACGGAATGCTTAGGGGAAATAAATGCCATTATGGAAGAGAATGCAGATACGGAAAGTGTTTATGTGCTTGGTGACTTTAACGCGCATCCGAAAGAACTATTTTATAATGAGTTAATTCAATTTTGTGCTGATCAAAACTGGTACTGTATTGACGTAGAAAGGCTGGGCGTGTCGTCAGGTACATACACTTTCGTGAGTGAAGCGCATGGTTGTAGTAGGTGGTTGGATCATTGCATCGTCACGGGATCTGCTCGGGACACCGTATTAAATGTATGGGTAAAGCAGGACGTGTACTGGTCCGACCACCTGCCGCTAGTCATTGAGTGTGATGTGGGTCATGTGCATATTAAAAATAATATAACGCAGGAGCCACTACATAGCGGTGTAATCTGGGGGGAGAGGCAAGATGCTCAGGTTGAAATGTACCATAAACTTTGTCATGAGAAACTAAAGGGGTTGCATTTCCCCCCTGAGTTGGCGTTATGCGCGAACAGGGCGTGTCGTACATTAGAACATAGATTAGTTTTGGACAAAATGTATAATGAAATAATTGATATATTAATAAAAGCAGCCGAACAGTCGAGTAAGAAAAAGAAATGTAAGAAAAAGAGAGGATATATTGCAGGGTGGAGTAGACACGTATCTTGTGCTCACAGGGAGGCTCGGCAAACGTGTTTAAGGTGGGTTGAGGCTGGGAGGCCGTCCTCAGGACCTGTCTACGAAGGCATGTGTCGGAGTAGGCGGGTCTTTAAGTCCAAGCTTAAATGGTGTCAGGACAGGCAAGAGCAGGTAAAAAGGGACATTCTCGCTATGAACCATGCTGCGAAGGACTTTAAAGGCTTCTGGAAGAATACCAAGAAACTCAACGTAGTGCCCGGAGTCCCTGTGAGCATCGGAGGCGTAGTCGATTCCAGGGACATAGCCAACAACTTCAGGGAGGTGTTCACTGTAAAGTCACCTCTTGCAAATGGCCAGGAGGCGGGGATTTTCGATGGTGAGACCATTGTGGGAGACAGTACCATTAAATTCTCTGCCAAAGATGTGGCAGGAGCCATAAAGGCCATGCAGCGCGGTAAGTCTCCGGGGCACGATGGTCTCAGCATTGAACACCTCAAATATGCTGGAGTTCATCTTCCTCGAGTGTTGGCTATGTTCTTTACGTTATGTCTGCAACATGCGTATCTGCCGGATCGTCTAATGAGAACGGTGGTTGTGCCCATTATCAAGAACAGAACGGGCGACGTGTCCGACATCACAAACTATAGGCCTATATCTTTAGCTACTGTAACCTCAAAGGTACTCGATAGCCTGCTTAATGAACAGCTTAAAAAACACGTCAAGCTGCATGACGCACAATTTGGTTTTCGAGCTGGATTATCCACGGAAACGGCAATTGTGTGTCTTAAGCGGACTATCGGATACTATAAGGACAGAAAAACACCGGTCTACGCCTGCTTCTTGGACTTGTCCAAGGCTTTTGACCTGGTTGCTTACCACCTACTGTGGGAAAAGCTAAGCCGTACTACCGTGCCAGTAGAATGTATTACCCTTTTAAAATATTGGTATGGCAACCAGGTCAACCAGGTGAGATGGGTGAACACCATGTCCGATGAGTATAGGCTTGGGTGTGGTGTCAGACAAGGGGGGTTGTCGTCGCCGATTCTGTTCAACCTTTATGTAAACCAGTTGATCGAGGAGCTCAGCAGCACGCATGTAGGATGTCATATTGACGGTGTCAGCATCAATAACATTAGCTATGCTGATGACATGGTGCTGCTGGGGCCCTCAATCAATGCAATTAGGCAACTGGTTAATAAATGTGAGAACTATGCCGAACAACATGGCCTGAGATACAACTCAAAAAAGAGTGAAGTTATGATATTCAAATCGAATAAATATAACCCTACAGTTGTACCTCCGGTAGTGTTGGGTGGCGTTCCACTAAAAGTAGCGGACCAGTTTAAATATCTGGGGCACATGGTCACGCCGGACTTGCGAGATGATGCGGATATAGAGAGGGAGAGGAGGGCCTTGTCTGTGCGAGGTAACATGATTGCTCGCAGGTTCGCTCAGTGTACGAAGGAAGTAAAAATAACATTATTTAGGGCTTATTGCCAAACCTTCTACACTGGCAGCCTGTGGGTGAGTCATACACAACGCACATACAATGCGCTCAGGGTACAGTACAATAACATATTCAGGATGCTGATGAAGCTGCCGCGACGCTGTAGTGCGTCAGGTATGTTCGCAGAGGCGCGCACTGATGGCTTCCACGCCGTCAGAAGGAAGAGAGTAGCGTCTCTGCTGAACAGAGTGCGCGGCAGCTCCAACACCATCCTGAGCATGTTCGCTGAGCGCTTGGACTGCCCCATGACAAAGCACTGGGTAGAAATCATTACTGGCCAGACAAAGTGATGATTTTTACCCAGTGTCGCTAATAATGTGTAATTTGTATTGTATGTTGTTTGTTATTTGTAAATGTTTGTAGCGTACTTAGTTTGTAAATGTATTTAATTTAATTTAATTTAATTATTTTTTGTGAATGTAATATGGGTCCTGGTAACCTGAAATAAATGATTTTTATTTTTTATTTTTATTTATTTTATTTATGAAGTGAAAACTTCTTTAGCGGCGCTGTGCACGTTTTGAGGGGGGAAAAAATGTTAAACTCGATACAACGTAAGGCGTAACCCTCTCTTTCTACCGCGCGACGAAAATGTATGCCTGAGCCTGCTGTTTCCTTTAGGCGGCGCAGGGCGCTTGCGTGACGTCACGTGTGACGGACAATGTCATTGTGTTTTTTCTTTTTTTATTTAAATGCCATCTAGTCAGTTTCCCTCAAACTGGTATTAATATAACTGTAGTACTCACAGTGATGTGCTTAGGGGTCAATTATACATAGTGCTGCAGACATTTTGCACTAGATGGCGCTGTTATTAATATCTTGAGTTACAATGTTGTTGTGTTTTCACTTCTGCCGGCACTCCCAGAGTGCAACCCGTTGTTTTTTTAGCCTACTTTGTGTCCCATTGCTAGGCCTCCTCTTTATTCCGCCACTTTTACTTATTTACTGACATATATTTATTTGCACGGCATTACAGTATGACATCAATACACCGAGAAACTAAATTTGCACAAATTAGCAAAAAAAAACAAGTGACTACATTTTGAAATAAATGAACAATGAAAGAGTACAACAAGTATCACATACAGGTGATAGTTATACTTTCTAGTAAGTAAGTACTTTTATTGCACCATAAAGTAAAAAAAGACAAAAAGTGAAATACAAGCTTAAGACTGTTAGCTAAATTCTATGTATGCGTGAGGCCGGGCGGTATATATACATCAGTCTTACGTGTAGTCGTTCCAGGTGACGCTGCAGGTGGCGTTGTGCAGGCAGGGGCTGGAGGCGCAGGCGTCGTCGGAGACCTCGCCGGGCAGCACGCCGGCCGGGTCCAGCGTCACGTCGCCGAACGACAGCGGCAGCTGGAGCCCCGACACGCGCAGCGGGAAGAACTCCACTATCGTCACGTTCACGCCGTTTGAAATCTGGGGGGAGGGGGTTTATCGTCACGTTCACGCCGTTCGACATCTGGGGGGGTTCGTTTAGCGCTGATTTAGACGGCGCGCGAACTCGCATGCGATTTTAGTTACATTGCGGACTGTTGGTTACGCCCAATTCAACCGACCGACGAAACCCACAGTGTAATGAAGCTCGCATCGTCTAAATGAGCCCTTATTCAGACCACACGGTTTTATTTCATCGACAAACCCCGATAGTTCTACTTTACAGGTAGCAGTTTTCAACTGATTATCGTGAAACCCGATGAGCAGGTTCGAAAATTATGCAGGTATATCGTTTTTTTTAGTAGTGGCAGAATAATGGGCATTCGCGTGGTCTACAGCTCCAAGTGCCTCTAGTGTTAAGTGAGTAACTAAAAATATTCTTATTCCACTTTTTTTTAATGTGTCCCCTGGAATTTCTTACGACAGTATCTTCACGAGGATGTGGTGTTGGGTTAGAACCTGTGGTAGTTTTAGACAGTTAAGTGCATTGTAATATGCCTAAAATGAAGAATAAAGACTTTCACTTTCAATAAATAGGCAACAATTTTCATTACATTTGAACTGACCTGGACATCCTGTATGACACCTTTAAAGTAGTCCGCGTCGGTGGGCACCCGCGGGGTGGCCGGCGCGGGGAGCGGGTCGGCGGGGGCTCCGGGGGTGGGCGCGGGGGAGGAGGGCGCGGGCGTGCTCGCCTCGGGCGGCGGCGGCGGCGGCCCGCCTAGGTACAGCACCTGTGGGTACAATACACGGTCAAATATGAGGCACCAACTGCAAACTTCTTGACCCTAATGACCCGAGAGACAATACAAGATCAAAATTCCTAGAGTGTAAATCATCGACTATTACCTGAGCGTCCAGTTGTTTCGCCGCCGAGATGGATTTCCTGAAGTATTCCGTCCCGTTCAGTTTCACTTGCACCAACGTTGAATTTCTCACAACCTGCGAAGTATAACAATTTAAATATACACACATTTTTATTCTAATTAACTGGCCTGTTATTTTAAAATTCCATTTGTTTATAAGAATAAGAGATACCGCTAATGAATGACTCATCATGCAGACTGCTCCTGTAGCGTATACATAATAGGTATGAAAATGTCGTCCAGCGAAAGTCCACCTTTTCACCGCATCATGCGTTGATTTAAATTGATTGTTGCAGTTTGGTTTAAATGCATTGGTTGGTTGCAGTTTAAATATAACGAGTGTGCCACATACCTGTATCAGGTGCAGGTTCCCGTTGTCGAGCCTGGTGCCGCCCACCGTGTTGTCCTCGGGGGTCTGGTTGAACCGCAGGTGCACCAGCAGCTCGCCGCCCTGCAGCGCCGCGCCGACCAGCTGGCGAGTGTGCCACATACCTGTATCAGGTGCAGGTTCCCGTTGTCGAGCCTGGTGCCGCCCACCGTGTTGTCCTCGGGGGTCTGGTTGAACCGCAGGTGCACCAGCAGCTCGCCGCCCTGCAGCGCCGCGCCGACCAGCTGGCGAGTGTGCCACATACCTGTATCAGGTGCAGGTTCCCGTTGTCGAGCCTGGTGCCGCCCACCGTGTTGTCCTCGGGGGTCTGGTTGAACCGCAGGTGCACCAGCAGCTCGCCGCCCTGCAGCGCCGCGCCGACCAGCTGGCGAGTGTGCCACATACCTGTATCAGGTGCAGGTTCCCGTTGTCGAGCCTGGTGCCGCCCACCGTGTTGTCCTCGGGGGTCTGGTTGAACCGCAGGTGCACCAGCAGCTCGCCGCCCTGCAGCGCCGCGCCGACCAGCTGGCGAGTGTGCCACATACCTGTATCAGGTGCAGGTTCCCGTTGTCGAGCCTGGTGCCGCCCACCGTGTTGTCCTCGGGGGTCTGGTTGAACCGCAGGTGCACCAGCAGCTCGCCGCCCTGCAGCGCCGCGCCGACCAGCTGGCGAGTGTGCCACATACCTGTATCAGGTGCAGGTTCCCGTTGTCGAGCCTGGTGCCGCCCACCGTGTTGTCCTCGGGGGTCTGGTTGAACCGCAGGTGCACCAGCAGCTCGCCGCCCTGCAGCGCCGCGCCGACCAGCTGGCGAGTGTGCCACATACCTGTATCAGGTGCAGGTTCCCGTTGTCGAGCCTGGTGCCGCCCACCGTGTTGTCCTCGGGGGTCTGGTTGAACCGCAGGTGCACCAGCAGCTCGCCGCCCTGCAGCGCCGCGCCGACCAGCTGGCGAGTGTGCCACATACCTGTATCAGGTGCAGGTTCCCGTTGTCGAGCCTGGTGCCGCCCACCGTGTTGTCCTCGGGGGTCTGGTTGAACCGCAGGTGCACCAGCAGCTCGCCGCCCTGCAGCGCCGCGCCGACCAGCTGGCGAGTGTGCCACATACCTGTATCAGGTGCAGGTTCCCGTTGTCGAGCCTGGTGCCGCCCACCGTGTTGTCCTCGGGGGTCTGGTTGAACCGCAGGTGCACCAGCAGCTCGCCGCCCTGCAGCGCCGCGCCGACCAGCTGGCGAGTGTGCCACATACCTGTATCAGGTGCAGGTTCCCGTTGTCGAGCCTGGTGCCGCCCACCGTGTAGTCCTCGGGGGTCTGGTTGAACCGCAGGTGCACCAGCAGCTCGCCGCCCTTCAGCGACGCGCCGACCAGCGTCTCCTCCGTCTGGCCGTACCTTTGTCATTATTATGAATATTATGATCATTAGATATGACAAAGTTGCTCGATAATTGGAGTGAATTGAATATCTTCCATTCAGTTTTGTGGATTTTCTAATGACATAACCTATACCAAAAATTGTTTTGAAGGGTAAAGGTGGGGTGGTATTTCGCCTGTACAATTTCTTGGTCCAGTGTCATTGCGTCTCTATCTCCATGGAATAGCATCCTAAGGGGCGGAGGAAAGCTGCTCGTGAGACGCTGGGATGCGACATCTCGCTCCCAGGTCATATGAACATGGATATCTCGAGGCCAGCGTGTGCGGCACGAACCGCCACTGTCACTGAATAGACAGAGTAATGTAACCCTATAACGGGCTCGAGGGTGTCAGAAATTATGCAATATTGAACCCTATCACTTTGAAACAAATGTTCTTATGAAGGTTTAACATACCTCGGCATGGAGCCCAGGTAGAATATCTGTCCGGTGGGCTTGCGGGTCCGTATGAACATGGATATGTCGAGCGCGGCGTGGACCGCCCGGCGGGCGCTCTCGCGCACCGCCACTGTCACCACTGAATGCGGCGTCGCGGACTCTTGGCCGAAGGTTGCGGCGGTGTAGTCTGAAAAAAAAAGAATCGCTTTAGTTTTTTTTATGTAGCCAGGTAAGTACACTAGAGTGTTGTAAAACAAAACAAAACAAAATTTATTTATTTGTAAACATAGGTCAAATAAAGATGTTATACAATAATTTATGTTTCACTATGTTTTGCCATTTGGCACACAAATAAGAGTCTTGGGGTCTTAAAGCTGAACGGAAGGATAAGGCAACATTTCGTTACATTGCGGTATTTGTTCGTTCGACTGAATTCATTGTACTCTGTAGTTAACAATGTATTGAATATTGCATGCAAGAAAGCACTGTGATTATTTTATTGCAATATCAGTCTTGCAAGTGCGTGCGCTTTATGAGGCATGCCGCACGTTACACTTTATGCGGTTCTGAAACCGCAAGAAATCAATCGCAGTGCGTTCTAAGCTTACGAGTCGGACACACTCACTGTACTGGCACGTGTCGCCGAGGTGCGGCCTCGGGCACGTGCACACGAAGGAGCTCCAGGCGTCCTCGCAGGCGCCCGAGCGGCACGGGTTGGGCGAGCACTGCTCCCTGCGCGGGCAAGATGCCAGCACGCCGTGCAGCTGCGCGCGCACCACCGTGTCCGGCTCGTCCAGCTCCGGGTCCGGGACGGTGGCGTTCGAGTCCTCTGGGAGCACCTGGGTGAGAGAAAAAAGTTAGAAGTCTAGTAAATAATTGATGTCCTCCCAGACTTATCCGTCGACGGCGACATCCTGACAAATTAAGGGTCTTAACTATACGTGCAAGGGCGCGTGGCTCGCAAATTCAAATTTTGGTTTTGAAAGTGCGACAACACAAAACACAGTAAAGCTGCCCAGATGCGTTGTATGTGTTATTGTAGGAGGGCTTAGGCCGAGTTTTTCTTTTTTCTAGTAAATAAAGAAGACTATCAGCCCCCCTACGCCGCGAGAATAGCTAACGTTGTAGATGACATAATTTTCATATATAAATTTTAATTTTATTCCTTGTGTTATAGCGACTCACCCACTGGTTGTTGACGACCACGTCCTGGAAGCAGCCCACGAAGAAGTTCGGTCCGTGCGTGACGGTGGCGTACGAGGAGCCGGCGGTGCCGAGCCGGGTGGTCGGGAAGGACGTCACCGAGGAGTTGTAGGCCTCGTTCTGGCTGATGGGGTAGATGGTCTGCTCCTCGTTGGCGGCGAGCACCAGGTGCGACGAGTTTATTGTGACGAACACCTGTAAGGGATAGGGTTTAGAAGAATTTAAACTTAATAAGGGCCACTTCCACCATCCCACTAACCCAGAGTTAACCGGTTAAACCTGGAGTTACCATGGTTACCGTACACAATTTGACACTGGATTAACGGCTTAACAGGTTGACTTCGGATTAATGTCTCGAATATATATGGATTGAATAGAATATGAGAAATTGAGAACACTTTCTGGATGGATAAATTGACTACTTGTACAATTTTGAGACCGTCTGCTAAAGTGGTCTTGAAGTGGCAAGGAGGCCGTTGCCTAAAGTGGTCTTGAACTGATCAAGAAACAGTTTCTTTAAAAAGGTCTTGAAGGTTACTCAGGTGTGTTTATTTCTGTATATCTTTTCTAAGGACTACACTATGATCTAGAAAAATAATATGGACCAGATATGCGTAAACACCAACCTTCTGCCAGTTGCTGTCGTTGAGATTGGAGCCAATAAAGACCCCCTCCCACTTGTTGAGCAGCGAGGAGTGCAGGTTGAGCCTGCCGTTGGAGAGCTCCAGGAAGAAGTAGGTGAGGCCGCGGCCCATGGCCAGCAGCCCGTTGCCCAGGGTGGTCTTGAACCGGAACGAGATGTCGTAGCCCTCCTCGCGGGTCGTGTTGATCTCGGCGTAGCTGCGCTTCTCCAGGGACATTGTTGTGATCTAAAAAAAGGGGGGTTTAATACAAACTTATTATACCAATCTGATTGGAGCAATTAGCAGGAGCTGAAATATTCTGAAATATTTGGGAATATCTGTCGTATTGATGTGGATCGCGTTATTTTTTAATTTAAATAATAATAAATGTTAAACTCCGGTTCATTGCGGACGCTGCGTACAGAAATTATGTTAATCGAGGTTTAGACTAGCAAGAAGATGCATGCAATTTTCATTACATTGCGGTATCTGATCGAACTTTTGAATGCAGTTTACCTTAGTAGTCGGCAATGTAAGATAAATTGCATGCAAGTCTTTGCTAGTCTCCGCCTCGCTTTTCAGTCATAATTTCAAATAAATTATGTCTTTCGATCGATAGAACGCGGCGCAGAGTACGGCGTCAGAGACCCAATCCTACTGGATGTCAGAATACAGGTAATCACACCGCTACTTAAGTATATCTATCGTTCCTCTCTTTCGATCTGTCTCTCCTTAAACAACAGCCATAGCAAGCTTGTGCCGTTGCAGGCTGTCGACAGGATCGAACCCGCGATCTCCGGCTTGTACAGTTAGGTACAGCGCCACAGTACCTTCTCGCACGTGCGTCCGTGGTGGCCCGGGGTGCAGCTGCAGTTGAACCGATGTTCAGTCTCGTGTCGCAGCCACGGCAGGCAGGTGCCGTTGTTACGGCACGGTTGCTGGCGGCATCCTGCGCGGAAACAGATAGTACATTAGAGGAATATAATAATATATACATTGTGAATCGAATACGCGACGCTTTTTTTCTCGCGCACAAAACGTGTGTGTAGATATCGAAAGTTTATGAATAAAAGAAATATGTAGATATTATCTAACTTTGTAGATGAACATGCTAGTTACTCATCCCTATGACTATGCGCAGCAGTGAAGGACAACATGTTTCGTAGTCCTTCGTTGTCTAACATTGACAGAATTCTGTAAAACTAAATATACTTTTGTGCTTTTATGTTCTCTCTCACTCTCACCTTCTAGAACGACGGAGCAGTTGCGCCCGCCCCAGCCGGGGTCGCAGGCGCAGTAGTAGGTCGCCCGGCCGTCGTAGCAGCGCCCGTGGATGCCGCAAGGGTCGTAGCTGCCAGATGATACGTTATCTCTCTCACTCTCACCTTCTAGAACGACGGAGCAGTTGCGCCCGCCCCAGCCGGGGTCGCAGGCGCAGTAGTAGGTCGCCCGGCCGTCGTAGCAGCGCCCGTGGATGCCGCAAGGGTCGTAGCTGCCAGATGATACGTTATCTCTCTCACTCTCACCTTCTAGAACGACGGAGCAGTTGCGCCCGCCCCAGCCGGGGTCGCAGGCGCAGTAGTAGGTCGCCCGGCCGTCGTAGCAGCGCCCGTGGATGCCGCAAGGGTCGTAGCTGCCAGATGATACGTTATCTCTCTCACTCTCACCTTCTAGAACGACGGAGCAGTTGCGCCCGCCCCAGCCGGGGTCGCAGGCGCAGTAGTAGGTCGCCCGGCCGTCGTAGCAGCGCCCGTGGATGCCGCAAGGGTCGTAGCTGCCAGATGATACGTTATCTCTCTCACTCTCACCTTCTAGAACGACGGAGCAGTTGCGCCCGCCCCAGCCGGGGTCGCAGGCGCAGTAGTAGGTCGCCCGGCCGTCGTAGCAGCGCCCGTGGATGCCGCAAGGGTCGTATCTGCCAGATAATACGTTAACTTTGAGAACGTACACTTTAGTATTGCTTTAATGCAAATGGTCTCTTAGAAACATTTACTGTTCACAAATAATAGGATCGATTGATATTATTAACACAAAATACGAATATAATATTTTAGATTAGTTTTACTGATTAGTAGCACCGCCTACAATCTCCCTGCTTTGCGTTAAGGTTGACTGGTAGAGAATGCTTTTGGCGTTAAGTCCGCTTTTTGTACGATAAGTTTTCTTTTGTGCAATAAAGTTTCAATAAATAAATTAATTCTTTTATAGGCGATAGTAGTAATAGAGAGTGTGGGGTCTCACATGTTGCACTCGTTGATGTCGATCTCGCAGTGGTCGCCCTCGTAGCCGGGCAGGCACTCGCACGAGTACCCGCCCACGCCATCCACGCACTTGCCGTGCCGGCACGGGCTCGCCGCGCACTCGTCGATGTTCACCTCGCACCGGGACCCCGTCGTGCCGAACACGCATATGCATTCGTACCTGGAACGTAACGTTTACGGTTAGTTGCATGGTATAATAACCCGGCGGAGCATATCCGCCTGGTACTCTCTTCCGACCACGTGACTGACACAAGCCTACGTCATCATGCGACAGCGCTATATAATAGTATGCAATAGCGCTATACAAAGTGGCAATGTTATTGTGACGTAGGCTTGTGTCACTCTGGGAAGAGAAGACCATGTTTTATTAGAATAAGGTTAGTTGATGGCAGAAATGCAGCGCAAAATTGAGCTTTTCCTAGACTACTACTAAATTTGATGACACCCGTGTACCCTGATATTTACATATGCTCTCATGAGCTTTTTCAGGAGAGAAGTCTACTGGTTGATAAAGACTGGTATTACCGGTACACATATCATTTCGACACCCGTGTATCTGAGTACACGTGTGCTCTACTCACCCGTGGGCGTTTTCAGGGGAGAATGGCCTGTAGAACACATCCGGGAGCACCATATGCGGCTGCGGGCCTAGTTGCACCGGGGGCCCGTCCGCCGGCTGGTACAGGCTGGTGTTGCTGTGCTCCACGCATATGCCGTCGTACTTGCACGGATTGCTTGCGCATTCTTGGATGTCGACGTCACAGTTTTTGCCTGCAATAACAATATAAATAATATTAGTAACATTTTTTGAATACATGGTACGGTAGAAAAACCTACCTCTAGCCTAGTTTACCCTCTGGATTGGAAGGTCAGATGGCAGTCGCTTTTGTAAAAACTAGTGCCTACGTCAAATCATGGGATTAGTTGTCAAGAGGACCCCAGGCTCTCATGAGCCGTGGCGAAATACCGGGATAACGCGAGGAAGGAGGAGGAGATGGTACGGTAGAAAAATGGTCGATGTTGACATGTAACCCGTGTACGCACCGGTGTACCCCTGGTGGCACTCGCAGCGGTAGTCCGAGACGAGGTCGCGGCAGGTGGCGCCGTTCTCGCAGGGCTGCGAGGCGCACTCGTCGATGTTCACCGCGCAGTGCACGCCGGCGTAGCCCGTGTTACTGCAGTCGCAGGTGTATGTGTTTAGCCCGTCGATGCAGCGGCCGCCGTGTTGACACGGTTGGGACTGGAAAGAGGGATGTCTTATAGCTTCTTCTCTTAGAATTTTCGTTATATTGAAAGGGACTCAGAGCGTGTTACTCTAAAGAAAGAAGTATGGTTACAAAGAATGACAAGGTTTAAGAACATTATGTAACTGTAAAAAAATCTATTAAAAATTTCTAAAATAAAATAATAGTACATAAAATTAAATATACTTATTAATCAATAACAACTAGACCGAAGTCATAAGTAATAAACACTATTTATTATACGAAACAAGGATAGGTAACAACATATATACCATCGCCAACACCATTAACTGTACATCGGTCGACCTTATGCCTTTTGTAATAAGGTCCAATGTACAGTTAGGAGTGTTGCTGGTACATTTGAAAGAGCAAAGGCGAGCAAGAAGGAAAAGTCTATACTTACTTCACATGTCAAAGCTAGTTGCCATATCATCTGTGCAAGGGAACGACTAACTTTATAATTATGCATATATGTTAACAGCCGACGCCAGAGTAGTCGGTGTATGAGCAATACTTACTTCACAATCATCAATGTTAACGTCGCAAGTAGGTCCGGTAAGGCCGTCCTGGCACACGCAGGAGTAGCTCGCCACGCCATCTACGCAAGTGGAGCCTTCTGCGCAAGGCGAAGAGTCGCACTCGTTGATATCTATCGAGCAATCTTTGCCTGCACGTAAAAAAATAAGAAAATTTAGCGCATACAAAAAAATATGAATCTGAAAAATTACGGACGATAGCGACCTTCATGGATTAATTTTAGAAGTTTTGTTTATACAATCATAGTTGTTATACTCAGTTTACATTATTACCAGTCATTAATTATGATACCAATTTGCAATACAATGATAGTCTGGCGCCATCATAACTACCTATAACGCAATAAAAATATTTTCCAAGAAAATTACCGATACATATCTACTTAAATGGCACCCGCAGCAATCAACGATCGAATAGTTGCATGCCAAATTGAACCATCGACGCCTTTAACAGCAATTCTCGAGTGATCATTGGTGGGCCTTATGTCTTGGCATTAAGGTTTACAAATGAATGATGTGGGCGATATTATATTTAATGTTCGTTCGTATTATTACCTATATAAAAAAGCTTAAGAGACAATTGGAGTTATCGTTCAAGGTATTGTAATTTTTCCTCTGTAATTAATTAGGTATTTGTATCGCGTATTTACGATTGATTTCGTAATATCACGTGATGTTAGCACGTATTTGGTTATTATACACGACTGGTATGTGCAACACACTGTTCGTAAAACTCGGCTAAAGTGTAAGGATTATTCGAAGTGGTTACCTTTGTACCCCTCCTTGCACGTGCACTCGAAGTTGTTCTCCAGATCGTGACACACGCCTCCGTTTTTGCACGGCGCGGAGAGGCACTCATTTATATCTTGCTCGCAGCTTTCACCAGTGTACCCTGTGGACGATATGTAACATTTTTATTGTGCCTCTTTAAGTTTTACACTATACAGGGCGTCCCACGGCTATGCCACATGGAGGGAAAGTACCCTAAATATTGTAGATGGAACATTTTACTGAAAGAAGACATTATTTTAATTTAAAAAACAATTTAAACTGCATTCATAGATTTTTAAATAATTACATGGTTGTACCGGGAATCGAACCCCGCCGCACGAGAAAAAAAATTACCCTGTAGCTTTATCATACCGATCGAAAGGCTTGATCATAAGGATTATTTTTTGCTAAATAACATAGTGTCGGAAATAAAAGGAAGCCCATGAATTTTAACATCTTTAATTCAAAATTAATCAATTTAATTTATCAAATGCTCAAAATGTAGTCTCATTCTGTTGAATACAAAGCCGCACTCTTTTGATTATTTCGCTAAATTTCACATCAAATGTTAAAATTCATGGTCTTCCTTTTGTTTCTGACACTATGTTCTTTAGCAAAAAATAATCCTTATGATCAAGCCTTTCGATCGGTATGATAAAGCTACAGGGTGATTTTTTTTCTCGTGCGGCGGGTTCGATTCCCGGTTCAACCATGTAATTATTTAAAAATCTATGAATGCAGTTTAAATTGTTTTTTAAATTAAAATAATGTCTTCTTTCAGTAAAATGTTCCATCTACAATATTTAGGGTACTTTCCCTCCATGTGGCATAGCCGTGGGACGCCCTGTATATTCATTTCTAAATTGGTATATATTATTATTATATTACTATGGTGATACACAGTGAGTATACAGGTGGTGGTTTGTGACAGGGTCACAAACGAGAGGGTTCTTGAGATTGCTCAGCTGCCCAGCCTCTTTGCGCTGCTGAAGCAGAGACGCTTACGCTGGCTGGGGCATGTGCATCGAATGCAACCTTCTCGTTTGCCGCGGCGTGTTTTGCTTGGCGCCATAGCTGATGCCAAGAGAAGTGTCGGTCGGCCGATGCTACGGCATAAGGACTGCGTCAAGCGAGACATGAACTCCTTCAACATCCCGGTTCATAAATGGGAGGATCTTGCCGAGGACAGAGATAAGTGGCGCAAACTGGTGTTCGATGGTCGTAAAATCCACGATGACGCTTGGTTTAAGACACTCGCAAGTAAGCGAGCCAAGCGTCATCAGCCCGACATCTGTTCGCCACGGGCACACTACACCTGCCAGTTTTGCGGTCGTGGTTGTCGCTCCCGTATTGGCTTATACAGCCATGAAAAAAGTTGTCGCCCTGCCTGACACTGTTTGTATAGTCTGCGATAGACTGAAAGGCCTATGTATGGTGATACAGCATCGCTACAGTCACGATACAGCTGGAATATTGCTGCGATTCAGTATTGATACAGCCGCGATAAAGCATCGATACAATTGCAATTTAAGGTAGACTTCCGAGAAAAGCGGCTCCGGCGACACTAACGAAGCTACACTGACGCGGCGACAGAGCGATAAAACATCGCGATGGTCACGCGTTTGTACCGCTACTGCATTGATTCTGTTGCACGTTGCAAATGTTTACAAATCACACTACTGTTTTTATTTTATATATTTTTTTGTGTCGACTCCGAATTTATGAGCTCACCTGGCCTGCAATAGCACTGGTAGGAACCAGGCGAGTTGACGCACACTCCGTTGTTGCATATCTTCGGTTTGACGGCGCATTCGTCGATGTCGACATCGCAGAACTTGCCTGCCGAACAAAAAGCACATGTATTAGGGCCAGAACACACCGGCTGCGTTTGCGTAGACGTGCACGCGCGCTAAATGTTTGAGCCGCACACATACACACACACGTCACGCAAGCGGTGTGTCGTCTCTCACAAATATCTGTATATTACCTAACACTGATTGAGACGTCTAATTCAATGCCGTAGTTGTCAATTGTTCTGTTCAATGTAACGACTATGTGTCAATCAACTTTATTATTGACAATATTTCTACAGGATGTCGTGTCGATAGAAATTACTGAAAAACGCGATCTCCGCTGTTGATTGCTGATGTATTTATAACGTAATCAGTGCCAGTTTGAAAGGTTTATGGTCTTATCATTGTCATTAAAAAATAACAAAATATTTAATAGGTTATAGGATTTATGGCTTGAAAAACGTAAGAAAGTGGATGAGAATATGAGAAAGAAAGGAGTGAGTGCTGAGGTGTCGAAATACAAAGGAGAGTGTAGGAGAAAAACATGTTGTGCCGACGTTATACGCAAAAGGTGACAGTTCCGAACAACTGACAGGCTAATATCGTCAAGCGAACTGGTAATCTGTGGCCCCCTTTATTAGTGTTGAGTTATTAATATAAATACACTAACAATACCTACTACAAAACAAAAAATAAAAAGCAAAATAAAAATGTAAAATTTATGTTTTACTTTGATTAATATAAACTCTCCTTTCATCATTCAGATATAAAAACAATAGCTCGTTACCCCATTCATGATTACGCTATCACGTAACAAAAACATGCTTTTCTTCTTAATGTTGGTCAAACAACAGAGAGAACCTAACTTTTACCAAATAAGATTACAACAATGGTATTTGACTATTAGTCAAATCAGTATCTTTTTATGAACTGTAAAACTATTTGCCACTTTGGAATTTGTATGAAACACTAGCAAATGACGTCACGGCCAAGTTAACTATTGTTTATAGTTCTATACTTTTTCGATTTATGAAACAAAATTTGTTTCCAAAATTCGTGCTTATTTCATGCATGCATTTGCATGATGGCGGTTAATTCATGCATGGAATGCGTAAATGCAAAACGCATGGAATGCAAATATTATTGCATGCCTTCTCTGGTAGAACATAAGACGCGTTTAAAAATGTTATCACCTAATGTACATAATTCAACTATCTCTTCTCGTTCTCGCAATAAAAAATATTGATTGATTGATTAATTGATTGATTGGAGTGAAATAAATTATTTTAAATATTTACAGTCAAAATCCCTATTATTTTATAATAAATATATTTATTTTTTAAATTAAATGTATAGTTACCTTTAAAATAAAATAAAAATAATACCACAACCTTAAAACTGACCATTTCAATAATTTAACACAACATATAAAGCACAAAATTTTATCACTCAATTGTTATAATGTATATTACAACCTCAGAATTAGTCACATTTTAAACAGCTGGTTTGCACAAGTGTACGTCGTACTAGTACTATACGCGCGAGTAAATTGAAAAGAAAACAATAGCCACGGTGTGTCACGAGCGGAGCGGTACGCGCGAATCGATTAAATATCGATTATGAATCAGCTGACTGGATCGGTTGCTGGCAACCGGTTTGGTCGCATCACTAGTGACGCACCTGATATGGTCACGGCGGGTAAACGCATACAAAAGGGCAAAGATTAAAGGAACCATTTTGATGATTTTTGTAAGATAATTTAATTAATGTTAATATCCAGAAATGAAAATTACGACTACGTTTATTTGAAAAGGCGTATTTCGCGCGGTCGTCCACTTTCCTCTTACTCGTAAGATAGTAATAAGAAACCGCGTGAGTTGGCGTCATGTATAAAATGATCAATAGCACCTTCGCAAATTGTATTGTTTACATTTCTAATTTACCCCACTTTACAGATCACGAGTTCATATAAATGCATATGTAAATAGTTATGCTGGTATTGCTAGTTGCACACAAGGTCATGCCAATTTTTATAATCAACCATCATTGCCTTTCTATGGATGTCCAATTTGCTTATTTCAGTTTCTATCAGTACTGTTGTTGCACGGGTGAGGGGTGCACGCTGATTGGTCCTCTGGTGTGATGCAGCACTCACCATTGGTGCCGGCGCCGCACTGAAACACGAAGCCGCCGCCGTCCAATGGCACGCAAGTACCGTTGTTGCACGGGTGAGGGGTGCACGCTGATTGGTCCCCTGGTGTGATGCAGCACTCACTATTGGTGCCGGCGCCGCACTGACACACGAAACCGCCGCCGTGCAATGGCACGCAGGTACCGTTGTTGCACGGGTGAGGGGTGCACGCTGATTGGTCCCCTGGTGTGATGCAGCACTCACCATTGGTGCCAGCGCCGCACTGACACACGAAACCGCCGCCGTCCAATGGCATGCAGGTACCGTTGCTGCACGGGTGAGGGGTGCACGCTGATTGGTCCCCTGGTGTGATGCAGCACTCACCATTGGTGCCGGCGCCGCACTGACACACGAAACCGCCGCCGTCCAATGGCACGCAGGTACCGTTGTTGCACGGGTGAGGGGTGCAGGCTGATTGGTCCTCTGGTGTGATGCAGCACTCACCATTGGTGCCAGCGCCGCACTGACACACCAAACCGCCTCCGTCCAATGGCACGCAGGTACCGTTGTTGCACGGGTGAGGGGTGCACGCTGATTGGTCCCCTGGTGTGATGCAGCACTCACCATTGGTGCCGGCGCCGCACTGACACACGAAGCCGCCGCCGTCCAATGGCACGCAGGTACCGTTGTTGCACGGGTGAGGGGTGCACGCTGATTGGTCCCCTGGTGTGATGCAGCACTCACCATTGGTGCCGGCGCCGCACTGACACACGAAGCCGCCGCCGTCCAATGGCACGCAGGTACCCTTGTTGCACGGGTGAGGGGTGCACGCTGATTGGTCCCCTGGTGTGATGCAGCACTCACCATTGGTGCCGGCGCCGCACTGACACACGAAGCCGCCGCCGTCCAATGGCACGCAGGTACCGTTGTTGCACGGGTGAGGGGTGCACGCTGATTGGTCCCCTGGTGTGATGCAGCACTCACCATTGGTGCCGGCGCCGCACTGACACACGAAGCCGCCGCCGTCCAATGGCACGCAGGTACCGTTGTTGCACGGGTGAGGGGTGCACGCTGATTCATCCACTGGTGTGATACATCGCCATGTGCCGTTTTGTTCTACGCATTCCTATGAAAAAATAATACAATGAGATTATGAAAGAATAACCCTAAGAGGGCAGGCCTTTACCCAGCAGTGGGACAGCAAAGTTGGCTAATTTAAGAAAAATAGTCATTGGTATAGGCCAAGAATAACATTCCTTTGAAAAGACAAGGGCCAAGAAAGCCAATAGGCTTCCGCTGTAACAGTAATAAACGATGCCTTGAAGACTGTTGGCATTTAAAGGGTCGGAGGATGATACTTCAAAATAGCACTATCAAGTCTCAACCTCGGCACAGAGAGAAACAGACAATCATGCATGACTATTAGGAGTTGATGAAATCTAAATTGTACAAAGCTATTGAATGAAAGCGAAGGAATAAATATTGGGCGGTGGGCAATGATATTATAACTATAGATAGGTTATACGTGCTCCAAAAATGAAGCACTTAACTTGTGACTATTGTATTAAATGCTCTTTAGTCAGGCTTAGACAAGCGAGAGACGTGTACGTGGTAACGAGGTCCCGTACACGCAAGAGATATTAATTAACTGGTGACCGAAGAGCTGGCGGCTACCTCGCACAACGTATCAGTATTGCGATACAGCGGGGAAATGCCGCCAGCATCCTTGGTACAATGCCTCAGGGGCCTATTTTAGATATAAGCTAGTTATTAATTTCGTTTAGTTGTACCACTGTATATATATTGTATGTAAATAAATGATTTATACCATTCGTAGGTAATCAAATAAATATCGAAGTATTTTTTAATGCTCCTTATGTATGAGTATAACTTATCGATAGTTATATCAGTGGCATGGGTAAATCGTCGGACGATTGTCAAACAAAACGATATCCAATTTTAACAGATGTTAACTCGCAAGATGCCCGAGAAGTACCCTCACAAGATGGGGGCATTAAAAGCGACATATAAAATGGCTCAAGAGTTATAGCGAATTGATCTATTTATTGGATGCGCTGAGTTAAACAAAAAGCTACAGCCTAAATTATACATCAAAAATAATATTAACAACATTACAGTTATAGCTGCACATACATTAGCCTACCAATAAGTCATACCTGTATAAAGACTCCCTGTCGTGGGAACAAAACAGACTTGCTTCAGTATTGAGAACATTTTTCTTAAAAATTAAGTAATCGTAAATAAATTATTAGCTTGCACGTATAGGTGAACCAGGATCTATTGAGGGTGCGCCATGTTACGGAAATTTGTTGGTACTAATTTCTAGCAATGGCAACAATTTTAATAATAGACAACATCTACCCTCTATGATAGTTGTCAATATTGACAATGTAAACATTGCTTTGTCTAGTTTCGTGTGAATTATTATTAGACTGCAATAATCATGCCGAAAGTTTTAGATTTTACAGAGAAAAAAGTTGTAAATAGTGTATATAGTTATTAATTGGAAAAAAAAACGTGCGGGAGAGGAATTTCTTCCATTAGAAAACATAACGAAATTAGCATCTGAATTGACGGGTAAGTTTCAAACTTATGGACAAATGTCACTATAGTCAGGTCGTCACGATTTGGTTGATGTCTTGTAATAATTTGATTTGTGTATTAGGTGTATCGCATGCATCGGTATCACGGATTGCTTTTGTTCGAAACGCACTGCCATCATATAATGACAAAGAAAAAAAAAGTGACTACCACGAGTTCTTGAATAAAGATCATTTTAAAAAGTGGGTCACAGAAAAACTTATTCCCAATCTCGACAAAAATTCCTGTGTTGTCATGGACAACGCAAGATATCTTTCTTTTCAGGTCAATAAAGCACCTAACACTCAATGGAAGAAGGGAACAATTGTCAAATGGCTCGATGACAATAATATTAGTGACCCGCGAAAAGCAACTATAGCCACTTTGCTAATTATCGTGAGGAAAAATAAGCCCGATTCGCACTAATTAAAGTTGTCGGAATAAAACAAAAATCATATGCCAATATCCATTGTCCCCACTATACAAATTGTTGCTATATAAAATTCAAAACGAGCGCCCTCTTGACAATACTCCCAAAGTTCTGGTTTACCATAATTATGATTTATTTACAAATTGTTTTTAGCGAATCCTTTAACTAAACTTATTTTATTTATTTTATTTTATTTAACCAACTTTACATTGACAGTTAAACCAAACATGCAAGTTATGGGTTACAAATATATGTACTTAAAACTAATTATAATAGACTTATCACTAAATTTACCTAATTAATATTAATAGTAAACTATATTATGCTGCTGCACCAAAATTGCTATCATACATATTTACGATACCTGCTTATATACGTAATCGCTTTAAACTCTCTCCAACCCTTTACATAACTCCTTTACATGGCGATCCTGCCAATCTCCCTCTCCAAGGTCGTGCTCAGACACGTGCACGGAGGGGAGCACGTATCGAACAGTACCCTACTGGGTACTGGGCTGTGCTACTGCACAGCGCCATCTACTGTTAAATTGGGTAACTAATACCTGTTGGTGCGGACAGCCCGCCGGCCTGCAGTCGGCCAGCTCGCACGCCGCGCCCTCGTACCCCGCGCGGCACGTGCACGCCCCCTCCTCGCAGACGCCTCCGTTCTGGCACGGCGGCGCGCACGTGTCGGGCACGTCGCAGCGCACGCCCGACCAGCCCTGCACGCACGAGCAGCGGAAGCCCATCGGCTGGACATGAAAACAAAGTGTCATGTTTACAAAACACAAGGGCTACATAGACTTGAAAATTATCAGGAGTCAAGCGCTCAAAAGCATGACACACAATTCGTAATACACAAAACAAACTTAATCTAACGTTTAAAACGCTCAGTGCCATAGAAATTTCTGTGTTCTGGTTGCCAGCCACCCCAAAATATTCGAGTCCAGTAGATCGCTATGGATATTTAGTAAGTTTACCGGCAGGCCAGGTAGGCAGCCGTCGGCCCCCGTGGCGCTGAGAGTGTTAAATAAACGAACATGCTAACTGAGATGTAAGGTTCTCACCGTGTCCTGGCACGCGTCTGCGTGGGCGCAGGGTTGGGCCGAGCACCGCTCCGGGGCCGCCTTCAGGTCCGAGAGGGCCTTCGCAGCGGCCAGCTCGCAATAGGCCCCTGCGTCGGCACGGCACACGAACAATAACATAAACATTACAAACGAGTACGAATGTATAGACAAATACACAGTTAAGCGAGTACACACAAGATGAGGCGAGGAATTTGCCGCGCGAAGCAGCCTGGTTTTAAAGACAAGAGGCATTGTAGCTACTCTCGTAGGTTCAATGCCATGTGTAAAGTTTGCCTCGGATCGAGAACTAAGACCTATCTGCCTCGCAAGGCAGTTCTTCTTTGTTAGGCAGCATAATGATGATATATTATTCGGTCGTTACTGTAGCTGAATTTCAGCCACTGAATCCGAGGGCCGAGGAAATAAAAAAATTTTTTTTTGTTTACATACCTTTGTATCCAGGGGCGCACGTGCAGTTGAAATGGTCGGTGCCTAGGCTGCAGGTAGCGCCGTTTTGGCACACCCCTGACTCGCAGGCGAGTTCCAGAGTTGTGCAGTTCGGTGACAACCCTGGGGCGCCTGGACAAAGTACTTGATTTAGGTATTTATTTTTTAACACACTTAAAATATAGGTAGTCTTCTCACTTTGTAAAAAAAGCCTCACCAGCGTGTATTATCTTCACTTCGGTTATAGCCTTATCATGTTAATGGAATAGGTCCCTTTCGGGTTCCACCTGAGGAAGTTGTTCACTAAGGGCCAGTTGCACCAACCACATTTGACAGACTGATCAACGTCAGCCGGCGCGGCACTATGAAACTTTCCATACATACAAATTTAGCGAACTCTTTAACGATACGAACAGTTAAGTGCAACCGACCCTAAGCCTTGTGAGTCCCGGTGTACTTGTTCAAGTACAAACTCAATTTGAGTTTTGAACTCTTTATAATAAAAGAAAGTTTCAAATTCAACAGCGCATCATTGGCCTGGGTCTTACGAGGATATTACAAACTCCAACTTACCGTAGAATCCTAAATCGCAAACGCACATCACTTGTTTCTGTATCATTACACCGGTTACCATCGTTGGCACACCTGTGAAACAATAAAGTACTATAACTAAAAGTATCAAAACCATCACCGGTGTTCACATTGAATGCGGCGCGCGCCGTATTTACATCACAGTAGTAGAGCCCGACTAAGCTAACACTGCATGACATTTGCAATGACGAAGTGTGGCAATGTCATCATTAAGGTTCATTTTCTATGAGAATATGACGTTATAGTGACTCTCCCTCACTTTGTTCTGTTCAAAGTTATTGCAAACTTAATTTGGACGAACTCTAACTGCGTTACGCTATGATAACACTATGGTTGGTGAACGAGAGTAGTATAATATCGGGGTTAGGGACATGGGGAGTACTTGTGGGTCGTAACTGTTCCTCGGGTCTCGTGCGAGAACTAGGTATTTATGAATACAAAATAAAAAGCCGTCTTACCAACCTTCTTAATTATGTCACACATATGAATATTGTTATGCATAAAATAATTACCAACATTCAGTCGTGTTTAGTAAGTCACCATCAGAAATAAGGGAGCGAATCAAACACTTACATATATTTAACAAGATTTAGAGCGAGCTGAGCGAGTGCTCTAAAGAAAGAAGAGCTCTTGAAAAAGTTTTCTATGCCCATGGTTTTAGGTGTCATATGACAGTCCGGGTACCCGGGTACCCGGGTGTACGCACCGGTCTCCTTGCAGTGCGAGCGCGGCGGACACGTGACGTCACAGCTGGCCGGTAGCGGGGTGGCGCAGAGCGGCGGCGCCCAGCCGCGGCGGCACTTGCAGTGGAAGTCCACAGGGCCGTCTTCGATGCATTCGCCGCCGGCGCCGCAAGGGTTGGACGTGCAGGGCGAAGGAGACATCTGGGGGGTTGAATTTTGATATTAAATGTTGTTGTTGGTGTTAAATCACAACTGAATTGATAACCAAAATTATAATTTCAAAGCGGTACCGTACTAAATAAAGCCTGACCAATAATAAATGACGGATTTTCACGTTAACTATAATTTTTCATACTATACTGAACTGTCACCCTAGACATGAGGATAACAGCGCCCACTCGACAATTATCATATACTACTGCACCCGATCACTACACCCGTGTGACGTACCCTGTGGCAGCGCTAGCCCGTGTACCCCGGCTGGCAGACGCACACGAACCCGCCGTACGTGTCGTAACACAGCCCGTTGTGGCCGCACATGTCTGGATCACTACACCCGTGTGACGTACCCTGTGGCAGCGCTCGCCCGTGTACCCCGGCTGGCAGACGCACACGAACCCGCCGTACGTGTCGTAACACAACCCGTTGTGGCCGCAAATATCCCGCTCCTCAAGACACTCGTTGACGTTGGACTCGCAACGTGGACCCGTGTAACCTGCAACAGAAATTATGTTTGAAATAGAAATATCACGGATAATTTGAGTCGTCTCCCGACGCAAATTTCGGGCGGCGCACAATATTTATTGTTTTCTTCTAGTTTCCTGGCTGGCAGTGAAATGAAATTATTTATTTGTATAAAAATGGGTATACATAAATGATCTTATTCTATAGACAGTGTCTCCATTTTCGGCCTATTACAGACATACAAACTGAATAACCTTGCAACTATATTACAACTATATTTACAGGACTTATATCTATATTTACATTATTGCGTCGTTCCGAGTGCAAAGTGTTCCGAGTTGGCGTAATACATTTTTTCTATACACCATCTAAATAGTTTTGATTTAAATTCCGGTAAGTCCAATTCCTTCAGCTCTTTAGGGAGATAGTTATAAATTTTTGTGCACATAAATACTATATTTTTATTAACAAGGGCAGAGGTTGTTCCCGGATAATGTAGGTCTAAACCATGTCTAGTATTATATCTTGAGGTTGAAGCAAAGCTACAGAATGAGCTTATGTTATTTTTAACAAATAGACTCGCTTCATAAATGTAGAGCGAATGTAGTGTTAATATGTTCAATTTTTTGGTCGACACGAGTCAGTTTGTTGAGCCCCGTAAATTGCGCGCAGGCATTTTTTTTGAAGTAGAAATACTTTTGAAACGTTTGTACTGTTACCCCATAGTATTATGCCATATCTAAGATTAGACATTACGTAACCATGAAAAGCCAGAAGGGCGGTTTTTTGGGATGTGATGTATCTGAGTCGCTTAAGTGCAAAAACAAATCGGCTCAACTTATCAATAAGATTTTCAGTGTGCTGTTTCCAATCATTATGACAATCCACAGTAATTCCTAAGAAACGAATAGAGGAGACTTGTTCTATCTGTTGATTACAGTTTTCATTGCACAGTAGCTGGACGCATTTAGGTTTACCTTGGGGCGCATAAAACTCTATAAATTTTGTTTTTGTAACATTAATTTTAAGGTTGTTGTTTTCCAACCATGTAATTATATTGTTGAATGCTAGATTTGCTTCAGACTCATAGGACATAGGGTCATCGCCTCTTACAACCAGAGAACAGTCATCAGCAAACAGTACAATTTTATGCTTTGTAACATCAGGCAAATCATTAATATAAACTAGGAAAAGAAGAGGTCCTAAGATGCTTCCCTGTGGTACTCCATATCTAACATTACTGAAATTCGATCTATATGTCACTACTGTTTTTGTTTTATGGCAGAAGTTAGTTATTTCAGTGCACTGCAGTCGGTTTAGCAAATAAGATTTGTACCATTTGTGTGCATTACCTCTTATTCCTAAACTGTATAACTTAGACAGTAGTATATCATGTGATACCCTGTCAAAAGCTTTTGACATGTCCATAAAAACTGTCATCACTGGAATATTTTTATCTCTACAGGCCATGATGATTGTATGAAGTAATATGTATATGACGGGGAGCAGATAAATTAATGATAATCCAGGAACGGCACAGCTAAAACCTATGGCTAAAACTATACAATTCATAAAATATAAAATATAGGAATGCAGCGAGGTTGATTGCGACACTTTTCCAATTCAAATCGACAGCGACAGGCCATTCTGACCTTTCACACGTCCTCGTGGGAAGAGTACTATGCAAGTCTAAGGAACAACAAGTCCACTCGGCTATCCTGACCACAATCATAAGTGCAAACAGACTTTACATACGTTTGCTCGATCATGTTCAATCGAATTTTATTTATGAATATAAGAATTTCAAAGCCGAAACAAGTTCAAGTGCAAGTTCGCAATAACCTTATTTGCTTAGGGCTTTGTTATCAGCAAAAATGGAACAGGTTGTTCGACTAGTAGTATTCTGTCTGCATCATTGGCTAAACCACCAATGAAAACCCACAACATGTTGCGTAACCCGCAATCTACATCATTGGCTAAACCACCAATGAAAAACCACAACATATTGCGTAACCCGCAATCTGCATCATTGGCTAAACCACCAATGAAAAACCACAACATATTGCGTAACCCGCAATCTGCATCACTGGCTAAACCACCAATGAAAATCCACAACATATTGCGTAACCCGTAATCTGCATCATTGGCTAAACCACCAATGAAAAACCACAACATATTGCGTAACACGCAATCTGCATCATTGGCTAAACCACCAATGAAAAACCGCGACATATTGCGTAACCCGCAATCTGCATCATTGGCTAGACCACCAATGAAAAACCTCAACATATTGCGTAACCCGCAATCTGCATCATTGGCTAAACCACCAATGAAAAACCACAACATATTGCGTAATCCGCAATCTGCATCATTGGCTTAACCTCCAATGAAAAACCACAACATATTGCGTAACCCGCAATCTGCATCATTGGCTAAACCACCAATGAAAAACCCCAACATATTGCGTAACCCGCAATTTGCATCATTGGCTAAACCACTAATGAAAAACCACAACATATTGCGTAACCCGCAATCTGCATCATTGGCTAAACCACCAATGAAAAACCACAACATATTGCGTAACCCGCAATCTGCATCACTGGCTAAACCACTAATGAAAATCCACAACATATTGCGTAACCCGTAATCTGCATCATTGGCTAAACCACCAATGAAAAACCACAACATATTGCGTAGCCCGCAATCTGCATCATTGGCTAAACCACCAATGAAATCACAGATGTACTACTAGTAGGTATCATTCGCGTGAGAATATTAAACATTTTATCAACCTAATAATTAATGATTTATTAATGATTCGAAGTCATCATTGCGAACTTGCTCCAGACTGCATTATCAATTATCATCGTCTAGATTAGTTGAAAGTAAAGGTTTTGGCACTTTCGTATTTTCCCTAACCAATCGTGAGCATACTTGTAGGTACCTACTGTAGGTAGGTGAGCATGAATTGTTTCGATGTGTATCTATCACCTTTCACCACCATTCAGGTGATCAAAATTGAAATGAAGTTAAAATTGCTCAGTCGGTCCTTATTCTACATCCTCGATCCTTAAAATCAAATCGGTTTCGCAGCGTCTATTACATCACCTCACCATTCCACTCACCGTTCGTTATTTATTATAACCATTAACGGAAAGAAAACAATCATACAAAACACTTATGCTGGCCTACTGTCATGAAAATATTTTTCATAAATAAATAACTAACATAAATAAATAAACTTGGGCTTTGTCTGATTTTAAAAACAAGATCGTTATGCTTAATCATCGAAACACCACTTCAACTTCAAAGCACGGAGGCAGGTGTTTCATCGTTACTTATATACCACATGCAACTTATGCTATGTCTTATGAAAGTAAAAAGCGTGAAGCGTGTTTCACCCGCGTGCGCGCGTGTTGCGCCAATAGACGTTAAATTTCTAATTTTAATCAAATCAAACTTACTACAAGCTTGACAAACGCTTAGAGGATATAACCAATTGTTAATTACTCCGAGGACAAACGTATTACTTTCTTTATCGATCTGTCCTCAGAATCAGCCAGGAACCAATCCATTAAAGAAGCTGTTCTGGTCTAAAAGTCACTGTATCGCAGTCAAACACACTCAACTTGACATTCCTTCAAACGCAGCTGTCATACATAATTAATTATAGACGGTCTGCGACATATATAATGTATAGCAATATAATATATGTATATAAATATAAGTATACGTACCGGTACCGGAGCAGTCGCAGGTAAAGTTGTTGACCGCGTCGACGCACCGGCCTCCGTTGAGGCAGGCCACGCTGGCGCCCGAGGAGGCGCACTCGTCCACATCCGTTTCACAGTTTCGGCCGGTGTATCCTGTAATATACATAACACTTTAATCTCTCGCGTTTTGTACACATATTTAATTACACAAACGGGTCTACCGCGATATAATTTCATTGTTTTTACCTTTAATTCCGACGTTTCAGCTGAGTTGCACCAGCGATTAAATCGCAATTATATCTCGGTAGACCCGTTTGTGTAATTAAATATGTGTTACATATTAGAAGTATAAAGAAAACATAAAATTAACAAACAACAAACATTGTACAGTTACACGCACGTTTTTCTAACGTCATACTAAAGGCTGAACCAAGTCTATCATTTAAAATAATGTATAAAATGCGCTGCTGCCCAAATGTATAAAAGAAAACACGAAAAGCAAGTTTTTCGTTACGAGTATATTCAGTGAACGCATATATTTAGTATGGAAACCGCCTTTAGGAACATTACCGTTCAAATTCTCGGGCCAAATTAGCACACATACAAAATTACGCCTACATTTAAATAAGACGACGCGTTTACAGAGCCTGTAATCAAAGCTGGTAAACAAAATAATAGTCATCTTTATTACACTAATGGTACATAGCTAAGTGTAGATGAAATGCATATAATGTCAATAACTACCAATCAGCGACATTAATCCGCTAATAACCTTCTTGCTGTACGTACTGGCCGCTGAGAGTTTTGGGCTTGCTACACGGTCGCCGACAAGCCCCCAGACCGCGTGGCCTTGGCCGGTCCCGGACCGTGTAGACAGTTGTTACCAACAAAATTTGACCAAAACTGACCAAGGACAGACCAAGGTCAGACGGTTAGAAGGCTTGTCGGCGACCGTGTAGCAAGCCTTTTTGCGGTTCACATTTGATTAGAATATGACTTGGACAGGGATAGGTTTATGCCATACATTGAAGAACCAGTCAAATAATTCACGTATTATAATTTAATGCAGATTAAAAGATAACTAGTTAAAATGTTGTTATGAAATGACAGACTAACTCAACATAAGTAAATATAGATGGTCAAGCAAATCTTGTCAGTAGAAAAAGGCGCGAAATTCAAATTTTGTATGAGACGCTATCCCTTCGCGCCTACATTTTTCAAATTTGCCGCCTTTTTCTACTGACAAGATCTGCTTGACCAAGTATATATCATTGTTGTATAAATGTATTCCGCCATAATAAGTATTTTGTATATTTTATTATAAATTTGTTTGGCAGTGCGAAGTCACGTTCAGGTATAGTCTGTCCGTTTTTCTAAGATCAAGTACGCCATTGTAAATGTATGGTAAACTTGATCTTAGAATTCGGACTGGCTATACAGCCTGCAAAATTTACATGGGTACACGAATCGGGTCAAAAATATTTGAATAGGCGGAGTCACAATAAATCCCCACTTTCAGTTCTAATGGAAATATTTTATATGTATATAGCCGGTCAAGCAAGTTTGTCAGTAGAAAAAGGTGCAAAATTAAAATTTTGTATGGGACCACACCCATTCGCGCGCTTACATTTTCTAAATTTGCCGCTCTTTTATACTGACGGAAATGGCTTGAGAGAGAACTTACATATATGTGACGGTAGAGGGTGGATTCGAATGATCAACATTTTCAGATAATGTGTGTATTTGTTAAATTAATTCAGTGGAAGTGTATCTACATATAGGAGACCGGGTATGATTATCCCACTAGTTATATCTCATGAATAGAACATATTCTAGATATCTTTCCAGGCATCCACTTAATTTCATGTCTCTATAATTGGACAGCTTTTTTCCATAGTTCTCTGCGAATAGCATCTTGTGGGAATCTGAATGGAAAGTAATGCAAAATGATAATATCAAATATGATTATGAATTTGAAAGAATGAGGTAGTTTTTTTACAGCTCCGTCTCATGAAATAAAAAAGGAAAATACAAATCTGTAAGAAATAATTCATTACCTACTACATTTATAATTATATAGAAAATACCTAAACCAAGTACAAGTTAATAAAATAGTCTACTTCATTTGGCATAACACCATCCCTATTATCCTCGCAATTTAAAAAGTCGTATGTTGTTATGAAAGTCGTATGCAGTTGTTACGTTTTAGCTTAGCACGGTAGTATTGAAAACAAATCGTCATGTTTATTCCAAATTTTACTGAAGTTATCTGTTTACTACAAGTGAAAAGTGATTCCACTATCCTTGGTATGAACTAAAATAACTTCTGCACCACTTCAAGACACATGAAGACATTTTTAATTACAAAAAAACGTTGTTTTTATAAATCAATTTGGCCATCCGTCACTGACTGTCATCTCGGACGAACTGAAGTTGCGAATCGAATAGTTTGTAAGCACCGCCTACAATCGAATAGTTTACGTTGGGTCATAACTGAGCGGACAGAATACTTCCATGTATATCAGTTCGCTGAGTATATTAGGCATTAGAAATAAGTTTAATATTACATTATTAAACTCAAATATCTTTACAAAAATGTTACAAAACACTTGCGTATTTTCAATTTTACATTAAGATGAACCCCGTAAGCACCAAACCAATTATTGCGCTTTAGAAATTTGAAACTTGTTTTGCTTTTAAAACACGCAAATTTCATCAACTACATAATTAAATACCTACTATAGGTATGACCTTGGGCTTACCTTGGACCTTCAGAGGACAAGAGTTCAAAGCTTGAATTTAATTTGTACTTGTACAAGGTGCACGCCTACGCGGGAACTTAAGAGGGTAATAATCAATCATAATACAATGTTTATGATACGAAGCAAGTTTCCAATTACCAGGGGGGCAGGAGCAGACGTAGGTGTCGGCGGTGGGAGGCACGCTGCAGCTGCCGTTGTTGCGGCACGGCCCGGCCACGCACAGCGGGTCCTCGGACACCTCCAGCTCGCAATGCTCTCCTGGTCACAGGAGAAGGCATATTAGCACACAATCATCTACGTCTCACATGGAGAGTCTGAGGTGGCAATCTAACCCTTACAATTGACACAGACACTAACTAGGCAAGGGCCGGAGGCGCTAGGGTCCCACAGGGGGCACACAGGGCTCCACTCACCGTGGTACCGCGGGTCGCAGACGCACTGGTAGTCGCCGCGCGCGTCCTCGACACACCGGCCCGCGTGCTGGCAGGGGCCCGAGGCGCACGGGTCCCCCGTGTCCACCTCGCAGTTCTTGCCGGTGTACCGCGCTGAGCAGATGCACTCGTAGCTGTGGAGAGCAAGGAGAATAGAACAAAGCGAGGAAGTGTCATTATAAACGTCGTATTATTATAGAAATTTGACATTAATCATGACATTGCTCGCTTTGTAGTTACAAATGCCGTGCAGAGTTAGTTTGATCCGACTTTAAGTATACAAAAGCGGAATTTTCTCACGTCATTCAACATATTTTTGTCTGTCTATGTCAATAGTGTACCTACATATTGTTAGGTAGGATATTATAACAACGCAAACAGCACTCGAAAAATAATGAGTAAAATCAAAAATAACTATCAACAGTTAGGTATACAAAACAATCGCTAGTAGGCAGTAATGTAATCGAGTCGAAGATTTGGGGCGTATTCACACTGTCCGATCCGTGTCTGATTCGATATCGGATGTCGGATACGACTACAAAGAAATTAAAACTATAAACGCTCTTTTACACTTACTGACAAAGCGTTAGCGAAGGTCTCCGTATCGGGAAAAATGTTTTCTTTTGTCCGGATGTTCTTCTCTGCAGGTCGCATTCAACAGTTTCTCGTGAAATTTTGTGAGCAGGTTCAGTAGTTAGATATCATTTTTTTGTCATTTCATGTTATGGAAAATGGTCGAAATTTGCATATTTGAGTTTGCATTATTCAACGTATATGAAACGTATCAGTTTACATCATGAAACGTAATTATGAAACTGATATGTTTGTAGTCGATGTTTTAGTAAATAATTTACAGAAAAGGATATCACAACATTTCGCAACGCTTAAATAATCATAGCATATTTTAATAACAGGTACTGCAGTACCTATATCGTACGTTCAAATGAATCTTTAATTCGCAAAGCATATTGCATTACCCGCAACTTTTCAGACATTAATTAAGACAACTTTTTAAAATATTTAATAGAGAATAGAAAACAAGCGTAAAAAATTACTTGGATAACACGTAACATAGAGGGCGTTCCGACCAATCATATTCGAAAATAACGAAATAAACTTTAACCTGGTTGACCTTAGCCTCTAGGGCCTCTAGGCGCCCCCCACACATTCAAAACTTACCAAGAATAAAAAGCAATTATGATTTATCAAAATTAAAATTTGAATGGAATGAAATACCATTTTATAGGCATCTGGGCGGCCAAAGTTTAGATAAGAGAAATAAAAAAGATAAAAGGTATTTATTCGTGACAATCACAAAACATGTACGAACATGTACATACCATAAAAGCAGAGAAACAGAACTGAGATCACTAAGCATGCATCACGAAATGGACCCAACTCACCATAATGCTAGCTTTGAAACCAGCGCTGGTTTTCACTAGGGTCCATTCGGTGGTACAAAAATAAATATAGACTTAGAAAAAAATAATCATACAAAGACAAATGGAGAAAAACAAACAAAATAATTGTGTAGAATAAATTTAGTTTTCCATGAATGCGAGCACATATATCTGTCAACGCTTGCTCGCTGCAGCTAGCGCTAGTTTATAAGTATATCTTACTTGTCAAGCCTGGATATGCAGGTCCCGTGCCGCATGCAGGGCTCGTTGTAGCAGCGATCCCGCGGGAGGTGCTGTTGCACGTCTTCTTGTCGCACGGTGCCTGCCACACAATCAACTACATGTTCATAAAGGGTACTTTGAGCGTACACGCTGGACCCCTATTCGACAAGCGACTTTTGACGTATCGTGTTGATCTCCCGTTGATGTGGGAAAAATCATAAGTTCTCGAATAGGTACAATGTCAAAATTTGACATTAACAATCCACAGTTAGGGTGACAAGCAAACCAAACCGAACCACCCTTAGTTTAGAGTTGAGTTTTGGTTGTACCAAATGATATTATCCACCGTTGATGGAATCAACACTCAGTATCTTCGAGCAACACGGAAGGGAGGCGGCATTCGCACTATTTCCCCTCTGCCGAGGTACAAGATTAGCACGTCAATTTAATCTAGCGCGGGCAGCGAACTGTTATACATGGAAGTATTCTGTCCGCTCAGTTATGACCCAACGTAAACTATTCGATTGTAGGCGGTGCTTACAAACTATTCGATTCGCAACTTCAGTTCGTCCGAGATGACAGTCAGTGACGGATGGCTAAATTGATTTATAAAAACAACGTTTTTTTGTAATTAAAAATGTCTTCATGTGTCGTGAAGTGGTGCAGAAGTTATTTTAGTTCGTACCAAGGATAGTGAAATCACTTTTCACTTGTAGTAAACAGATAACTTCAGTAAAATTTGGAATAAACATGACGATTTGTTTTCAATACTACCGTGCTAAGCTAAAACGTAACAACTGCATACGACTTTCATAACAACATACGACTTTTTAAATTGCGAGGATAATAGGGATGGTGTTATGCCAAATGAAGTAGACTATTTTATTAACTTGTACTTGGTTTAGGTATTTTCTATATAATTATGAATGTAGTAATGAATTCTTTCTTACAGATTTGTATTTTCCTTTTTTATTTCATGAGATGGAGCTGTAAAAAAACTACCTAATTATTACAAATTAATAATCAAATTTGATATTATCATTTTACATTACTTTCCATTCAGATTCCCACAAGATGCTATTCGCAGAGAACTATGGAAAAAAGCTGTCCAATTAGAGAGACATGAAATTAATTGGATGCCTGGAAAGATATCTAGAATATGTTCTATTCATGAGATATAACTCGTGAGATAATCATATACCCGGTCTCCTATATGTAGATACACTTCCACTGAATTAATTTAACAAATACAGACATTATCTGAAAATGTTGATCATTCGAATCCACCCTCTACCGTCACATATATGTAGGTTCTCTCTCAAGCTATTTCCGTCAGTAGAAAAGAGCAGCAAATTTAGAAAATGTAAGCGGGCGAACGGGTGTGGTCCCATACAAAATCTTAATTTTGCACCTTTTTTTTACTGACAAACTTGCTTAACCGGCTATATACATATAAAATAATTCCATTGGAACTGAAAGTGGGGATTTATTGTGACTCCGCCTATTCAAATATTTTTGACCCGATTCGTGTATAGCCAGTCCGAATTCTAAGATCAAGTTTACCATACATTTACAATGGCGTACTTGATCTTAGAAAAACGGACAGACTATACCTGAACGTGACTTCGCACTGCCATACAAATTGATAATAAAATATACAAAATACTTATTATAGCGGAATACATTTATACAACAATGATATATTTACTTATAGAGTTAGTCTGTCATTTCATAACAACATTTTAACTAGTTATCTTTTAATCTGCATTAAATTATTATACGTGAATTATTTGACTGGTTCTTCAATGTATGGCATAAACCTATCCCTGTCCAAGTCATATTCTAATCAAATATGAACCGCAAACTCTCAGCGGCCAGTACGTACAGCAAGAAGGTTATTAGCGGATTAATGTCGCTGATTGGTAGTTATTGACATTATATGCATTTCATCTACACTTAGCTATGTACCATTAGTGTAATAAAGATGACTATTATTTTGTTTACCAGCTTTGATTACAGGCTCTGTAAACTCGTCGTCTTATTTAAATGTAGGCGTAATTTTGTATGTGTGCTAATTTGACCCGATAATTTGAACGGTAATGTTCCTAAAGGCGGTTTCCATACTAAATATATGCGTTCACTGAGCGCGGGTAATAAAACTAGTTGCACTTGGATTTTTCACTAGACCGAGTCCAGACGCGCGCGTGAACACTGCTGCACAAAAATGCCTGTTTGCTCGGTTTTTTGTTATAAAAAGAGATCGGGGACATCAAATTTACAAAAAGAAAGTGTTACATTTCACATGTAATTTTTTTTTACATATCATACGTTAAATTACATATAAATACAATTATTATATTTTAGTCTCAAGTAATTGTTGGATTTATCGATTTTGCTCGCTCAGTACAAATTGCGGATCGGTCGAACGACAAATCCGACTTCTCATCTCTCAGAATACAATGACATACTTCAACGAAAATGTGTTAGTGTGCGTGTTGTGACACTAGTCACTCGTCCGTACACAAAAAGAGATCGAGGTTTGCAAGATTTGTTTTTGACGTGCGTCATTTTCTATGTATTTGTGTCGTCATTACAGATTGGATTTTGTATGTAAGTGTGTGAGAAGTGCGTCTGTGTGCACCTTTCCCCCCGCGAAAAATGGCAGAAAGATTTGTACGGTGAGGTATCGCTTGGGCCCCTCCCTTCCGACGTGTCGGAAGCCGGTGTTGCTCGAAGCTCAGTATGCAATAAAATCAACGTTTGATTTGACGTGGATGCGAAATCTGACAGTTCTACGTGTCGAATTTGGCCCCTGATCGCTGACGCCGACATACGTACACAGAATATATAAAGTTGAAATGAAACAAGATCGAGATACCAGGATGGTCAACGCCCACTCTAACGCCTCGACAATATAGGCCTATTCAGATCTTTATGAGAACTTCGGCCGCTTCGATATATCATATATGTGATGGCGAAGGTAATTTCCAATATACATATTCCCTGGAAATATTGTTAATAGAAACGCGGCCAGACATGAAAATCGATTTGTACTTAGTAGGTATATTAATATTTAATTAAAATGCAGCGGGATTTCAAAGCACCCTGTTCTACATTTCAGGTACACGGAGCTTTTAGTACGTATATTCTAAAATGTAAGTAGTCCATTGTTGCTTTGCTTGACACTATATACTTAAAGAACTGCTTTTGAGTAGTTGAATAATGAATTTTGCTCAGCAAATGCCGCTCGGTTACTTTTATAAGCGCATTAGTGCAGTCAATAGCTGCGCAGAGGCGGTAGCGTTTAATAATTTTTATGAAATAGGTACACCCTAAATCATGAAGTGATCAATTTTGAAATGGCATTTCATGAAATGATCAAAACGCTGGCCACGACATAATACAACTTAGAGCCGCCATACACGGACTGCTCGAGCAGTAACCCAGTGATCAACATACACGGACTGCTTTTGCAGCTTGACCGCATGATGAAATTTCACCGCGCAACCAACCGCCCGAAGCAGTTGCAACTGCTTGAGCGGTTCGTGTATTGCGAATGACGATTTTGTATTGAAACTGCAGATCACCCAACGGCGACCGCTTGAAGCTGTTGGCACTGACTGCTCAAAACAGTCCGTGTATGGCGGCCCTAACAATGACATGTATGTACTGACAGTTGTTGGTGAGCGGGCACTCCCCGAACTCGACGTTCCTGAGCTGTGCGCTGGCGTGGAACTCGAGCTGCGGGCCCTCGTGGATGCAGCCCACGAACACGTTGCCCACCAGCACCTCGGCCCCGTCCGCCTGCAGGTTGCCGGGCGACAGCAGCGACGGGTTCAGCGTGCGGTTCGATATCACCTGCAACCAACATAACCAGGTGGTACGAGTAAGAGACATGACCATGCCCAATACATGACACCCTGCTGTCACCTCTATTGACAATAACTTAACTTTCAAGGTGACATGTACTGGGACCGCGTCGAGCACCAGTACCACCACCTTACTCATTGAATGAATAAATTAAAAATATTTATTTCAGGACAAGTCCCATATTATGTTAGTAACAAAGTTAGGAGTCAGTGTGAGAAAGTTATTGAGAGAATAACGCAAAATTGTAGTTCCTATATTGAAATTATACAAGTTCTAATCAAGGCTTGCCATGAAAAATTACAAGGAAACTAGACTATACAAGAGCAGACTCCAAACAAAACCTTAAATTATTTAAAGTAGGCTCGATAAAAATCACGAAAATATATCTAACTTTAATTTATTTTTGGTTGTATACCGTTACCCTGCATACCGCAGTTTTAGTAAGTATAAAATAACTAGTAATATAGCCGCCAATTAGCCACTGACAAGCAAAATTCTCTGTCTTAACTTTCCATTCCCCTTTTTGTTTTTCACGCCCGAAGGCGAATTATGAATAGAATCGCGGGTTATTAGTAAAATTATATTTTAATTTTACCCCTTACAGAGGCGCCTGACGACCTCTAGCTAAAACGCATATTTTAAAGGTAGCAAGTTCAAGTCTTGCCGTAGGCGTTGAAGTTTTCCATTATGTAATATTCCTGATAAATTAAAAATTGTATGTTTTAATATGGAGCTCATGGTTGGCTCCATATGGTCCATAGAAAACCTTGTTCAGTATTACCTATACCTACATTTCCAATCCTCGGAGTGTGGTGAGACATACCACGATCACTCTGTTTGATAAACCAGAAGGAACTAGGAATGCTGCCTACGTAGCCGTAGGTCCCGGTTTCCACACCTGGGGGCGTTTATTAGTGTGTCCATCACAGATTTTCTATGTACTGAAGTATTTATTTATCTTTATCTACTAGCGAACCGCCCCAGCTTCGCAAGGGTTAACAAATTATACACCTATACTCAAGAACCACTCTATTGATAGGTGAAAACCGCATGATAATCCGTTCAGGAGTTTTTGAGTTTATCTCGAACATACAAACACACAAAGAAGGACTTTGTTTTATAAGGTGTAGTGATAGTGATATACATATACAGTGAAACCTGGATAAGTGGGATCTCAAGGGACGAGCAAATTTGTCTCACTTAAAGAGGTTTTCCACTTACACAGGCTCCCAGTTAGCCAGGTACAAATAAATTTCTGTCTCATTTACAGAGGGTTCCATTAATAGAGGTGAGAATAGAGTATATTTCAGTTATAGAGGTGGTTAATAAGGTATTTAGTAATTATCTTTAAAAATAAGTAAGGTAAAATAATCCTTGTCCCTAAATATTTTTTAAGTCTGTTTAAATATTTCTTTGAATTTATTTTGAATGATTCTCCAAAGGATAGATATTTCAAAATTAAATTAAATTTGATACGGACTTCATTGCATATTAGAAATTTAATAAATGAAAATTTATTTTTTCGTGTTACTTATCAAAATTTCAGCTTTTGTTTCCATCGTTTTAACTACTTACATAAATTAACTAAATCAAACTTGAAGTTGTTTAGACACAATTAGGCAAATGCGGAATTTGTGGATAAACTAAGAGTTAGCAAGAATACGGAAATTGTTCAATGAAGTCCAAGTTAGAGAGGTCATAGATTGACGTTATCTCAGATACAGAAGTCAATTCCCTATAAAATTCTAAAAAACAATTAGGAAAATGTAATCTTATAAATATAGTCTCAGTAAAAGAGGTAAAATACACTCTCTGTCTCAATTATAGAGGTAAATGTGACTATAAAATCACAACAACGAATCTCAGTTATAGAGCTTCGTTTTTTCTCAGTAACAGAGGTAATTCAGTGCTAAAGTGTCGGGACCGCACCATGAGTCCCAGCTATAGAGGTTTCTCATTTATCCAGGTCCCACTTAACCAGGTTTCACTGTAATATATCTATTATATTACATACAGTCAACGGTAAAAATATGGGTGTAGACAACTTACTCAAAAATATGTCCCATAGTTCTTAATTCACTGACATAAGAGTACACCCATATTTTTACCGTTGACTGTACATCGTCGTCTAGTACCCACAACACAAGCCTTACTGTGTGATAAGCTTACTGCGGGGCTTGGTTGTTGGTTGATTTGTGTGAGATGTCCCATATTATTTAGGTATGTACCGTTAAGTCGAACTCATCTCCAACGAAGGTAATGAATGCCTTTTGCTCCATAAGGTCGGCTTGCAATTCTCTTTGACTATTTTAGTAAAGTCTCATATTAATCCCTTGCCGGTATCATTTCTGAAAAGCACGTCGTGCAAACTAATATTCTAGTTACATATTAAGTAATTGTTAGTGAAGTTTCTTTGTGCTTTGTTCACTGGATTTTAAATTGCTCCATAAAATGGTAAAAATATGAAGACAAGAATATGATGAAAAAAATCAATCAGTATACGCAAAACGATTCGGTCGCATTGTACATTTCCTATACAACAAAGATGTAGGTACAATCGCCTGCGCTCGCGGTTGTACTTAAGATTGTACATACTTAAGAAATTCCTTTGCCTGAATATTCAAGACCAGTAAAATTCGAAAAGCAAATCTGGCTCTAAACCCTTTCATCATCATCATCTCAGCCATAAGACGTCCACTGCTGAACATAGGCCTCCCCTTAAGGGGGGTGAATGCCATAATCGCCACGCTTGGCAGGCGGGTTGGCGATCGCAGTCGAGTACACCGGATTTGAGGGACGCTGCTGCCCGTCCACCGGTGGTCTTGGACGTGGTTTAAGGACATACCCGGGTCCTGGACGTAGTTTAAGGACATACCCGGGTCCCTAAACCCTTTGTTATGAGGATATTGAGAATTATCTGTATCTGTATATTTGTTTACTTATCTGAGAGATAAGTAAATAAATATACATAACACTTTCACACGTACCATACAATACCTACATACAGAACCCCACCCACACACAGCTAGATCGCTTTTTTACTTTTATAATAGTGTTAAATTGTAAAATAATTCCTCAATTTAATGTTTCATCTTTCTATTCTTATTTTTGTTTTCTATTTTTAATAATTAATCCGTTCCATTGTGTAATGTGAGCAGGCACATGACGTGTTGAGTATTAGGGTCAACGCGTCATGTGACATTTAAGGTGACATTTAAGAAATAGAAAATATATTTTATTAAGATGAACAATAATTCTAATTACATTTATGTAAAGGTCACCTAAATGCCACTCACGTAGACCACTAGTATTTATATAAGCCCGATTTTACTTAATAAATAGGTTCAGTAAACAGCAGACCTTCTAGTGTTATTTACTGCCCTGCAACGCCCCACAATACCATTGTTTGTGTAACCTTTTAGGCTATTGTGTACTTAATTTCTTAATTTCGAGAATACGAACCTTGGACTCGCGGTCGACCTCTAGATGCAGCGAGGGCGGGTTGGGCTGGTAGTTGAGCGCCACCCAGTGCCACTTGTTGTCGAGGGTGCTCCGGTTCATGGCCTGCTCGCGCTGCTGCTGCCCCGGCCGCACCCAGGACACCACCACCTGCTTCAGGAGGGCGGTCACGTGGAGAGTGTAGCCGGCGAAACGCTGGGAGAACAGCTCGCCTCCTGGCAAAAAGAGGAAAAATGTTACAATATTTAAACGAATATTTTAACACCTTTAATCGTAGTGGCATAGCTAGGTGTGGGTGAAGTTTTTTGTTTTTATAATTCTGAATGGGCTTACTCATGGCCACAGACTAGCGAGCTCACCCACGGCCTTGCGCCCCAAGAGCGACCTAGCGCGAGGGCCCTTCGGGCACAGTGTACGAAAAGGGCCTCGGAGATGTGACTTCGCCCACGGCTCGGAAAGTTCACACTACGCAACTGTTTAATCGACTAATCTTGACGTGTTGAGTGATAACATACGCTATACATTTATTACTTTTTACTTTAGTTTTCTGCTGCCTACCTACCGGGAGAAAACATCTATTCTCGATTTAGGTACCTATGTTTCAATCGCCGTTCGTCCTTTTAAAGCTTTTCCTAGTATATCAGTAGTATATACCAATATGGAACACAGGCGACTGTTAATATATAACATTTCCTTTTGATTCCGCGTAAACCTACCGACTGCGCCAGTGATCTGAACAGCAGGAAATTCAAATGAACGTGAATTATTCGCAACAGTGGAAATTGCAAATCAATGCTACTTAATTAGAAATCTGCACTGTTAATTCCAAGTATAGAATTGCAGTTATTTTATGAAGCGATCCTTTGAAACTTGTATAATCGTATTACCAATAAATTATCGATAATAAGATTCATAAAGCAGTGATGCCTTACAAACCTTCGACAAATAAAAACGCAAAGAATTATACTGATGCACCCAGATGCACAACACAAGTTGCTAGGGTTGTCAAGTTGGCATACAGGTACTGATGAAAATACCCCAATTAAAACAAAACATTCGTCCTTCACCCCCCGACCCCCCCCCCCCCTTGACACTTGCGCCCCCGACGCAAGTGTCAGTGAGTTTTCCAAAGTTCACACAGTCGATTGCAGGAGCCAGCGGCGAGACGCAGGTCGTCTGTATGATGTAATTTGTTAAATAGGTAACATTAAATTGTTGTTACAGGCTGTAAAAATGATATTGGGCCGAAGCCGCGCGCGTCAGTTGGCGTCTTTGGCGGTCTAAATTCTGCTCCCTATTGACATTTTTTTTTTATTCATGAACAATGTGACAATTGTATTTGAATACATATAACTACATACTAAGTTCCTTAAACCTAGGTCCTTAAATCTAAGAATTATAAAATCTATAATTCTTATATTTAAGGATTATCTACATAAGCTGCACACCACTGGTATAATTTGTGACATTGACAGGTATTCAAGGCAAGGAGAGACTAATTAGCGAGTGCAGGAGATCGGCAGGTGCGGTGTAAAGTTTTGGTGCTTCGAGTTACAGCGTGGGTGGGTTGACGACTGCCGTCGGGGAAGCCTTACATTGTGCTGTAGATACTTGGGGCAGGATTTAAAATGGTTGAAGGTAAATACTTTACAGAGGATTTTATCAGACTCCGACCACGGTTTATGTTATTTGGGTCATTGATTTAAAAAAAAAAGTGGCTGTGACATACGGACGGACGGACGGACAGACAGACAGACAGACAGACAAGACGAATCCATAAGGGTTCCGTTTTTTGTCATTTGGCTACGGAACCCTAAAAACGTTATCATAGTGGATAACACATATTTAAGTCATATACATATTTACGTAATAATTATATGTATCTGCATCACAATAGTTAATAGTTAAAGGACAATGCATTAAGTAATACACACACAGAAAATGTATAAGTCCGTACATAACGATGGATATGTACAAAGGAGTTAAGTAAAAGTGTAAACTGTATATTTCTAAATCGAAATAGATTGTCCATGGGGCCTGGCATATGTGAAACTGTCACAGACTTATATAAACAGACACCGCAAGCGTTTACGAAGAGTGCAGGGTCAAATAATATGCCGCTTTCATGGCTAATATTTTTTTATGAAAAAGAAATAGTTTATATGGTGTGAAATAAAAACTTAACCTATTATACACCTTATTCTAATACCAAATACCTTGTGCACCTAATAACTAAAATCTGTAGCTAGTCTCGTTTTATTGAAGAGCAAAACACAATAAAATGAAGCAAAACTTAGCTAAATAACATTCGGGAGAAGAGGTAGAAACTGAGATTAAATTATAATTAGACATAATCCGTTTACCTTTATCAAAATTCATGAATTTAATACTTAAATCATAATCTGAGCTTTAACAATTACGTGTTTGCAAAAATGAAGCGAACTTAATAGCTTAATAATAATTAATTCATCTTATTTTAAATGTTGCTATCCACCTTCAATATTATTAGCTATTATATCAACTTTTAATGTGAGTGTGTACTAAATCAAGATGACAATAGTACAAGAAGTAACACTCTTAAATGTCCATCGGTGGACCTTTTTATGCCTTTTGTAATAACTTAATAAGGTCCACCGATGGACGGTTAACAGCGAGGGCGATGATACGTCGACAAACGCCACACCAACCAAACGCCAAAGGAATAGAAAAAATAGTGGAAAAAATGTATAGGGCTGTTTTAAGTTTCGAATGGCCAAGATTTCTATTTAAGGTTTCTTTATTTGTCTATTTCTGGAATATGCAAGAGTTGAAGATAACGTTGAGAGTTTGAGAGAGATGCATATAAAGAACCTTTTACATCTCCAAAATTATTGTATAAATTACCCTATTGAGTTACACAAATATGTATACATCTCATATATTAGTAGTCATTTAGTTTAAGAGTGTTATAATACACATAAGGTATTGGCTGTTGTATTTATAATTACATATATATGTATGTTTTACATGTTACTATTATAATTATGATGTCACTGTAAATGTTGGACCCTTGAGACCTACAAGCAGAACATTATTTTAATTTTGATGTTTTTAGATTCATACCATCGCCCACACTATTAACTGTACATCGGTGGGCCTTATGCCTTTTGTAATAAGGTCCGATGTACAGTTAAGAATATTGCTGTTTGCATGCATGCCCAGGTCCTGTAGGTATATCTGCACTCTAGCCTGCACCTACGAGGGTGGATCAAAAAGTACCCGTGTTTGATGACAAATGGCATTGCTTAGGAAAATTGCTATTACCGTCGTGTAGTTTTACTATTATTGAATAAAAAAAATAAAAATTGACAGGTATCTGGGGTTTAGTTTTTCTAGGCGGCTAATTTTGTGAGACTTTCTTGATTCTCATACTAAATGGAAAAAAGCAGTATCGTTCCGTAATTCGCTTCTTATTTTTGGATGAAAATACATGCGAACAATTAAAAGCTAAGTTAGATGCTGTTTATGGAGGTCTTTCGCCGTCTATTACAAACATGAGATATTGATATAATACATTTACACGAGGTCACACATGTGTTTTTATGAGAACCGCCCAGGACTACCTGCAAACATGGTTACCAACTAGTCATACATAAAAAAGTGTCCGCCCGATGTGTGCCGCGATTGCTCACGGATGAAAACAAGCGGATGCTGGCGATACTGCTGCTAATGTTGAAGGAGTATTTGGGCTTGTTTGAGCGATATTGGCAGGAGTTTTTGCGTCGTGTCGTTATCGTTGATCAAATTTGGTTCCAGGAGACCAAGTAGCAGCCAAAACAATGGATTTTTCCTGACAATTCTGACCCGAAGAAGGAAAAGTCAAAAGAACAGCTGCAAAAGTCAACAAACAGCTGGAAATGTTAAGTTCACGATTTTTTGGAATTTCAAGGGAATAATCCGTATGGACTTTTACTTTTAAGCTAAAATATTACCGTGCAGTCCTAATGTGAGTTATTAGACCATCTCGACAAAAAAAAATAAAGGAGACATGGCCCCATTTGTAAAGAAAAAAGTTTTGTTTCACCACAACAACTCACCAGAACATTCTTCCAGATTTGTCGCCGTCAAATTAAACCAACTACGATGCGAATTGATGTTACACCCACCTTGCTCACCGGATGACTCCCTGCGACTCTTTTCTGTTCCCCAGTATGAAAAAAATGGCTCCGGAGAAAGAAATTCTGGTCAATCGTTTGACGTTCAGAAGAAGCTATCGCCGAGAGAGAGGCATATTTTAGAGAGTTTGACAACTTCTTTTTTTGGAAGAGTTAAATAAGTGGCCGGAAGGTTGGGAAACGTGTAAGGACCTAGAAGGAGATTACGTTAAAAAATATATAATGTTTAAAGTAAAAAAAAAGCGTCTTCGTTTCTAACACGGGTACTTTTTGATCCACCCTCGTACGTCCCACTTTGCTATTCAAACATCAAAGGCGTTTGATCCTTGTAAACCTATTGTACAGATTTTAGCGCGTTGCTTCTGAACACACAATGGAAACTAGTGAAGATTTATTTATTTTCGTGTGTTGTACCGTTGCAAAGGTTCTTCGTCGTTACTCATTACGAAGAACCTTGAGTGTACCGGGAGTGCACCCTGCTCCAGTAGATGTGTTCAGCATTCTAGTGCAGAAGATAGGTACTTACTTGTAGTAGTTGTAATCTAATTGCACAAAAGGCCACGTGCGACTGTATGATACGAGTTGTGGGCGTATGCTTCGAGCCTTAGTCATTTCAGCGTTGTGAATACGAATGTATGTAGCTAACATATTCACTAGCAAGAACCCGCTACGAGTAGGTGGGATCATTTTGTTTTCTATGTCCGACTAATCGGCTATTCTTCTCTATAGGACGCATTTTCCATGCGAGATTCATGAAATTTTATGAGCAAGCTTGATACGAGTACTTACCTAATTAAAGAAAATAAAACTCCCGCGGGAACAATATAGGCTTTTGTCTTTTAGTACATCTGCATGAAATAAGATCTTTGAAGTTTAATTTTTAACTATAGTTTTGAACATTATTTTATTTGATCTTTCTACATATAATAACCAATGGGATGTAAGGGAGAACAAATATCACCTCAGAGCTCCCACCAACCTCACCTGCTCGTGGTGCATCCTGCCGGACAACAGACGAGGCTCTGGACCGACTGATGGCGGTATAACCATTTGTAAACAAGCGTAGCAAAATCCAACAGACCAGTGTCGGGCAGCAGCGACACTGGTGCGATATGTTACGCTCTGCGATCGCCAACCCGCCTGCCCAGCGTGGCGATTATGGGCAAAGCCTCCATGGAAGCACACCAAAAACCACGGCCCCCAGTTCCCGGTCGCCCTGTCGTCCGGGACCACGGCGGCGGTCTCGGTAACGGTAGGGTAGGGGGTGCGAAGAATCGCCGGGTGACGGAAGGCCGCCACAAACAACTGACCTTGGCGACGTACAACGGACGCACGCTACGGCTGGATGAGCACCTGGCACAACTCGAAGAAGAACTCGGAAGGATAAGGTGGCACATTCTGGGATTATGCGAAGTCCGAAGACAGGGGGAGGACACAGTAACCCTCGAATCGGGTCACCTTATGTACTTTCGAGAGGGAGACCAGCTATCCCAAGGTGGCGTAGGGTTTCTGGTAAACAAAGCCCTCTGTGACAACGTCGTGGAAATGTCGAGTGTGTCGAGCAGGGTTGCGTACCTCGTAATTAAGCTCAATGAGAGATACAGCCTCAAGGTGGTACAGGTTTACGCACCGACCTCGACACACACGGACGAAGAAGTGGAAGATATGTACGATGACATATCGAAGGCCCTACATCGCACCACCAAGGCCCACTTCAACGTTGTCATGGGTGATTTCAACGCTAAAGTGGGAGTACAGAATTGCAGCGAGTCGGTAGTAGGATCCCATGGTTTTGGTAGCCGGAATCATAGGGGGCAAATGCTTGTCAACTTCCTCGAGAGAGAGGGGCTTTTCTTGATGAATTCGTTCTTCAAGAAAAAGTCCCAAAGGAAGTGGACATGGCGGAGCCCCGATACTATGACAAAAAACGAGATCGACTTCATCATAACCGACAAAAAGCATATATTCAGAGACGTCTCAGTGATCAACAGGTTTAACACCGGTAGTGATCACCGACTTGTTAGAGGCTCTCTGAATATCAATTATAAGCTCGAACGTGTCCGTTTGATGAAGTCCAGGCTCCGACCTAGCCTGCTCCAAACCATGGTAGGATCTGAAGCATTCCAGTCAAACCTGGAGAACCGATTCGCTGCCGTGGAAAGCACAAATGCCGTTGATATAAACCAGACCCTCAAAAATGTGGTTGGAATCCTCAGGGATGAAGGTACGAGATTTTGCGAAGTACGGCGTAAAGCCGGGAGGTCGAAGCTTTCGGAGGAAACCCTCAGGCTTATGAAGGTACGACGGGAAGACCCACCTGCCACTTCGTCACAGCGACGGGCTCTAAACAAGAGGATTGGCAAACTAGTACGACGTGACCTCCGGTGCGCCAATACACGCTTCATTGAGCAAGCGATTGAGCAGAATCGGGGGTCAAAAGTTTTTGTCCAGTCCCTTGGAAGAAGCCACCTGACGAAGCTGACCACAACCGGTGGGGCTGTTGTATCGTCCCGGTCGGGGATTCTCTCTGAAATCGAATCCTTCTATGGCCAGCTATACGCTTCGCATGCATCTCAACCAGATTCCGAAAATGAGGATTCGAGAGCCACATTAATCCGCCACTTTACCGAAGACTTGCCAGAAATCAGCACTGACGAAATCGAGATGGCCCTCAGACAGCTTAAAAATGGAAGAGCCCCAGGCGAGGACGGCGTCACAACTGAGCTTCTGAAAGCGGGAGGCAAACCTGCACTGAAGGAGCTCCAGAACATCTTTAACGCCGTTCTCTTCGATGGGAGAACTCCAGAGGTGTGGAGTAGGAGTGTTGTCGTGCTGTTCTTCAAAAAGGGAAATAAGTCCCTATTGAAGAACTACCGACCTATTTCGCTCCTAAGCCACATCTACAAGCTGTTTTCGAGGGTCATCACGAACCGCCTAGCACGAAGACTCGACGAATTTCAGCCACCGGAGCAGGCCGGATTTCGAGGAGGATACGGCACCATAGACCACATCTTCACAGTGCGGCAGATCATACAGAAGACTGAAGAGTATAATCGGCCCCTGTGCTTAGCATTTGTGGACTATGAGAAAGCCTTTGACTCCATTGAAATCTGGGCTGTTCTGGATTCCCTGCAGCGATGCCAAGTCGACTGGCGATATATCCAAGTGTTGAGATGTCTGTACAACGCAGCTACCATGGCCGTCCAAGTCCAAAACCAGCAGACTAAGCCTATCCCCATGCATCGTGGTGTGAGACAAGGGGATGTGATATCCCCCAAATTGTTCACAAATGCTTTGGAGGATATGTTTAAAACGCTCGACTGGAAGGAACATGGTATTAACATTAATGGCGAATACATCTCACACTTGCGATTTGCCGACGACATCGTTATAATGGCTGAGACGTTGCAGGATTTAGAGCATATGCTGACCGGTCTAGCTGATTCTTCTCAACGCATAGGTCTCCGGATGAATTTGGACAAAACGAAAGTTATGTTCAACGAACGTGTTGCTCCGGGACCTATTGCAGTACAAGGGGCTGTTCTCGAGGTTGTTCAGGAATACGTCTACCTCGGGCAAATACTGCAGTTAGGACGGAACAACTTCGAGAAAGAGTCGAATAGAAGGATACAGCTGGGCTGGGCAGCATATGGGAAGCTGCGTCGAGTCTTCACGTCGTCAATCCCACAGAGTCTGAAGACAAAAGTCTTCAATCAGTGCGTCCTGCCCGTGATGACATACGGAGCCGAAACGTGGACACTCACGGTAGGACTGGTTCATAAATTCAAAGTCGCTCAGCGAGCTATGGAAAGGGCTATGCTCGGAGTCTCTCTGAGGGATCGTATTCGAAATGAAGTCATCCGTCAGAGAACTAAAGTCGTCGACATAGCCCACCGGATTAGCAAGCTGAAGTGGCAGTGGGCCGGTCATATTAGCCGTAGAACCGATAACCGTTGGGGTAGACGAGTTCTCGAGTGGAGACCGCGCATCGGAAAGCGTAGCGTAGGACGCCCTCAGACTAGATGGAGCGATGACCTTCGCAAGGCGGCTGGCAAGAGCTGGATCAGAGTTGCCGCAAATCGTGCTCAATGGCGTGCAATAGGAGAGGCCTATGTCCAGCAGTGGACGAGAGTAGGCTGATGATGATGATGATGATATAATAACCAATGCCACATAAAATAAAATATAGGGTACATCGCCAATTATTAGCCAGTTTTCAATTACTGGCCACCTATACTAAAATGAATTCTGTGTATAGGTGAATAGAACTCATTTTTGTAAGAGGCGGCCAGTTATTGAACGAGTGGGTTGTGGATAAATTTCAGTTACTGGCCATTTTCCTTATACTGAAAATGAGTTTTATTTATCTGTAAATAGAATTCATTTTTGGAATAGGTGGCCAGTAATTGAAAACTGGCTAATAATTGGATTTTCGTACCTTATATACTAAAATGAACTTTGTTCACCTATAAATAGAAATCAAATTAAGTGGCCAGTAATTGGGGGGTGGCTAGTAATTGGCGATGTACCCTATAATACAAGTAAAAGGAGATGCTAACATAAAAAATCGCTTTCATCGTCTCAAAAGATTTTATTCCTAGAAATGGTTTATAAATATTCTGTTTTTAATCCCACAGCTCACGGTAAGCTCAGTGAGGCTTGTACATTCGCCATCAGATATATCGGAGCAGGCGAGGTGACCAAAAATATCTGAACACGCACTCTATTGAACTCCTTGACAATAGAGGCGTGTTCAGATATTTGTGAGCACCATGGCCGCCCCGACATATCGGATGGCAATTCAAAACTGTAACTATTTCGAGCTCTGTTACGCCTCAGATACTTCAAGAAGTGGAGCCACCGAGATTTTTGATGTAAATTTTTAGGGGGGGGGGGCTCTCAACTTGATCTTGATATCTGTATCATTTAAGCTACTAGGTCAAGTTTGGTATCGTTTCCGTATAAATCGGGGGTGCCGAATTCAATTCTGATATCATAATGACACCATTCCGAAGTAAAAACCTAAAAATATAAAAAAAATACTTTTTTTTTAATTCCTCTTCACGCTTAAACTGCTGAACCAATTTAGTTAAAATTTGGTACAGAGATAGTTTGAGTCCCAGGGAATAACATAGCATACTTTTAATCTCAATAATTTAACCTTTTTATCCTCTGAGCAAACACAACTAAAATACTAATAGGCTTAAATCTAATACTAGTGGCTCTGTCAGCTGTATACTGATGTAATGTATACTATAAGCTCAAAAATTTAATACATACTTCATTCACAATGGTTTTAAATATTATATTATATTATATTATTATATGTAAATGCACAGGCAGCTTAAAGCTGATACGTGCACATCAATGTCCACTTGTGTTTTGTAGTCTACGAAAGTGTTCATCGAGTTTGTTTTTAAAAGAGTTTATCGAAGGTGCACTGATCACTGACTGAAATGCCATAAACTTTACTGGCGGTTAAGTCCTTTACGTCAATTTCCACCATTTTGATCTTTTTCCAAAAAACTAATCGACAGAAAAGTTATACCTAACTACCGAACCTGCTCACAAAGTTTCACGAGAATCGGTTGAGAAATGGGACCTGCAGAGGAGCACATCAGGACATACGAAAGCATTTTTGCCCAAGCTGAAACGGAGATCTTCGCTAACAATCGGTCAAATAATCTGGCTGTTTAGAATTGTGTAGCCCTGATGTATTGAATTCTACAATTCATAGTCAAACGGAAATATAATTTGTATAAAGCTAATGAAATGGCTCCAAGTTGACGCATTCAATCGTCACAGAATTATACGAGTAGGAAACATTTCTCTGATTTATGTTATTATATGTTCACTCTAGAACACATCAAGCAGAGCCTGCGGAATTACAAAACACGACTGCATTCTGATTCCCAATAGGTATTGTATATGCGCTGTGACAATGAGGTGACAATAGTGATTCATGTTTAGAGCTGAGCATGCCGCTCGCCTCACAACTAACAATAAGATCTGACATTTCTTATACCTTATAATTTGTAATAAATAAGGTATTACCTGCTGGTAAGGTATTCACTGCTGGCAGCAGTGAATAGTCAGTGTTACAATATGTGTATAAACTAAATATACAAATGTGGTCATAATTTATAAATTTTATAATATTAATAACAAAATTACACTAAATTAGAACTAAAAACTAATACTTAAATACGTCTAAAAAGTTTGGCCCCTTTGGTATGGTGGAGGATGCTGGCAGCATTTCTCGGCCGTATTGCGATGCTAATTAGTACGTTCCGCGAGAAAGCTGTCAGCTCTTCGGTCATCAGTGTAGTCGACTAATCCTTTGGATAACTCTTTGATTTTTTTTGTCTATTCAGTATACGGATGTTTTGAAAATGGCGGACCCGTGAAGTCGATCTAGATTTGTTAGGTATAGCCGGCTAGCTAGTGCGGTAAAAGAAAACCAGGTTCTTTACAGTAAACAATATAATATGAAAATATGTACAATAAAATAAACTAATTTCTGTCAGTACTTGAACCTAAACCAAATAAATATTGTCACTGGCCTTAACGTTCTTGAATCCCATGCATTCTTAGTCGAACCGTACGATCAACTGTGGCTGCGGGTGCAGGAATCAGCTTTGGCAACGTAGGCTCCACGCAGCAAGGTCCACAGAGAGAAAAGCTTCAGCAGCAATTATTCAAATAATAAGCAGCAACAGTAGTAGCTCTTCAATTTAAAAGGTAGAAGAAAGGGCTGCATTAGTGGCAGCCCTAGTATTAAACTTTATCACTAATTATAACCATGTAGTCGCATTAAAATAATAATTCCAGAATTGTGCTAAATCCGACAACATTTCCAAAGGAAATTTTACGAAGAAAAAACAAAAGACGGCGAAACCCTTAGTTTTTTTATTTCCAACCGGCCAGTGCGCGCGGTGGCTGTACATGCAGGTTTGCCATGTTACATCCCAAGTAACATTTTAGTCCTATAATTTTAGTTTTTATCGCTAAAAGCTTGTATAGACGTCGTATTAAGGTTCCAGAGGTGACCACCTGTTGTATAAAAGCGTTTGGCAACACCTTTTTGCTCTATAGGCTTATACAGCTAATATATTCTATAAACAATTGATGTAAAGGTTTACATCATCATTTTATAGAGCCGTTATAGGCGTGTACTATGACAGGTTCAAATATAACCACTATAGAGCAATATTACTGTATAATAGTCTTTGGAATCACTTTTATGCAACAAATTTGCACTATTAAGGGTCCTCTGCAAGCCACTATAGTTTTGTGTTTTAACAGTGACAAAAACCCAACTATACAACGATTTTAGGATATAGTGGCTTTAGAGATCACTGCTATAGTACATAATACTTTAGTAGTTTGCTCTATTAAAGTTCCCTGCAAGCCGCTATAGTTCTGTGTTTTAACAGTGACAAAAACCCAACTATACTACGATTTTAGGATATAGTGGCTTTAGAGATCACTGCTATAGTACATAATACTTTGTAGTTTGCGCTATTAAGGTTCCCTGCAAGCCGCTATAGTTTTGTGTTTTAACAGTGACAAAAACCCAACTATACAACGATTTTAGGATATAGTAGCTTTAAAGATCACTGCTATAGTACATAATACTTTAGTAGTTTGTGCTATTAAGGTTTCCTGGAAGCCGCTATAGTTTTGTGTTTTAACAGTGACGAAAATCCAACTGTACAACAATTTTAGGATATAGTGACTTTAGAGATCACTGCTATAGTACATAATACTTTAGTAGTTTGCGCTATTAAGGTTCCCTGCAAGCCGCTATAGCTTTGTGTTTTAACAGTGACAAAAACCCAACTATACAACGATTTTAGGATATAGTGGCTTTAGAGATCACTGCTATAGTACATAATACTTTAGTAGTTTGCGCTATTAAGATTCCCTGCTAGCCGCTATAGTTTTGTGTTTTAACAGTGACAAAAACCCATCTATACAACGATTTCAGGATATAGTGGCTTTAGAGATCACTGTTATAGTACATAATACTTTAGTAGTCATATGAACACTATTATACAACTCTTTTGCTCTGTAGTAGCGTTTTTGGGACATATTTTTATAGCATTAAAAATCGCTTTCGTAGTTTTTAAATCCCTATTATATCTCATCGCTGTAAACGTCACAATGACTCTTTTATATCACAAAACTGTTGTATAGTGGTTTTTCTTTTTTCTTTTAAAAGACAACAACGTTATAGCTGAGTTTTTATGTCTTTTATAAACCGAGTTAGATACATAAAGGTAGAAACCGACTACTTGTAAATGATAAATTTGATCTGTAATGGCTACTTATATCTTGCTTATATAAGTTCAGGCCTAAGCCACATAATGTGGTTCCGTACAAAATATTTTTATATTAATGAATTGATAAAAAAAGACCCCAGTGATATTAGTGATTGTAGTTCAGATTTATCATCAATGCTTTAATACAAGCATATAATCGTGACGGTTTTGATATTTATCGCCATCCATTATTAGCACATTTTTTTACCAATAACACTGAAAAAGAAAACAACAGTAATAACTACATCTTAATTAAAAAAAAATCCTACGTCTTTCTAAAGAGTTTGTTGGTGTAACTGGGTCACAGCAAAATTCTTTTGGAACCCTAATTTTAATCATGATGGCGGTGAATATTTCGTCGTAAGTTCTATAGTTAGCCTATAAAAGCGTCGGATTTACTTCTTGGCTGTATAGTAGTAAATATGGTGAATATCATAATATTTTATTAAATTATTTTATTAAAATCATAAATAAATCGAGGGGGCATTTAAAATTCCTCATTAACCTAATACTATTCTAACGGTAAAACTTCCGTCCCATATACTTTTTGCGCTAAGGACCGAATTATTCGACATCTAAATGACGCATATTAATATAGTCTTTACTTGTCACCATTTTACTTAGTACTTACCGTTTTTGTGAAGTAAACACACAACAAAACCACTCACAACAGTTGATGGAAAACTTGATAGCAAATTGCGTAGTAAAGGAACTATAAATTCTACAATAGTATAAAAAAAGCACTATAATAGAATTTCAAATACTACTATAGTATAAAACAAGCACTATAATGGAATCTCAAATGCTACTATAGTATAAATTGACACTATAATGGCGTTTCTGACAACAAATTAGAACAAGAATCATGCATTATATCACTTTTATAGACCTAAAACGTCACGACTGACACTGCTACAGGTCTACTATATCACTGAATGGCACTAAAGATGCGCCATTTTGGCTTTATACAACCTTCATAGGTCTTTTATAGGACCTTAAGTGGTATTTAGGAAACGTTCTATCGACTGCTATAGTACCACAAATTGTTACTTGGGATATATAGTACTTAGAAGTAAAAAGTCAGTAATATTGTTATACAAGAGTAGACCAATATTAACGATGGCCTACAATGCACGTTAATCACGTAATCACCTCTAGAGTTACAAGGTCCACAGCGATGTTTCGAGATAATTATTCACGGGAATACGACCCGCAGTGTGCCGGGTAATTTGTGCTAAAAATAAATATACTGCTGAAAAATACGGGACGCTTTTATTAATCTATGAGGGCGTCCGCTGCCTGGAGCGGGTGAGCGTGTTAGTGAAAAATAGTAGGCGCGACGACGGATTTTGCCCGCGCAATGGCATCCGCGTGCGTGCGTGCGCCCGCTCCGTGTACCCGCACCAGCAGCGGACGCCCTGAAAGATGATGGTGGCGATGGTGCGGCTAGTGAACATGAAGTACCAGACATCTATATGTATATGTTACGTAAATGTTCATGGCAAATAGAGACCCGTAAATCATTCCCAGCAGGCGTAGAGCCTATTGTAAATACAGTGGAGCATGTTTGTTATGGTGTTGAAATTTGGCTGAGCAAAAGATTGGGCTATTGCCGAGAGGTCCGGACACCAGCCATAACAATGCTTACACACGTTATCGAAACAGGTGGTGACAAGCCGCTGACTGGATGGTCCCCTGAAACTGCCGCGGCATGCTGCCGTCGTAAAGACAACCAGGAGCAAGACCGGTGCGAGCAACTCAATCCAATATCATTTTTAAATATTTAATTGTTATACAGATCAAATTTTATGTTACTAATTTCACAATAAGGTCGTCTAACATTAATTAAAATTGTATAAAAAATACAAGTTGGCAATGGATATGATCCAACGTTTCACCCATAATACAAAACAGTTTAAGTATACATATATCCATGTATTGTTTGCGTTTGTCGTCAAATAGATGATATATGTATATAAAAAAAAATACAAGTTATACTTAGTCAAGAATGTTAATGTTCACATCCGACCTTATGTATATAATTAACTTGGACTGTCCAGTCTCGTATATAAATAGACAGACTAGTTTCATGCAATATTTTGTAAACCTTCATCGAAGCGTATAATTTATTCCACGGTTACGATTAACCGAGAGTGTTCGGCGAATTTGCGCGTTAACCGGTTGACTACCATTGTTCACACTGTTTAACTAATAATTCGACTATTATTAATGGTATAAGGTACAGCAATGGTTAGCCCCCTCTGAATTCAAATGTAACCGCTTTCGGATGAACGAAACGCCTGGCATCCATTGGCTGGTTGGGTGGACGGTGGACGACATTCGAAAGATTGCGGATCAATTCTGGATGGGCTTCGCTCAGGTGGCGTACTATAGAAGAGAGGCCTTTGCTCACGATAATGGGCTGACATGATCATGATGATGTGATGAATTACAATGGGATAGTCGACCATAAAGCTTGAACACGCCAAAACGTGGGCACACATTTTTGCTTATACATTTTGGAAAGGGTGGTTAAATTTTATTACTTTACTTAAATTAAAATCGCTATAGTATGAGGAATATATGATACCACAATAGTTGTCAATTGTATGATTCGTTTTCATGATAACGAGCTTTAAACAATAACTGAGCGAAATCACTTTGCACCAATAGAATTGGAAAAGTCGATTAGGCTAAAGAACCTTGTGAAAATGTTAATATATCGAGGATCGATTAGTTTTTGTGTTTTTGAAATGTTGCGGAGACGTCAATGAATGGAAAGACAACCAGAAAGCAGAATAACACGAGATACAAATGAGAAAAAAAAAGAAACTAGGAAAATACAGCGTTCTTACATAAAGACCGAAACCAAATTTTTCTTATGTTGCAAAAAACGTACAAATATCTCAAATTTATGTACAAAAAGAGAAGTCAAGTTAAATTAAGAGCTAGCAAGAGCTTATCTGCTCCCAAAATAGTGGTGCTAAATGAAATTTGTATGCAAAATGTAGGATATTAAAACGTTTGATCATTTTTAACGTATTTGAGCGTGTTAGGTGTTAGACGATGGTTCTATAGAAATACATACTTCAAGCAATACACAAAATAAAAAGTTTGACTTGTATGAGTTGCTAATACATTCCCGAAGATTGCAAGATAAAAATAATGCTAAGTATCCCCATTATTTATTGGTTGAGCCAGCTACTTGTGATTGCATCAAGCGACGCCGTTAATTCACATAAGGGACATTGACTATAGAAATGTATGCAAGAAACATTTGCGAAAATGACCTAAACCTATTTTAAAGAAGCCACAGCTCACAGTTACTATTTTGGTAGCATTCATCGTGTTGTCATTACACTATAACAGTGACGAAGGGGTATTAACATGATGGACATGCTGACAATGCCAAAAGGGTACTTTTGGCGGATGGTAATAAATGAAGGCGGATGGCAATGGACTGGGCCCATATCAATGAATATTTGAAAAAGACACCCGTTAAAGTTATATTATCAACTTATCCGCAAATAACTCTGGCTTGGACTACTTAAGCATACAGTAATCATGTCGTGCAAAGTGCCTGTGTCCTGGTCATCACGAAGTCTGTGACATGTCAAATCCTGAGGCTGAAATGATAGTCTAGTATATTAGCATGATAAACTATAATATTTTCAATTATATTCAATATATATTTCGCTCCATTAGACCTTTATTTTCTATTTATTTGTAATTTTATGTGCCCACGTTTTGGCGTGTTCAAGCTTTATCTACCATATTATTAGTTCTATGTGCTTACGGTGTCTTAGTAAAAACGGCTACTTGGACTATTGTTTGATCATTTGAGCAAGCTCGGTTTTTTGGATGCTGTGAAGAGTCAACTCGACAATGATGTAACCGTGTGTCACACCCGGATTTTTATATTTGTTTTTCTTTTAACCATGAGTTTCATGGCTATCGTAGGTAGTATTGTCTGTGGATTTCAGCCGTTACCTCAGACCCTCAGCGCTCCGCGCATTCTATTGAAAACCTTACCTTAGGCGCATGGCACACTGCTGATACTGCACTTGCGAATCGGATGCAGTGTGCTATGAGCCTAATGCACAATGTGCTGCATGACCCGGATGACATAGTGAACATTCTACCCATCACCCAAAAAGCCTTGTCTACGAACAAACGTGCTAATCTACAGCCAATCATAATGATTTATTATTGTGACCCTTCGAGGGCCGCCATCTTACTCGCCCATGACTCATTATGCTGAGTCACATAAGCCACATATTGATACTATCGGGTCGTATCAATACAATACTCGTATATCCACAACTTATAAGGATTGTGTTTATTATTTTTGCACATACCTAAGTCACATATCCAACATACTTATGGAATTACTCACTTGTGTACGAAGAGTCTAAGGGAAAAATCATGAGCCTGTTTTTTCCACAGATTTATTAGATTGACGCTTACGCTTAAGAATGCGTCGACCGTCCAGTGGCGCCTCCATTGGGGGAATTGGGTTAGTTTATGTATAAATCAGTATAATATTACTATTGTTGTCCTACTGATTTCCCAACAATTCGTCTTTGTCACATAAACTGAAAAAGATATCAATGATATCATACGGATAAAAGTGACCATCAAGTCCACCGGTCCACCGGGCATTGTCACTTAGTTTTAATTTCTTACTTATTTTACCAGTTTATCACCTAAACGGAAAAACCATTTTGCCCTTAGTTAGGTCAAAGGCCTGTACACACCGGCTGCGTGTACGTGACATGTACGTGCGCGTGCGGCTTTGTAGTATACAGATCCTTATGAGAGACGGCACACCGCTTGCGAGACGTCGTGACTCCAACATTTTAGCGCACGCGCACTTGCACGTCACGCACACGCAAGCCGGTGTGCACAGGCCTCAAGCAGGACCCTTATTCACCCCTTGCCTACGGAGCCCTTACAAGACAAAATGTCCACTCACCGACACATGTCCGAAAGTTGAGGCCGACGAGTTGCTTGAGCGATATAGGCCTCGAGAGTCGTATGTAGGAGCTGCCGTTGAAATAAGCCTCGGGCCTCTCGGAGGGGCCGAGCGGGTTCGCGGCCTGAGCTCCCACCCAGAGCAGGAGGCTGAACCCTGTAACAAATTATTATATGGTTAGTATACATTATAGAGGTGTAGAAAGAGAATCATAACAGACCTTCTAGCGCGACTCCATTGCATATCTAGCGCGACTTCAAGTATGGACTCGCGCGAGAACGCAACTCCGCCAGGTATCAGATAAGTTGTAGTTAGTTATCTTAAGTTAAGCAAGTACATATAAAAATTCAATTTTTAATACCCACTGTGTTATAATGAATCATGAATTAGCACTGACTAGCAATGTACAAATTGCAGAAATTGCAGAAATGTTCTCGGAAATTTCAGAGAAATTACATGAAGAAACTTGGAAGTTTTTTGTGAGAATGTTCCCATGAGAACTTTAACGTTTTATGTAATATATAATATTACACGCCACATAACAGTAAAGCGGGCAGGCGAAATATTGGCATGTGTCTACGTCGGTCTTGACACGATTAGATTGTTTATTAAATTTAAGTTCCAGAGAATATTCTTCATAGAAGTTTCGCAACTTAAGAAACTTCTCCTCGGTATATTGTAAGAGTAAGTATAAACTATAATAAATATAAAGGATGTTTCCATTAAAACCTAGAGTCTAGCCAAGCTAACACTACTTGGCATTTGCAATATTATCAAATTTCTTACTTCCCACTTTAGACGGACCGAATTGTACCCAATTACCCATATAATTATCATAAAGATGGGTAAGTACGTACAGCCAGCATAAGGGCGATGCACCACTCGCCGCCCGGTTCCGTATGTAAATATAGTTATCGGTAGACAGGTGCCAGATCGACAGGTGATCTCAACTATCTCAAGGCCGGGCTGTGGCCTTTTCTTGTGAGCTTTACCGTTATTATACCACACTTTATAAAATTGAGTCTGGGTTAGTCGGTACTGACCCTACCATTACGAAGCCGATGGTCATGGGTTCGAATACCGGTAATGGCATTTATTTGTGTGAAGAGCACAGATTGTTTTGTATAATATCAATCATATATATAAAATTGAAAAACCAGAACGGGATAAAAAACGAGCGAAGAAGAGAGATGGCGCCTTACAAATTTCTAAAAAAGTTTTTGACACGTATCTCGAATACAACGCACGTATGATAAGAAAAAACTGTTTAAATCTATTATCTACATATGGGAATAAAACTAGAATATAAAAACTATCGCTTTCTATGCGTATTTAATTTACAATAAGTAAAAGAAATTTTCATAACAATCTTGATTTTACGATATTCGCCCATTTTCGGCAACTCTCGGTTGTTTTCGTTTGGCGGTGCTACAGCCTAGACCAAATTATCCGTAAGTTAGTAACTTAAATTATGTTTGTCATGTTGGTATACAGGTATTTCTGAGTTTTTTTACACGAAGTAAAATAAAAAGTGCTGTCAACCTCAACCTTAGTCTATAGAGCCCATACGAGTGATTTATGTCATATATGACTTATCATTCTTATCAATCAAAGTAATTACTATATTATTGTTATCAATTTGTATTTTGTTGTTTTAAATTTATTTTTGAGTTATATTATTCAGATTGACTTTCACGGCTTCGGCAAACATTGCCATTCGTCCGGGGAACGGGCTAAGAATGCTGAGATGGGCCAAAAATACAAAGTTGATAGTAAGTTATGTAGGTAGATTAAAGTGCATGTTCAGATATTATTGAGCGACCTGATAAAAATAAGCAAATATACAGTCAGCAGTCAGCCAAATATCGTAATATAATTTTGTTGCCATAGAAATAAGGATGTGGTCCGATATAGTGGCGAAATATTGAGAGACAAAAGCGGCTAAATTCAGTGGTGGCTCGGACACTTAGAGAGAATGGGAGAGGATCGTGCCGTGAAGAGAGCGCAGGTACTTGGGACAACAAAATGGGAGACGCCCGAGTGGGCGTCCTAGGTACCGCTGAAACGACGTAGTTGCTCAAGCTCGGCCATGGCGACTGGCGAGAGCTATCGCAAGACCGAGAGGACTAGACTACCTATTTGTATGAAAAGGCGATTTAAGGGCGGTGGTCGTCCATATTCGTTTTAAGGCGAAAATTAATCTAATGAACGTTTTTGCAACTAGGCTTATAAGAACAAATAATAATTTTATCTTGAAACAAGTTTTAAATAAATACGTGTAGATGAAAAAATACAATCTTGCCTTTTATCAAATCACATCATTTTTTGACAAATTTGCGAATTGAGTTATCCAAATAACGGCTACAAATAAGAAATCCCTATTACAGTTTTAAACCATGGCAGGGTTGAATACATAATAATGTCGGTATTTAAGTAAACATAAAACGAACTCTTTATTTCATTTACGCGAGCGGAGCTGCGGGCCCGTCTAGTATCATATAATTTTATTGTTGCCCGATGACCCTCAACACAGGCCTTCTTGAGTTTAATAAGAGCCGTCCGACACTTCAGTTTTTAATAGAAAGCATCACGTGATTTTTTTCACCTGTCGTAGAAAATGAAATGTCGGACGCGTGCAATTGTTAAAACTTTACATTTAATAATGGTAAAATACATTGACTGAGAGGGTACTCAAAAACCTCACCAGTAGCAGGCCTATGGAACTCTCCGCGCGAGGTCGGAGTTATGCCTACGAATCTGCTCCCGTTCACGGTAGAAAAGCAAGCCAGTTGGTTGCCACACGCGCTCATGTACGCACGTCACTGCGCGCCGCACTGTCAATTTTTACGATAGTTACAAGTAGGTAGTAGGTACCTACTATTGAATTAAACATGTAATGTTTATTATGTATGACAAATGTATAACTTTAGATATCTATTTGAAATAGGTAGCAAATTTTTAATCTATTTTGGTAAATGTTTATTTTAATGACAGTATTAAGTTAACTTTACACCGGAAAGTGCCTACTCATTTTTGCTCTGATTAACTTATAATTAATTACCTGTATTCATGTGTTTCTATTATTTTTCTTTATTGTGTAAAATTAATCTTTATCTGGTTTTAAATTACACGAAGTTTTAAAACTAATTCTTGCTGGGATTTTTGCACAGTTTATAAAACGGCGGTTACTGCAGGGACATATGACCTTTTAAAATGACTATTTCGCAAACACTAACGCTAAATTGGAATATTAGGTATAATTTAAGATTTAGCTTTCCTTTTATTTCAATCCGCTGTTTAAGTAGGTATTTATTTATCATTTCAAAGCGTCAGCAACCCTAGCGTTGTGCCGGTGCGCGCGGTGCGGGGAGCGGCGCGTTGAAGGTCACTCCATTGTATTTTTGTGTAGGTATCAAAACGGTAGGTAGTTGCGTTTTGTTTGAGAGATAAGTATCTGTTCGTAAGAACTATTATATAATCTGTGCCAGTAGCCTTATACCACGACTGCCTTAGCAGTGTCAAACTGACATATTTACACCTCACTCGCACTAATATGCTAGTACGAGCGAGATGCATAGAAAGTAAGTTACACATACGATTAGCGAATACATTACCAGCACCCTGGTCAGCTGTAATTGTCAGTGTCACACTGGTGGTATACGAGTACATCAACCTACATTTCATAAATTGTAAAAAAAAAGCTAGTCTAGACGCTAGACTAGACCTATTTCGCCTCAAGTCGTTACGGTAATCTTAATCGTGGAGCCATTGCATGTTCTTAACAATAACAAAAACTGACTACTGGTGATCCTTATGTGGTTGTAATAAGGTTCCCAATTGATCAAAACAGTCGCTGTTGGTATGACCGGGTCACAGCGGTATACTGCTGGTATATTGCATACAGCACGCTAACCGCAACGGTGGGTTTAAAGTTTAACCTCCTTTTTTGGACCACGGTTGGAAATTAGTATTGCATTACTTACATTAATAGTATTTTGTGCAACAGGTACACAAATGTGCAAGTGTTCTTATACTAGCGACCCGCCCCGGATTCGCACGAAAACCTTAACAAAATATGTATATTCCTAAACCTTCCTAAAGAATCAATCTATTGCTAGGTGCCAGCGGTTTTCTGTGATAGGTGCAAGCGGCATGAAAGTCCGTTAAGAAGTTTTTGAGTTTATTGCGAACATAGGTAAGTGGTAAGTACATGTAAACAAACAGACGCGGCGGGGATAAAACAAATTCCTCCATCGGGTGGGGGTAGCAATGCACGCACGAGAACTTTCCAAAGTTGCGAAACTTTCCACATGAGAATTTCTCGGTCACTTCTGAGAATGTTCTCGAGAACGAGAATTTATTTATTTATCGTAGTTTATACCATGAATATTCACGATAGTTTAGGTGTAGTATCCTTACCCCCAGAAAATCCCGACTTTTGGTCTACCGCTTCCGGTCAGAAAAATGTATGACGGCCCGGCCAAACGGTCAGACCTAGGTGGGGGGTGCTCGACCAAATGTCATAGAGGGACCCTGGCACCGTGGGCGACTTTGTTTTATAAAGTGTACCCAGTGCTTCAGTAGGTATACTATTATACACTTCAAGCCCCGCCGTGCAGCGGTTAGCGGAGGTTTAGTATTTCATTGTAACTTGGCTTATCACTAGCGCACTAGGTGAGAAACAAGGGCACTAGGTACCTTCTAGACGACCTAGATCTTGGTATAAAAAACATTAAAAACTTATAAGTCTTGGCCCCACGATAGAATGTACCAAAACGTTTGTAATTTATTTGATAGTAATACAAAGTGCCCGCAATCTTGCCTAGTGCCTCTGTTGAGCTGCTGTAGTGCATTCCACCGATATTGAATCGATTTGCGGCGATAGCGAATGTGTGAATGATTGTAGGCATGTTGCTCAGACACGTTTAAGACGACGACGACGTGTTTCTCCAATAGCGACCTTACTTTCTATGCATGAAGATACAATTTAATAATAGTACATTATTGTCGAGGCTCGGAAGTAGCTACTTGCAGGCTGAGGATTCGTTTTAAACGGACGACCTTGGGAGTCCGTTTAATTGAATCCGAAGCCAGCAAGTAGCCTTCCAGCCGAGTCATATATAGTGCTTTTCTCAAAAATGGTGCAAGAAATATAAATATCATAGAAATATTTTACAAAAGCAACGTTCTTACGTATATATTTTCACAGAAAAAAGCCCTTGCCGCCTTTTTATTTTTTTTAATAAAAAAATAGAAGTGTATTTTTCTGCCGAAAATACGCCAACCTATTTGAGACACCTAAATAGTCGCGGTACTAATCATCTGTTTGGCTGTTTAATGGGCCTGTGCCTTCATTTGATATGGCCATTTCAACTTTTAAAAAGTTTGGAACTCGACAAATAATGGAATTTGTATGCAACATTGCAGTCCCAAAATCGAGACTGCAAATGTTATTAACTTTTTAATTTTTGAGTGACCATAAACTACGCGCTTCGCGACCTATTTTTTAGACGGCAAAGTCGACTTTGCCGTCCATTTTTGAGAAAAATTGTTTTGTGATTTCCTGACTTACAGTTAGTATTTAAATATACGAAATATTATGATACAATACGATCAGGTGTTGTGGTTAACTGTAAAATTCAAAATTTTTGGGACTTGAATCTGATTTAAAGACAATATAATTATTATCAAGGGGAAAATAAACAAAACCGTCAAAAGTGATAATAGCCCTAATGATAGCCAACCTCCGCCAGGAGACGGCGCCATAAAAAGAAGAAGAAAATAAGTAGTTTGCCGAGTTTATTACTGAATATTTTGATGACAATTTAACAAATTCTAACTGTAACGACTTGACATTTAACTAATTTTTACTATTTAATTTGTTATCATTCTAATTTACTATAATAATAATGTATGACGATAATTATGATAAATCACTAATGTTAAATATTTATTACCAATTGATTATTATTATATTTCCACTGCAATTACCAATTTAAACATATCTTGTTTTGTATAAATAAACTGTTTAGTTTTTAACTAGTTTTTAAGACAGTGCTACGCCCTTGCAGGGTGACCATGTACCAAACCTATATGTAACACCTTTATATCCATGGTTTTTCGCATGAAATAAATGAAATGAAATGAAAAGTTTTTTTAGTAAAGAACCTACAAATCAAGATAATATCATGGTAAACACATAGGCTAGTTCACGTGAGCCCTTTGGACACTGAGTAAATATAACTAATTTAATAAACGACCATCGTGCTTTGCTAGAAGAAGGCAGCCGTTCCACCGCCGACCATACCGATAACAAGTTTTATACAGCTCTTATGCGCGTTGGGAGGTCTGCCGTCTAAAGCATGGCCTGAATCGGAAACAAACATCTACATTGCCTTAGCAAGTGCTGCCAACTACCTGATCTACCGTTCTCATACGTTTTCTTGTGCATAGTAGGTTCTGCCATCTTATGGCCTCACATTATACACGGTGTAACATGAGGAAACCGAATAATTTTAACCACGCATTTCTGAGGTCAAAAGAAGTAAAAAATGTAATATGAGTTTAGGTCAATTTCGCCAAAAAAAAATTTTTTTTTTGTTTTGTTTTTTCGAGTTTTTGAATGTATTTGTACATAAAAAATAAATGTTATTGGTAAACTTGTCACTTAAAATTGATTTTTACATTTTTTTTTGTAGAACCTACTTTTTGCAAAGTGTTACTTGTCACTTTTTGACATCTATCAATAAGGATATTTAGACTACGTCCCATAGCAGCAACATCACTATCAAAAAGGCCTTTTACACTATGTAACAATAAAAACTTGTTTTTTTTTTAATAAATAATTATATCTGAAACTAGGCGGATTTCAAAAAAGTTTATAGGACATTTTTGTCTCTAAATATGATCAGGAATACGCTGTTAAAATTATTCGGTTTTCTCATGTTACACCGTGTAGTCATACACCGAAAGCATAAACTTCACATTTGCGCCAAAAATCTGGCAGCTCCTATGCTGCCCCCGACAGATCATACTTCACGCACGCTCCCTTTACCTATTGCATCGACTGGCGAATAATTGTGTATATGCCTATTTTCATAAAGCTAGCTAACTGCACACTTCGCATTTATCTGAGTATGATCATCATCAAAACGGTTAAACTGCAAATTAAACTTTAAACGGTTTAAACATTTCATTACATGAGTAAGGTAATCGTACTAAAGTCGGACCAAGAAAAGTCTTCAGCGGATTTGATAGTCCACGGAGTGCAAGCGTTATTTATACGTCATAATTTCATAGAAGTTTGACTTTTATTATAACTCTTGCACTGCGTGGGCTATCAAGTCCGCTGCAGACTTTTCCCGGTCTGACTCTAGTGCTCGACATGCTAATGCCCAATAGATGACACCTTACTTTCACCTTAATTGACAATGACTTAAGTTTCAAGATGACATGTACTGGAATCGCGTCGAGCACCAGTACGTCTACCTTATTACAGATGTTTTACTTCAGGTGCATTCGTTCATTCATGATATGCATTTATTTTTGCCAGATTTTCTAGAGTTAGACCAAGATAACTCTGCAAAAGTTATTTATACGTCATAAATTCATAGAAGTTTGACGTTTAAAATAACACTTGCACACTCTGGGCTTTCGAAATCGCCAAAGACTTATTTTGGTCTAACTTTATGAACTTATTCTAAATCTTCTATACATCATAAACGTTTACTAAAGTTGACGAGCCGATAATAATCGTTTGTCCCTTTCCGACGCATTAGTATGATGGAAAGGGACAAACGATTACTATCGGCTTGTCAACTTTAGTAAACGTTTATGATGTGAATAAGGGGGTAAGTATGTAGAGCGAACAAATATTGTCGTCCTCTGAGCGGTGTAACAGCTGCCTTAGGCTCTTGCGTCGGTTCTCGACTCGGGCCAATCCAATTAGTTAGGTATCGATTAGACGCGCCGTGTCAGCCCATCGGGACACTTCACTGACCATGACCAATAGCCCTTATGTAGCGGTGATAAGGGTTCTGATTGGTCAACACGGGAAACGTGTCATACACTGTATGTATATTACACTTTATACAATTATAGTAGTAAATTAATCTAAGTATTAACCTCCATACAACGCCGCGCGCCTCGTTATTATTGCCTATTTATTTACGCTATTCTTGCATTTCTTTTTTTAAATGAAGTGTTACTTGGTTAACATTAGCGAAATATAGTTTAATTATTTTTTTAATATTACCCACATCGTATCTTGTTTGCCATACGATTTACTTGATTAACATTAGCGAAATATAGTTTTTTTTGTTTTTTATTTTACCCACATCGTATCTTGTTTGCCATACGATTAAAAAAATAAAAGTTAAGATATTATTTCATTGATAATTCAGTGAAAACAACCTTCTCAGATATTTTTAGGTAGCACCAACAGTTTCCTAAATGTAATTGTCTCCAGAGTAGACTGCCCACTGATGAGGCGTTGGAACCAATTAAAAGAACCCAAAGCATTATTAAAATATGATAGTCATAATATTAATTTGATATATTTATTGTTATTTCATATTGTATAGTAATGGATTTGGGCGGTAGGTGTCAGTTTCGACAGAAACCAGTTGAGATTTTGGACAAAATCTCTATAATTTAGATTCTGGTTACTTCACCTATAGTTCGGTTTCTGAATGAGACGGTTTCGGAAAAAAACGTATGAAGTTTAAGTCACATTTTTTTCAATTCAATTTCTGAGTAGGTCAGATTCTTAGCAGGTTACGGTCATTATAGTATCAAATCAGATGACCATTAAGTTTGACATTGCCAACCGCGTCTCCCGAGCTTAGAGAACATAACCAAACTGAGTGGTCATTAACCGGCGTTCCCCTCTATCGAAAATAGGCGGCCAATGGTCAACCACATGTATGGACTGACGTTTATCTGACACGGCTATGTTTACGTTAGGTACATACATGAGAAATCTCATTTTTTCGTATCACACTTAATGGTCATCTGATTTGATACTATAATGACATTAATGACCGTAACCTGCTAAGAATCTGACCTACTCAGAAATAAAATTGAAAAAAAAGTGACTTAAACTTCATACGTTTTTTTCCGAAACCATCTCATTCAGAAACCGAACTATAGGTAATCTGAAGTAACCAGAATCTAAATTATAGAGATTTTGTCCAAAATCTCAACTGGTTTCTGTCGAAACTGACACCTACCGCCCAAATCTAGTAATGGGCCTTCTGCCTGAAATAAATAAATTCAATTTCAATAAATCAAAAGCTTTTGTTTACATAATTTGCCATTTGTATAGAAGTCCACTAACTATAAATGGGGCTGCATGCTAGAGATATAGGCAAAGTTAGTGTTTCGTTTCCTAGCGCGTTGACCTGCATAACGGTCGGCCACTGACTTTCTAAAGCGTTCGGCTGCGGCTGGAAATGGACCACTAAACTGGGGTTTTACTATTCACAAATAGATACTAGACTAAGGGCCCACACAGACGGACTGCAACTTGTATGGGAACGTAGGGGACGTTGTAGTTGGCGTGCAGTTCCCATAAAAATTGGAGTCGGGTTGCAGTCCAAATGTACCGGCACTAAAAGATTAATTTGCCTAATTGTAAGCATGTAGTAAATAAGTTTATCGTCGAAAACTTCATTTTTGAATTGGCACAGTAAGTAGCAGAAGTTGCTAAGCGGGCGAGGTGTTCAAAATGACCTTGACACACTCTTATTCTCTTAACAATAAAATCGCGTCAATATCATTTTGAACACCTCGCCCGCTTAGCATCTTCTGCTGCTGACTGTAGAAGCTTACAACACTAGCATATTGGTGCGATAAAGTCAGATAGCGAATTTGCATTTGTGAGCAAAACGGAGCTCATCAGTTTAGAAGTGAGTTGCTATTAGGATCTGTTAGGAATCTTAGGAATGTTAGGATATATTTGAGAATCAGGAATTATGTAAAGAATAGTTTTAACCTCTGTACAAAAATGCGATATGATTTTAATAAAATCAATAGTGAAGGAAATTATTATTCTGAAATCGAACGAATCAAAAGAAATGTAACTCTCAACCTTGTTCCAATTGAAAATGGTTAAAATTAAATCAAATTCATTCGTCCTACGGGTAGGGCCGTGGGCCTAACGAGGTTAAAAGAGACTTTTTGCAGGTAATGAGAAAGATATCCATCACCAAGATCACCAAGAGGCCACACGCTCACTCTAGCTCCTCTCGCAAAATGGAACAGTCCCCATCAGATATTGGAGCAGCCAAGGCGCCCAAAAGTATCTGACCATGAACGTCTTGACTAGGGGGACGTTGTTCAGATACTTGTGATCACCTTGGCCGCTCTGATATATCTAATGGCATTGGAACAACAATCGTCACGAGGCAAAACATCAGCAAAACGTGTCTCAAACGTTGAAACTATGTCAACGGATAAATATTGCATGTTTATGAAACATTGTACCCGTAAATAGCAGTCCATTAAAAACAACACCCGATTAAACAAGCGCTTCGATATACTTACTCGGCCCTTACTCGTAATAGTTTAGATTAGATACAATTACGGACGTTACTGTTGACCCATTAAGGGTTTACTTTACATTGGATTTCATACCGTTAGTATTGGCAACCAAATTAGCTTGAGCCCTACATGGGTCAACAATTAAAGTCCGTGACTCCGTATTAAGTAGGTAGGTACCTTACCTATACGTGCTCACGAGGAACCCGAAAGATTGTAACCACGCAAAAGGAAAAAACCGGCCAAGAGCGAGTCGGACTCACGTTCCAAGGGTTCCGTACATTAATTCCGACTCAGGCTTAGTTAATTCATAACTATGCGCATCACGTTAAGAATACCTGAGTACCGTTTCTGACGCATCACATCCTTATCTCTTTTCCTAGTATCGGAGAAAGCCCTCATGACTCAAACATTGAGAATAAGGAATTCGAAACCAGTTTTAAACGATTTTACACTCTATATTGTTGACATTAATATTCCAATTCCAACGGCTGTTGAAACAGGACCTGCATTGTTATTGTGATATTTCCGAGGCGAACATTCGAGCCAACCCATTTTCGAGCATTTAATAATCGGACTCGCTTTTAAAGGCTCTTAAAAGCTTAACCCTCTGCAGTAAACCTTGCACAATTGTGCATAGTTTTGTATGGGATTGACGTTTATCGTACAGTCAGCCAAGAAAGTGGTCTACCAATTTTCAATTCATCTGATTGATAGAGTCGAAAAGTGGTAGACCACTTTCTTGGCTGACCGTACAACGTTACGTACAAAGCCATACATTTGATGTGCCCCTCCCCCGCAAAAATCGGCAGACTGTTTTGTACAGAAAATTACAGAATTCTAAAGTTTATACATTCTATTGGCACGTTTGAGATTGATAAATCGCACTATGCCTGGAAAAGGGTTAAATAAGCTTTTATCTATGACTGCTTTCATGAAGCTTTCAACAGCCACATAATACCTATCGAGATAATTCTAACAAACCCGAACACAATTAGGTTGCCTCGCTTTATCTCAGAGTTCTATAGCTAGAGCTCCTGTGTCCATCTTCAGATCGGCTCGTCTCAAAAGCATAAACCTGGTCATTTTCACGTTTCTAATAATATTTAAATTGATCTTGATTGTGTTTGTCAGAAATCCCACGTTCACAATAACACTGGTCGATCTGGCAGCATCGGGAACGCAAGGCATTACCTGTGTCGGTTACCGAACCCTGTGGTGACGTCACCAAGCTCGCGCGCAGGCGACACTGGCTCGTAGCGCCTTGGAACCAAAGTCGCTTGTTCTGTGCGAATTGTGCGATGTATAAAGGTTAATAATAAGTCGGTGGCCACGAGGTTGGTAGGCTGTTGAAATATGTCCGAGGCTGTTTATTGTTATCGCCTTCTCTGCTCTCCAAGGAACAAGTCTAAAGTTTTAAATTACTATTTACGATACTGAATACCTACCCCCGACTTTTACTCCTAACTATTCACCAACTCCAAAACTAGTAATATTTATTGCTATTCCACGCGGTGATGGTTCTTTAATATGTACATTTTAACTCACCAGTCACCAGATAGATGACGCTTAAGACGAAAAAATGCATATGCATATTAAACCCATAAATGAATAATGAACCCTCGTACGGCGCGGACTGCATCAGCCACACTGATTCAGCGTTGTCGAGTTGAGTGTCCTGTTGTTTTAAAGGCATGTCCAGAATAGGTAACTATTCTATATATGTACTATTCTATATTTGTGCCGAAACTATAAGTAGAAGCCTTATTTTGACTATGAAACCCTAAAAACGAACCCTAACCATGCGGCAAGTGTCAGGTAACTGGTCGCGGAAACGCGCTTCCTTTTGTCCAAAATTATCCATTTTGACCTCGACTCGCAACACAAAAAAACTCAAGTTTATTTTGACTATAATTGATATTTTGTGCGCTTCGTTGTCGGTTTCATACATATATATTTTTAAGCAATTTCAAAAGTATCAAAAGGCCAATAGTGTAACATGTTCAGTTGAAAAAAGAAAACAAGTTTGGGGATTGCCTGCGCGTTGGTGACGTCACACAATGACTCAATCTCGGTGAGGACCGGTACCATCCGTCGACAGATTTGACTGACCATTCGTATGTCTTACTGCGACGAGATAAAGCCTAAGTTGAGTTAAGTGTGTTGCTGCTTGTACTAACCAGACTTGAAGGTATTATGCAAATATGTATCTACTTTGGTTCGCTGCCGACATGTCCCATCACTCCCATCTTTAATAGATAATTGAATTAAGTTTACATGAATGTATTGGTATGTAAGATTTTTTAAATGAAATGAGAAATGAAAATGTACCTACATAAGTAGTTTAGACAAGAGCTGTCATGAAACGGCAGTAGTCTAAAGGCCACTTGCACCACCCCACTAACCCGGGGTTACCGGTTAAACTGGAGTTACCATGGTTACCAGTACAATTTGACACTCAGTTAACGGTTTAACCGGTTAACCCCGGGTTAGTGGGATGGTGCAAGCGGCGCTAAAAGAAGTAAGATTCGTCGCGGCCGTAACGGTCCCACACTTTTGTGTTCGCGGTCCAGCTGTCACCGGCACGTTACAGTTAACACAATTACAGGCCATAAGGCACTAACGGTGTGAAAAATTTACGTAATGGACTGTCTGTGTCGTTAAAAAAAGTTGTCTATGAAAAAACTTTTCTAGAGGGCCTCTACATATATCTCAAGTAATTAGCTTCGTGCATCAAATTTTACCCCCGACGCAAAAAGGGTGTTACCTATATTATATGTTTGAAGCCAATGTCTGTCTGTCTGTGGCATCGTACGTATACGTACGATGCCACAGACAGACAGACATTGGCTTCAAACATAAGTACCTACGTCTCAAAACGGTTGGACCGATTTCGATGCGCTTTTTTACGTGAAAGCGAGTTCCCTTGCGGTGGTTCTTAGCTATGTTTGATAGAAATCGACCCAGCAGTTTGAAGAGTATCACCTCTTTTGCAAAATGTAACTGACTTCGAATAAATTTAAAAGTGGAAAATATTACTGTCTTGAACTCACGGCCTCTGGTTCGATACTCCAGCGCACTAGTTACTAGTTGCTATACTGACGTTAGGCATTTTTGGCATAAAAACGATTGTTTTGGCTTTGGCATACTTAATGCGTAGGGTTTTTTTAATTTTTTATTTAATATCTATTTCAGTAGTTTAGCCGTGAAGTTGTAAATATGTATTTCAATTTCAAACATAAAGCCTACATTCGTTATTTACGATACGAGTGTGGAAAAGAGGAAATTCGAAACGAGTGGCGATAAATGAAAACACGACCGACGGTAATTAAATTATTTTTTCTCAAACATGCAATGAAATATTGATGTTATGTTCCTTATAATAGGCTGCGAAGTATGACGTTTCAGGTGCGGCTAGGACAAAAGGTCGTTAATGGAATTTCATACACATCTTGCAGGCCTAGGCCGGCAAAGTCCTCTTTTTTAATTTTCATTTCACAGATATTTGTGACACAGCATCGTGGCATTCATCCATTAAAAAAAACTAGAGGCAGTATTTGCTTTATGGTTCGTAATGACACTCTGCCACTACGCCTATAAAAAAAAAAACAATGTTTGCTATAATTTGCTGTTTTATTTGTATAAAATCAACATGAACTTAATAAATAATACTCTTCTTCTTCTTTGCTCATTCCCACATTAGGTGGGGTCGGCTCTCCTAATTTTTCTGCGCCATGACATTCTGTCTAGGGTTGTCGGATCAGGAAGCTCCTCCTTCTTTAATAGGCTGTTCATGCTGGTCCACCACGTCGTTGGGGGCCTGCCTCTACCTCTTTCTTTTTCCGGCAGGTATAGCGCTCTCTTCACCACATACTCGTCATCTCTGCGCATGACGTGTCCGTACCACCGCAGACGACATTCGTTTAGCTTTTCGGGGATAGGGATTACCTTGAAGGTTCCACGTATGTGTTCATTTCTGACCTTATCAAGCCTAGTAACCCCTCCCGACCATCGAAGCATCTTCATTTCTGTCGTGTGAAGCTTTTGTACATCTGTCTTCTGCACTGGCCAGCATTCGGCTCCATACAACAATGCCGGTCTAACAGCAGTTTTGTATACCTTTCCTTTTGTGCGGATTGGCATTCGGGGGTCGCAGAGTACTCCTGTTAGGCAACGCCACTTCTGCCAGCCGACACTTACTCTATGGGCCACGTCCGCCTCGATTTTGCCACTCTCAGATACAACCGAGCCTAGATATTTTTTTTGATCCACCCTCGTAGGTGCAGGCTAGATCGAGTGCAGATATACCTACAGGACCTGGGCATGCATGCAAACAGCAATATTCTTTTCTCAAACATGCAATGAAATATTGATGTTATGTTCCTTATAATAGGCTGCGAAGTATGACGTTTCAGGTGCGGCTAGGACAAAAGGTCGTTAATGGAATTTCATACACATCTTGCAGGCCTAGGCCGGCAAAGTCCTCTTTTTTAATTTTCATTTCACAGATATTTGTGACACAGCATCGTGGCATTCATCCATTAAAAAAAACTAGAGGCAGTATTTGCTTTATGGTTCGTAATGACACTCTGCCACTACGCCTATAAAAAAAAACAAAAAACAATGTTTGCTATAATTTGCAGTTTTATTTGTATGAAATCAACATGAACTTAATAAATAATACATTCTATAATTTTATAATTTTAAATTATAAATTTAACTACACAAATAAAAACATTTAAAATATTTCATCTAAACGTTAGCGCTAAAAAGGTCTACTGAAACACGCGTAGTTATATTTTTTAAATTTTTATGGAGGTAAAGTTGAAAAATATTCATTCTGTTTTATTGGATTTATGGTGCGTTGTTGATTTTTTGACTTTAATATGAGTTCCGACGAAATAATGAATTTAATATTAATTGTAATCGTAGGTGTTGGAATTGGCAGCGTAAGCAGAATTGATTTTAAATAACTTGCTGCCTCTGCCGCCAAGTCAAAGACGAAGTATGTATATGGTTGCTTATGGCAATTTTATTATTTGAGAAACTAAGAAAAATGGCTTACAGTTTATTAGAAATAGTTTTGTGGCATATTTTCAATGAATGTAACTACAAATTCGTCAACACTGTGGAAACTATACTTATTTACTCCATGCATAAAGCAACGATGTATGTGAAACATGATATCAATATAAAAGACTATGTAAACTTATGTGACGAAAACGACAGTCAGACGGATACAAGGCGAAAAAATCAAAGATACATGAAAATGTACGGGTAGTAAAAATACACGACTCGTGTAAAACATACGCGTGATAATGATATAGGTACGTGTTGGTTATATTTTGGGTGTAGTTTACTTTTAGTTTTTTCTATAAACAAAACTTTGGGTTTCGTGGATTTTTTATTTTATTTATTTCATTGCATGTTTGAGAAAAGCACTATACATACCTCGGCGGGAAATGGGGTTGCCCGCGCTCAGACCTATCCGGCCTCGCTTCGCTCGGCCGTCTATATGTCTTCGGCCGGCAACCCCTTTCGTCCCGGCCTCTGTAGTAATGTACTATTACAGTACCCATATGGTCATATTTTTCCGCACTAGTGCGAGTAATAGCACTTTTCGTGCGTATGTCAAAAGTTTAAAGGGGCATGTAAAACGTTGTACGAACTCGTGTCGAATTGCCGCTCGTTTCGAATTCCCTCTTTTCCGCACTTGTATCGTAAATAACTATTTCGGCAACGTAGCAGAATTAAATACAACAGTATTTTTATAATTGAGGTATCAAATCAAGCACGAGCCAAGATACTCTAAAAGACCAGACAGCTCGTATATTGCTGATTAATTTTCAATCTTGCCTCTATGCAATTAAGGATTAAAGTTATCCCAACAGATCAAGAGTTAACCGCACAGTTAAACAGTAATTAACTTACGTGCGGTCAATGTTAATGCCTAATTTAAGAATTATTGACAAGGCCGGCGTGCTACAAACAGGCAAAGTCCATTTTTATATTAGCAGACATTTTACTTTTGCACAACCAATCGCAATGAGATTGTACGACTATCTATAGTTTCCAAAAATTTTAAAAATATCTTGGTAATGTTTTGACGGCATCCTATTAGCCTAGTCGGTAGTGACGCAGCCCACTCCACCTCCACCGCTGGACACCCAGGACTATTTTTGTTAATCTGACGGTTACAATCTAAAAATGGGTTTCAAACATGTATCCGTCAATGAGTAGGTACAAATACTCATAATTGTCACTATTGTCAGATTCAGTATTAGCACAATTATAGCATCATGGACCAAACTAACCGAACCCAGAATCTACCAACGATTTTTTTAACTGCCTACCAACCCCCCACCAACCAACCCAACAACATAGATGACTAAAAGTGGTTACAGTACTTATGTAAATCTCAACTGCACAAGTAGCACGATATCACTCATTATATGTAATAGCCTAATATATTATCTTAATCTGGCACGCTCGAGTAACTCCAAAAAAATCCTCTTGCGGGTCGCTAGTTAGTAATGAATGTTTTAATATGTAATTATACACTTGCAACTCACTTTTTTATATGTAGACTGTATAAGTGTGTCTGCCAACAGGGAGAGATGGCGGGAGATCGTGCGAAGAGCTGTGTCCGCCTCTACTACCGATGCGGACGCCTCAACGTGACCACGACCGCTCTGTCAAGAGCGATACGACAGAGAAGAAGATAAGTGTTAGTGCAACTCGCGAGACAATGTGTAATTAAAGATTCTGTGAAAGTGTTTTAATTATGCATTGTGATAGTTCGGCTACAGCACAATAAAAATACGTTACCTAACATGGCCGATGGGTCTGCTGGGTGCTAGCTAGGGCAGACTGCTTAGAGTGACGTCAGGGCGTGCGATGTGGTGTGATAGTTCAGGCAGAGTCAACACAATGCAACGGTTACTTAACAGTCGAATGGATGCTGACCGGGCCAATTGGGCAATTTGCGGGTCTATAAACACTGTATAGCCAATTCTGAGTGCCTACCGCGAGATACTACGTTCGTTCGTCCATTTGCCTGTCCATTGTTCTAATATGCAAGCGAGAGTGACAGATAACGAAATTTCAATGTACGATTTTTGCGGTACTACCGTACCGTAGGTCCTCGGCATTCGAGCTATTAGGGCGGACCACGCCAATGCGGCGGCATCAAATCCCTGCGTAAATGTAGAAATGTGAAGTAAATGTCAAAACGGAGATTTTATACAGTTTTTCATTAAATTTGACGTTTCCTGCAGTAAATGCAGTCGACTGCAGCAGTATTGCAGCCGACTGCAATATTGCCGTAAATGTCAAAATCGAAGTTACTTATACTCGAATTTTTGACATTTGCGGCAGTAATGCAGTCGGTAGTAATATATGTCGCAGTGCAGTCTGAATCTGAACGGCTAAGTATAGCGCGTATCTCTATGTTATAAAGTTTTATTGTGGTCTTAGTTTACCTGTAATATTTAAAGACCTAGGGGTCATGTTAGTCTGGTTGTTGTAGCCAATCAGAATAGAGCCTGGGGCAACAAACGCCAAACGAATAGAAAAAAGAGGAAAAAAATTACAGGCCAGATGCTACTTCAGTCAAGATGCTACCAAATATTGCGGCCAAAATAATTTGGCGTTTTCTATCATCATGGCTCCCAGTGGAAAATGTTAGAGGAGGCCTATGCCAAGAGGCAAACTGAGCTTCGAGACGTATTATAATAAACAAGAACATGTCTTAGTAGTCGCACAAAACCGAGAAGTTCAGAATAAAAAGGCTTTACATCATTATCAGCATCATCATGGCTAGGCCGCCTGATCATTCAACCGATATCTACACCGATACTATGCACATAATATAGCGAAGCCCCGTTTGCACATAGTGTGACCGAACTGTAGAACTCGAAGCCTAATCGCTTGGCATTGGTACTCGATGGAAAGCTGCAATCACTATTGTCGAAACTAACACATGTATGTAAACAATGATATGTAAACAATTATGCACTTTAACACAAAGTAATAAGGTATAATTCTATGACATCTATAAACTTTTATCACATTCTTATAAACGCGGCGAGTGTCGAGTTTCGGTAACATTGAGATGCGCCGGCGGCGCGGCAACTCGTTCACTTGTATTTAAATATGTACCATCACCCACATAAACCTTATTACAAAGGGCATAAGGTCCACGGATGGACAGTTAAAGAGTGTTGCTGTTTGTACTCAAGGCAAGAAGATTCAATATCTAATGACAGTTATAGAATTACAATCTTTATAAATACCTACGATACACTAGCTTAGTATTACCAAAGATTAAATATCGTCAGCAGGATTCACGTGCAGTCAACAGTCAATAAAATTGCCATAAAATCCTACATAACCAAGAATCCAAAAATATGTCCACCAGCCACGACGAAAAAGGGAAATCTAACTCTTAGAGCGATAGAGAGGCAGATAAAGAAATCACGATTTTCGCGGTAGGGCCTGAGAAAACCGATACACATCTTGATTTTCTTGATTACCGTCCGCTATTCCCAAAACTAGAGGAAACAAGTTACTTTACCGTCAAAAATATTCTTTGATACACACTTTTATTGCCGACTATACCTTTTCTCCTTTGCGTGTCTTTTTTCTTTACTCGAGATCTCTCAAATGAGCCTAAACTCTGTGTTTACGTTTTTTTCTTCACCTTCCGACTGCATCATAAGTCATAAGATCAGCTCCGAATAAGAAAGTATGCCAAATTTCAGCTCAATCAGACACCGGGAAGTGATTCAAATTCAAGTTTAGAATACAAAGACGACCGGTCTGGCCTAGTGGGTAGTGACCCTGCCTGCGAAGCCGATGGTCCTGGGTTCGAATCCCAGTAAGGGCATTTATTTGTGTGATGAACACTAATATTTATTTTGTTCCTGAGTCATGGGTGTTTTCTATGTATATAAGTATGTATTTATCTATATAAGTATGTATATCGTCGCCTAGCACCCATAGTACAAGCATTGCTTAGTTTGGGGCTAGGTTGATCTGTGTAAGATGTCCACCAATAAAATAAAAAAAAAAGAAATAAAAGCGGTGGCTCAATAAGTGCGTAAAAACCTAAAAACCACACGTCATGCTCAATGTAATAGCACCTTCACCCCAGTTCTGTAAACTGAAGGCTTAATTAAGTTTCAAAGACAGTGGAAATTACAATATTAGCTAGTTTTACGCGGAACTTGGAACAAAGATCCTGTCAGGGGCAGACACAGGACGTAGTTCACGGAGGTAGTAGAACTTAATTAAAAACGAGATATTCTGACGAGAAATATATAGTCTGTGTAAGGCTGTAAGCTAACTTTACACCGAAGAGAACAGAACAAGGTGAGGGAAACATTATCAAACTGCACAACGGGACTTAATCGCGTATTTAGGTTTAGCCATTGAAATCAAAAAACATTGCAATTTTAATCGGGACGAGGGTTTTAAGATCTCATCCACATGGAATCCAGTCATTAGTAAATGTAAGCGGAAACGAATATCGACAGTCGATAAATCGAATATCGTTAGTGTTGTGTGTCGACAGAGTGACATCCCTAGTGCGCAAAACGTTCAAACTGATAAACAAGATCAAGTGCGGGTAGTTCGAAAAACTTGCGCGGCTAGAAGATGTTGATGTCAACTTGAGCCAGTCTTCTCCGAGACCACGGGGACAACGCCGTCCTCGAAACGTCGGAGGTAAATCTTAAAACTTAAATACGCGATTAAGTCCCGTTGTGCAGTTTGATAATGTTTAATAATCGTGAAAGTTTAAATCAAGGTGAGGGAAAGTTAAAAACATTATAATTTTCATAAGAAAGTCGCTAGGTAAAGTACCTCATACTATTGTCATTATGACAAGGTAACGAGGGTACTACCTACGGCCGTCCATACTACTACTTGCGATATGAACGGGCTCACTTACAAGAGTGATGTAATCACGAAGGCGCCTACGCATACTTGGCATGTGCATTAATATGTATCCATTGTCGTTGAAGACAAAAGAGCGCGCGTCCGGTCCTCGCCGTGAAAAGTAAGGTCGGCACAACGACGGACAGAGAGGCAAAAATCATAGACTTGGATGTTTTAAGCTTATATTGTATGGAGATGACATTTGTTACTGTACCAGGCTAATACAGTGTGTTTTCTGTAACAGGAGCAATAAATTAAACTGTAGGCTGTACTCCTCAAACTGACCAACATTTGTTCAGCAACTTTTGAAAATAACTCATGTTTTGAAGACGCAATGTATTGCAAATATTGTTATGTTAAAAGCGTGACAAGTAACGTCAAACACACTGATGTCAATACGGTCCACTGCCACGCATATATGTAACAGACGGTGTTATGGCTGCTCTACATGATGGGCCAACGCCGGCTACTCCAAGGGACGCATTTATGCTTTAGAGGGAGCAAGTGATATTGCTATCTCATTCTACCGCATTGCTGCGTCCCTTGGAGTGGCCGGCGTTGGCCCATCGTGTAGAGGAGCCATTCATATTCATAATACTTTATTGCGACCATGGTAATATAGGTGTTACACAATATTATAAGCAGTTTCACATGGGCCCTGTAAGGGCAAAGCAAGGATGTATGTACATACTAAAATTACGCTAGATTATTATATAATTACACAAAATTCTTAAAGTCAATTGAAAATCGTAAAAATTGTAGTCATTAGAAAAAAAAAAATTAAAATTCCTCCAAATTCATCATTTAGATGTCAATAAATCAATATAATTAATTAATAATTCTTTATAAATTTTAGACAAAACAAAATAACAAAACAATGCAGGCTAAGGTCAATTATTATATGCGATATCAAATTCATTTATATTATCTTTATAAAACTCGTCAACTGAGTAATAACATTTCTGTATTAAAATTTTCATTATTATATTTTTGAACCTAGTATTGTTATTTTGTTTTAATATATTTGGGGGTATTTTATTATAAATTTGGGCACATCGGTAATATGGACTTTTTTTGAAAATAACAAGGTTCGCTTTTGGCAACGCTAACTGATACCCTGTCCTTGAATTATAATTATTACAAATCTGATTCTTTTGCACGAATAAATTATAATGTTTCCTAACGAACATGATTGCTTCCAAAATGTAGAGGGAAGGCAGTGTCAGGAGGTTATGTTTTATAAAGTGTGGCCTTGTTGTTTCTCTCCTTCGAATATTTACTAAAATTCGGACACATCTTTTCTGTAGAAGAAACAGATCGTGTGCATCAGTGCTCTCACCCCATAAGATAAGTCCATAACGTAGCCAGGAGTAGGCATATGCGTAATATGCAGATAACGATGCTTCGAAATTTGTATTAGTTTTGAGTACACTAAGGGCATATATGAATGTGGATAGCTTATTTTTTATATTTTGTACATGTGGTTTCCAATCCATTCCACTATCGACGGTTATGCCCAGAAGTTTGAACTGGTCAACTTGTTCAATAGTCTGGTTATTTAGTTTGAAGTCTATTTCTAGTTCTTTTTTTTGATACGGTTTAAACTGGACGATCTTAGTTTTACTTAGATTGATATCTAATTTATGATCTTGTAGCCATTCAAAAATTGTGTTAGCGTAATTTTCTAGTTTTTTATGACATTCCTCACTTCCTACGCAGTTAATAAGCACTGAAATGTCGTCTGCGAACATTATGCATGTAGTATCTAGTTCTTTCTAGTTCTTTCTAGTTCTCCATTATACAGGGGCCAACGCCTCTTCCACATGATAATGGGAAACGCAACGTTGTATGTATACAGTCTTTACTATTGTCTCGTCTCTGTCTACCACCAAAAGGGGCTGAAGTGACTGACTGAAAAATGATTAACCTTTATTTGACAACTATTGGCCACGTGTCGTGCAGCCAATTTCTGAAGTACCTATATTATCATGCCGCGATCAGAAAGGGATTAGAAATGACAGATTTCCATACACTTACGTCTAAATCAATATGGATTGACAGCTATCTCAATCCCTTTTTAATTGCGATTCAGTAATACTGCTGTACGCTTTGGACACTTGTTATTAGGTACCTATATTGAATCAATTTATTATTTTAATTAATAGAAATATCAAAATTAATGTGCAGTGATAATTAGCCATATCTTAGTAAGTAACTAAACAACAGTGATATATCACTGTTGTTTAGTTACTTACTAAGATAAGTCCTCAATGTATTAACCAAGTATACCTTAGGCCTTAGGACCTGGAAGCAAACGTTATACGCAGTAGAATGAAAGTTATTGTTTTAAATCTATACTTAATCCAGAGCCCAGCTTTCCCGGTCACGATCGCTTGCAAAGTAAGTTGGATAGAGCGAGTGTTTACAATGTTAGAATATTTACAAGACTCGGCTCATATCGAGGAAACATACACCTACATATAACCCAACGGCTAATATAACTCGCGCGTATGATGGTCCTTATGAGAGTTCATTTTTAAATGGGGCAGCTCTATCACGTAAAATGATTGTAGACATTTTCTGGAAGTTTAGCATATTAAATTATTTTGAAATCATGTAAATTCAAGTAATAAAAACTTTTTTTTTTATAGTAAGCCTATTCAAAAGCGACTCGGGGAACTGTCATAGGGATCAGGATCAACATTCGACGCGTCAGGTATAGGCCCTCCGGTTAGAAATCAGGGCCATAACCGCGAAAATCGAAGTTCGCAAATTGCGGGGATTTTTCTCTGTCACTCTAATTACGCCTTCATTGGAGTAAAAGAGAAAGATCCCCGCAATTTGCGAATTTCGGTTTTCGCGGTAGCCGCTCAGAGGGCCTACCGCGAACCACGTTCGTCGTGTTGCCTCTCTGGTGCACTCGTAAATTCGTACGTAAGTGTGACAGGGAGGTAACACGTCGAACTTGGTTCGCGGTAGGCCCTCTGTACTATAATTCTCAGATTACTAGTATTTAATGGTTTCCAAGAACAAACGAAACTACGCGACACACCTATCTAGAGCCCCCAATCTGTGCGAGCTACGGTTAAACTATCAAAAAGGTCTTTTAATCCTTAAGCACCATTGCCAATTTCGACTTTAATTCCACCACCATAAAATCCAATTTTCCATCACACCATTTATACCAACAATAGCAATATCTATGCCGTTTCAAGTTCAAAATTCGACCTTAAGTTGATAAGGACAAAGTTGAGTTTGCAAGGGCAGCGTCGCAGGCGCAGGTGGAGTCTGTAGTGCGTGACGGACCGTGCGCTGAGGCCGTGTTGTGGAAATGTGACAGTTAGAAGACTTAGGGCCACTTGCACCATTCACTAACCCGGGGTTAACCGGTTCAACCTGGAGTTACCATGGTTATCAGTACAATTTAACACTGGATTAGCGGTCAGTTAGAACCTTAGAACTGTCAACGCGAAATCTTACAAAGTTTGTCCAGTAAATAAAAATCACGAACACATGTCTATTTGTCTAATTTTCATTTAATAGTACATATCATGCATGCATGTATATATCGTCAACCTGCATACCATAGCAGTATAATTTTAGTATAATATAGCTAGTGATACTGGCCAGGTATATGACAAGCAAATTTTACCCCTCCCCCCCCTCTCAGCCGCACTTCGTAGTGCAAGATAAGCCCTTTTCCAGGCCGCGCCGCACCAATGTAGAAAGTTTTCCCAAAAATCAAAAAATATATCTCACTAATCCAGTTTGGATGATTCAACTAAAGACAGTTACATTTTCCGAATGTCTAATCTAATCTAACTGGAACCTTAAATCGGAACGCTAAAGTTGAAATTCTATTGGCGCGTAGGTGGTTGATAAATCGTGCTATGCCTAGAAAAGGGTATTAAGGTTGACTTGGCGTTGCAACTAGTTTAAGATAGCCTTTGAAATAGCAACCAGCGTATGTGGAGAAATAGCATGATATTGCTCTGCGGGTTTATTGCAAGTGTGTGGATTTGTGGAATGTGGATGCACGTAGCACGTAGGTATTTCAATAAAACCAATATCGGTAAGGGCCCCCCCCACCTCTGGCGTCTTTCGAGCGTCGGCGTCTGTCGGCGTCGGTCCAGCGCTCTGGAAAATGACGTCGCTGCGCAGTTGCGTCGACGCTGCGTCGACGTCGGCCATAGAATTGTAGACGCCGACGCTCGAAAGACGCCAGATGTGGGGGGGCCCTTAGGGTGCAAGTATGCAAGTGCTTACACGTCCCTTTGTAATAGGAAACTACAACACAATAAATTTAATAGAAGCCTTGGTTTCTTGGGGCTTATTTTTTGTGCCTATAGTCCTACTCCTATAATTCGTTTTTTTAGCATTAGAAAAAAGGTAAACAATCTTGATGTGTCTTTTAATTGAAAAACACGTTTTAAAATAAGTCACGGCAAATATGTAACAATTATGAATGTAAGGCCCCCCCCCCCCCACATCTGGCGTCTTTCGAGCGTCGGCGTCTGTCGGCGTCGGTCCAGCGCTATGGAAAATGACGTCGCTGCGCAGTTGCGTCGACGCTGCGTCGACGTCGGCCATAGAATTGTAGACACCCTTAGGCCCCCCCCACATCTGGCGTCTTTCGAGTGTCGGCGTCTGTCGGCGTCGGTCCAGCGCTATGGAATATGACGTCGCTGCGCAGTTGCGTCGACGCTGCGTCGACGTTACGTCGACGTCGGCCATAGAATTGTAGACGCCGACGCTCGAAAGACGCCAGATGTAGGGGGGCCCTAATACGATCATTCATATTCTTCTGCTTTCATAAGTAATAGTTTTTGATTTATAAAAAGCGTTTTTCAATTAAAAGACATGTCAAGATCGCTTACCTTCTTGCAAGTTCTTTCTAATGCAAAAAAAACGAAATATAGGGCCCACATCAGGCTTCGAGCAACACCGGCTTGCGACACGTCGGAAGGTAGTTAGGGAGGAGCCCAAGCGATATCCTACCGTACAAATCATTCGAAGAAGAAGGTCCGATCAAAGGTTATGTAATCATAATAGGTAATAAGGTTTAACAATGTGTTTATATGTATTTTTATTGTTTTTTATGTGCTTTTGTATTTTACTTTTATATTCATGTTATAAACAACCTAACTTAAGAAGAAAAATAAATAAATGAGATAATAATAATAAACTATCATTATCATGACGAATAACTACCGGAGATATATCCTGAAGGACGGTACGGTACGGTCGACATTTGTCGGGCATGCCGCCGTCCCGGAGAGTCACTCAGGCATATTATCTCCGGTTGTTCTCATCTTGCTAACGGCGAGTACTTGCACAGGCATAATCTCGTAGCCAGAATTATTCACCAGCAACTTGCCCTCCTATACGGCCTTGTGGACCGTGAAGTGCCGTACTACAAGTACTCACTTGCGCCAGTTCTCGAAAATGGTCGTGCCACGCTCTATTGGGATCGATCTATCATCACTGACAGGACTATTGTAGCCAATAAGCCTGACATCGTGCTGATAGATCGATCGTCGACGTCACCATCCCCCATGATGAGAATCTCGTGAAGGCCGAGAAGTATACTAATATGAGTGCAATAAACAATTCTGATTCTGATTCTGATTCTGAAGGACAAGTCCAGCAAGTACCTAGACTTAGCTCACGAGATAACCGCCATGTGGGATGTTGACTCGACGATCATTGTTCCTATAGTCGTGTCAGCGAACGGTCTCATAGCGAAGAGTCTCGACCAACACCTAGAGAGACTCTCGCTAGGTGGTTGGATCAAGGGTCAGATGCAGAAGGCGGTAATTTTGGACACGGCGCGTATAGTACGTCGATTCCTCACTCTGCGGCCCTGACCACCGGCAGCTTGGGCCCTGCCCCGCTGCCGGCGGCACCCTAGGTTAGGTTTTTTATAATGTGTTTATAATTTTTTTTTAATTGTTTTGTAAGTGTTTTTATATTTTACTTTTATATTCATATTATAATTAACCTAACTTAAGAAGAAAAATCCCCCCTTCCCTTCATGTACTCCTTCATAGAGCTTTTGGTCTATGAAGGAGTACATGAAGGGAAACCTTCCTATACCGCTAAAAAGAAAACTCATGGACATGTGCATTCTCCCCATCCTTACCTACGGAGCGCAGACTTGGTCTTTGACAAAAGTTCAAAAATCCAAACTCAAGGTTTGTCAGCGGGCCATGGAGCGTAGTATTTTGAGCGTGAAATTGACCGATCGCATTAAAAATACAATACTACGCTCCAAAACGCGAATCACTGACGTAGCTGAAACTGCCGCCAAGCTTAAATGGGACTGGGCGGGACACGTCTGCCGTATGCCGGATGATCTGTGGGCGAAAACAGCCACCCGCTGGGTCCCACGGACTGTAAGGCGTCACGGCAGACCTCGTCGGAGATGGCGGGACGAGCTTGACACCTATGAGAGAGACTGGTGGGAGACTTCAGGTGATAGGGATACGTGGAGAAATAAGAGGGAGGCCTTTGCCCAGCAGTGGGACAATATAGGCTCATAATAATAATAATAATAAGCCCGCAGGGCAGCTTGTGGCGAGCTGTTGGGGAGTAACGACCCCACGGACCCGAGTGCTCCCGAGAGTCGGTCAGGGTCTCCGTCTCCGGCGTGTCTTCGTCGGTCAGAGTGGACCCCAAGGGGACCCGCAGGACTCTCAGCTCTGGCTTGCCTTAATTGGCCGTCCAGAGAGGAGTCGCTAGAGCTATATGCTCCAGGGTGATATAAATTACATATTTATTGGCTTAATTAATGTTTTATAAATACGTTGACAATGAAAAGTGAATTGACAGACATGACATATGAAGACCGTCGATAATGTGATATGCGGTATGAAATGAGGTTGTAACATTCGTCCGCCTTTAAAGATTTACATGTCCATCTCATCAATTAGCCGACGAGGTGGTTTAATGGCACGCTTGCTTCGACGCGGTGCCATCGGTGTAGCTGCTGTGGCCTCGCTAGCCTCATTCTGAGGTGAGCCAGCTGGACTAACTTCTGGAGCCTCATTCTGAGGTGAGCCAGCTGAAATAACTTCTGGGTCAAGTTCCACTCCAGCTCTTGACCCTGGGCAAGGCATTGCGGATCTATTGGTTCCCAGTACTGGCGTCGATGAGGCAACTGGGACCATAGATGATTGAGAAGTTTGCTCTGCAGGGCTTTCTTCTAGATCAGGCAGACGGGGTCGTATATGATCTGCGTGATACCTCCTCTCCACCCCGACTGGAGTGTTAATGACATAGGAGTATCGATGCGTGCGTCGAGATACTGTGGCAGGCTCCCACCGCGGCTGCTCCCTGCTTCGCACATACACAGCATCACCTGGTCTATAGTTTGGAGTCTGGCCGTCGGAGTTAACATTTGCTTGTATCTGTTTGTATTGTAATGAACGTCTAGCACTTGGTCGGGCATTGTCAAGCACACAATGTAGTTGTCTTCCAAACATTAGCTGGCCCGGGGATTTGCCAGTGGTGCTATGGGGTGTGATGCGATAAGCGAAAAGGAAATGTTCTAAACGTTTTTTGAGGCATCCTGTGCTGGATGACATTCTGGTCTTGAAAGTCCTCACAAGCCTTTCGGCCAATCCGTTCGTCCGTGGATGATAAGGTGACGATTTGATATGATTTATTCCTTTTTCTTTGCAGTAATCCTGAAATTCCTTAGATATAAATTGTGGGCCATTGTCAGACACTAAAAATTGGGGTAGGCCAAAGGTAGTAAAAATGGTATCCAGTTCATCACAGAGTTTGGTTGTCGTAATTTTGGTCATCGGCTTGATCTCGATCCATTTGGAAAAAGCATCTGATACAACTAACCAATATGTGCCCTCGAATGGTCCGGCAAAGTCAACGTGAATCCTTTCCCAGGCTTGATCTGGCATAGACCATGAGAAGATTGGTAAATCTGAAGTATTAGGTCTATTCTCTTGGCATTTGTGGCAAGCCTTCACATGCGTGTCTATATCTTCCTCTATAGTTGGCCACCAAACGTAAAAACGTGCCAGTGCTCTCATTGCTGAAATGCCTGGGTGTCCACGATGCAGATATTTTAGGGTCGCCTTCCTTAGAGTATCAGGAACAATAATACGGCCCTGCCACATGACTATTTTATCTTCTAGTGACAACTCACCGCGCTTTCGAGCATATGGTTTTACATCGTTTGAGTATTGATGCTCACGCCAACCAGTTTTTATAAGATGATATACTTGTTTCAGCGTGATATCTTTGCGTGTTTCTTCTCGTATAACGCTTTCAGATAGTGCAAGATCACCAATGCTGTCAGTCTGCAATCGCGCTACAATTCTGTGAACCTTAAGCTCAGATTTGGATGGCAGTTCTTCTGGGTTGGGCATTCTTGATAAATAGTCTGCGATCAGGTTGTTACAACCTTTTGTATACTTAATGTCGTAATCGTAACTTCCAATTATTAAAGCCCATCGTACTAGGCGATTGTTAGCGAGTTTGGGTAAGTTTCGTTGAGATCCCAAAATGTGTATTAGGGGCTTATGATCCGTGACTAATGTAAATTTCGTGCCGCGAAGGTATTGGTCAAATTTTCTAATTCCATAAAATATTGCTAGGGCTTCGCGGTCTATGACAGAATACTTTGACTCTGCGGGTCGGAGTTTTCGTGATGCGAAAGCGATTGGTTGTTCAATATTATTCCTCATGTGAAAAAGCACTGCTCCGACGCCCTTTTCTGAAGCATCACAGGCTAGATAAAGTGGGCATTTGTCATTGAAAGCTACAAGTGGTTTAGAATGTACAATCATTAACTTAGCACGTTCAAAAGCCTCAGCTTCCTTGTCGGTCCATTGCCATTTCACCCTGTTTCCAGTTAGTGCGTGAAGATCAGCACAGACGCTGTGCAAGTGTGGTATAAACCGCTCATAGAAGTTGACCAACCCAAGGAATGCTCGTAGCTCCTTGGCATTAGCTGGCGGGGAGGCTTTGGTGATGGCTTCAATCTTTGATTTTGTAGGGCGTACTCCATTTTTGTCAATTGTGTGTCCAAGATATTCGACTTCTGGCTGTAAAAAGGTGCATTTCTTTAAATTGACTTTCAATCCGGCTTGTTCCAGTCTTTCGAATACGGTACGTAATGTTTCAAGGTGGTCTTTGTCATTTTTCCCTGTAACCGCAATGTCATCAAAATAGACTGCTACATTTGGCAATCCCTCTAGAAGCTTGTCAAGGTAATGTTGGAATATTGACGGCGCCGTCGAAATGCCAAACGGCATTCTGTTGTAGACGTAGTATCCTTTGTGTGTCGATATTGTCAGGAATTGTTTCGATTCAGGTTCAATTTCAAATTGTAAGTACGCGTCTTTTAGGTCAATTTTCGAGAATTTCTCACCATCCGCTAGACTCTGGCGTAGTTGGTCAAATAAAGGAACAGGGTGTGCGTGTGTTATAAGAACAGGGTTAAGTGTACTGCGGAAGTCACCACAGATTCTGATCTGGCCATTGGTTTTCACCACGTTAACTGTCGGCGTTGCCCACTGAACCGGAGTTATATTTGGGTCTACTTTGGTTATAATTCCTTCTTCGACCAAACGATCTAGTTCAACTTCAATGTTTTTCTTCATTGAAAATTTAATTGATCTGGCTGGGATGTGTTTCGGTTGAGCATGGGGCTTGATATGTATGTTTACTCGATAATCTTTTACTTTTCCAAGTTTGCCGTCGAAGAGAGTTGTATGCTTGTCCAAGAGTTGTTTTAGTGTAATGGATTCGTGTCGAGTTTTCTTGATGGAATAGACTGGCTTTGGGAAATCCATCTGGAACATTTCGCTCCACTGTAGGCCGAACAACATAGGGTCAGCTGACTTCATTACAACAACAGGAAGTAGTTTTTCCTCGTCTTGAATACGTACGGTAACGTTTGTTAGACCCTTTGGTTTGAGTCTTGTATTTCCATATGCGCGCAAGCTGGGAGCCTTCATGAGGGAAGGAGCTCCGATACGCGCCCACAATTGTGTACTAATAATTGAATAGAGTGAACCGGGGTCCCAGTCCATCGTGCACGGAATGTCGTTAATGAAAACATCAATTTTTTTGCTGTCCTTGCTTTTAGTTTTGCTTATTTGACAGACAACGTCCGTTTCATCTCCGCTGTCGTCTGAGTAGGAAGATTGAGACGAGTGGCTGCTGCTCCCGTCATGCTTAAGTTTGTGCAGCTTGTTTCCTTTAGTAAATGTTGTTTGTTTATAGTTCCGATTAGGTAAGCATGCTTTGCCTGATTTGATGCAGCAATCCTCAAAGTGACCTGGTGTGTTACACTGTTTGCATGTATGTGCTTTGGCAGCACACTGGTTTAATGGATGTCTTTCGGGCTCACCGCATCTCAAGCATTGATGGGTCCGTAATTTGCGCGGTGACGTGTTCTGGTAAGATTTGGGGTTTCTTTTAATCTTATTGACTTTGACGTGTGTGTCTGTATCGCCTTCTGCTCGTTCCCGCGATTGAGCAACGCTAAAAATCTGAGAGAAGGTGACTTCTTTCGTCGTACCATCTTGAATTTCTTGTAGATCCGGCCATTTTTGTTTCAGGTCGATCTGTAATTGTTCGTGGTTAAGCCCGGTTGCAAATCGGTCACGTAACTGTCGTTCTAATAAGTTATCGCTATAGCCACAATCTTTACTTATTTCTTTCAATCTGTTAGCGTAATGTTCCATAGATTCGTTGTCTTTTCGTATGCAGTTCCAAAAGTCCGTTAATGCTCTGTATCGTGTGCGTTTAATTCTAAATAGGTCGAGCAGTTTATTTCGAATATCCGCATATGTACTGTTTTCAAAGTGCGGTGTAAGGGCAACCTTAATTTCGTGAAAGGTCTCCGGTGAGAGGCAGGTAAATAGCAGTTCCTTCTGTATGATACGTGCATCCTCGCCCCAAAGTTTGCATTTGGTTTCGAAATAGTCGATAAAATTTTCGGGGTCCCTTTGTTTCCCATAAAGTTTTAAGTCATAATGTATTGTTTGACATATTATCGTTAGTCATAAAACTGAAACCGTTAACTTTTCAGGATTTTCCTAAGGTTATGCTATAGATAGGTTAGGTTAGGTTAGGTTTGTTTTGTGGCAATCCTGAAAAGTTACGCGTTTCTGAGAAAAACCAATTATGACTAACGAAAATTCTGACAATCAATACATTATGACTTAAAACTATTTGGGAAACAATAGAGACCCAAAATTTTCAACTGCGGTGTCATCCGGGTTGAATTTGTCGCTCTTAAAGCCGTTGTAAACATTGTTTCTGTTACCGTTCGTGTTCGAAGAGCTGGGCGACTCCGTGCCGTGTGTCGTTGTTGGTGTGGGAGTCGCGGCAGCTGCCTTTTGCTGTTGCGTTAACAGCAATTGTAATATGTCCGAGATTTGTTGTTGTTGTGTAGCTTGCAATGCAAGGAATTTGTCAAATTGTTCGCTGTTCATTTTGTGACGATTTTTCTTTAATCCTCGTCGCCACTGATATAAATTACATATTTATTGGCTTAATTAATGTTTTATAAATACGTTGACAATGAAAAGTGAATTGACAGACATGACATATGAAGACCGTCGATAATGTGATATGCGGTATGAAATGAGGTTGTAACACAGGGGTGGAAGTGAAAGATGCATAAGACGCGAGTTGGCACAGTGGCTGGTAACAGCCACTGGGTAGAAAGCGGCGCACACCTCTCGACACCCCTGAGCCGCTCACACCGATGTTGCTCCTGGTCGTCTTTACGACGGCAGTTTCAGGGGCCCATCTAGTCAGCGGCGAGTCACCGCCTGCCTCGATGACGGTGTTAACATTGTTATGGCAGGTGTCCGGACCTCTTTTACAATAGCCCAGTCTCATAGTCCACCCAAACTTCAATCCATAGACCGGTATACTGTTCTCTTTTTCTACAATAGTCCCAATGCCTGCTGAGACCGGTTCACGGGTGTCTATTGTTGCACCTGTGAACGGGTTCCAGCAGGCGTTCTACATGACATAAAAGCTCTCCAAGGGGCCTCTACGTGTTGGATCTGTGTCCCCACGCAAGCCTATCAAAAAACCGGGATTATAGGCCCGTGATATCGAAGGAGATACAAATAATAATAAGAAGAAAAATAAATAAAGAGAATAATAAACTATCAAACCTGCGTAATATATCTACTCGTAGCCGTAGGGATGTGACTACCCCATCGACAGTTTGTGGCGAGTGGTTTAGTAGCGGTGGACCTTATTACAAAAGGCATAAGGTCCACCTATGGACAGAACAGTCTAACCGATGGCACCTGAGTGCTAATGGCGAGTTGGCATTGTTGGCAATATTTAAAGTCCAGCACACCTTTCTAACCTGATATGTACCTACTTAGAATTAGAATGAATGTAGTGCAAATTGTTGTAGGCAGAGATTAAGTAGATGGCCCTGTAATTAATACCGCGAATATAAGCACATCTGCTCTGCTCTGCCCCGAGGTGTTGCAGGTCCACGAAAAAAAAAACGAGATTTCTTTACTGGGCTGTTTATTGTTCGAATGTGCAAGTGCAAGAGCGAGAGAGGCAGATAAAGAAATTTTATTTACGGCGTCTAACGGCGCCATCTACTTCGCTATCTTTGCACTTGACACACACACATCATCATTTAATTCATTTACACATTTCAGTTATTTATTTTTCGTACGATTAATGTTAAAACACCTTTTAAGTATAATCCTCGCTTAACGCATTTAATCTCAAAACATAAATCGTAAAAGGTGAGTCACCTAACAGTAAATTAAATAACCATGCATAGCGATGCATGGCACTATAATGTAAAATTGTAAACCCATTGCCTCGTGGTATTTAAAAAGTAATTAAGCATAGACAATCAGCTGTAGATTAACCATGAATGGTGAGAATGACTCAAGGCATAAAATGTAAAGTGAAACTAAGATTTTTACGTTTATGCAAAAAATACTTTTGTAAGGCCATAGTTTTGTATTTAGTACAATTTATACCTAAGCTAATAGCTGTGCTCGTGGGTTTCCTCGCGTTAGTTCGATATGTATACCCAATTGTATCAATATAGGTTCAGTAATTTAGCTGTGAAAAAATCTGACAGACCATCGCAGAATAATGTATGGATTTTTAACTACGTACTTGAAAGGTATATCGAATATCGTTATGTTTGTACTAAAATTACCATAGCAACATGCGCGGAAAGCCTAAACAAAGCCTGGCAATTTACGCAATTACCTACTGCTCTTTCAAAATAAAGTTTTCCAAGTAGATGAGGACATGGTCGTGAGAACACCGGCGGTATGCTGCCACTTAATAATACATTGTATTCAACTATAAAAAAAACTTTTTAACGGTCGCATGTTATCTCTTTCGCGCAAGCACACAGCGCCACAGGTGCGCGAGAAACCAAAACACCGTTTCGAAATTTTTACTTTTTCTAACACAAAAAAGGGTCTTTTAAAGTGCAACCAAATGTACTTTAAGATTATTTTTTTAAAACCTAAAGTGTTGACTAATAGGCAATAGCCACTTGAAATGAAACGTTCGCACAGCGTGTAAAAGTTTTCAAACATAAATAACTTGGTGAAACCGTGAGCGGTGCCTTTCACGTCGTCCGTTTGCCAACTGAAACTTTCTTTCGACACTTTTAAATGTTAAATATCAAACTTAAAACAAAGAATGCAATGCAATGGCGCTATGTAACGTACCTGCGAGGCTGCCGAGCAGGCTGCGACCGCGACGCCTACCAACTCCCGAGTCCAACTTCATCGTAAATAACAAACAAAACACAAAATAACTTAAACACTACGCCAATTCGGACACATCTGATCCACTAAAACATGTTGAAGTTCACAAACACAACTTAATTGGTAACACGAAAAAGTACGTGAACCACAATAATTGTTTTCGTAAGTTTTGTCCGGCGGCGTAACGTCACCCTCCGACGTTCATTGTGGACTGTGGCGGATACTCAGTACTCAGTAGGAAGGAACGGAGCGAAGCGAACTCGAAGACGCGTGACGTGGGTGGTGGGTAGATGGTAGATTATGCACGCCTACTGTAACCAGTTTTCTACCAATTTGGGTAAACGTAACACTATCTATATTTAAATTTTGTTAACATTCAGATTAAGGATGTTATCCACTTGCTAACCTTCGAGGCATCTGTTGAAATTCGCATATAGGTCACTTATGAGTTATGATATTCATACTTCCCATGAATGAAATACCATGGATGCATTGAAATGATTATGATTATTATAGTCAACTGATTGGACTTTACCTATACAAAGCTTTAAATACCTTGTGCAATAAAAATAACAACTAATGTGATTCTTCTTCTGGTTATACAAAATAATAACATTTTATTAGCCTCAACACACAGCATCGCGTTGGGAGTCGTCGCGTGGTTACATATCAGAATACCGAAAATCGATTTACCTAATGTTGAATCACCTATGCTCGTTTCACCTATTTTTTTAAATACCTAATGATCAATTAACCTAAGCTCATAACACCTAATGAACGAATTACCTATTGCACGTTTCACCTACAATTGGTTTACCTAAGCTCAGAATACCTATGCTCGATTCACCTAAAATTGAAACACCTAATACTCGAAATACCTAAAGCTAATATACCTAATACACGAAACACCTAATGTTGATATACCTAATGCACGAAATACCTAATCTCGGTATACCTAATGATCGAATTGCCTAAAGTTAACATACCTACTGCACGAATTACCTAAAGTCGGTATACCTAATGGTCGAATTACCTAAAGTTAACATACCTAATGAACGAAATACCTAAATTCGATACACCTAATGCACGAAATACCTGAAGTCGATGCACTTAATGAACGAAATATGTACCTAAAATAAAAAATATAATTATTGTTTGGTAGAATATTACTAGGACATACAACATTTAGTATACATTTTTTAGCCAAATTATTCAATTGGCTAACTATTTTTTATTATAATATAATGTCTAGTCAGTTGCCAGAGTCGAGATAGGTGCGACGACGAGTAAAGCGAGGAGGAGCGTGTTAGGTTAACTGCGACCAAACAGTGCCAAAACCGACTTTTATTTCATCGTCATGATGTTATCTTACAAAAATTCAGTTTTTGATAAGATAGGATAAGATAACTAATTTTGTATCAGACTTACAAAATCATTCTACTACCTAAAAAGTAGCGTTTCAAAAAGTGTATTTTTAAGTTGTTATCCGAACAAACAGTTTCATATCGTTCGGCAAAATGATATGAATTTTGTTTTAGGTATATAGACTTTAGGTATTCCGTGCATTAGGCATATCGACATTAGGTAATTCGTGCAGGAAGTATATCAACTTTAGGTATTTCGTGCGATAGGTTTAACAGTTTTAGGTATTTCGTCCATTAGGTAAATCAAGTTTAGGTACATCGTTCATTAGGTATATCAGCTTTAGGTGTATCGTCCATTAGGTATAGGTGATTCGTGCATTAGGTATAATAGCTTTAGGTGAAACGTGCAATAGGTAAAACGTGCATTAGATACATCGTGCATTAGGTGTTTCGTCCATTAGGTTATTTGAGCTTAGGTATTATAAACTTAGGTCAGTCAATATTTAGGTAAAATGATCGATAGGTAATTTAAAAATAGGTGAATCAAACATAGGTGATTCAACATTAGGTAAATCAGTTTTCGGTATTCTGATATGTAACCCGTCGCGTCATGTTTTAGTCATGACTGAGTTTCGGACACAGATATAATACAGAGTGCTTCCTGTAACAGGAGCAATCAAACTAAAGGCTGTACTCCTCAAACTGACCAACATTTGTTCACCAACTTTTAAAAATTATGGATCCAAGTTATTGATTTTAAAAAATCATGTCCTAATTTTACACGACACCTTTAAAAAGGAGGGTAATTCAAACATATACGTCTGATTATATGTTTATACGTTTAGTATGTTTTTAAATTTCTATTGTGTTAAATAAAACTTTCATTATTTTTGCTTTCCACATGATCCAGTCATAGATTTTGAAAATACCAGTTTTATGGACAGTTGAATCGTAGCGGCCGCTACGAGAGGTAGAGACTAGAGAGGCATCGGTATCTTTGAATCGGTTAAGATCCTATCACTAAATTACGGCTGTGATGTGCTGTGATGTCACAGTACTTAGGTGGTAAAAAGTCGACACGCTTTGTTTCAATACAAATCGTGATGTTTAAATATCACGATTTGTATTGATTGCTACACCTACATAGTGTATACATTATACAGTGTGTTTTCTGTAACAGGAGCAATAAATTAAACTGTAGGCTGTACTCCTCAAACTGACCAACATTTGTTCAGCAACTTTTGAAAATAACTCCTGTTTTGATTTTTATTACACTTTAAAGTTTATTCTAAGACGCAATGTATTGCAAATTTTGTTATGTTAAAAGCGTGACAAGTAACGTCAAACACACTGATGTCAGCGTACATTGAAGGCAATATTTATTTTGTATGAAAAAGAGGAAGTCTAAAGGATTCATAATTGACCAAGTATATTACCAAATGGTAGTAAAATTTGCTACTGGCAACACAAAATATTTTTTTAATAACGGAACTTTATTAAGAAGGCCATCACATTGTATATTATACAGCCAATAGGCAAAGATTGTATATAATTTATAATAATATAAAAAATTATACAAGAAAAGTTTTAAAAATCTTGTTATTAGCTTTTCTTTTTAAATATAATACTTAACTAATGCTTAACGTAAGTATAACGCCTTCGTTAATTCATATTACTATTATTTCAAAGATAATGTACGTTTTATTAATCTATTTAGATATATTATTTGTGAAAATATATTATTTAATCCTCATTACTCAGTTCTAAAACAACATTTCTGCGCTAATTGTTGTTCACTCTGACAATATAAACGGAACGTATCGAAAATGCGAAAACGAAACGCTATTGATATTTTTCTTAAAAAATGGCAGCCTTTATGTCGTAAGCTTTTCTTTTCTAGTAATGAAAAGTTTTTATTAACAATCTACATACAGTTTATGATGCAAATAGAAGCAATTCAGATGAACAATCGGTTTAACAAGAAGGACATATAGATATTACTAATCGGAGCAACAATGAGCAGTATATATGTAGTGAGTATAATTACGTGGTTATGTTCTTTTCGCGACCATAGCCTTCGCTCGCTGGGTCGAGTCGGCCGAGGCGCCGGCGTGGGCTTGTGCTGCGGCGCAATTGAACTGCGACGTTTAACATTTATCGTGTTTTCAGGAGGCGTAGACATTACAGCATTTATGCAAATGTTGATCGGCTCCGCCGAAGAAAAGGCGAGTGGTTCCGTACGAGCTTTAGAAGAAAAAGTGGAGATGAGTGACAGCGCCGGGGCCGGAGCGGTCAGCGAGCCGCGTGGGGGCTCCGCGGTCATGGAGCGCGAGCTGGAGAATACGCGGCGGCTGCTGTGGGGCGAGCAGGTCAAGGAGGAGGTGTTCCGGCGCTGGGCGCAGGGCTTCACGTTCAGCGCCGACGAGCCCAGCGCGCTCACGCAGCAGGAGGGCGGGCCCTGCGCCGCCATCGCGCCCGTGCAGGGCTTCCTCCTCAAGATCCTCCTGTCGGAGACGCCCGGCCACAGCCTGCGCGACCTCACCTCGGAGAAATGCAACTCCCTTCTTGTACGGGCCGTGTGTACAATACTAAGCCAGTGTCTAGCGCCTAAGTATAATGTGGCGGTGTACCAACGAAAAACCGAAACAGAAGCTGAATCCAGCTCGGCTAGTGCCACTGAAGAGACAGAAACCTTGGACCAGTTTCATCGGCGAATCGAAATTCACTCTTTCCAAGGATTGTCAGAGGTAGAGGCATTCTACACTAGAAACATTCGTGTTTTGAAGGACAAGTATGGAGTGCTACTTCTGTTGTATAGTGTGATTCTCAGTAAGGGAGTTGGTGTTGTGGAAGCAGAGCTGTCAGAGTTGTCGGACCCACTCATACACTCCACATATGGATATGGGTCACAGGGACTGATAAACTTGATGCTGACAGGCCGAGCTGTGGCTCACGTCTGGGACCATGACCAGGTGGTCGGCGGCCTCCGGCTGCGCGGCATTGAGCGGCAAAATGATATAGGTTTTCTTACTATAATGGAGCACATGCAGTATTGCACTGTGGGGTCATTCTACAAGAATCCAAAGCATCCTGTGTGGGTGCTAGCGTCCGAGACGCACTTGACGGTGCTTTTCTCGTTCGAGCGGCGCTTGGCGGCGCCAGAGACGGCGGGAGAGTCTGCAGAGCGGATCTTCCGTTCCTTCGATCCTGAGGGTAATAATTTCATCCCATCAGCAGCATTGCAGGATGTGCTGTGCGCTGCGGAGCTCGTGTCGGAGCCGGAGTACGTGGAGCTCATGCGGCGCAAGCTGGACGCGGAGAACTTGGGGATCATCCTGCTGAGCGCGTTCATGGAAGAGTTCTTCCCGTCTTGCGAGCGCGGTTGCCCCGACACGTTCACGCTGCACCACTACAATGGGCTAGCGCGGAGCAACCCCGGCGGGCGGGTGGTGTACCGCGCCGGGCGCGCAGCGCTGCTCGAGTGCCACATGCGCGCCGCCTCGGCCGACCCCATGCTCACCTGCCTGCAGACCAAGTGGCCCAGCATCGACCTGGTCTGGGACGAGGGCAGCTCACCCTCCCTCAACTGAGCAGCTACATTCTAAAGGACTGTGTCGTGAGTGAACTGTGCAGACCATAATTTATTTGTAAAATATAATTTTACAAGCTTCCCTTCGTTCCAGCAGTTTTAATTGTATGCTGTGGTCACAGCTAGGAATTGACACCAGACATAGACCTATTTACACGATGGTTACGGTTTAGACATAAATATTTTTTTATTAACACTGTTCCAGTTATTGACTGGTTGTTGTCATGTTGTGCTGCATATGATTTGTATCAGTTTGCTTATACCATAGTTTAGGGACACGCTCCTAATGATATACACCGTAATTATCTATAAATAAATTTAATTTAGCCCCGCATAGAATTAGGTTGTATATAAATGTAATAGTGACATAGTAATAATGGGACATGTTGAAATTTTATGATGATGACATTGTGGATGTTCGTGATTGGGCGAATGTGACGGCGGGCAGCGGCTTGCACTGTGCCCGACTGTTTCCGTCTTCTGTGACGCTTGTACTGTTTGAGAAGAGTCGGGAATCATTCAGACATTGGCCAGGGTAGCCGCTGGTCGTCCGGCCTGTTTTGCTGTGCGAATTTCTGCTGACTGCGACACGCGTTGCGAGGAATGAGTGTGGAACTGTATTGATTGATATTTGAGATGCTCACAAGAGACATTTTGTTTAACTCTGTATTTTTCAATTTAGGTCAGCTGTGTATAAGCAAGTTGTCAAGTTATTCCAAGTTTTTTTTCGGATGAATGATTGCCATTTGACCTTTAAACTCAATTAGAAATTTCTTTTTATGGAGTTATATAAATTTAAAATGTTTGTTTTTTAAGATTTCCATAACAATCTATTATGAAATATGTTACATAAACGCCTTCTTGAAAAGCCTTTTCGTGGCGTGTGGGAGTTAACCTCTTTTCGCTTTATGTCTAAATTTCTGGAAATAACCATCTACCCTCAGCTTTCTTAATTCCGATTTAGCAATTTAGCCGTTGATAGGCGTCGTTCTAATATTAGTAATATTGCTAGTATTACATAAATAAGCATGGATAATCCCTTTATAATTTGCTGTTTCGATTATTAATATTTTAAAATTGGATTTTGGTTCATAATTATTTTATTCTATGTATTAAGTACTTATAATTTATTTTATTATACAATGCTCTTTTCCTTGGGTGTATCAACTTTGTACTGTCACTTGTTGCGGTTGTGTCGTGTTTAAATTGACTAAACATTAAGTTTTGTGGTATTTAATGGCTTGTATCCATTTCTACAATGGGCCTTCTAATGAGCACTTTAGTCCCCTGGACAACGGGACGGAAAAAAAAACACGTAATACTTGATTCACTTGCATCGGGCCGAAGCGACCCGATGCCGCAGCGAACGTGTAAAAAGCATTTAAATTTTTGGGCTGGTTCCTTTCTTTATACTTTTAATATAAAAGTACGGTCATTTGATTTCTGTACCATTTCTTACTTTGTCACAGTGACAATGCGTGACGGAGCCTTAATATGAGGTCCCTAGATGACTAGACGAGGGGGGCGGGGGGATCGCGAGCACCCGAGCTGCATACATTGCTGTCATCGCCATTGTTAGTAACTCGGTACACGTTAAAGGCCGTCGGGATCACTGTTACTTTTTACACTGTGCTAGCGGCTTTCACATTCTTTGTAACTGTTACTAAGTAAGAAATACTAGTATCACATGTAGTGAATCAACTTTTTCTTGTGTCTTATTGCCATAGGTACGGTCACCTGGGTCACTCTTAAAACCCTGGTATTAAAAATAACCAAATATACATATTTATGGCAGTTAATAGTCCTTCCCATAATAGGTCATCTACAGTTTATTAGTAGAACGTATTATAAGATTTCTTCTAACAAACTATGCTAGTAAAGTCACCTGGATGACAAGATAGAATAATAGAATAAGTTGATTCACCCCTAAAACAATTTCCTGACTGTACACAAAAAGGTAACTCTTGTTGGCATCCTCTCAAGTTGAGTCTGATTGTACTAAATTGAAATTTTTTAAGTAGTTTTAACTTTACCCTCGCAACGCCAACGCCGGTATATGTTGATTTGTTATAACACGACGCGGTATAATTGTTTTATTATATATTCATATTATTGTCATACGTGTTAAAATAGGGCCACTTTAGTGTGACAAAGATTATACCTATTGAAAGATATTTTCAGTTAGTTATAAAAGTGTAACATGCTTTCTTTGATTATATTTGGGTGGTTTTATTTCCATTTACCCGTTTTTGCAGCACGCCCTGCTAGGGCAGGGGTCGGCAATCGGCAACCGCCGCTAGGACCTGGGCTATAACCGCGAAAATCGAAATTCGCAAATTGCGGGGATTTTTCTCTGTCACTCTAATTACGCCTTCATTGGAGTAAAAGAGAAAGATCCCCGCAATTTGGGAATTTCGGTGTTCCCGGTAGCCGCTCTGAAATTGCGACTCTTCGAGGCGCCCAATCTTAGTCTAGACCAGTCAAATCAACTTTGGGGGTCTTTGATATTCCTAAAATTGATAATTTGTACCGTGGTTAAGCTGGCTTTTCTTATGTTTGCTGACCTTTGTAATAAAGGCATATACATACAGCTGTAAGTACAGCTGTATACAGTATAATTTTATAAAGAGGAAAGGAAAAGTCACGTGACAATTTTTTCATACATTAAGTTTCGATTGGCGTTTTCTATCATTATCAACCATTGTCACTTTGATTATGGCCCATGATGAAATTTGGAAAAAAAACGAGAATCTGTTTTTGCAAATAACTCTTTCTTGTTCTTACGAGCCAGTGATAGGTATATTGGTAGATGATGCGATTTCATAAATGATTCAAGGTAAAACTCTCCATATCGATTATATTTACAAGCATAAGGCCTGTATTGCAAGGATTCTTTGATATATTCTCTTTGTCTTACTCGTGACTTGTACAACGCAAGGCCCCTACCTTTATTGTTCTATTTGACGGCGCAGCAACTAGTATCATTTCTCTCTCCTCGCTTTTTTAAAATGCCATTTGTCAAAAAAGGACAACTATACTGTTGACAAGATGGACTTCAAATCCAAGTGGCCCCTTTTTAGGCGACCCGGGTTGTGCATGTGTGCGTAAAAACGTATATGTGTGCTCTTTTAGGGATGTGAAAAGTCGATTTTAATCATGTTATATATCGATAAACGCTACACAGCGGAACGAAATAGCGATTAATTGAAGCTTCAATATCTTCGTTAAACATAAACATAATTGAAATGCTAATGGATAATGAATATATTATAATAGGTATTTATGTATTTTAATTAAATATCTGAACTTTCCCTTGGTTCTCTCCTGGGGCGTGACTACAAAATTGTGAACCACAATAAAGAAAAAAAGCGTTTTTGTTCATTTTAGGTATAGTTAAACCTTTGAAGTAAAATTAAAATTGCAAGAAATGTCGGTAGTTTATCGATATGACTTTATCGACATGGCTACAGCAAAGTGGGTCGCTTTGTTAATCGTACACTAAACAAAAAGTGGTCCCACTGACAGCTCGCTTGGAAGGCATCTGTATATATTCTTATATCTATGGTACAACGTATTAAAGTGGATAGCGGTTTGCCAAACTAAATTGAATCTTATTACTGAGGAAGATAGGTGATTATAAAACGGTCCGAAATAGAACTTCAGAGGGCTGTGTTAGCTATGGAGGGTAGAGGTTGGCTGTGTATTAAAAAAACGGTTATTCTAAGAGCATGTCGGGCCATGCTTAGGGGCTCCGTAGTTACCATTCTGTCAGAATATGCTAAACGGGAGCTATTAGTAAGTATTATCATGTACCATCGCGCTCAGCGATTGGTGCGCCACTTAGGCCCACTTGCACCATGCCACTAACCCGGGGTTAAGCGGTTAAACCTAATAACCTAATGTCAAATTGTACTGGTAGCCATGGTATCTCCTGGTTTAACCGGTTATCACCGGGTTAGTAGAATGGTGCAAGTGGGCCTTAGGGTCCTAGCTAAATTGCGTTCTTCACGTTGGGCCAACACCAACGCCAACGAGGGACGCATTTATGCGTTAGAGGGAGCAAGTGATATTGCTATCTCATTCTACCGCATGGCTGCGTCCCTCGTTGGCGTTGGCCCAACGTGAAGAGGAGCCTTTACGCTATAGAACTTCCAATTTAGCAAGAACCCTAAATGGCATAACATTCCCGTGTGGTGACTGTACATTATAAGGGAGTACCTTCACAGCATTTTTGAAGTTACATACATACGGTACATACTATGGAGTGTAGAAAAGTAAGTACATACATACCTCTACGTCTTTTTAGTGAAGAGTAGACTTTTTGCAATATTATTCAACGATTTTTTTTTCATACTTTTTGGACCTATGATTCAGAACTTTCAGGAGTTAGAGGAAGGTACACATATTTTTTCTTTCGGAGCGTTTATTTCCGAAAATATCCATTTCATCAAAAAATGTTTGTTCGAGACCCATTCGTTTTGAAAGACCTATCCAACGATATCCCAATTAGCGGATGGCGCTGGAGCTAATATACGGCGCTGCATGAACAAGAGATTTCCTTTGGCAGGATTGGTCCTTAGGACCCAGGGATGGATTCAAGAAGTGGAGCCACCGAGATTTTTGATGTCAATTTTTAGGGGGGGGGGGGCTCTCAACTTGATCTTGATATCTGTATCATTTAAGCTACTAGGTCAAGTTTGGTTTCGTTTCCGTATAAATCGGAGGTGCCGAATTCATTTCTGATATCATAATGACACCATTCCGAAGTAAAAACACATAAAATATGAAAAAAATACTTTTTTTCAATTCCTCTTCACGCTTAAACTGCTGAACCAATTTAGTTAAAATTTGGTACAGAGATAGTTTGAGTCCCAGGGAATAACATAGCATACTTTTAATCTCAATAATTATCCCTTAAGGGTGTGAAAAGGGAGGAGGAAATTTGTATGGGGATTCAATAACCGCTGAACCGATTTAGATAAAATTTGGCATAGAGATAGTTTGAGTCCCAGGGAAGAACATAGGATAGTTTTTATTCCAAAAAAAAAAATAGCTTAAAAATGAAAGGCAAGGTGTCGGATTGTATGGGAAATCAATAAACGCTGAACCGATTTCGATGAAATCTATGTCTACATCTTTGATTTAGTTGAAAATGATACTAAACCTAAACTTAAATAATTATTAACCGCAAACGTCGCAGACGCTTAAACCCCCCCCCCCACACCCCACCTGCATTAAAAATCTGGGTGGCTCCACTTCTTAAATCCATCCTTGGGTCCTAAGAACCAATCCTGCTAAAGGAAATCTCTTGTTCATGCAACGCCGTGGTTGACCTTTTTTTGCTCTGAGCAAACACAACTAAATGTCCCACACCATTGGAAGCGATAAAACAAATTGTATTGGAGGTACCCTAATAAATAAATTTTTTTGAGTTTACTTAAAGGCCCCATCACACGAGCGCTTAGCCCCCATTCGCACTACAGCTTTTTCAACGCGCGTTAAAAAAGCGCTTGACTCTGTCCACACTCTAAATTCGATTTAACAACCAAGTCTTAAAGTCGAAAATCCAACAACGTTTGATAGAAAAGCGTCACCGCTGTCGTATGAATATTGAATAGATACATGGTTATCCATTTGTGTCATTCAAACGCGCGTTGAAAAAGCTCCCGTGCGATGGGGACTTATTCAACGCAAACGCGCGTTATAAAAGCCACATCAAAGATCCATTTGTCATCCCAACATTTTTAACGCGCGTTGTAAAAGCGCTGGTGCGTATGAGGCCTGCTGTTCGGTCACCATGCATGAATTTCTGTTCAGCAATCGATTAATGTTAGAAATACATCGGAATCGATTATAGGAAACCTTACGTCTCATTGTTCCATGACTATGGCATCATTGGCATTCTGTCACGGTCACTGACAGTGACATTTGTTTGACGTTTGCCAGAACTGCCAGAACACTGTGCCCAAAGAGCATATAATCACTACGTTTTAAGAGTCGGCACTCTCGAACAATCCTCGAACCGAATTATGAACGTACATATCCCAACACACCAAATACAGGCTTAAAGATCTCGCATCCAGGCCATAATTGTTAAAAAAAGAAAAACCACACAATACTACCAACACAAAAAAAACAACGCTAGGGCTCGACACTTTCAGTACCTACTGTTTATCGATATCGATAAATGTGCGATACGTGCTGCTGTATTTACCTACTGTACTACCTATTAATAAAATAAAAGAACATTATATATATATAAACAATTTTATTTTACATGATAAAAATAACATAGTTTATTATTCAAGTAGGCATATTACAATATGCTGAATTCGCACGCATTCTTTTTTAATCTGGTCCCTTTTTATTGAAGGCACTGGATGGAGAATGATTTCCACAAATGAACTTGTTTCCATTCAGCTTTTGAATAGGTAAATAAATACGCCAAATCCTCATTTCCTTTTCCTCAGCTTTGCCCATAATCGACATCTGAAATAAAGAGATTATCGATAAAATTGGTCGTACACTATTCGTGTCATAGGTTACTTAGTTTTTTACTTAAAAATACTTTATTCACAAAATATTTTCGTTTTAATCATGGATTGTACACGACTAAAACTAATTAAATTAGTAACTGTTAACGACTCAAAGTAAAAAATGAAAATATTGCATACAAACATCAGTTTACCGACCTGTTCGGATCAAGTTGGAAATTTGGCCAAAAATGCGTCAGTAGTTAGTCTTCTTACACACCCACTACAAACTTCACATTTCCTTAAAGATTTGGCCCCCATTTAAATAACAGCTAAAGTTATTTTACCAATTACAATAAAAAATAACCACGTATTTTCACGTTCACAATTGGGTAGGTAAAGTTTTTTGAAGATAGGCAAATTATATTTTTTCCCGATAGTATTCATTATAGCGATCACGGAAATGCAGCTCTTTTATTTTTATATCATTTTATTGATTAAATATAATTTTTTAAATGATCGATATGACGTTTGTGAGGTGAAATGGCAGATTCCAGTAATTAATTCCTTGGCGCGTAGTAAATGGGACGAGATAGAAAAAAAATCGATGTCAACTGTCAGTGTCATTCTTGGAAAATAACTTGCAAATAATTGGAAATTAATAGTCGGACGAAACATTTGTGTTTTCTTGTAATTGGATGTCGGTGTGATTTCTAGAATAAGTATTTTTAACGTCCCTAGCACGATCAACACGGATATTTTGATAATGATAACGATTGCTTTCGACTACTTGGCACTTTGGCACTGCTTCTTGGAGAACATTTTCATTAACGCCTCCACCACGACTCTTGGACTGCTACACGAGTCATTTTGGATCTCAGTATCAACACAATAGATGGAGACGATCCCGGAAACGTTCGAATGGAAATAGAATATTACAGAGATGAACTCAAAGTGCGTCGTACCGTCTTGTAGGAAGTACAGATACGTTACTTTCCAAATTCAGCGTATTTGAGCACACCAAAGTCTTTAACAGCGATTCGGTGCCAAGCTTTGAAGATATATTGGCCAAAATGGTAACTTATACGTTTGTGAGGACTATATAAACGTGATTGTTGTATTATACATACATAATGATTAAGATTGTAATAGTCTTATAACTAGGTCGTTATTGGCTATTATATATGGGCTCGGCAAGGTGTTCACAATATCTGAACACGCACGCCCTGATAATAGAGGCGTGTTCAGATATTTATGAGCACCCTAGCTGCACCAATATATCTGATGGCGACTGTACTTTAGAAAACTTATAATATAAATTCTTCTATCTGTGAGTACCTGTAATTGGCTTTGTATTGTTACCTAAATCTATATAATGTTTTTGCAGCTGTTGGTACTCCTTACAAAATAAAATAAAATAAAATAAAAATAAAATAAATCCAAAATAATATAATATAAATCCAGTAAATTTCGTTTCGTTTTATTTTAAAATCCACAAATTATTATCCTTAAGCATTAACATTACAACAGTATATAGAATCACGCTGTGTGGCGAGCCCTTGAAGAGAGTTGAGCGGTTCAAATATGGTCAATATGGATAAGTATGTCTGTAGGGTAAATGTGCTTCACGTTGGGGCCTGTTTACATATTGATTAGTGTTGATTGCGGGTTTAATACATTTGCCACTATACACAAGTAGCAAGTGTATCAGCTCGCAAAAATACTACATTTTTGCTTCCATTGAGGTATACATAGTAAGCACTATTCTCAAATTATGTGAGGAAATAAAACAAATTCAATTTAGTAAAGCGTATTTAATAGGGGTAAAGTGACGCGAATACAATTAAAAAAACAACGCATATTCTTAGTTTATATTAAATGTAGATGGCTTTTTAGTTTACACTTGGTCACAGAAATACGCTAAAAACCACATTCAGAGTAGGTGTTTCTTGCGTTTTGGCTGTCCTTCTTGTGTCCTTCCACAGCATGAGCATGTCGTAAGTCCTGTTGTATTTGTCCCAGGACTTAGCAGGAAGCTAGTTATTCATTATTAAGTTTGCTTCTGCTTTCAAATGAGGCGGTGCATGCCGTCTATTCCAGGTCGTTTTCGTCACTTGAACTCATTTTGTTTATTACGAGTATTAAAATAACAAGCGGTAACTTATTGAGTATTGCACAACGAATAAACTTTGCCGCCTTTTATTTGCATATTTTTTAAAATTATATTACCATAGATACAAAGCATACGGTACGCGCATGCGTCAATCCGCGCGCACCGCGCAGCGCCCTTTCGCGGTGCTAAAGCGGTATCCAGACGGGACTGATCAAATCGGTCGATCTGATCAGAAATGAAATTGGCGTCAATCTCCAATTTTAGATTTATGGTGATATTAGACCCATTTAAGTTGAAAAAATGCCCCATAACGAAAATACTAGCCTCACAAATTGGTGTTCTTGTGTCCGCACCTCATTTTATTGGTCATTATCGGCGGTTGAATTCGGCGAGCCAAATTGGCGTTTGCGTCCATACGTCCCGATTCGATCGGGCAATTTAATCAGATTGGCGAAAAATTGACTAATCTGGATACGCCTTAAGCAACATCGAGTTCACGATAATTTGACATATAATAATAATAGATTTTTAGCATAAGTTGCATTTCATAAAACTTAACCCAAATCATTTGTACATTTTCAAGTCAAAGATAAAGACATGTTGGTTTTAAAATTTTAATAAGTATAGACCATAACATTGTCATGATCTTGTAACATTGTTAAAATAAGAGAGTCTCCCATTTTCATTTTATTGCATTTTTTATAAAATGTCTTTAGATTCTCGGGATATCTTGGTCCTAATTCGATTGCTCTTTTTTATGGAAATAATTATATCCTTCAGATTCACAGGATGCTCGGAGAGGCTTAGCCGAATAACACTGCAAGGAAGTATGTCATGGTCATGGCTCAATGGTTCTAATTAGCCATCAGTATAATACCGCCAATGAATGTTTACATCCACCTGAAAATAAGAACAACATTCATAAAATGAGGATAACCACACAAAACTAACAGATGGTTGAAATTGTTAGAAAAAATTAGACCGATTTCTTGTTTACGAACTTAACAGCTCATGGCAATTTAATAATAAAAATCAAAACACAAGTATTAGTAAGTATTTCACGGATACGTACTCCTGTACGGCCATTGCTCCTCTAATTCAACGGCATTGTGCCTATCACTGTTATGATAATAATTTCAAATTTGTAGAATCTGCTCGCAATCTCGTATGAACTCGCTTATTTTTCTTGCAAAACTCTGTCCAAGGGTCAGCGTAGGGGCCGTCGTGTAGGGGTGGGGAAGAAAACGTTGTCCAATAATTTATGCAGTGCCAAGTTATCGAAAGTAAATTCAATCTTTGTCCAAATACGCGCAGATGTCGTGGGGAATCAGAAGTCCGTGGGTCGTGCTGAGGTCGCCGAAAATCTCAATGATAACATTAATAGCAATTCGCAAGGTAACATGAGGCTTGTCCGTTATTTTTCGGGAATGAGAGCTAAGTGACACTGACAGTTGAAATCGTTTTTTTTTCTATCCCGTCCCATTTACTACGCGCCAAGGAATTAATTACTGGAATCTGCCATTTCACCTCACAAACGTCATATCGATCATTTAAAAAATTATATTTAATCAATAAAATGATATAAAAATAAAAGAGCTGCATTTCCGTGATCGCTATAATGAATACTATCGGGAAAAAATATAATTTGCCTATCTTCAAAAACCTTTACCTACCCAATTCAAATGACGTTTGACGTTTTACTACCAATCATACCAACCTAAAGAAAAGTAAGTATAATACGTCTATGTTAAAAGCAAGTATGGTATGTGCCACCAAAATGCAACAGCAGTCATTTTAATTCGATAAGATTATTTCTATGCCTCAATGTTGGTAACAAGGGCTTTCATAATTTATCAAAGTATGGGGTGTCGATGGGCTGACTGTGCCAGAAGGAAAGAAACTTCTTTACTCACGGACCTCACGGTTTACTCATTTAAGTATTGTTTATTTAAATAATACTGAGTAATATTTTACAAAACGCAATGTCTCAACAAGAAGACAAGTTCCAGCGATATGCTACAGAGTACGATCCAGTCAAAATAGGCTCAATCGATGGTAAGTTTTGGTTATGTTACTTATGTTGTATATATACGCTATCGGCTAACATAAAATAATTAACTTTTGTTAGTTCGTTTTACGTAGTTCTACTTCTAACAAGACATTAAACCTTTATTAACATACATTTCCTTACGATTATCATTAGAGTAAGAATTGATCGGTAGAATCATTTAATTGTAGGATCCTTTATGGATTGAACTCAGGGCGCCAGGGGCCACCCTAACTGGTACAGACGAGTTCACTATAGTATTCATAGTATAGTATAGTAGCAGTAGCTATATATTAGGTTTGTAATGTACTTTTTTACGTTTTTGCGAATCAAACATGTAATAGGTAGCTTATTTATTAATCACTTTATTATTACTTAGGTACTTAATTTTACAGTGCATTGGTGTTAGCTGTAATGCTGTAAAATTTGATTTCAATAAATATCAATATCAATTACAAGCCAAATAAATATATTTACACGCCTCTCACTCTCAGACACTGACAACAAAAGGTCATCTAAATACATCTTTGGAAGATTATTTGCTTTAAAAAGTAAATAACTCAAATTCTGACGATAATTTTCAGTTCAACATCTTGTAAGGCAATTAAAAATGATGAACTTTTGCCAAATTTCTATTAGTTATCTTTTTTACAATATATTAGGATGTTTTAATACTTAGGGTGTAATTTAATATTTTTTTGGGGTTGCCTAATATAAAGTTTTGGTTATCAATATACATAAGACCTACAATTAATGAATAAAGGAGATTAATTGAGATAGTTGTAGATTTGAAACAATTGTTTCCATATAATATTTGGCTGCTATTTAACTGATCACCAGATTTAATAAAATTTAATACCAAAAAAATCTACTTTACCACCCTAAAATAATGAATGATCACCAAAATTATAACACCATTTTAATGTGAAATGATTACCAATTTTATTACATTTTACTATCCTATTAAAGGAAATGACACCAAATTAATCATTATTAACCCAAAAATTGTAAATAATTACCAAATTTCAAACCCCAATTTAATGTCAATTGATAACCAAATTTTTACATCGTGCTATCCTATTAAATAAAATGACACCAAAATAATCATTGTAAACCCAAAAATAGTAAATGACCACCAAAATTAGAACTCCATTTTAATGTAAAATTATAACCAAATTTTTAAATCTTGTTATCCTATTAAAGCAAAGCTAGTAACATTTCGTTTCTGTAAGGTTCGCAGTTCAAACCTAACCTAACCCACTTTTCTAGTAGCATTTCTTATCTGGAAGGGTCGCAGTTCAAACCTAACCTAACCCACTTTTCTAGTAGCATTTCGTTTCTGTATGGGTTGCAGTTCAAACCTAACCTAACCCACTTTTCTAGTAACATTTCGTTTCTGTAAGGTTCGCAGTTCAAACCTAACCTAACCCACTTTTCTAGTAGCATTTCTTATCTGGAAGGGTCGCAGTTCAAACCTAACCTAACCCACTTTTCTAGTAGAATTTCGTTTCTGTGTGGGTCGGAGTTCAAACCTAACCTAACCCACTTTTCTAGTAGCATTTCGTTTCTGTAAGGGTCACAGTTCAAACCTAACCTAACCCACTTTTCTAGTAGCATTTCGTTTCTGTAAGGGTCGCAGTTCAAACCTAACCTAACCCACTTTTCTAGTAGCATTTCTTTTCTGTAAGGGTCGCAGTTCAAACCTAACCTAACCCACTTTTCTAGTAGCAATTCGTTTCTGTAAGGATCGCAGTGTTAACCTAGCCCACTTAACTGATAGCAGTACAAACCTAACCTAACATACTTTTCTAGTAGCATTTCAGTATGCCTACCTAAGTTATGCGGTGCGGGGTACGGGGGTTGAGCGGGAGGGGCTAGTAATTTTGGCATCATTTTACTTTATTTGGTAATATGTGTAAATTTTTTGGTATCATAGTGGTTTATTTAGGTGAATATATCGCATTTATTTGGTCTTCAAGATTTGGTGATCATTAAGAGTGCTATTACATTTCGGGGTTGAGCGAGTTTAGGTATTTTACGCGCTGCGGCAGGCCGTGCGAGCTCAGTATTCCGATCCCTTCTACCACGCTCGCACTACAATGATGGATTAAACATTCTTGATCCTTCGCGAAGCATATTGAAATCAACCATAACAACACTAACTGTACTTAACTTATAAAGTCCTAAAACTGTTATTTGGTAAGTACGAAAATACTAAATGCAGTGCAAATGTACATAGGGGCTGTTCATAAATTACGTCATCTATTTTTGACCCCCCCATCCCTCAAATCATCCAAAAATCATGCTTCGGATGACTCTGTTTCCTCCTACGTCATGCTACCATCATCCGATGTCCAGACCCCCCCTTCCTCCCATTTGAAACGACGTAATTTATGAATAGCCCCATACTCGTACTTATGAACGTATATTACTCGAAAGGGGTCATCCATTAATTACATCACACGTTTAGGGGGAGGGAGGGGGTGAAGAAAATGTGACATATTGTGACATGGGGGAGACACAAACTTTGTGACGTCACTTTAACCGAAAATTTATTTAAATTATTTTATTCGCTGTACATTTAAATAACAAGTTTTTAAAACGATAATCATTTTTATTCGTTTAATTTTCTTTCCTAAGCAGTTTTGGGTTATAAAATTACTAATATTTATATCGTCAAAAATATTTTGATAAAATATTAATAATACTTAGGTACCTACTTAATTCGATTTGGCGATTTCGTAGAAAAAATGTGACGTCACACTAGGGGGGAGGGGTTTGCCAAATGAGACCAAGTGTGACAAGGAGGGGGGGAGGGGTCAAAAAACCTAAAAATTCGTGTGACGTAATTAATGGATGACCTCAAAGAAATTATAGGTACTCGCTTATTTACAAGAAACAAGTTACAAGAAACTGAAGATACACAGGGTCTGATGATGGAGCTGGAAGGTGGCCACGGGTACCAGTCTATCATGTAACTAAACCACTTCGTGTTTGGGCTCGTTTGATTCGTCTCAACAAGATCTTTGACACTGAAGATACACAGGGTCTGATGATGGAGCTGGAAGGTGGCCACGGGTACCAGTCTCTCATGTAACTAAACAATTTCGTGTTTGGGCTCGTTTGATTCGTCTCAACAAGATCTTTGACACAAGACACTACTCAGGGTCTGATGATGGAGCTGGAAGGTGGTCACCATTACCAATCAACCATACAACTAAACCACATCGTGTTTAGGCTCGTTTTATTCATCTCAACAAGATCTTTGACACTATATAGGTGATACTCAGAGTCTGATGATGGAGCTGGAAGTTGGTTACCGGTACCAATCAACCATGCAACAAAACCACTTCATGTTTAGGCTCGTTTGACTAGTCTCAACAAGATCTTTGACACTAGGTGATACTCAGAGTCTGATGATGGAGCCGGAAGGTGGTCACCGGTACCAATCAACCATGCAACTAAACCACTTCATGTTTAGGCTCGTTTGATTAGTCTCAACAAGATCTTTGACACTAGGTGATACTCAGAGTCTGATGATGGAGCTGGAAGGTGGTCACCGGTACCAATCAACCATGCAACTAAACCACTTCGTGTTTAGGCTCGTTTGATTCGTCTCAACAAGATCTTTGACACTAGGTGATAAACCAAACACGAAGCCCAAACACGAAGTGGTTCAGTTATGTGATAGACTGGTACCCGTCGCCACCTTCGAGCTCCATCATCAGACCCTGAGTAGTATCTTGTGTCAAAGATCTTGTTGCGACGAATCAAACGAGCCCAAACACGAAGTGGTTCAGTTACATGGTAGACTGGTACCCGTGGCCACAGTCCAGCTCCATCATCAGACCCTGAGTACTAACTTGTGTCCAAGGTCTTGTTGAGACGAATCAAACGAGCCCAAACATGAAGTGGTTCAGTTACATGATAGCAGTGTTGGCAAAAAATCAATTCGAATTGACGATTGAGAATTGACCGATCAATTCGAATTGACGATTGACGAAACTAATTCTAAATCTACTGATTGAAGATTGACGATTACTAATCGTTAATTCGAATTGATCGGTCAATCCTCAATCGTCAATTCGGATTGACGATTACTTTGTATGTACCTACCTAATGTCCTTTTTATTTAGGCCATTTTTGTGAAACTGACCAAATGCGTTCAAAAGCGGTGTCTGAGTTTACCAAAGGTTCCGAAACATGTTTCCGACGGCTATATGAAGGATGTCCTTTTTGGAACATTTTCGGGACTTTCCTTGAAATTAACCGATAGCGTTCAAAATCGATATCTGATGTGCCCAAAGGTTTCGAAACTTGTTTCCGAGGGAAATATTGAGAGATGTCCTTTTTTGGGACATTTCTAGAAATTACCCGATTGCGTTTAAAATCGATATCTGAGGTAAACAGTGTCCTGTTTTGGGACATTTTAGTGACATTCTTTGAAAGTGACTGATTGCATTCAAAATCGATATCTGAGGTGCAAAATATGGTTTCAACGGCAATATTGAGATTTTACACTTTAGCCGCGTACTTACTTTACTACCTGCATTACGCCACCCTGCTGAAAAAAGGTCATTTTTCGGTATTGCCGTCAGAAACATGTTTCGAAACCTTTGAGCACCTCAGATATCGATTTTGAACGCAATCGGTTAATTGGAAGAAATGTCCCATAAATGTCCAGACAAAAAAAGGAAACTCCGTCTGTATTGCCGTCGGAAACATGTTACGGAACCTTTGGAAATCTCAGATATCGTTTTAAAGTGCCAACGATCAATTTAAAAAAATGTCCCGAAATGGTAGGGACTAGAGGTGTGCGCCGATGGTAAAATCATCGGCGGCGGCGTCCGATGATTTTTTGACCGGCGGCGGCGGCGTGATCGGCGTGAAATCGGCGTGGCATAATTTACTAGGCTATCCAAAGCATATTATGTGTGTTTTCTAAATTATTGCCGAAAATTATATCCCGGCATGTCACTTGGCAACCATTTATTACCAATACCTACTTAATAGTTACCAACGGTATGTTTAAATATTAAATTAAAAAGGATACTTTAAAACGCTACATTTTAGGCTGTATTTTTACTTACTTTTAAGCGAAATACAAATAAAACACAAAAAAATCTTTAAGTTGCCTTAAATCTATATTGACTTTTCGCAGCCGCTGTCGCCTCACTTAGGATTTGTTACGATATAATGATGAATACTTTACATTTGTCTGAACTGAAGTTTAGCAGAAAACTATGTAAGACTAAAGATATCGTCGTTTTCGAAAGTAAACTTATCTGGCCGGTTGATTCGCTCAACAGAATGTCTTTGGAGTGTCCCGTTTTATAGAATGTTAAGGTCTACTTTGTTTTCTTTACTCCTAGCTTAGTGAAGATATTTGGTGATTTAAGTTCCTATAAGTAGGTATCATTGTTTAGGTATAGCTTATTACGAAGTTTTAACCTGACTGTTATAATTTTGATTGAAATATATATTACTAAGTAAAAGAAGCTGATAATCACCATAAAATGACTAAGAATTGATCGTGTGTATTTTTAAATGAAATTGTATATTATGTGATAAATAATTCAAATCATATCTATCATATGATGACATTGATGTCTTGTTGATGACCCTCATGCGTGTCACCAGAATCATACGAGAAATTATAAATTACGCAATTACAGCTTGCTGGAGATTCTAAGAAGAAAATAGCATGTTTATGTCCTAGGATATGAACCTGCTATTTTCTTGACTTTAGTTCACTGATTAAATTGACAATAAAGAGACTATTGATGTAAAACAAAATGCGTTGTACAAAAAAGCTGTGCGATAAAATATCAAATAATAACCTGAGATCCAGAAACAAGATCTTGTTTAAATTAACGCTAAATCGTTATCACAGCTAACACCGCAACAACAAAAATTATGCTAATATGCTTCACTGGCAAATAATAAGCGAAAAAGCATAAGGATCTTTAAATTATACCTCTGACACTATCTACTCACTACGCAACATGGAATAAGACACGATAGGTATCAAAATTTCCCACGCCGATTATACGCCGGTCAAATTTATCGGCGGCGGCGGCGTGGAAAAATCGTCGGCGGCGGCGGCGCGGCGGCGCGGCGCACATGTCTAGTAGGGACATCCTTCAATACTGACGTCAGAAACATTTTTCGGGACCTATGGTCGACATCGATTACGAATATGAACGTAATTGGCCAATTTCGAAAAATGTCCCTAAAAGGGACATCAGTCAATACTGACATCAGGAACATGTTTTCGAACCTCTGGGAACCTCAGATATCGACTTTAAGTCCAGTAAGTAAGTCCCTAAAAAGGACACCTTTGAAAACTAATCTTAGGGAAGGGAAAGGGACCCTATTAGGTTAATCTAGATTGAAAATTGATTTAATCCGAATTGAGGATTGATGCGTTAATTCCAATTGATTCAATCGGATTGACGCGTCAATCATTTGATCAATCCGGATTGATTTAGTTCAGATTGATGCCAACACTGCATGATAGACAGGTACCCGTCGCCACCTTCGAGCTCCATCATCAGATCCGGAGTACTATCTTGTGTCAAAGATCTTGTTGAGATGAATAAAACGTGCCTAAACACGAAGTGGTTCAGTTACATGATAGACTGGTACCCGTGGCCACCTTTCAGCTCCATAATCAAACCTTGTGTATCTTCAGTGTCAAAGATCTTGTTGAGATTAATCAAACGAGCCCAAACACGAAGTGGTTTAGTTGCATGGTTGATTGGTACCGGTGACCACCTTCCGGCTCCATCATCAGACCCTGAGTACTATCTTGTGTCAAAGATCTTGTTGAGACGAATAAAACGAGCCTAAACACGAAGTGGTTTCGTTGCACGGTTGATTGGTACCAGTGACCACCTTCCGGCTCCATCATCAGACCCTGAGTACTATCTTGTGTCAAAGGTCTTGTTGAGACGAATAAAACGAGCCTAAACACGAAGTGGTTTAGTTGCATGGTTGATTGGTACCGGTGACCACCTTCCGGCTCCATCATCAGACCCTGAGTACTATCTTAAGTCAAAGATCTTGTTGAGCCGAATCAAACGAGCCCAAACACGAAGTGGTTTAGTTGCATGGTTGATTGGTACCGGTGACCACCTTCCGGCTCCATCATCAGACCCTGAGTACTATCTTGTGTCAAAGATCTTGTTGAGACGAATAAAACGAGCCTAAACACGAAGTGGTTTAGTTGCATGGTTGATTGGTACTGGTGACCACCTTCCGGCTCCATCATCAGACCCTGAGTACTATCTTAAGTCAAAGATCTTGTTGAGCCGAATCAAACGAGCCCAAACACGAAGTGGTTTAGTTGCATGGTTGATTGGTACCGGTGACCACCTTCCGGCTTCATCATCAGACCCTGAGTACTATCTTGTGTCAAAGGTCTTGTTGAGACGAATAAAACGAGCCTAAACACGAAGTGGTTTAGTTGCATGGTTGATTGGTACCGGTGACCACCTTCCGGCTCCATCATCAGACCCTGAGTACTATCTTGTGTCAAAGATCTTGTTGAGACGAATCAAACGAGCCCAAACACGAAGTGGTTTAGTTGCATGGTTGATTGGTACCGGTGACCACCTTCCGGCTCCATCATCAGAACCTGAGTACTATCTTGTGTCAAAGATCTTGTTGAGACGAATCAAACGAGCCCAAACACGAAATGGTTTAGTTGCATGGTTGATTAGTACCGGTGACCACCTTCCGGCTCCATCATCAGACCCTGAGTACTATCTTGAGTCAAATAAATACATATAGAATGTCAGGTCGTTTCAAATATTTTTAATCCTGTCCGGTAGTTTATTAAACTGTACCATTATAAATTATAATACTATAAAAACAGTGCTAGGATCAAAGTCTCTCGTTGCGGTTTACACGCACACAGTATAGCGTTTTACACGGCGCCCGCCGCACACAATGATAAAAAACCTCGTCGTCGCCGTTGAAAATGTGCGGAGCCGACCGACACACGTCCTGCCTGTACAAGCTCTGCCGCGGCACTGAGCTGGCGAGCGCGCGTCATCGGTAATATAGAGTAGTTTTCAAAAAATTGCCAAAAAATTATAGTAGAATTTCATAAACACTAATGTATACCAACAGTATAAGCAAACGTTGCAGATTGCTTGAGTATGAAAATGACTTCGATATTAAGTAGGTTTTCGTAGAAATTGACACTTGTTTCGGAGAGAAAATTGAGTTCGTTTTACTTTGATTTTCTCTTTCTGAAAGGTATGTAGGAAAAATATCGTTTGATATGCCTAAAGCACAGGGTATTAGTAATACAAAATAGCCAGGTTTAGCAGAGTAAACTTCTCAACATTTCCAAATAAGAGCTTGCCGTTCAGTGCTTCAAGCGGTTTTTCGGAAACGACCATCAGAAAAAAATTCATTACTAATTTAATAAGTCCTTTTTCTAATATTTACAACGATATTTAAAAAGATAAGAAGACGCTTTTACTGGAACAAGTACTCATTGTTTCTAATAATGAGCACAAAGTCCTGAATTTCGTCGACTAGTATCATCAATTTTGCATTATTTCGACTTTTCTTGTAAGAGCGCTCTTAATGATTTTTGGTAATCATTCAATTGATATATTTGGTATTCGAATACAATTTGAAGTGCAGTCGTAATTAAAATGGTGGTACATTTGTAATTTTAGGCCTTATTTTTTTGGTGTTCAGTAATTTTTTTTGGTAAGCATGATTTTTTTATTTAGGGTACCAAAGTATTTTTTGGTGGTCATTATATTTGTAGCCATAATATTTTAAACTTTCGCGTGGGACATCAGTCAGCCGCGACCACGACCAGTGAAACCTGTGCCGAAACGTCGGTAAATTAAGGTAATTGAATAAAATTCGCATTAGACCCGTCTATAATGTGAGTTAATTGTTTCCATACTTTTGGCCTTGGGTGTAGGTAAAATATTTCGTTTTTATATGGTATAAGAAATACCTCCTAAGTTCATCATCTATCTGTTAAGGTACGGATACGATACCGCATGACCGAGCCATCCTGCGGGCACTCGAGTCAGAGTACATCCCCAACAAGTCAGTGCGGGGGGACCCGCGGCACACCGTATTCGTGGCACGACTGCATCCCAGAACGACCCAGGTAATCATCCTTTTCGTTCACTTGTACCACAGTCCACACAGTTCAGTAAACCTTATTTCAAAAGGCATGAGGTCCACCAATAGACATTTAAGAGTATTGCCATTGAACACAAATCCCCAAGACTCCTCGGGGCCTATAGTCAAGATTATAATCATTTATTAATAAATACCAAATGAAAAGAAAGATTGTATCAGGATGACAGATGCTAAGAAAAGTTGTGTGATTATATTCATACATTATTTAAGTTTTGCACAGCGTTTATCAACAATTGTCATTCGGCTACGGGTCAACTATATATTTTCTAAAGGCTTTTGTTTATGTTGAGTTGGTTGGTTTTTTAAACAATGTCCTTTTAATATTCTGTCATAATTTTCCAGGATACCCTCATATCTGAATTCTCTGACTGCGGCAAAATCCTACGCTGCCGTCTCGTCAAGGACATAGTGACCGGTAAATCCAAGCAGTACGCCCTCATCGAGTTCGAGCGGAGCTCCGAGGTCGACCGGGCTCTACAGAAACACAAAGAATACATCGATAACACAGAAGTTATCGTTGAAAGAGAGGTGGGAAGAGTTATGAAAGGTTGGAAGCCTAGGAGACTGGGGGGAGGGTTTGGGGGGAATAAGAACTCTGGACAGCTCAGGTTCGGATGTAGGGATAGGCCTTTCAAGAGGCCTATTAAGGTTGGAGAGGATAGGAGAGATTGAAGAGAATTGGGACCAAGAATAAGCGGACTCGCTCGTTTCTACATCCTTAGGGATTTCCATAGGGTTCTTCAAGAAATGGGTATTCAGGGTTCTCAAGGGTCGGCAACGCAAGAGTGGCTTCTCCGATGTTACATGTGTCCATGAGCGACGGTGACCGCTTCCCATTAGGCGGCATCTCAGCTCGTTTACTGAATCCCACAGAAAACAAATCCATAGGGTTACAAGACGACATGGATCTTTGCTTTCGTCTTTCAGGCGTAAATAGGGCGGCAATGTGGGAAAAATCTTTGCCCAAAGAATAAGTCGTGAGCATAGGCTCCCATTCGGTGATGAACCGCAGGCCTCATAGCTGCGTGACCGTACGGCTTTTCATACTAAGTACCTACGAAAGATCTGCTAAAAAGAAAAAGCTTGCTCTGAAGTATCATTGCTGAACGCGTCACCCTGCATAATATCATTGTACCTACCTAATAACTACCTATATGGTTTGCAATAAACGATTCTAATCTGAAGGATTTTTTTATTACCGTAATGATTTTATGCCAACTATAGTCCAAACTCCAAAAGCACCCATCCTAAGTATGGTCCGTGAGAATCGTAAATAGCCATCCGTGTTAGCCCCTAGAAACAATACATGCCTGAAGCTGACGCACTGCACCATGCAGCGCGACAACAGCCCCAACGCTCGACCACTCGCTTTCGATTTCGAGAAGTGGAATCTCGAAAATTAGCCCTTGTAATTATTCATTTTAATCAATTAACTTGATTGATTGCCTACGACTATTCACTCGGCTATCGATTATTTATCTATATAACTTATTTCAGAAACCAAGTGGGAGCAATCTAAACCTTAACGATCCAGTCGGCCGCGAAATTTATAAAATGTAAAATGCCAAACGGATGCCAGAAATGTTGGGAAGAATTCAAAGGGTGGCTAAAGGCTTTTACGCCCGTAGAAACCTTTTTGACTATACTAGAAGCTTTACTATTAGTGGTACTTATATTGTTTATGGTATTTTTAATTCTTCATTTCCTTTCGTGTCGTGGAGAGCTTGAGAGATCAACCTTGGACTCGAACACGGACTCTAATATCACGACGGTAGCTCCAAGGTTTACGACAAGGAGGCAGACCGGGATTCATAATGACACTACCGGGAGGAAAACTCGGCCAACTTGCACTTATACTAAGGAGCAAAAAAGTACCCTGGCTACGACGCATGCGAACGAAACCACCGCCTCTTCGAGGTGAGTATTTTGTCCAAATTTAAAAAAATAATACACGAAATTAATACACTCCTCATCGCCTCTAAGTCCTTAAAACTGTGCAGAGGAAAAAAAAATACAAATACATGATTTTGGGTGGTAATTTTTGACATATAATACAGTGAAACCTGGATAAGTGAGATCTCAAGGGACGAGCAAATTTGTCTCACTTAAAGAGGTTTTCCACTTACCCAGGCTCCCAGTTAGCCAGGTACAAATAAATTTCTGTCTCATTTACAGAGGGTTCCATTAATAGAGGTGAGAATAGAGTATATTTCAGTTACAGAGGTGGTTAATAAGGTATTTAGTAATTATCTTTATAAATAAATAAAGTAAAATAATCCTCTTCCCTAAATATTTTTAAGTCTGTTTAAATATTTCTTTGAATGATTTTCCAAAGGATAGATATTTCAAAATTAAATTAAATTTGATACGGACTTCATTGCGTATTAGAAATTTAATAAATAAATAAATTATTTTTTCGTGTTATTTATCAAATTTTCAGCTTTCGTTTCAATAGTTTTAACTACTTACATAAATTAAATAAATCAAACTTGAAGTTGTTTAGACACAATTAGGCAAATGCGGAATTTTGTGGATAGATTAAGAGTTAGTAAGAATACGGAAATTGTTCAATGAAGTCCAAGTTAGAGAGGTCATAGATTGACGTTATCTCAGATACAGAAGTCAATTCCCTACAAAATACTAAAAAACAATTAGTAAAATTTAACCTTATAAATAAAGTCTCAGTAGGTAAAATACACTCTTTGTCTCAATTATAGGGGTAAATGTGACTATAAAATCACAACAACGAATCCCAGTTATAGAGGTTCGTTTTATCTCAGTAACAGGTAATTCAGTGCTAAAGTGTCGGGACCGCACCATGAGTCCCAGCTATAGAGGTTTCTCACTTATCCAGGTCCCACTTAACCAGGTTTCACTGTATTTAAGTGTACCCTATAAATCAGGGTTAATAAATATTTTTCTAACTGAACCTTAAAACCAATTAAGGTAAGGTGGGACAAGTTGAAAACAGGGATAAGATAAAAAGTCCTCAGTATAATTATCTTATCTTTATCAGTCCATACTCAACCGACGTACCAATAACCTACGCGACGCCGACCCACCCCGACCAGATCGCCCCGATAGAGTCGGACGGCGAGTTAGCCGTCGAGGATGAGAGACGTCACGTGATGGCCTTAGTGAAGATCAAGCCGAGTGGTGTGACGTTCGGGTGCATTCTGACGGTGGTGGCGGAGCGGTGGGTGCTCACCGCTGCGAGCTGCTTGGATTCCATTGAAGAGGTACCCAATTTGAATAAGTATTGGAGGTGGTTCAGTTCAGTTTAAACCCCGAAGTCCAAATCCGCCATTGAATCGACATAAAATCCACATAATTATCGAAGCATATAACGTTTTTCGAGAACTTTCGTATACTACACGTACGTCACTCCGACACAGAAAGGAAGAGCTTAGCGCCTCTGCTCTACCGACCTTCCGTAAATGGAGTATGTGTATAAACGCAAGAGCTGGTAGACGGTCTTACCTGATAGACATTCTTCTCTACTTTATTTTGACCTTACAATATATTTATTCTCGCAGGTCGATTCTCTAGACAACTTCGTCATAATGGACAACTACGACGCCCTAAACAAGGGTCGATCTCACGCCGTGACCGACGTGCGCGTACATCCCCTCTACGAGGGCGGCAACAAGTCGTACGACCTGGCGCTGCTGCGGAGTGAGGACGGGCTGGGCAGGCCCCCGGCCAAGATAGCGTCGCTTTTGGATTACTTCAAGCTGCCTATCGGGGAGGCGGCGAATATATTGGGCTTTGGGAGGTTTAGGCGAGTACCTACAATCACATACTAAACAGACATTGTAGCGTTTCAAAGAATCGAGTCACTGCCGAGGCCTACCATCTACTCAAAAACTTACTCAAAATTTAACGAGAGGTCGTAAGCATAGGCTCCCATTTGGCCCATTCGATGTGTTTAGCACGGGCGTCAGTTGATACGAGTATAGTATAGAAAACTGAAAACACAAGTTACATGTTTACATTTACATGTTTTTGAACTTTCAATATATATTTTTTTAGAACAATAGACCAGAGCGTACCACAGCAAGTCCACTCCGCTGTCGTCCACATCCTCCCCTCCTCGCAGTGCATGCCCCCCGCAACCCTGAGCCTGGAGCGCCACCTGATCCCGCTGGAGCCTGTAGCCCACGGGCGCTGCGGGCTCGCCCCGCTCTGCCTCGGCGTGCTGCACGCGCGCGGCGCGCCGTGCAACTTCTGCGCGGGCGCGCCGCTGCTGCGCGCGGGCTCACTGCTCGGCGTCATGGCGGACAACGAGCAGTGCGGCGCGGCGTGCGAGCCGGCGCTCTACGCTAACGTGGCCGCGCACCAACAATGGATCCACGCTAGTGCTAGCTAACTGGATACGATACCAACACACAATATGATTGTCTGTCTACTAGCTATATCATGATCATGTCTCTGTGTACCGCACATGTCAAACATGTCAAATAGTCGGGCGAAGCCTGACGTCTGAAGGGCACCAGTGCCAGGCGCCTGTGGCGACCTCTACTTATAAGCAGGGACAAGCCCGAAGTTCGAGTCTCTCGGGGGGGTGAGAGAAAGCTAGACAGAGTTGCGGAAAACAGAGACAAAGCAGGGAAACAGTTTTTAAAACTACATATTAGGTATTGTTAACTCCAACACGATACCCAAGATCTTTCCATTCAGATATCCTTGTTACGTCATAAATCATAATTATAGCACCATCGCCCACACCATTAACTGTATATTGATGGACCTTATGCCTTTTGTAATAAGGTCCACCCATGTACAGTTAGGAGTGTTGCTGTTTATACCGTGATCGTGGTAGTTAATTTATAATAAAATCTTTAGATGTTGTAATGTATTTTTATTTACTTCATTTACCTACAACCAAAATCAATGCAAACAATTTTCAACACGACAAGAATACAATTTTTCAACAATTCCAAATAATACGTTACAAGCTTACAAGTAGACCCAGAAGCAAGTTTCTAAATAATCTCCAAATGCTTTCGTTGTCATAGAGGTCCGTCTATATCCACACGTAGACAGAAGTGGACGCATTTATCACTTATCACAATTAACTTAGGTGGGCACAGTCAAGGTATTAAATATCGACACAGATAGTGTAAAAAATGCACTACCTTAATACATGTGCAATAGGGTCGTGTATATCGATATTCAATAAGTGTTGACTGCACCTTCTTAGGTGATTATCATGTGCTTGCTACCGCCGTCCACCTGGTCTGTTGGCTGTAAAGGAAACGAAGGAATCCATTCTTCCAGAAATGCTTGCGTCTTGTTCATATAAGACGGGTCCATGTCAAGCAACCAGTTGGCGGTGTAGGTTAAGCCGCCGGTGAAAAGCAGCAACCACAATATTGCTATTCTGGTATTCATTTATTAAGTTCCTTTACGAACAGCCCTTTCAAATGATAATTATAAATATATTGCTCGATAATCCAAAGCAGGTCTAAAGTCTGAGCACGATTTTAGTGCTACCACGGGTTGAACAACGGGTAGTGTTACTAGTGTTATATTCTCTTTGGGTTTGCCGCTGTGGTAATGGGAGCAAGATGGACTCCCCTACTCCTCAAACCTGTATTTGTTTCGGGTTTCTAGTTTTATTAACATCACAGTGCAGGATATCCACAGTGCTCGTGGAAGCCAGTGATCGGGCTAGAGTGATCAAGTGAGTAGAGTTGGCAGGAAACATCGGTGTGTCTTGACATACATTTACTTGAATTTGGCGAATTTGCCCGGATTACGATTTTGATATAACAGTGACGTTTGCTCTTCAAAAGTGATGTATCACGTCAATCATCATCAGCATAGACACATAATAGATACATAGAGTAGTACAAGAGTAGGTAGTGTCCGGTAAAAAGCGTAGAGGAATACTATTATTTAAGGATTTATTTAAAACGTATGGTATTGAACATTAACATTACAGGCACCATAGGAGAAAAGTTAGTTAGACCGACCCTATTTACTCCGTAATCTCAATATTTTACGATCAAGCATGCATTCCTGAATTTTTCACGCCTTTGATTCTGATAAGAAATGATAATGACATAATATTATTAAAATAGAAAATATGTAATTTTGAGTGAGTATGAATTTTAAAAGAGAAAATCATCTATTTACTTCAATAACTATCTTTATAGTCTACATAAAGCTTATCCAATATGTACATTATCTCTAAATTATTCTCGAGGCCGAAGGTTACACCGTGAGCCGAGCGGATTCCGGCGCGGCGAGGCCTATGGATGCCTCCAAGAGTTGTCTACACTCGTCCATGTTGCTGGCGATGTGTGGTAGCGTCCAGTGTTTGCGGAGCAACGCGTTCGACAAATCGAACTTGCCTTGCCTATGGAAAAGAATAAGAGTAAGCCAGTCTGATCGTATTACATGCTCGTACGAATTTCACTCGTGCAAATGCGAACGAACATGCGTGAACACTTCTAACTGCCAACTCTAGTTATAGAAAAGAGTTGCTGATTATAATAGAGAGGTAAAGTCTATTACTAGGGGGTAGGTTGACTGCCGAAACAAGGTCGAAACAGATGACGCTGTACTGCACCTTGTTTTTTGGTCACTGAATTGTCAAACGTCAACTTTTGACAATTACCATCACGTAACACCTTCTTTGTTCTCCGTCTGCCTAAAACGGATAGTGCCTATGTCGCGTTATGCCTAAACTTCAACTTTCAGGGGCGATAGTTCATTTCTGCTGTTTATCTATATAGTGGACTGCCTGTTTCGAGCAGTTATCTAAATCTTTAAGTGGCATAGTAATAAATGTAATAATACCGCAGTTGTCCTAATGCGTGTTAGTCATAATGCGATGTAGCTTAACAGCCATTTAGTCTTAATACCCTTTAGTACAAAAGCTATAGTGGCATGTTGATAATTAGGAACTTGACGTTTTATGTCATGTGCGATTTAGACTTGAGAGCTACATAGGCACAATCCGTTTTAGGCAGACGGAGAACAAAGGACGTAACATATGGACCCGCACAGCGCCATCTCTTTTAGCTGTAAAAGCACGAAAGTGTTTTAGACTTAACACAGCTTACTCAATCAATGTTTGGTAAGACCTAGATGTGTATCTAGTCCCAGTACCCACCTAACGCACTGCACGCCCGTGCAATGCGCAGAAGTCTTCAGTTGGACCCCCAGGTCGTGCACCAGCGTCCAGAAGTACTTGTCGTACTCGTTTACCGACTGGATTTCTGAAATAAATATACACAAATTGATTATAATGTATACTACAGATGTACTGCATCATTATTTTCCATCGTATTCTCACGGAAACTTTCGAACGTGTCTTGCTTAAAGCACTGACATTGACTGAAGTAGCATGACAAATACGAACGTTTTCGAGAAAATACGATGAAAAACAGTTATGGACTACATCTGTACACAAGTACCTACTAATATTATGAAAATGACAAATATCTAATAAATTTCTGGTAGGTATAGCAACAGTAGGTAAGTTGCCTTGATAAGCGTTGCAGTAGCGTAATTGTTGAAAAAGTAAGAAGTGCTTCTGACTTAGTAGTTATTAGTAATTTTCTAAATTTCCCCTTTATTGAAGTTACCCCAATGCACCTACTGTTTGTAGAGACACTATGTCAGGACCAAATAGATTCATGTCCAGTATTATTTGAGGTGTAGAACCTACCTAAAGTAAAGTCCGGTGGTTTGAAGTGCACACATTTAATGCCGTATAACACAGGGAGCTTGTTGTCACTAGGCCTGATGGGGCCCTGCGAGGCCAAGTCGTACAGGGTCTGGGAGTCGCGATGGAGGCCTGTCATCCTGAAACAAGAATAAATACGTATACTTAGGATGAGGTAAAAACCCACAGATTGCATAAACACAGTACACAGATTACAAAAGTTTATATTAGTCTCTTTATGGTTCATTCAATCGTCAAACCCCCGACGATTTCGATGCGGTTTTTGTCACGTGAAGGCGAGTTTCCTTGCGTAGGTTCTTAGCTATGTTTGATACAGTCCAGCAATTTGAAGTGAATCATTTGGATTGAATATCCATTTGGATTGAATATCAATCATATGTTTTTAAACAATTGTAGTGCTATGCTATCTTCGTTAACTGGCTAAGCTGAACTGAGTGTAGAGTAACAACATTTATTATCTAGGATAAACCTTGTGGTTTGCAACTTACTCATAAATAGTCCCCTGATGCGCGCTCTGCATGTGTGCTACCACCCTATCTATCTTCTCGCGGGTGACATGACCATGGGTGGAGCGCTCGACCGTCCTTCCATTCCAGAAGTGGGTGTCCGTGGCCTTGCCGAGCTGGCCGTGGACCTTGAAGCCTCGGGTCAGCCGGGCCGTGTGCAGCTTATACGTGAGACGGGTGCCGTCGTTTATGCCGACCACTTGGAAAGAATAAAAAAAAAAATCCGGAGTGAAAGTGGAACTCTTTCTCTAAGCTACATAAGGCCGCGTAGAGAAGGGAGCGCACAGGCCAGCAGCTGCAGCAGTGGCAGTTTGTATGACAGCCTTTTGACTTTATTGCTAAGTCAAATTTCAGTCAATAAGGGTCGCAATAAATGACTTTATGCACTGGGGCATAAGAAGCAACTTGCAGCAACATAAACACCAACTTTGAGTGCAAGAGAAGTAAAAATTCGGCTAACTGCGAGTCGGACTCACGCACTAAGGGTTCCGTACCATTACACAAAAAATGCCAAAAAAAACATGTTTGTTGTATGGGAGCCCTACTTAAATATTTATTATATTGTTTTTAGAATTTGTTGTTATAGCGGCAACAGAAATACATTGTCTGAAATTTTTTCCTGCCTAGCTATCACGGTCCATGAGATACAGCCTGGTGACAGACGGACAGGCAGTGGATAAATTAATTACTATAGGGTCCCGTTTTTACCCTTTGGGTATGGAACCCTATAAAGATGTTTATGTCCATTACCACCAGATAAATTATAACCAACTTACACAGAACTCCACTGCTGAAGAGCCCTAAATGCGTCGCCCAGGAGCACCTGAAGTCGTCATGGGTGTATCTAGGGCCACAGGCTAACGGGTCATCCGCATAGTTAGGGACCATCTTTACAAGCATCGGCTCATTGGTGGCTCCTACAATCTCTACTCTCTGCTCGATGGGACGGCCTGGCAGGGCATTTAAATCTGGAAATTTCAATATCATAACTTCAACCCCTCTCTTTCTAGTGTTTCTTTTTGACATTTAGATGATATTGTAACATTCTAGAGCAGGGGTCACCAAATGGCTGACCGCGGACCAGATAGTCAGTCAGTGGAAAGTATCTGAATGGATACTAAGTTTAGCACCTGTGGACAGTGAAATCGACGTACCAAATGCATTTAGCATGGCTGATTTAGACGGCGCGTGAACTCGCATGCGATTTTAGTTACATTACGGATTAGTTATGTCCAATTCAACCGATCGATCAACACGCGCAATGTAAGGAAACTCGCATGCGAGTTCTCGTATCATCTAAATGAGCCCTAAATGCTTTGCCAAGTACGGAGGTCACAAAACTGTAGATGTGTGATTACATCTGAAATAAACAATTTTAAGCCCAAACTAGGGACTCCAGTCCTTGGAAGTTGGGTATTAGGCATAAATCTAAGGCTGCCAAGTGATACTAAGAGATTTAATAAGTAGATAGTGATGAGGACTCTTTTAATATTAATTAAAACCATAATTAAAAATCTAACCTCTACACAGATTGGTTATGATGGTGTGTTGGACTTGTTTCACGGGCACACATGGCGGTTTGTACACACAAATTACTCCGTTCAAGAATTTGTAAGCAGCGGCTGCATCACGAAACTTAACCATTGTCCATCATATGTATAATTATTTAAGATTTATAAATGTTTTTAACCAACTATTAACAAAACGTGGTAACGCGTTTTTCAAAATACATAGAACGTGCATGAGCTTGCTTGTCATAAGGTGGTCATAAGTTTTGAAATTCAAAGTGGAAATTAACTAATTTCATCTAATGGTTTAAGAATTTATGGAATCCAAACACCTTATTTTACAAACCATTTATCAAAATATAAAATGATTAAAAATAAAATAAATTAACAAACATAATAAAACTTACAAAAACTATAGGTAAAAAATTTGCCCCAGATCGCCGTCAACGGGCAAGGTGCCCAGAAGGCTGGCCGTATTTCCCCGCTGTATAGCGATGCTAATACGCTGGGCGAAATAGTGGCCAGCCCTCTGGTCACCAGAAGCCTCTATTAAGCGCGCCGACAAGTCTTTGTACAGTCGACGCGCACTTGGCCCCCACGGCCCCAAAGTTTCGACACCAAACGCCGCAAATATGTAGCTGCTTCCCAGAGCGGCATATTTGCGGCGCTTGAGGCTTTCGGCTGAGGAAGCCGCAGCGCCAGCAGAATCCTTGGTGCTTGGAACATGGGACGGTGCCAGGGTATCAACGCAGGTAGCGTCCCAAACTAGCGGCCGACCCATGCTCCAAGGCACCAGTGTCATTCCGTCGGGCCTCTTGCCGTCATCCCTGGCCAGACCGCTGGGCTCGAGGACTGCAGGTACTTTGGCACTAACAAGAGCCCGACGGAGGACATCATTTATTTTATTTTATTTTTATTTTATTTTATTCGGGATGCTTACTGCCTAATATACATAGGTTAATAGACTTATCTACTATATGCAAATTACAAGCTTCCACATATATAATGCTAAATAACATAAACATAAAGGTCTCAAATTAGCAGAGTATTACACTATATAGGAATATTCCTGATAAACCATGAACGCAAACTTAAGTCAGGTAACGTTAACTATCTATTGAAAATAATATTTTTAACATTATTAATCTTGCTGTGAAACAAATCTACATCGGGCATATCATTAAGTTCATTAAATAACCTGATTGTACGAGGGAAGAAACATTTTTTACGAATGTTATTGCGAGAAAGAGGGAGGCGAAGCAAGGGTCTTCTGCGCAGTTGCGAGACAGGTATATAAAATTGTACTTTGCTCACAAGATCCGGGGAATCGACTATACCTTGGGCAATTTTCATTAATAAACTTACGTCATTTGCCAATCGTCTCTTAAATAAAGGGACAAGATGGAATTTTTTGCATGACATAAGATAGTTGTCCATAGATAGCTTAAATTTAAAGGAGAGGAATCTAACAAACTTCTTCTGAATTTTTTCAATATTTTCTGCATACACCTTATAGAACGGGTTCCATATTTGAGAAGCATATTCGAGTTGAGATCTTACATAGGCACAGTATATGATTTTAATTGTTTTCATTTTTTTAAAGTTTTTTTAAAGAGTTATGCTGGCATGGCGGGGGATCCTGCCAGCGCTTCGAACACATGAGAGGCCATGGTGGCCAAGAATATCCACCGTGGTGCCACATTGACAGCGATGTGGCTGATTGGTAGATGCCCCTAACCGTAAGCTAGCTGCTAGGCGGAAGGTAGTGTTGTCGAGAAAAGTCCCAATGTTTGGAGAGGGTAGCGCCTGCAGCCACAGACCTGACTCCCACTCTGCAGTCGCAAGGAGACGAGCTCGGTCTATCGAACTAGGTGACGTATCTAAAAGGTTTTTCCGTACTAGTTGACAGAGCGGCTCGTCCCACTGCCTCTGCGAGCAGGGGTTTTCAGGCAGGTCTGTGTTGGGACAGGTTATAGACCAGACGTTCTTGGCCTCGGAGCAGTGCGCGGCCTCCATAGATCCAATAGAAGGACCTAGTATTTTCCCTATAAGGCTTTGAGCACCATGCACCGAGGACAAGAACGCAGGTAAGGATACACAAGAAATTTTGCGGATGCCCAGGCCGCCAAACCTAATGGGTAGGCTAGCCTGGGTCCAAGACCTTTCGTCAAAAGAGATGTTAAAGATGGATGTGAGTGTTTCAACGACCAATGTATCTAATTTTGAGACCAAATTGGGGTGTTTCCAAAGATGGGTTCCGCGAAGAATATACGTGAATTTTGGAACGAAAAGACAATGCTTAATGATGGAATAGGCTGAATGTAGATTAATTTTGGCCAGGCGGTGTGATGTCGCTGTAAAATTTGGAATTTTTGAGTCAAAATAAAATTAGAAACAACAGTTTAAATTAGTCGGGTTTCCAATTAGTAAAACGCCTTTAGACGAGTGTTGCTAGTATACAAAATAAATATTAAAATGTTGCCTTAGTCACAAAAAAATACTAATTTAGTAGTTTTTCAAAGAAATAAGTTGTTTAATAAGTTGTAAAGTAGTTTAATAAAAAAATATATGTTCTGCTCAAATATACTTGGTCAAGCAAATCTTGTCAGTAGAAAAAGGCGCGAAATTCAAATTTTCTATGGGATGTTATCCCTTCGCGCCTACATTTTTTAAATTTGCCGCCTTTTTCTACTGACAAGATTTGCTTGACCATCTATAGATACATTTTTATTTTTAAACAATAAGGTCTTCCATAGAACTTCATACGTTTATGGATCTATCGGTGGACTTTTACCTATCTCACTGTTCCGCTGCCTAGGGCCGCTCCAGTGAAAGTTGCAGAAAGTTTCCAAAGACATGTGACTTTAAGCCCCCATTCGCACAATAGCTTTTTCAACGCGCGTTAAAAAAGCGCTTGAATCTGTCCGCACTCTAAATTCGATTTAACGACCTTAAAGTCGAAAATCCAATAACGCTTGATAAAAAACGCCACCGCTGTCGTGTGAATAGATACATGGTTATCCATTTGTGTCATTCAAACGCTTTTTTAACGCGCGTTGAAAAAGCTGCCATGCGAATGGGGCCTTAGTCTCATATATATTAATTATATTATACTACTCTGTGCTGTTAAGGGGTCATCCATTAATTACATCACACGTTTAGGGGGAGGGAGGGGGTCAAGAAAATGTGACATATTGTGACATGGGGGAGGGGGGAGACACAAACTTTGTGACGTCACTTTAACTTCATCAGTAACCGAAAATTTATTTAAATTATTTTATTCGCTATACATTTTAATAACAAGTTTTTAAAACGATAATCATTTTTATTCGTTTAATTTTCTTTCCTAAGCAGTTTTGGGTTATAAAATTACTAATATTTATATCGTCAAAAATATTTTGATAAAATATTAATAATAGGTACTTAGGTACTTACTTAATTCGATATGGCGATTTCGTAGAAAAAATGTGATGTCACACTAGGGGGGAGGGGTTTGCCAAATGTGACCAAGTGTGACAAGGAGGGGGGGAGGGGTCAAAAAACCTAGAAATTCGTGTGACGTAATTAATGGATGACCCCTTAAAGTCATAATAATATAAATATGAAAGCCTAAAGAACTAAACGTAAGAAATGTTACATCCAAAGGAAAAAAAGACCAAGGCCTACAGTGCCCAGGGCCGGAACAGAATTAGCATCCTCCGTTTACCCGACAGTCAGATGCCTGTACGTACTGTACCGCTCCGACACCCGGCCTGACCCGGACTCGGTGTCATGGGGCAAAAATTTCAAGTATAATTAATTATACATAACATACCTATATGATATGACAATTTTCGAAGGTTTAGGGCGTTCCTTTATTTATTTCTTGCATAGCTTAAATAGTACTGTGTACTTGTAACACATTTAAAATATGTTCATAGAAAATAATTTATTCCACTGATTGTCGTGACGAAAAAATCGGATCGATAAAGTATTCATAATAATTTGTCAGTAGAAAATGGTGCGACATTCATATTATTTTCTATGGGAAGACAACTCACGCTTACATTTTTTAATTTTGCCGCCTTTTTTTACTGACAAAGTAGCTGTGCCAAAGTTAGGAAGTATAGATTTTTCATTAATCACTAAACTTAATATTTTGTTCAAATACTTGTGTAACAAATATATTGAACGTGTTACTTTGTTTGTTTGAGAGTGGATATTTCTACGTGCCTACATTTTTCAAATTTGCCACCTTTTTCTACTGACAAGATCTGCTTGACCAACTATAGTAGAAAAAAATTTTTACTGCTTGCAACTCTACTATGGAGTGGTAGAAAAAGATGACGGCGGAAGTTCGTCGTCGACTCGCCGTAACGTCGTGTTCGTACGTCGATTGCAAGCGCTCCTCTGCGCTAGCATTCGCAAAGCAATGGCCGATGGTCAGATGTGATGCTTGCAGTCTCGATTCGTACCTTATCGCGAAGGTCCTACGCGCTTTAACTCATAACAGTTCCTCTACTTCCAAACTAAATAACTGTGTGGTGTGAATTTCAGTGTGCAAACGGTGTATCAACTTTAATTCTGTGTTTGGACCTTGTGAAACTTTAAATTTGTTAGTGGTAAGTTTGCATACCTGTCTTCCCTATTAGATTATGTTGTGTTTGCTCGTATACTTTGATTTTTGTGATCGTGCTGAGCGCATACTGCGAATTTTGGTAGCAAATGCCATTGCCAACTGGTTATTTCAACAAACAGGTACCTCGAAAGAGTTGTTTACGTACTGTGCTCGGTTACCATGCAACTTATGCTGCAACTAGTTCTGTTTCACGAGAAGTCAACCTAAGCTAAATGCTTAAAAAGTCAGTAGGTAACTTTGTAAGGTTACATTGCTTCTTGCCCTGAAAACGGTTGTAGACGTAAAAACGTCGGATGGGCATAATTTTCTTCTTTACAACACTTTTTAAATCGATATAGTTCTTTTGCTATTGCATTACTTATTCTTGAGTTATGAAACTTATGAAATGTTTGAGAAAGAAGGCGTAACATCTCGAAAGTAAGTAAAGTAAGGCATAAAATCTAGTTTACATTTTAAAATAATATTGTAAAATGTTAACTCGAATACTAGTCATTACCTATGCTGATGAAATACGTTTTGTAGCTTCTGTATACTTGATGTACCTTCTTTATAAAACTGAGGCACAAACTAAGTTTTTGACATCAGTATATTCAGTATCATTCTATTCATTCTAACCTTACTTTGCACTGACTTGAACAGAACAAAGTGAAGGTATGTCAACATAAGATATTTCATAAAATTTGACATGAACGAGGCAAATGCCATGCAGAGTTTATCCAACTCGAGATTATACTTGACGTGTGGAATGATGATCCCTATCACAGTTCCTCCAAGTTGCTTTTAAAAAATAATACAAGAATATGTTTTTACCATACCATGTTAACAACAACTCCATAGTCAAAATACAACCTAGCATGTTTTAAAAATGATATCTTGATTCTCTGGACTGGCCCAATATTGGTGGGAAGTGATAGCTTATTATTTGGTTAATATTTATCGTCCTAGATTCATAATAAGGTGTATTGTCACTACTACCTTGGGCCACTGACAGTGGCAAAAAAAAAAAAAACAATTTGACAGTCTTGGCCACCCTAGCCCCAGGCCATGTAGTAGGTAGCAGCTCCTTTCTCCCTTTTTTTTTCATAATCACCTGTAATATCTGGCCTCCCTTACCTAGGCTTTAGGGCAAATCCGCTACTGCACATAAAGATGATAATGGGTTTAGCAGATGGCTGTCAATCCCTAGAATAGTGTCAGTTTTTACTGGATAGATAGACTAGAGCCCTTTAATCCAAATCTCATAGAAAAAGAGGCAAGCTATGATGGTGCCATCTATGCAAATGTTTGACAGTTGCCAACCCCACTGCATTGCCATTAAATATCAATCAGATTGTTTTTACGGTGACTCCAGGTTCTGGTTTTTAAAAGGTACAACATTGAATAGATTATCAAACTACTTAGCTCAGCTCAAGAACCAAAAACTACAATTCTATTTGTCATTGCTACCTCTGCCCATATTTGATGATGATGATGTATTCCTGTTATCCCTCATTAGGGACGTAGGGCTCGCAGAAGAATCCTCCATTTGTCATGATCTTGAGCGGCTACTTCCAGCTCTTTCCAGTCGATTCCAGTTGAGCCAGCCTCCTTCTCAACTAATGATCTTCACATTGAACCATCACAATCCGCGATTGTTATGCCCTTTAGGGTCCTAGTTAAATTGGTTGTTTAATACTTGCACTATGGGATGTCTAGTTTAGCTAGAACCCTAAATGGCTCAACAATCGCACAGCGTGACAAGGCCCCCTCGACCGTCTACCCATATTTAGTAACATAACATTAATATTTATCAAACACACCAAAATGTTTGACATAACTAACATTGCAATATATTAGTTCAATGCACTGCAACATCAGCATTTTTATGCAACCTTGTGATCTACATATTGATTTTTAATGCAACTGCTTAAGACATATTTAATTTGTTGCCTAATTTTTATATCAGCATTTCAAAAACTAGTTATTGGAATGTGTTACAATGGTCTAGATATTATAGACATATTTCGTTGTGATGTAAGGTCTATTTTAGCATTGATTTTTTATAATATGCATATATTATGAGGAGTTGGGGAAAACCAATAAGGGTGATAAATGTTAATTCATAGTAATATAATACATATACCGAAAAATCTGTTAACTATAGTCCTTAAGTACAACTAAGGTTCAGTTTTTAACATTGATTCTTAACACTTTACGATTTGTACTTGTTACATTTATTTTGGAGCTTAGATACACTAATGCTCTTTCTATATTATATTTATATCTCAACATAATCTGAAAAATAATTATGCTTATTTTACTGGAACTCGAAGTTGGACCATAGTTGTAAGTTGTGGACTAAAGTTACCTGATTTTACAGTACTTGGTATTTGGGAAATATATGCTAAATTTAACTATTTTCCGAAATACATATTTGATTGAGGATTTAAGCATTTTACCTAAAATATCTCATGTAAAATGGACTGTCATCTTTCCCCCCGGGTATTACTTTGTAATTTTATATCTACAAACTTACTCCTTATCAGTCTATGGTTTGCTATATAATCCTATGTAGGTATATATGCCATATGTGAGTCAGTCGCTCTGACGTCACCATATCAGATCGAGACGATGCATTGTGCAGTCGCTATCAGATATATCGGAGCGGTCAAGGTGTTCGCAATATCTGAACACGCTCTCTAACGGCCTGACAATAGAGGCGTGTTCAGATATTTGTGAGCGCTTGTATGTACATTGTGTTTTAAGGGCGGTAAACAAGAATTTATGAAAGAGTATGAATTAAAGCCCGAAGCCGAAGGAACTTCACCATTAATTGTGTCACAATTTGATTAATAGTCTCAATTAAAACTGTTTTTTGTGAGAATTAGATGTCTATTCTCTAGTGACGCCATCTTTTTTTTCAGACCATTTTAAACTGTAGCATTGTACAGTCAGCAGCAGAAGTTGGTAAGCGGGCGAGATGTTTAAAATGATCTTGACGCGACTTTATTGTTAAGAAAATAAGAATGTGTCATGAACACCTCGCCCGCTTCATCTTCTGCTGCTGACTGTATGTACAATTGTACATTGCAGAGTCCAAATCAATTGTAATTTATTAATAACATGTGGACTCACGAGACTCCATATGAGACAAAAGCAGCAGGGGTTACATATTTATATATCGGCACTCAAAGACTCACTATTGAAATATGTCTTCCCGTGACCTTGAACTGATGCACACTAAGTGCCACCAGCATATTTGTCTGAAACTCTCAACAGGCCAATTATTCTAAATGGCCACTAATTTCGCGGAACGTTTTTTAGCCTGTCTACTGAAATCACAAGGTTGCAATGCTTTGTGAGGAAATGAAATACTAAAATGGCAGAGTACAATCGCCATCAGTTGAAGTCACGCGACTTGTATCAATTTCTAAAAAGCTGAAGTACTTATCAATAAATATTAGCGACCCCCCCCCCCTCGGTTTCGCACGGGTTACACAAAGCCTTAACAAATCATACACCTAAACCTGCTTCAAAAATCACTCCATTGATAGTGAAAACCACATGAAAATCCGTTCACAAGTTTTTGAATTTATCGCGATCATGCATACTTACACGAAAACAGTGAGCGCAGCGGGAGAATTTGTTTTATAAGGTGTTAGTGATATTGGATATAAATAAGATTTCGTACGTACATCTGTATTATGATGTCACTAGCGATGCACACAGTGACATCACTTGAACCATTGAGCGAGGTACGAAATGTTGAATAGGCCCGAGTGGCGTTTTGTGTCGGCTCACTTGGGTTATTGTGTTCGCTTAGCGCACCACGATCAACTCACTTAGCGTTTCATATTGACGCAGATATACATATGGGGTGTGAGTTTGTAGTACAGGGTGATTTTGCAACCCTTATACCTCTGGCGTTGAATTATGGTCACTATGACAGTTCATTTTTATAGGGAGTAGCTGTCACATAACGTTTTTGGAAGTTAAGCACATGGAACCTCTCACACAACAGCACACCAGTACTCTCCCATCGTCCGCTCCCGGTCCCGGACACTTCTCAACAATTTCTTAGTTTTTGCACTTGAATGCGACTTGTTTGCCGACAAACATCATAACATAAACTTTACAAGGCTTCTTTACGTTTTTGTGAATCAACATAGTTATCACTATAGCTTAATTATTGTTATATTCATCTTATAATTTTGTTACTATAACATATTAAGCATATAACATACAATGACAAATCACTTTTGCGAATCAAACATGCAATAGGTAGCTTATTAATCGCTTTATTATTACTTATTTAATTTTACTACTTAATTTTACAGTGCATTGGTGTTAGCTGTAATGCTGTAAAATTTGATTTCAATATCAAATTAAGGATAAAACTCACCGCTGGGCGAGTAACTATAAATATCGCCGTGTCTCTTTTATTTACACGGGAGTGCTTATCTTTTGTTCGTGTTTATAGCCGATAGCTCATAGCTTACTAGCTCGCGGTGGGACCAGTGCCTTAGAAATGTAATATTGAAGTAATAAAAATACGGCAAAAGATATATCTTCAGTTATTTCTTTAATTAGGTAAGCCCAACCAAAAGTTTTGAATAAAGTGTCATAGGGAGCACCATTCGACGCGAGTGTTAATGTCATCGTCTGGCGCCCAGCCCGTCTTTGTAACACTGCGAAACAACTTATCTGTTTTGTCACTTTTCTCCTCTAATAAATCACATTCTCTTACTAGTCTAACTGATTGAGTAAGTAGTGCTAAGTACTAGATTTTCTATACCTAACAGTCGTTTCAGTATCCCTAGAAAGCTAACTTGTAAAATAAAAAAAATCTGTACATTACAGCTACAAAACAAGCTCTTTCGGCTCGATTCGGAAAATGAATTAAATTTCTACTAGACTTCAACAAGTTACGATATGGATAATTTAAAGATATTAAATTTGTAAGATAGATATGTCAAATTTGACGTTTCCGCGATTCTGGAGATCCTCTTGAACGATTTCGACAAGTTATGACTTAGATATCCAAGTTATATCTAGTCGATATCTAATGTAGATCTAGTTGATCTCTAGATCGTCTCTAGATCTTGTGATTATCTCGAAATCCGAATACAGGCATTTGAATGTTCAAATAATACGAAGTTATAGTATATATGTGAAGCTCTAAAACAATGAGTGACGAATACAATATAGCACGTGAATCGGAACAAAGACTCCTACGCATTTAATATCAGCTTATTTCGGTGGGAGATACGAGTACTCAGTTTCAATACATCAAATTATTATGTCCAAGTGCCGTCGCTATCTGATATATCGGAGTGACCAAAATGCTCACAAATATCTGTACACGCCTCTATTGTCAAGGCGTTAGAGTGCGTGTTCAAATATTTTGAGCATCTCTGCCGCTCGAATATATCTGATAGCGACTGTACCTACTGGAATAGATTTTAATTGAACGTTGAACTCATCATCAATCAAATTTATGATTTATGCTTTTCTAGTCACCAAACTATAGTTCTAAAGAGGTTCTAAGGAGATCCAAGGAGGGTCTGAAAAGGTTCTCGAATTTTGATAGACGACGGAAAACAAATACAAAATAAAATTAAATGATGGATTTTACAAGCTTTTTAGCGACCTCCTTGACAACTTTAAAATACCGGGGCCTAGATATCATGAGATCTTTATCTGCTTTGACAAAAATCTGTAGAAAACATGGTTTTTTGAACCACTTTAATAACGGTTGCTACCATATGATACTCAAATAACACATACATATCTCACAATTTAATAAGGTTAATGTTTTTCTCAATAACAGATGTTCTCTTATTAGTACGTAAAATACGAACAATCGAACATTACAATTACAACCATTTAAAGCCAGCAATCAGTTTTGGCTGTTCAGCCGAGCGTTGGTATCCTAAATGATTACGAGTAAAAACATTGCACCGACGCGAATTATCTCTGGCAGGCAAAAAAAGATAAAAACGATCTGAGACTTGAGAGTCATGGCCGCGGGTTATTACGTTTACAGCTATTTACACTATAGATGTCGCTACTGTGATACGGTCCCATTTGAAGCGGTGCGAGCGCGTGTGCTTGAATTAAGTAAATGTTTTTTTTTAAACATTATATGGCGCTACTTTAGCGCACTAATTTTAGCATTTAAATGTATGGTATGGCCCACACGTTGTACTTATATTGTATCGTTTCTTACTTTTCTCACTTGTACCGTACAGCCAAGGGGTAGACCTCACTTCCGGCAAATCTATTCCCGGTCCACTTTAACTTGTATCTTTTTAAATCGAGATCCAGAGTGAATAGAGATCTTTTCGGTAAGCATGGCCCATCCGATACTGCATCGGCATTTAGGTACCATCAGCTGAGATTGTGGTCAAATGCTTACCGTTTTCTAATAATAATAAAAAAAACATTAAAAGACTTGACACGAAGCGCGAGTTGAAGGTCCTCGAATCGCCGATTTTGGCGATTTGTTTTCTTCGCAGCATATAAAAGATTATCCCTTTTATATGCTGCGAAGAAGGTGTTTTATTTTATCTTTTTCAATTGGCGTTTGTTGCCTAACGAATTGTCAAAGTCAGGCGACAGTTGTCATCGTGGTGAAACAGGGGCCTGGTAACTCTACCCAGTGTAGTGACCCTGCGACCTTCCTGCATCACCAAACAGAACTCGATCTAGAAAACGCGCTTCCTGGAAAAGCGTCGGTCGCACGCGCGGATCGCTTCCACACTTTCACTGCGACCGGTCTCGTGCACGCGCGCAGATTTCCGCGAGTGTGGTGGACGTTTTCAAGATGCAAACGATAAATCTTCAATTTATGAAAAGTGACGATATAGACAATTAGACGAACTGATGCTCTCTGGTTCAGTTTAGCCTGTTTACTAGCGATGGAATATATGTGTACGATGCTCTCACTACATTATGTGACACATGTCACTGTAATTTATTCCTTTCTTCATAAATATACCCCGCCCACAGCGTGAATATTACACAGTACACCATTTCCCCCTAAACTTGACAGTTTGTTTTTTAAATTTACTTAACTGTTTTAACAATTAAAATTTGATTAATATCTATGTACGTTTTGTTTGTTCCTCGCAAGCGTGTTGAAAAACGTCGTATGAAACACGTGTGTATTGGTCATTACACACATCGGCTTTCTTCTTATCGCCTCGAGTGTAATGACCAACGTATCATAATTTACCTATTTATGTATTCTATTGTAGGTACTAATATGTAATCGGCCCTCAAGGACCCGTAGGTTCCGGCCTGCAACGCAACACCGCGATTCCCGCTTGCCACATATGTTTCAACAGTTCCGAGATACCGCGTGTCCGGTTTTTATAATATATTCCACGGAACGCGGCTTTCAGGATGTTGTTCCTTTTGTATGTTTACCGTTTTGATTCTTGATGATGGGTTGACAGGACGGACTCATAATTACATTTCAACAAATCGTTAAATTGCAAAACAAGGTTTTCCAAAATTGCGGTTTGTTTAATTGTTACTTTGTAGAGGGCTGATCTGATGATGCAGTCGGAGGGTAGCCAAAGGAACTCCTCTATGGAATAACAAACACATCGAGTCGACTCAAAAAGGTCTCTTGATATACATGCATATTGTACAAAAACATTTTTTGACAGTAACCTGTTTAATATTTTATTTGTCGTGTACTCGAAGACACACAAATGTAACAACAAATAAAAATCAATTTTCGGAAGCCTCAGCGTTTTGCGCACGAACAAGCGCAGATGAGCTGCAACGTCGCACGCGCCGGTCGCCGACCCCGCTCTAGAGTCTAGAGTCTAGACCGGGTTTTTTGTGGCCCCAATCGTGTGGCATCCGATCGGGGGGGTTCGGTTTCTAAGCGTTACGGGCCAATTCGAATGTGCACTGATATCAGAATGACATCTAACTGATGTCATTCAGTTATGGTTGAACTCTCGGTGGGCGAGTCCGACTCGCACTTGGCCGGTGTTTACATGATTATGATCAAGAACTATTTGGATTATTATAAATATTTAAGACTGGTTTCATCTTCTGGACACGTCACACATACCTATATTGTCAAAAACAAAGTATATCGCTATCAATTGCAGTAAAATGATGTACTCACATACATTAACCATTGATATACTTTATCTTATTGCAATAGAGTTTATATTCTGTCAGTTAATCGTATAGAGGGCTTCACGACCGTCACATAATCCGGATTTGCCTTAGCGTTATCAGTCACGCGCTGGACTTTACCTGTTATCAGCGCATTCTGTTTTGACGTGGTTTTGACAGTTGCCACTTAACTGTGTAGTGTGCACTTGCATATACAACCAGTAGGCAATAACATTAGAGTCCACGGACCACGCTAAGTTTTATACCAAGCAAACGCTACGTAAGAGTATGGAACTTATAGGGATTTGTATGCATTCTTACTGCCAAGTTTGTGCAAAGTTCGCATGGTCAGAGCCTATAACTCCAGATAGGTTGTAGGCGTTCTTATACGAGTATTTATGGCCAAATGCTAGACGGAAGCAGTTCCAGCGGTCTATTTGATGTTTCTTCGGACCTGCATGGGCTGCATGCTGCCGACTCCGCTCCGCATGTATTGACTATGTCATTCCTGTGGGTTCAGTCGGCAAGATCGAGAGAGTAATGTGGGTTTTTTTGGCATGCCCGCGTTACTTAAGGTTGTATTCCACCTATCCACTTTCATTGTCCAATGTGTATTACGTGTCACATTTTGCTTAATGAGAGAGTGGGACGAAAATGACATTGGACAAATAAATTGGACAGGTGGACTTACTAAGTCATTTGCGGAAGTGCCGCACTCTTATGGACGCTGCTTGTAGGCAGACGTCCACAGGGCCGGATCATCCGCACAGTGGATCAGTGTCAGCTATCTGTTGGACTTGCTGGGTCTTGTGGACTTTCTATTCAAAGAATACTAAAATCCGTTGCGTGCGACGCGTCCGATCCGGCCCTGTGGACGTCTACCTTAATTCATCAACATCATATTATTGATGTTAAAACCCAGTGATGGCATACAGATAATTTCCATTATCTAAGTAAACTACAACAATAGCATCGAGTTTCGAGTTATAACCGCGAGCGCCACGTCATGGCGATATCGCTTCCTGTGCCGATAAAACTAGTCGCTTATTGTAAAACGATAAAACATTAACGACCTTACGATTACCAACGTCCTTTGGCTGTGTTTTTAGTTTGTTTGTTGTGTTACGAGCGCGTAACGCGAGCGAAGCGGCTCCGTTTCAGCACTTTCTGTCTGGGCAAATTATCTTATGTCCGGTCATAATTCTCAACCGATTCTCGGGAAACTTTGTGAGCAGGTTCGGTAATTATATCGATTTAAATTTTGTCGATTAAGCTTTTAGATTTTTAGCTTTAGCTATGAAAAGATTGCTGACCGAGTATGAAATGTTTGTAGCGTAAGCGAGGCCGTTTAGTAATGCGAGGCCCAGTAAACAAAGTTCCTGTCGATATTTGTGTAAAGTGCTTTCCCGAGAAACACAGGCCAAGGCTTGCAATGTTTTATAAAATTCCATCGAAGCAGTATTTCGCTAGAATGCTCCTTTCCCGACAGGAATTCCCTTTCCTTTCCCAAGCTCGATGAACAGCCCTTGAACTCAGACTACGCGAAGTTAAAAGGTTCTCCCTATCTCGTATTTAAGTGCATTTAGGTATCAACTAATAGATGTCCTGTCTATTTTACTGTCAGTTCTAAGGATCTAGAAGCTTAGAGTAAGGGTCGGTTGCACCAAACTGTTCGTATCGTTAAAGAGTTCGCTAAATTTTTATGTATGGAAAATTTCATAGGAAAGCGCCGGGGCGCGCCGGCTGACGTTGATCAGTCTGTCAAATGTGGTTGGTGCAACTGGCCCTAAGTCCATTAAGGTTCTCTCACACAGGCTCCCATATAAAACGCTTACGCGCCGCCCGGAAAACGCGCCTCTGTGACAGAACCTTTAGGGCATCTACGCTATAGATGTAGATGTGTACGCAATATAGTGTTCCATACCCCAATACGAACACATTCCACGGAAACGTGCTTGTAACGGAATCGGCCATATTTTAATTATTTACAATTGGATCAAATTGAGTCGGCGGATCGCATGACCGCGCCGCGCCGCCGCGGACGAATACGTCGCTCCGGCTTACACCGGCTTAAATAGTGTTTATGTGTAGGGACGGAGGATCAAGGACGAATATTCGGTTACCTAATTACTGAAGGGATACTGTAAAAAAACCGACCAAGTGCGAGTCGACCTCGCGCACGAAGGGTTCCGTACCATTGCGCAAAAAACGGCAACGATTATTGTATGGGGGCCCCACATAAATATTTATTTTATTCTGTGCGCGATCAACTCAAAAACTACTGAACGGATTTTCATGCCGTTTTCAGCTATCAATAGAGTGATTCTTGAGGAAAGTTGAGGTGTATAATTTGTTTAGGTTTACCCGTGCGTCCTTGTTTGTAAATAAATAAATGTTGCTTGTAAATAATTTAACTTCAAAAAAATGTTTACAAACCATCCTGTGCTGTATATATATTCAAACAACTTCATCTAATTGCCCGTTTAAATCATTAGTCATATATCTAAGTATTAACGGAACTGGTTTTTATACATTTGCAATTAATTAGATACTCTACATACTTTAATTAATTGATTGACTTCACGTCGCACACTCCGTTGACCCTCGTTTATTTTATTTGTAACTGTATTTATTAGAAATAGATGGTATCTCGATCAGATCAGGAATATCAGGATAAGTATTCTGCGCGTACCATCGCCCACACTGTTAACAGAACTGTCCATCGGTAAACCTTATTACAAAAGGCATAAGGTCCACCGATGGACAGTTAGAGTGTTGCAGTTGCTACCAAAACCAGCATAAATTAAACCGAGTTCTCTGATCCCGCATAGTAGCTATGATAGCCCAGTCAAGTTATAACCTCCTAAGAGTCCTGAGGCTCAGGATACTACGTATTGTACCTACTTATTAAGTTTGATGAAAATTAAATCATTTTCTTATGGCACAGAGTTGCATTTCTCTTGATTCGTTACATTTTCAAAGAAAAATCATCTTTATTTCCTTCGCTGCAGGATCAAATTTCATTGGTTCGATTTTATTCTTGCGTGGCCGGCCTTAGCATACTGGACGTAGTAAATTGGGCAGGTCATAGAGGTCAGTAGGAACTAGTTTGGTGTGCATCAGCCGAGCTAGCACATGGTTGGCGCCCGCGTGATAGACTACCCGTCCCTCTTTAATTAGTACAATTGGAAAAAGATGGGTAGTCTATTTCGCGGACGAGATACTGTCGCACCCCTCCTGTGGATGAGGCCATGACAGCAGGCCTAGGCCTACTGTCATGGCCTCATCCGCGAACCGGTCGGGCCGCTGGTCGCCCAATTACAAGGCCGCTCGGATGTTGAGAGAAATGATTGACCGTTTAGTTTATAGATCGTATGTCTTTGTGTTCAGGTTTACTTTAAATTGGGGCATAGAAGGTTCTTTACGGACTACTGTTTGACGATAAAAACTACCCTATATATCGTATCCTTCCCCGGGCCTCAAACTAGCTGCTTACCAGATTTCATATAAATCGGTTCAGCGGTTTGAGCATATGATGACGTAACAGACAGATAGATTTACTTTCACATAATATTAGTATACGGATTCTATGGGAGTCTAGGGATTGTCCATGTCCCCTTAAAAATGTAAGTATAACGAAATGTATTGTAAAATAAAATAGCGCGCGTAAGGGTGACGTGCTAAATTTGTACGGTCAAGGCCGTTTCGGGGGTTATCGCTTATCAGTCGCTTGGGACTTCCAGTGACGTCAATATGCAAATTACTAATACCGGCTGTACACACTCGTCGAGGCACCCCCGAGACAGGCCGAGAACGAGTGAGTACATAAATACTGCTCCCTCCTCGTCTCGCTCTTACTCGTCTCGTCTCGCTGTTCTCCGATTGGGTCCGAGCGATGACGAGACTTGGCGAGTGTGTACAGCCCGCATATAATACTTAGGAGTTTGAGATGTTATAGTATAGGTTATCCCTAATACTAATGTTATAAATAAGAAAGTAACTCTGGCTGTTTGTTCCTCTTCACGCTTAAACCGCTGAACCAATTTAGATGGATTTGGGGAAGGACATAGTATAGTTATTGTCAATCATCATCATTCCACGCAGACAAAATTGCGGGAAGAATTCCTGTGCACAAACAGCTAAAATCATATATAACATAAGCATTACCCTTCCCTTAATTGGGTAAAAACACAAAACAGATAAGTACAGAAGTCAATCACATGTATGTACTTTACTTTTCATACCTACGCTCGGCGGTTACTCTATAGGGTTGCGATTGTTGCGAACTATGACTTATGCACAAAAAAACTATCGTGGTAGTGGCACTCGTATCCATCGTATCGTATCTCGTATCTAGTTGTTTGATTTATTGTTGAGGATGAAACGGGAAGATTGGAAATATAAATTAAGAATAACATTAATAACTCAAATAGGTATTTTCATTTTAATGTCATTGTTATATTACAAATTAGCCACAGAAAATATCTTGCGATGATTAGAGATTGGCGAAATGCACGATTATTATATTTAAAGTGTAATAAATTCGCATTCTCATGTACAATTAATAAATTCGCATACGCATTCTCTCTGGAACCACTGGTAGCTTAAAAAACGACAATTCACCGGTTAATGTTGAATTTAAACAACCGTGCACTGTACAGTTATAATAACTTTTTGTTTTGTTTCTCCATTATTGCACAAAAAAGTTCACAGACGCCGTGTCTCAAGCGGATGGCACTCGCGCTCGCACTGGTCCCAACCGGTCCGAGATATCGTGTCCGTGAGCAGTGTCTATGTGTGCGTTGCTCGAGCGCGCTTTGTATGTAGATTGATTTCTGTACCTATCTCTTTTGTGGTAAAAAGATAACTTTTTTTATCAGCTTTATCGCGTTTTCTACAGCAACCTGTAGTTCCTTATTTGATTAAGTATTACCAAAATTCATTATCATTAATTGCGCTATGAAATTGTACATTTGTGTCATAATGGTATTAATTTCGTATTTTGAACAAGTTTTAAATGGATTAGAAAAAAAAAATATAAGGCGTTGTTGGGGCCGAAACCGAACTTTCGGCCGAAACACGATGATTTTTATACCGAAACTGAAACTTCGGTCGGACATCAACATTACCCTCAGTATTAAAACGGCTCTTAAAGACCCGCAACGTCTTAAAAAGGAAACATTTCTAAGGGAATTCCAGAGTTATCAAGTATTTTTTTAATTATAATTTATTATGAAGTACCTACCTAGCTATGTAGTAACAACATGACAGTATCGTTCCAATATTCGCTGCGGTTAGCGGTGAGACACGAAGGAATTTTGCCCTATTTACTTTGAACCTAACACCGGTCTTAGATCATGCAGGCCAATTCGTACGTACGTACACTGACATCAGAATGACGTCATTTAGTTATCGTGCATTTCGCTCGTACTTGTCCATGTCCATACATGTATTTGTGCGAGCGAAACGCGCGATAGCAAAATGACGTTATCCAAATATCATTCTGATGTCAGTGTACGTACGTTTGATCGCTACTGTATGTCCTACAAACAGCAACACCCTGTACATCGGTCCATCGTTGTACAGTTAATAGTGTGGGTGATGGCACAATAAGGTAACTGATTCGGTTAAAAAAATAATTTTGGTCAGCTCAGTGTCGCTGACGCGCGCTGCATAGTGCATGTTTACATTTTATTGAGATGAGCCATCGCGTTTTTGCCATTACTAATTCGTGTACGGTCACAGACAGTCCAAGGTCCAAGTTAATTTGTTTGTCAATACGTGGTCTGTATGAAATGTCCAATGTAAAGTAAACCCTAAATGGCGCAAAGTCCGTGACGAGTACGTGGGCTGTTAAAAAATAGTATGTACTTGGATTCAGACTGCTTCCATTAGAACTACTAGTAAATACTGGATCAGAGTGGGTAAGGTAAGACCAATAAAGAGACGGCCTCGTCCCATTTCAATTTAAAATGAGATGGCATGCATAAATAAAAAATAAGTCTAATAAGATTCTCAAATACATGCGATTCCAATCTTTGCTTAAGTTACCCATTTAGCAAGCATCAGCACACTTAAGCATCTCATTACCAGATTCCATAAATAAAATAAAATACGTACGCGCTGTTTTTTAGGATTCCGTACCCAAAGGGTAAAACGGGACCCTATTACTAAGACTTCGCTGTCCGTCCGTCCGTCCGTCTGTCACCAGGCTGTATCTCACGAACCGTGATAGCTAGACAGTTGAAATTTTCACAGATGATGTATTTCTGTTGCCGCTATAACAACAAATACTAAAAACAATAAAATAAAGATTTAAATGGGGCTCCCATACAACAAACGTGATTTTTGACCAAAGTTAAGCAACGTCGGGAGTGGTCAGTACTTGGATGGGTGACCGTTTTTTTTTTTGCTTCTTTTTTTTTTTTTTTTTGCATTATGGTACGGAACCCTTCGTGCGCGAGTCCGACTCGCACTTGCCCGGTTTTTATTTCATATGTAAGGCATAGGCCCCTTCCATGGTCCATAAATCAAATAATAAAAATCGAAAAATATAAAAAATCTAATTATGATAAAATATTTTCCATAACTTCAATATCCAGAAAGTAGAATGGGGACTACGTTTGCATGGAGCTCGTCCTCTCGTTTGGAACGAAGTTAAGACAGGGTCGTAACGGAAAACTCTTACACTTTTTTTTCGCCTAGCCCCCAACCGCCAATACTCAAAATTACCGTGTGATAAACTTGGAACTACGAGTACGTTCCAAAAGTCTTCTAACTAAATGCCGGCAGAGAAGAAACATGCGGGCTAGCAACCGAATATTTGTTTGTACCGGCGCGTCGCCGACCGACGTCGACAATAGTCACCGATGCGATTACCAATTGTTCGTTCGACACTTGAGCAAACTGCTAAACATCATTGTCTCGTGTGTAAACACGGGGGTTGTGGAAACGAACGCTGATATGATTTTTTTAATGAAAATATTGTGCATACATCGGAGACAGGCGGTGCCGCATTAATACATTTTGATACCCTTTTATACGCTTCACACAACTTAAGTACTTAATTCAGTACCTAACTGAGGACAGGGATGCAGCAATACGTAGAATTGAGATGCAGATATCTCTAGAGTGAACGTCTAGCGTCCGTGTCGTTAGTTACTGAATTAAAAAAGGTATGTGCTGCACTTGAGCAGTTCTGCCCAGTTCCTTCCGGGGTCATTCGACGATCGATTGATTTCTGAAATTCTGACTTCAAAATTCCAAAAGCTTCTCATTTGAGTCTCATTATAAAATTTTGTTCATGCATGAAACACATTGTGGAGTTATCCACCTAGAAAGCATTCCACAAGCACTACAAAGATGCAGGCTTAGGCTAGTACTTTATAGTAATTTTGTCGTTATCGATACCTGTAAGCAAGCGTTATCGCAAATCGACTGAAGCGTTCGAGTGCGTCAAGCAATTGGTACAAGGACGCATTAAAAGGCCGACGAGAAAGTCAATTAAGGGATATACCGCACCGACGTAATGTGAATTACTTACACGCTTTTAACAATTCGTAAACCTTATTACAAAGGCATAAGGTTGATAGATTGTCAGTCAGTGTTGCTGGTACTAGGTAGTGGGATAACTTAAGAGACAGGAGACTATAGAAAAGCAAACAACCATCCCCAATCATATGATCGTGACTGACAGCAGTGTACTTTTTACAATCCTTGAATCAATTAGCATATACACCAGACGGTTGCAGGACTATTGGCGGATATGGTAATTCCATACCATCAACGCGATTCGTCTGCTCGTTTGCCTCATATATCATAAAAAGTGCGCGTGACCTCACATCTCGTCCAGCGAAGATAATCGATTCAGTGTTGCCGAGGCGGACTTTCGTTCCGCCACGTCCGCCCGGGACGGACGTGATTTGAGCGAGTAGTAATTGCATCTCGAATTCAGTGCTAAGTTTCGGTCCTTGCGGGACTCTAGTTTAAACTTTACGACAGAGTGTATTTCCTTGAGGTACACCCGACTAAATGGTGTTTAGATTTGTATGTCAATAATCGGTCCTATGGTAGTTATGATATAGTTCCGATCGAACTTTACATTAATATTATTTTGTTTTTTAATTGTCAATGAGTAGTATGAAATGTAGTACGGACATGGAATTTAACAATAGTATGAGGTTCATAATAGCGACTTTCATATTATGATTCCACTGTGAAAAGGTATGAAATCGTACGAAAATTAAATTACACATTTGACTGTACCTTTGGAATTAAATTATATTCCAATTATTTGTCCTTGAGGCGCACCGTGATCACAGATTTCTGGTTTTAAATGACTTCCGCGTTTCCACAGTTACCGGCATTGAGCGTAAAGATCGCGAGACAATAATTTACAATTAGCACGACGTCTGTCCAAAACCACTCGTACAATGAAGCTTCCCATTGTACATGTTACTTTTGTTGAGGTGTAACCCTGAAGACAGGCAATTGGCCAGAATTCGTACAAAACATTTGCTTCCTAAGATACGTTGCCACGTATAATAGAAGTTGCGCAATGATTTTTTAGTAGAAGGTAAATGAGTTTTGGAACTAGTTTATTTATATATTACGAGTAACTTCTCGTATCTCGAACGTGAATCCGCGTACGAGGAAACCTTTTGCTTCACTTAACATTAATTCTAAATTGACTGTAAAATGAACTGCTTGCTACGAGTATCTATGCAATGCACACTACTGTACAGTCAGCAGCAGAAGTCTCTATACACTCCAGGTGCTCAAAGAGAGGTAAACGTTTAAACTGTCAAAAAGTTGTTGGCTGTCATAGTAGTATTTACTTGTGAGCGCTTAACGTGTCACAAATATCTTAACAGTCGCTATTCATTAATTTCTACACTTACAACAAGTCATTGATACCTTAGCTGTCAAAAAACCAATGGTATCTAAGCGGTCAACGTGTCAAATATGTCTGAACAATATGGAAAAATAGACTTTAAAGCATACAAGTATGGTCGAATATTGAATGAAAGATAGCCATGCTAATTTCAAGTAAAGCGTTTTGACAATCATCGAAAGCAGTACAGTCTTGTCATCACATACATCTATCTCACGTTTTATCCTTCAACCATTTGACAGGAGCCTCTCGGTCAACTTACTGCAAACTATTTCTTTTAACAGAATCGTCAAAACGAATGACACATAGCGAAAGCTAACTGAAGCGGAATTTAGAGCCAATTGTCAAGGCACGTTGTGGTCTCAGTAACAGGCGTTTGCTTTTCAAAGCAGAGACCGCGGGTTCAAATCTCACCTAGAGATTACAGCTTTTTATTTTTTGGGTGTCATATCTATTATTAATTTCATAAAACTGTGTCTTTTGATTTTATGCTATTAGCGGAAGCAGTTATAAAGTTGACCCAAAAATTTTTTATTAAGCTATGAGCTTCATCACATATGTTCCTTGAGTAATTCTAAGCATTTCAAGCCTGGGAGGCAATAAGAAATGTGTGTCTACTCGGATTTGTAATGGATTCAAACTTTCAACCCCTTTTTAACCCTGTTAGGGGATGAATTTTACAAAACGCTGAAATTACTTTTCCTGTCTTTTAATAATATCCCCAAATACAAAGATTCAAGTCCCGCGATCGAAAATTTTTTTGATATCCATACAAACTTTCAACTCCTTTTTCACCACCTTAGGGGATGAATTTTCAAAAACGCTGAAATTAGTTTTCTTGGTTTTTAATAATATATCGTTTTACGAAGTTTCAAATTCCTAGCTTAAAATAAAACTTGAACCCCATACAAACTTTCATCCCCTTTTTAACCCCTTTAGGGGTTGAATTTCTCAAAATCGCTTCTTATCTCTTGTACGCTTTATAAATGTAATCTAGTGTGCAAATTTCAACTTTCTATCTTTTGTAGTTTCGGCTCCGCGTAGCAAAAATCTCCAACCAAATTTTTCACCTTTTTACGTTTTTCTTGTAAAATTACTATGAAATTGAAAAAAACAAATATCAGCAATGAATTCTACGTCTTTGGTTTATACGAAAATGATACCAAACTTGCCCTAGTACCCACCAGGATCAGAGTAGATTTTTTTTAAAGATGACGGGTGGCGGCCGTCTTTGTACCCCACCCTCCCCCCCACTTCAGGCTAGAAATGCTTAGAATTACTCAAATATCAGATGTGATGAAGCTCATAGCTTAATAAAAAATTTTTGGGTCATGTATGGCAGCGTTACATAACTGACTCCAGTATATATAATTTTTGAAGCTATGTCACTGTAGCGTATGTACGACTTTCTATCAGAACGTTGTAATAGGTTTGAACTCGCAGTGGGCGTTACTTTGATTACTCCTGTGCGGAAAAAAGCGGCCAAGTGCGAGTCGGACTCGCCCATGAAGGGTTCCATAGCAGCAAGCAACAATAAAATTGCGGTTTACGATTTATGACGTATTAAAAAAAACTACTTACTAGATCTCGTTCAAACCAATTTTCGGTGGAAGTTTGCATAGTAATTTACAACATATATTTTTTTTAGTTTTATCATTCTCTTATTTTAGAAATTACAGGGAAAGACACACATTTTACCACTTTGGAAGTGTCTCTCGCGCAAACTATTCAGTTTAGAAAAAAAATATATTAGAAACCTCAATATCATTTTTGAAGACCTATAGATACCCCACACGTCCTATACGTGATGATGAAAAAAATTTTTGAGTTTCAGTTGTAAGTATGGGGAACCCCCAAAATTTATTGTTTTTTTTTCTATTTTTGTGTGAAACTCTTAAAGCGGTTCATAGAATACATCTACTTACCAAGTTTCAACAATATAGTTCTTATAGTTTCGGAAAAAAGTGGCTGTGACATACGGACGGATAGATAGACAGGCAGACATGAGGGACATAAGGGTTCCGTTTTTTTGCCATTTGGCTACGGAACCCTAAAATGGTGGTCTCTTCGAAAACTTACTAAATTAAATTAAAGGATATGAAAACAATGCATTTTATTAATTTCAGACATCATATTTCAAAGTAACATTAAATTTAAGCTTACCTACCTACACAATCGATATTAAATAGAAATAGTCTTAGTTTTATTTTTCAAAACGTTCGGGGTTCCATTCCCGAGCTGAGTACACAATTTTAAACGTATGAATGCAGTTTTTCGTGTTACTAAAATCGATGACATGGTTCCTAAGGAGAGATCGGTGTATATCTTATAGTATCAGATTTTCCCATACTGGCCGATCTAAATGGGCCACCCTGTATAGTATATTTTAGTACAGTAAGCGGGCTAAATAAATATATTAACATATATAATATGCTCTACGGTTTGGAAGAACAGCCGCATATGACAATTAAAATAAAAAACCGATCATACTCGTAGAACCTACTTATTTATTGTCTAAGTTTGACACTTAACGATAAAATACTGCTTTAAGAAAGGAGGTGTCAATTCATAGCTGCGACAGTATTTATTTTAAAGTTAAACCTCGGAGTAATTAACAATGGAGCCGCCATTAACAGGCATTCCCCTCTGTCGAAAATAGGCGGCCAATGGTCAACTATATGTATGGACTGACGTTTATCTGACATGACGTACCTATACATTTGATGTGCCCCTCCCCCGCAAAAAATGGCAGACTATTTTGTACCGAAAATTTTAGACATGGCGTCTCCGTTGTTAATTACTCCGAGAGTTAAACAGATAAAATGTTGATGCTTAGTTACCATTGAAATAACAACTGCTTAGCAACTGGTGGCACCCTGGCTGCTGACGTACGTGATTTGCAGTGCGTGTAGGAATTAATGACAGCAGCTTGAATTTGAGCGCTTAGTTACCACTGACATTCTAACCGTTATTGTCATTGTGATTAAATAAGGGTGTATGTGTTAAAGAAAAACTCAGAAGTTAAGATATATGTGACGAACTGAAAGCCTAAGTGAAAATGACAACTAAGATGTCCTTATTTTTGTGACGATTGAAGTGTATATGTTTTCTTGGACACCTTGCCCGCTCAGGTATATCTGCTGCTGACTGTACATACGCTAACGACCCGATTCTAACCTTAGCATACGTCAAATATTAAGGATTAGATATGTTAGTGACAAATATGACGTTTCTATAAACAAAAACGTCACTTTGGACACTGGCTTATGTAATCCATATCGTATCTAGACGTAACATTTGACGATCTTATACACCGAATCGGGCAGTAACTTACAATCAGAAGTTTAGAACAATCCACGTGTACGGAGAAAAACTGCTGGTATTTTACAAGCCACTTCAATTCCATTCGATTGCATTTGTTATCACACGCTCGATGGCACTCTACCGTGATAAAGTCAAGTGCAGCATTGATAACGAAGTTGCTTTTAAAAATACACTGAAACGCAATGAAAATGTGTAGAATTTTTATACAAAGTGTACCTACCCGTATTTGTTGCATTTGTGGGATTATGACAACTATAGTAACAGCGAGGACTCCTTAGTTACGATGCGGGATGTACTTATAATTTGGGATTTGCCCGAACCTGCACACTTCCAAAGACATTTAGGGTCAGTTGCAATCGTTAAAGAGTTCGCTAAATTTTTATGCATAGAAAGTTTCATAGTGGCGCGCCGGGGCGCGCCGGCTGACGTTGATCAGTCTGTCAAATGTGGTTGGTGCAACTGGCCCTTAAAGTGTGCAGTCCTCAATCTGTGTTAGCCGTAGGGGCTTAAGCTCAAACCCTCTTGTGTCTTCTTGAGTGATTTGTTATGTCTTGTGTGTGCGCATAGGAGGCCGATGCCCATGCCCCTACCCCTAACCCCTTCTACTGATAAGTCTGGAAGAGTTCCCTGTTTAGTTATAAGTCCGCCTGTTGTTAATTACCATTTTTTTTGTAGTGTGCAATAAAGCTTTTATTATTAGGTATTGTGGAGTAGTTTCCTTGGAGGTGGGGCGTGCGGGATGAAGGCGAAATTAAATGCGTTTTACGTTGGCAGGAGTTTATTCCAGTCGGCGCTAATTAATTGTAATTATACTTAGACTAACAAACTATACTAACTACCTAAGGCCGAACAGCGTCCTAAAGGACAGCAGTCGAACGCGAAGGTGTACTTCGAGATTTTAAACTATGCAGTCAAATAGGGCCGGAAGGGTCCCAGAGGGTACGCAGTCCGTTCGCCTAGCGACTCCTAACTAATTCTCAACATTAACAATATTCGGTGAATCGGGTCCTTATTCTAGGAAAAATCTTAACACCGCCATGTAGGATTAGTATGCGCGCTGTACAGTGACATCTAGTGACAAGTTGGTAAACAGTTAAATTGTACGAACATGCGCGTTGTTTTTATGTATGTTAAACTATTTAGATACATTCGATATATTTTTAGGAACATGTTACATGATGTTCTGTATTTTTTACAGGTTTCAGAAACGAGATATGCTAGGCCTATTAACGCCATCTTTATGCAGATAGGTGAACTATATATGTATGAATGTTCAAGATTACGTTAATCCAAATCTATACATTTGCTACGTTTTAGTAAAAATACAAGTGTCATGGAATGCTTGAAATCATAATTTTAAGACTCCAGGAACATTGGGTTTAAGAACAAAACATTGGGTACTAGTAGAGCCATCCTGTGAGGCTCAAGGAACTAAACATTGCCTAGGAACTGGAAGCTATCAAATTTACATTAATCTTAGTTTGCACATTCGTTATGTTTACATAAAAAAACTAGGCAACACATAACACAAGTTACGCAAGGTTTTGGATTTTTAAAACTACGGGAAAGATAAAATATCGCTAATGTTTACATCGAAATCGAGGACTACTAGCGCCATCTAGTAGGCTCCATGTGAACTAACCATAGTTTATTGATATATTTGGGAAAGTTCGCGTTACAGTCTCCCCCTCTGGAACTGCAGACGACCCGGCGCGGTGACAGGAAAGTCTTTGGTGCGTTGAGGCCGTTGGGCGGACGTCCACTCGTGACTGCTGGTTCAGGGGTAGTCTTTAGGGGAACCCTCCCCCTCTTCGGTAAGACTGCACGTATCCTCATGACGTATTTATAGTTCCACCAAACGGCTGCAGCATCTTTCAGTATTAGAGGTAAACTCTGTAGTGCGTCGCTGTCGTTAATATTCCCGACGCGTTTGAAACACGTAGCCGCCGTCAGGAAAGTTTGCACGCAGGCTGGATCCCGTTTGCCGTCGTAGGAGAAAGTGGCCTTCGCGAAGGAACTATGTTTCACCGGAGACGGAGCAGGTCGTGCAGCACTGGTAATCGCTCCTAACAGCTGCTGGAACTGGCTGTCTGTCATACTGACCGCCATGCTATCTCTTTCCCGCAAGAATTTCGCTCTTCGACGTGTTACGACAGGCATAAACTCGTTGCGATGTCACGGCACGGCCCTCACGTTGTGCGCCAGATGTAGAATAATTTTCTTGGAGGTGGGGCGTGCGGGATGAAGGCGAAATTAAATGCGTTTTACGTTGGCAGGAGTTTATTCCAGTCGGCGCTAATTAAGAGTGCTATTACATTTCGGGGTTGAGCGAGTTTAGGTATTTTACGCGCTGCGGCAGGCCGTGCGAGCTCAGTATTCCGATCCCTTCTACCACGCTCGCACTACAATGATGGATTAAACATTCTTGATCCTTCGCGAAGCATATTGAAATCAACCATAACAACACTAACTGTACTTAACTTATAAAGTCCTAAAACTGTTATTTGGTAAGTACGAAAATACTAAATGCAGTGCAAATGTACATAGGGGCTGTTCATAAATTACGTCATCTATTTTTGACCCCCCCATCCCTCAAATCATCCAAAAATCATGCTTCGGATGACTCTGTTTCCTCCTACGTCATGCTACCATCATCCGATGTCCAGACCCCCCCTTCCTCCCATTTGAAACGACGTAATTTATGAATAGCCCCATACTCGTACTTATGAACGTATATTACTCGAAAGGGGTCATCCATTAATTACATCACACGTTTAGGGGGAGGGAGGGGGTGAAGAAAATGTGACATATTGTGACATGGGGGAGACACAAACTTTGTGACGTCACTTTAACTTCATCAGTAACCGAAAATTTATTTAAATTATTTTATTCGCTGTACATTTAAATAACAAGTTTTTAAAACGATAATCATTTTTATTCGTTTAATTTTCTTTCCTAAGCAGTTTTGGGTTATAAAATTACTAATATTTATATCATCAAAAATATTTTGATAAAATATTAATAATACTTAGGTACCTACTTAATTCGATTTGGCGATTTCGTAGAAAAAATGTGACGTCACACTAGGGGGGAGGGGTTTGCCAAATGTGACCAAGTGTGACAAGGAGGGGGGGAGGGGTCAAAAAACCTAAAAATTCGTGTGACGTAATTAATGGATGACCTCAAAGAAATTATAGGTACTCGCTTATTTACAAGAAACAAGTTACAAGAAACTGAAGATACACAGGGTCTGATGATGGAGCTGGAAGGTGGCCACGGGTACCAGTCTATCATGTAACTAAACCACTTCGTGTTTGGGCTCGTTTGATTCGTCTCAACAAGATCTTTGACACTGAAGATACACAGGGTCTGATGATGGAGCTGGAAGGTGGCCACGGGTACCAGTCTCTCATGTAACTAAACAATTTCGTGTTTGGGCTCGTTTGATTCGTCTCAACAAGATCTTTGACACAAGACACTACTCAGGGTCTGATGATGGAGCTGGAAGGTGGTCACCATTACCAATCAACCATACAACTAAACCACATCGTGTTTAGGCTCGTTTTATTCATCTCAACAAGATCTTTGACACTATATAGGTGATACTCAGAGTCTGATGATGGAGCTGGAAGTTGGTTACCGGTACCAATCAACCATGCAACAAAACCACTTCATGTTTAGGCTCGTTTGACTAGTCTCAACAAGATCTTTGACACTAGGTGATACTCAGAGTCTGATGATGGAGCCGGAAGGTGGTCACCGGTACCAATCAACCATGCAACTAAACCACTTCATGTTTAGGCTCGTTTGATTAGTCTCAACAAGATCTTTGACACTAGGTGATACTCAGAGTCTGATGATGGAGCTGGAAGGTGGTCACCGGTACCAATCAACCATGCAACTAAACCACTTCGTGTTTAGGCTCGTTTGATTCGTCTCAACAAGATCTTTGACACTAGGTGATAAACCAAACACGAAGCCCAAACACGAAGTGGTTCAGTTATGTGATAGACTGGTACCCGTCGCCACCTTCGAGCTCCATCATCAGACCCTGAGTAGTATCTTGTGTCAAAGATCTTGTTGCGACGAATCAAACGAGCCCAAACACGAAGTGGTTCAGTTACATGGTAGACTGGTACCCGTGGCCACAGTCCAGCTCCATCATCAGACCCTGAGTACTAACTTGTGTCCAAGGTCTTGTTGAGACGAATCAAACGAGCCCAAACATGAAGTGGTTCAGTTACATGATAGCAGTGTTGGCAAAAAATCAATTCGAATTGACGATTGAGAATTGACCGATCAATTCGAATTGACGATTGACGAAACTAATTCTAAATCTACTGATTGAAGATTGACAATTACTAATCGTTAATTCGAATTGATCGGTCAATCCTCAATCGTCAATTCGGATTGACGATTACTTTGTATGTACCTACCTAATGTCCTTTTTATTTAGGCCATTTTTGTGAAACTGACCAAATGCGTTCAAAAGCGGTGTCTGAGTTTACCAAAGGTTCCGAAACATGTTTCCGACGGCTATATGAAGGATGTCCTTTTTGGAACATTTTCGGGACTTTCCTTGAAATTAACCGATAGCGTTCAAAATCGATATCTGATGTGCCCAAAGGTTTCGAAACTTGTTTCCGAGGGAAATATTGAGAGATGTCCTTTTTTGGGACATTTCTAGAAATTACCCGATTGCGTTTAAAATCGATATCTGAGGTAAACAGTGTCCTGTTTTGGGACATTTTAGTGACATTCTTTGAAAGTGACTGATTACATTCAAAATCGATATCTGAGGTGCAAAATATGGTTTCAACGGCAATATTGAGATTTTACACTTTAGCCGCGTACTTACTTTACTACCTGCATTACGCCACCCTGCTGAAAAAAGGTCATTTTTCGGTATTGCCGTCAGAAACATGTTTCGAAACCTTTGAGCACCTCAGATATCGATTTTGAACGCAATCGGTTAATTGGAAGAAATGTCCCATAAATGTCCAGACAAAAAAAGGAAACTCCGTCTGTATTGCCGTCGGAAACATGTTACGGAACCTTTGGAAATCTCAGATATCGTTTTAAAGTGCCAACGATCAATTTAAAAAAATGTCCCGAAATGGTAGGGACATCCTTCAATACTGACGTCAGAAACATTTTTCGGGACCTATGGTCGACATCGATTACGAATATGAACGTAATTGGCCAATTTCGAAAAATGTCCCTAAAAGGGACATCAGTCAATACTGACATCAGGAACATGTTTTCGAACCTCTGGGAACCTCAGATATCGACTTTAAGTCCAGTAAGTAAGTCCCTAAAAAGGACACCTTTGAAAACTAATCTTAGGGAAGGGAAAGGGACCCTATTAGGTTAATCTAGATTGAAAATTGATTTAATCCGAATTGAGGATTGATGCGTTAATTCCAATTGATTCAATCGGATTGACGCGTCAATCATTTGATCAATCCGGATTGATTTAGTTCAGATTGATGCCAACACTGCATGATAGACAGGTACCCGTCGCCACCTTCGAGCTCCATCATCAGATCCGGAGTACTATCTTGTGTCAAAGATCTTGTTGAGATGAATAAAACGTGCCTAAACACGAAGTGGTTCAGTTACATGATAGACTGGTACCCGTGGCCACCTTTCAGCTCCATAATCAAACCTTGTGTATCTTCAGTGTCAAAGATCTTGTTGAGATTAATCAAACGAGCCCAAACACGAAGTGGTTTAGTTGCATGGTTGATTGGTACCGGTGACCACCTTCCGGCTCCATCATCAGACCCTGAGTACTATCTTGTGTCAAAGATCTTGTTGAGACGAATAAAACGAGCCTAAACACGAAGTGGTTTCGTTGCACGGTTGATTGGTACCAGTGACCACCTTCCGGCTCCATCATCAGACCCTGAGTACTATCTTGTGTCAAAGGTCTTGTTGAGACGAATAAAACGAGCCTAAACACGAAGTGGTTTAGTTGCATGGTTGATTGGTACCGGTGACCACCTTCCGGCTCCATCATCAGACCCTGAGTACTATCTTAAGTCAAAGATCTTGTTGAGCCGAATCAAACGAGCCCAAACACGAAGTGGTTTAGTTGCATGGTTGATTGGTACCGGTGACCACCTTCCGGCTCCATCATCAGACCCTGAGTACTATCTTGTGTCAAAGATCTTGTTGAGACGAATAAAACGAGCCTAAACACGAAGTGGTTTAGTTGCATGGTTGATTGGTACTGGTGACCACCTTCCGGCTCCATCATCAGACCCTGAGTACTATCTTAAGTCAAAGATCTTGTTGAGCCGAATCAAACGAGCCCAAACACGAAGTGGTTTAGTTGCATGGTTGATTGGTACCGGTGACCACCTTCCGGCTTCATCATCAGACCCTGAGTACTATCTTGTGTCAAAGGTCTTGTTGAGACGAATAAAACGAGCCTAAACACGAAGTGGTTTAGTTGCATGGTTGATTGGTACCGGTGACCACCTTCCGGCTCCATCATCAGACCCTGAGTACTATCTTGTGTCAAAGATCTTGTTGAGACGAATCAAACGAGCCCAAACACGAAGTGGTTTAGTTGCATGGTTGATTGGTACCGGTGACCACCTTCCGGCTCCATCATCAGAACCTGAGTACTATCTTGTGTCAAAGATCTTGTTGAGACGAATCAAACGAGCCCAAACACGAAATGGTTTAGTTGCATGGTTGATTAGTACCGGTGACCACCTTCCGGCTCCATCATCAGACCCTGAGTACTATCTTGAGTCAAATAAATACATATAGAATGTCAGGTCGTTTCAAATATTTTTAATCCTGTCCGGTAGTTTATTAAACTGTACCATTATAAATTATAATACTATAAAAACAGTGCTAGGATCAAAGTCTCTCGTTGCGGTTTACACGCACACAGTATAGCGTTTTACACGGCGCCCGCCGCACACAATGATAAAAAACCTCGTCGTCGCCGTTGAAAATGTGCGGAGCCGACCGACACACGTCCTGCCTGTACAAGCTCTGCCGCGGCACTGAGCTGGCGAGCGCGCGTCATCGGTAATATAGAGTAGTTTTCAAAAAATTGCCAAAAAATTATAGTAGAATTTCATAAACACTAATGTATACCAACAGTATGAGCATACGTTGCAGATTGCTTGAGTATGAAAATGACTTCGATATTAAGTAGGTTTTCGTAGAAATTGACACTTGTTTCGGAGAGAAAATTGAGTTCGTTTTACTTTGATTTTCTCTTTCTGAAAGGTATGTAGGAAAAATATCGTTTGATATGCCTAAAGCACAGGGTATTAGTAATACAAAATAGCCAGGTTTAGCAGAGTAAACTTCTCAACATTTCCAAATAAGAGCTTGCCGTTCAGTGCTTCAAGCGGTTTTTCGGAAACGACCATCAGAAAAAAATTCATTACTAATTTAATAAGTCCTTTTTCTAATATTTACAACGATATTTAAAAAGATAAGAAGACGCTTTTACTGGAACAAGTACTCATTGTTTCTAATAATGAGCACAAAGTCCTGAATTTCGTCGACTAGTATCATCAATTTTGCATTATTTCGACTTTTCTTGTAAGAGCGCTCTTAATTGTAATTATACTTAGACTAACAAACTATACTAACTACCTAAGGCCGAACAGCGTCCTAAAGGACAGCAGTCGAACGCGAAGGTGTACTTCGAGATTTTAAACTATGCAGTCAAATAGGGCCGGAAGGGTCCCAGAGGGTACGCAGTCCGTTCGCCTAGCGACTCCTAACTAATTCTCAACATTAACAATATTCGGTGAATCGGGTCCTTATTCTAGGAAAAATCTTAACACCGCCATGTAGGATTAGTATGCGCGCTGTACAGTGACATCTAGTGACAAGTTGGTAAACAGTTAAATTGTACGAACAGGCGCGTTGTTTTTATGTATGTTAAACTATTTAGATACATTCGATATATTTTTAGGAACATGTTACATGATGTTCTGTATTTTTTACAGGTTTCAGAAACGAGATATGCTAGGCCTATTAACGCCATCTTTATGCAGATAGGTGAACTATATATGTATGAATGTTCAAGATTACGTTAATCCAAATCTATACATTTGCTACGTTTTAGTAAAAATACAAGTGTCATGGAATGCTTGAAATCATAATTTTAAGACTCCAGGAACATTGGGTTTAAGAACAAAACATTGGGTACTAGTAGAGCCATCCTGTGAGGCTCAAGGAACTAAACATTGCCTAGGAACTGGAAGCTATCAAATTTACATTAATCTTAGTTTGCACATTCGTTATGTTTACATAAAAAAACTAGGCAACACATAACACAAGTTACGCAAGGTTTTGGATTTTTAAAACTACGGGAAAGATAAAATATCGCTAATGTTTACATCGAAATCGAGGACTACTAGCGCCATCTAGTAGGCTCCATGTGAACTAACCATAGTTTATTGATATATTTGGGAAAGTTCGCGTTACAGTATTATAATTATCTTTACCTACTTATCTTATTAAAATATTTCCTGGGAAATAATTTAATTTGTTCAAATACTTCATTGTATTATCTTTACCTATCACGGAACAATGGTGTTCCGGACATTTGGGAGGCGTGAATGGAACTGAACCCAACATGTTGAAGCCCTTTCGGCTCTTAATATTACATATTAAATTCTTAAGTTTTTGTAGCATAATATATGTCGTAAACAAAAACCATCCGATACTTTAGTTTGTGGAGCGACAAATTTTTAGATTTTCAGTTCATGTTTATAAAATTCAGATTCAACTTATTTTTCCAACTCACGTTCCGCGCGTCCTCAACTCAGTAAGCATTCTAACATCGCTTGGCAAACACTCAAGTTCAGAGGATAACTTCAGATACAGAGGCGAAACTTCGATACTGTGTCTACTGCAGGTTTGGCATCGAATGTTTGTTACAGTCACGTATTTTTGTTTATATGCTGTTCCGTTGACCATCTCCATAATATAATCACAGTGTAAAAAGTAACAGTGGACCAACGCCTTTGTAGTTAGCGTAAATGCCGACACCGCACAAAACACAGTAGGGTTTTCAGACTTTCACACAACTGCCCGAGACTTACCACTTTCAATACTTTGATATAATATTTACTATACTTAATATAATACACGCTAGCCCTGTACGTAATACCGAGCAACTAACAATGGCTATGTATGCAGCTCGGGTACGCGCGACCCCTCCTCGCACCCCGCACGATTGCCCTGTCGAATGACTGTATTGTTTTATAAACTGTCATATAGCTCGTTTAAAGTTATTATCATTTTAGTATTTTGGTTTAATTCATGCTTTACTTTTCGAGTGACTTTAATAACATAACATCCCTTTTGCATTGTGAAAGGCAACCTTAGTTTTCTCACTGCAAACTTTTTTACCATGATTCATATCATCAAGCCTAATATATTGTGTCCCACTGCTGGGCAAAACATCATTTCTTCCGCCAGCCGTCACTGCTTTGTGCATGCTCCCAGCCTCCCACCAGACAAACATCAAACATCAAACATCAACATTTATTCAGCAAATAGGCCACAAGGGCACTTTTACACGTCAACATTGAATTTACATAAAAGCAAAAATAATAACATCAACAATTTTATAAAATAAAACTAACAATTCAATCTAACGTATTAACGACACATCACGTCGCTACAAAACGAGTCCAGAGTGACAACATGCCAATCGCTAACGTTACGTAGCGAACTAAACGCAAACGTCACACTAATATGGAAGAGTGATAGAGAGACTGAGACACAAAGCGATTCGATGGCGAAGCAGCAAGCGATCGTCACCTTGGCTAGGCCGCCGGGTCGTCTCGTCATCTCCTTTTTGGTGTTGCCCATTCCTATTATAGGCTATAAGAAAAACATTAAACTAAAACCCGGCATCGTAGCATTTTTACAAGTACCTACTACCTACTAAAATAGTTCACAATTAACGCTTTTCTTACAGCAACCTTTAGGTGCATGGCATGCTTTATTCGTCTTACCGCCGGTCGCCGCCGCCGTAGCCGATCGCGCAATGTCGTGGTCAGGCCGTTAGTGTCGTCGATAAACTGCGAGTCGTTTAGTGACACGATAAATGGCAATTGTTATGTAAATTAATGCAACGAAACTATCGGCGTGGCGACTGACACGTGATGTGTCGAGAAACGGGCGAGTTGGCCGTCTTGATTCTCGAGGTTTTAACGGCCTCCAAGCTTCAGAATTTTGCACTAGTTAATGGTTAACAATTCTATCTCAGAGGGGGCTGGTGGCCTAGCGGTAAGAGCGTGCGACTTGCAATCCGGAGGTCGCGGGTTCAAACCCCGGCTCGTACCAATGAGTTTTTCGGAACTTATGTACGAAATATCATTTGATATTTACCAGTCGCTTTTCGGTGAAGGAAAACATCGTGAGGAAACCTGCATACATCTGCGAAGAAATTCAAAGGTGTTTGTGAAGTCCCCACTCCGCATTGGGCTAGCGTGGGGACTATAGCCCAAGCCCTCTCGCGCTCGAGAGGAGGCCTGTGCCCAGCAGTGGGACGTATATAGGCTGAGATGATGATGATGATGAATTATATCTCAAGAACGGTTAGAAATATTAACGTGATGAGGTAATAAGTGACAAATACAGTAGGTACGTAGCCGTGTGTGGGCCCAAACAATTCCCCATTTGCATAAAAGTCCCGTTCCCGTTCTGTTCCACTCGATATAGCTTTGTCTAAGTACCCAGTAGCCGCGGTAGGCCCAAACGGAGATGGCGAGATGACCTAGACAGCTTCCTGAACAACTGGCCGGAGGAAGCACCAAATCGGGAGTCGTGGAAATTAAGGGGAGAGGCCTTTGCCCAGCAGTCGGACACTCAAATAGGCTAGGAAAAAAAGTGGGCACAACACAAGCCTACATTAGCTTGCTGTGAGACACTCAATTGGTGTAAGGATGTCCTATAATTTGAAACAGTTTACACTCCCCGTATATTTAAATCGTTAACCGTCACTGGATTCCTGAGGTCATATTATTAAAAGCAAGGCACGTGCGCGAACCGTGTAAGTGCATAAATAAGGATATTAGCAGTACGATCGGACCCGAATAGGTGAGTCAAGGCCGTCACGTAACAAGGAAACTATTGAAACAACTCTAAAGCTTGTGCACAAATCACGCGAGGTTCGATAAGAGGGAGAAGGGCACGAAAAAATCGGACGAAAGAACCTCATTAAATATCACCAAGGGCGAGGCGGCAGCGGAAAAAAGTAGCATAGAAAAATCTTACGTGATTTGTGGCTTGTGCACAGGCCCTTAAGGTGCAGTGGGTTCAGCCAGTTCACAACATTTTATATGACTTCACCTTAACCTTAGAGCTTAGATAGTATACTTGGAATTTTCTATAGTGTCCGGATGTTACTTACATTACGATCCTACATTTCGGACTAGGACTTCTTAATTTTTTTAAACTTTACATTATACAAGATCATTTCATTCAAGCTGGTCGTACCGCACGGCATTTTCCTCTTGAGAACCGTAGGGTCGACCTTGCGGGCCCTCGGCTCCGCGACCGTTGCCGCGGCCTTGAGTTGGCAGACGAGTTTCGGCGACATCGCTAATAGCATCACATAATTAAGATCATAGTAACATTAATTATCAGGAGGCTTAGCCAAATAGACATTCGTTGATCGTCGAATCGTCACGTGACTTTTCGTAGTATCTGTCATCGCAATACATTTTGTCGTTTCGTTTGACTTTCGACCATGTACGATCTGGGCCATCTCGGCTGCCCGCCGCACAGGCGATCTTTAGGCCTTGGTCTGGTGGAGCGAAAAAGTTAACCTGAGCTCAATCATAATGGGATAAGTTCGCCTTTGTACTTCTTACTATTTGTATGTTATTGTTAGGTACAAGAGGCCAATTCAAACATCATTTTGATATTTAAAAATTTTAATTCGCTTTCAGAGCTCTCGCACGGTATACGTAGAAAATCAAAAACATGTTCCTGATATATTTTACAGATATTTCGTGGCTCGATTCTCGGCTAGAAGGATTTTTTTTTAAGTTAGAAACCTAAATAAATCTCGTGTTATAAGATTGTGTAAGATCGTCCCCCGACAAGTACAGTATACTTATAAAAAGAAACCTTGAACAGACCAAGCAGTTTTCTCTTGAACCATAGACCGTCGCACGCGGACACCGCAATGTGAAGTGGTCGCGATTACTCTCATTCACCACTTTTATACGCTGAGTCGCATAGTCTGTCGAGTAGGTACTTCGCAGACTTCGCAGTTTTATTTCCTTATTCATAAACGCGCTAATACAATCCTCAATTGGCTCATAATCGTTTGTCTCAATCTGTCATTTTGAACTGAAATATTTGTGACATACAGAAATAGTGACCAAGCCATCTAGACCATCTAGTAGCATAGTATATGACATCTATTTCTGTTTATAATTATAGTAGTTTATGTGACTGCTACATAATGAAAGGCATTAAAATACGAGTGTGGGTTTATGAAACGAATGAAATGAGTTTCATAATAGTATCACACGAGTGTTTTAATGCCTAATTATGTACAGTTACATACACTGCTTTATCTACACACATATTATAAACTTTCTATGATATATTCACTAACTTGATATTACAGCCGATTTTGCTCTCTGGCGGAACTCGCGGATATGACATGGCGTCTCCGAAATATCTTTATCGCACATTTTACACGAAACTTTTGTTATAGTTCCTTTAAAAACAACAAAACAAATTATTTTTTACTTATAAACTAATTAAAAGATAAACTGTACGTTAAATGGCGGCAAATGAAAACTTTTTTCACGCACGTCACGCATCCGTAGTTTTTTTTTTAATTCAGAGACAAACTAGAGTCGGGGTCGATTACCATATCGTCCGATACCAACTTACGTGCGAGATTTGTCAATATTGTATGCAATTGTCATTTGATTTCGAATAAAACGTCATCTCAACGGATATTAGAATAGGGGTCAAATCAAATTGCTTTTTTTTTCAGAGATGTTCGAAATTTGAAATGCATTACCAAATCGATTTTGATATAGTAATGAGCTATTACCACATTTTCACAGATAAGAAATTTGCTGTAACAAAACAGTTTATCGTAATGTGGGCCATTATTTACGAATTTTGAAGGCATCATAGACAGTTTATGATATGTGTGTAGATAAATATATATTTATATCAAGAAACGAGCGCGCGCGGGGTGCAACACTTTGCGTTTGATGTAATATTTGTATTATAATATGTAAATGTAATGAAATTACTACTGGCCTACTGTTTCGCATTACAGCGCACTGATGCCGCCATATTTATCTTATCTTATACATAATAATAATATAGTTTCGGGAGCCCTTGCTTAAAGGGTTCTTTTGTGCAATTGACAGCCATATTTACAAACAATTAACATAGTAAGTGATCTGTGTACCGAACACCAGTAACCGTGCCAGCGGCGCAAAAAACGAACTTGGTTCAATTAGCTGCTGTCAACCATCTTTACGACGATGACATGACACTTGACGGTTGACTGCCTGGCATATACTACTTCACAGACCGGACATAGACGATATTAATTACTTTTTGAGGTTAGCTGGAAGAGATCCCTCACAGGGATAAGTTCGCCATTGTACTTTCAAGTATAACACTGCTGTTGCTGTTTTCCCAGAAAATGATTATGGTAATAAATTGTGTACTTATGGGTAACAAAACATTAAAAAAAGACCATTTTCTATTTCCAAGTTTTCGGTGGTTATATTCAATCCCTGTAATTCCAGTATTGTGGTATAATATCGGATATAAATCCCGGTATAGAGAATCGTCCGATATCGAGACGTCACGCGGCGCGTTGACCCCACGAACATGTTAAATAACATTGACATTGTCTCCGCCTCGACGTCCGTCCGTTTTGTTCGCGTCGCCGTTGCGTCACCTCGCCTCGCCTCGGGTGTCTATGCGCGAAACGTCTCGCTTCGATTTGACCTCGCGTAATAACAGCGACAATGTCAGCCTATGTACCTACCAATATGTGGCTTTCCATCACAGATGGGCCCTTATGCACTAGGAGCATGGAGACCTTCTCCGGCGGTCTAGCATGAGTTGCGTTCTCGGGCGCGAGTCCCTACTTGAGGTCGCGCTAGATGTATGGAGTTATCGCCTGATAAACAGACCATTATGTGGCAGTTGTTACTCATCTTAATAGTGATAGTATAGTATTGTATTTTCTGATCACGGCCCACATTGGCACGCTGGCGGCGCTCGAGCTTGACTCATACTGCTCGCCAGGGTTGGCAGTCGTCTCCCGTCCTCATTACCACCGTATTATTATAGTCGGCTTGTGTAGCTGTTCATACAACCAACAGGGTTATGGTAACACCTTGATAAACGCTAAAATCTCGTCTAGACTTCTCAAAAATATCTTATTTCTAGTTTTATTTGATATGTTATACAAAAAAGTCTCTAATAATTTATTTTTACTAATGTGCCTCCCAAAATTTGCCACCAAATTAAAATTCATTTATTTACGTTATCTTTCCACATCGGATCTTCTCTTTCATATTTTATGTTTATCAAAAGTCCACTCGTTTCGAAGCCAATCGGCTGTGACCGACGGGCAGACAGTTTTAAGGCGCGGTGTGTAGTAAAATGCGCTTTTTTGTAACCATATTTACAGACTTTTACAAGGATTTCATGCATTATTTTCTAGTATGTATAACTTTAGTCCTTGAACTACGTTATTGCTTGTCAGAAACACAACGGCTCATTATTTTCTCGATAGAATCTTAAGTTGAAAACATGCTTAAAGCTGTCTTTTGATCCATATTTTAGAAGTACTACGACGAAAATGGATATGAAACTTACCTCATTTGATAGCTTTTAAGTAAATCTTCGTTATTGCTGGTCCTTTTATCGATACGTTAATCTTTTCATTCATAATTTTATAAATTCAAGCTTTGCGTACTAAATTACACCCTACGCGGCAATACCTTGCGCCCATTCCCCACGCCAGTACGCCCGTGGCCACTGCCAGCGTCGGACCTATGCTAGTTTAGTGAACGTTTCATAAAATGGGTAACCACTGTATAAATATGCAAATATGTTATACACACAATGTTTTTCAACATACTTACGAAGAAAAGCAAAACAATTCTTAATTACTGTGACATTTCAGACATTTGCCCGTCATATTGTCATTTTATAACAAGTTGGGAAGCAAAGGCACACACCCATCTAACCGATCCGGAATTCAGTCACGATTGATAAATTGTGTAAATATATTTAATTAAAGGCTATTAAATTAATCAAATTGAATCATTTTTAAACATATGTGTATGTACGGGATTCAAATACCTATGTGGGAGTGTTTAGTGTATGGTGGTAACCATTTCACCGCTTTTAGTTTCCGAGTTACCTACATGCGTTTTAAGGGAAGTGGTCGAAAAATGCCTAAAATAGTTTTGTGTTTAATATTAGGTAAGGTAAAAGTACTAGTGCTCGACGCTGCACTAGTATTCGACATGGGTATAGTGTATAGCTTTCAAATAGAGCTCGACGGCTAATTCTACTGTCTATTGTTAAGTAAAACCGCTCGTGCCACGTGCCACAACCACCTGCATAAAAAATACGTACTTCGGTTACTGAGTGCCGGCGAGTCGAACGCTACAGAACCAGTCTAAAATGTGTCATCGAGATGCGTAACAAAGGCGCGTTATCGGAGAGCGCACCTACACTGGTTTTTTGTGCGTTGGCCTAGCCGGCGCTCAGGTGCCAAATAAAATAATTAAGACCCTTTTTTGCAGGTAAGTAGCACGTGCGGTTTTACTTAACAATAGACAATAGGATTAGCCGTTGAGCTCTATTTGAAAGCTACACACTATACTTTATGTCAAAGTAATATAGGTTAAATTTGAACGGCGACGATCTTTCTGTATTCAAATTTAATTCTTGTCACTTTGACATAAAGTGCCCGTGTCGAATACTAGTGCAGCGTTGAGCACTAGTACTTCTACCTTATTTCCGCCAAGTCCGTACCGTGATATATGGAAATTTATTCCAAAAAATGTTTTTTTTATATACCACACTGGTGGCAAGCAAGCATACGACCCGCATTCACCATAGCCTATGGACGCCTGCAGCTACGGGGATGTGACACATCATGCCAAATGTTGATTGATTTTATATAAAATAAAAGTCCTAATATATAAAATAAGCTTCATAAGTAATAGTTACTGATTTTTAAAAAGCGCTTTTCAATTAAAAGACATGTCAAGATCGCTTACCTTCTTTCAAGTACTTTCTAATGCTAAAAAAACGAACTACAGTCACATAATAAGTAATAGTACTACCGTACAGAAAATTCACTCGTTCACAAAAGTCACATTTAGGTATAAAATTATACCTATACTCGCCGCCGTTTTATGACCGAGCTGTGAGTGTCGGCAACGGCACAGGGTTGAAACTTGACAAGTTTTTGTACCTATACCTACCGATTTATTATTTTTAAGATTAATATGTAGGAATTACAAACGTTGATTCTGTAAACATAATTTTTTTATCCGGAGATAGTATGTCTGATTTTTACGGAAGTATTAGGTAGGTATGCCACAGTCGCATTCCTTTGAAAATATGTCGGTCAGTTCCTAATATTGTTTCTGGGCGACCAATAATCATTTTAAATTGGTCTAAACCGGTTTAGTTTTATGCAAACAAAACGAATTAGTTATCGAATTTGATTACTTAGTATTTATGTTATGTTTTAAAGTTTAAAATTCACCTTTCCGGAATTTAATAAAATGTTATTTCTGCTTCCTTGTTCTTCAGACATCCGTAAACAGAACAATATCTTTTATACGGATTAGATCGAGATATAGGTTTCGAAGCCATTGTGTATTTTCAATTTTGCGCGAGCGCCACGTGACACGACTATCGTGCGAACCGAGCGGCGCGCGGCAGCCACTGCCATACGCCGCGCCGGCCAAATGTACCTAAACTGGGTAGTGACACCCCCCTGCTACAGTATTCTTCCTTATTTTCAATACCTACTTGCCCGAAATTGACTTCTAGAATTAGACCAAGTCTGCGACGATTTTGGTTGCACACGCAGTGCAAGTGTTAATCATAATTTGTCGTTCAAAATAACACTTGCACTGCGTGTGTAATCAAAATCGTTGCAGAGTTTTCTTGGTCTAACTCTATTATATTTTTAAGGTAAGTAAGTACTAATTTCTGTCTCATAATAATTTGGTATAATTTGATTAGGTTCTTAGTTTGTCGGGGTATACTCTCATATAGTATATAATTTCATTAAGTACTCATTAAAATACGAATTTGCTAATAAACCTTATTCGATATTAATTGCCGGAAAAAATCCCGGAACTGACAAATCAGAATATTCAGAATACCGATGGCGCCAGAATAAGGATGTAGACGTGCTGCGCGGGAATGGTGCGGCGGGGCGCGCGGGGCGCCCGCCCGCCTGTTCTACCACTCGTCTGCTTCACCCCCTCGGAAACGTAAAACTCAACTATAAGAGCGCCTTAATAATTACATATTTCAAACAGTTCATTTGTTTAAGTGTCAACCCTATAAGAGTACGCCCCCATCCTTTGCGAATTTTACTGAATAGAGCACGCGTGTATGCGTCAACTTTTGATAACGTCCAGTACACAGGCCTGATTACTATTTATTATTAAATAATTTAATTATCTTAAATTATGATCACTTTAGATATTTAGAAAAACCTCTTCTCAGGATACTACGTAATAAATGAATGGTCCCTTATCGACCGACATTAACAAACTGACCAATCTTACGGTTCAGTGAGCTCAAGTCCTTCTGTGAACGGAACGCACATCGATTAATCATTGAAAAATAATCAAGCGAAAAAAGTTTATTATCAAGTATCGAATCGATGAAGTTACTGAAGCAGGCCTCAATATCTAATAAAAAAGCGCTATGATTGTTCAAACACTCATAACATGCTGAGCCCATTGCACCGTAATAGGGCAAAATGCAAACGCCCGACATTATCTATATCTTTATATTTGCAACACATCTAGCCATCAATCTCTATCAGACGCTATTGAGGTCAACATGAGGCAGATTTGCATGACAAAGTGGGGTCCTTTATGCCGCTGTCTCTGTCACAGATTCATAAGCGACCTCAAACACCTCAGACGAGAGTTTGAGGTCGACATCCAGATAAGGCGATGCAAATAAACTCAAGAGCAATCAATAGCCGTTTGCATTGCTCTTTATATAGTTAAGTCCCTAAATATGTATACATATCATAACCTTAATCCATTGCAATAAAGTGATAACATGTATACATATTTATGAACTCGACTGCTGTACCTCTCGCGTCGAACGATGGTCCCATATGACAGTTCAAGTCTCTTTTGGTTGGGATAAATTTGAAAATAATTGAAAAAAAAAATAACGTTTAATAAATAAATGTGCTAATAGACTTGCAGAAAATGTCTCTATTAATCTAAACATTTTACCTGATAGTTACTCCATAGAAAAATCAACTATTATAGACCACCATTCGACCCGAGAGGTATAAATAAAGTTATAATGAAGATAACTGTATTTTAATGTACAGTCAGCTGCAGAGAAAAGGTATCCTCTCTGCATTGAAATTTGTATACAAAGATTACAAAGGTGCTAAGAGAATAATATTGCTGACTGTACGTCCCAGCTTATAGAAAGAGACGTGTGACAATAGCACATACGTGCAAAAGAGTTGCCAAAAACCCGGTTTGATTTTCTGTCAAGGCCCCGTGCGCGCGACCCCTGCCATTTAGAGGAGGGTGGGGGGTTACATAATTGTCGGCAATTTGGAATACTGCCACTGGATTCATTGCGCGATGCATTCCACTAACAAGATAAGATTTAAAACAAACAAGACCTTCTTCTTCCTCGCGTTATCCCGCAATTTTGCCACGGCTCATGGGAGCCTGGGGTCCGCTTGACAAGAACATGTTTAAGAATTTCATAATACCCGTATTGGAAATTTCATACGAAGCTTACGATAACAAAATGGATCAGTACCCCTAGTGTATATTTCATTATACTGCGTGACGTGACGTATGCGTTTGCGTTAAGTGTCATTTTAGGGTTTTCGAGTTTCCAAAACGCCTCGCTTGGCGCGCTGCTCAAAATCCCATACAACAATAGAGGTAGACATACTCGTCACGCAAACGCGAACGCTCGTCATGCTATTGTATGAAATCCGTACACGGCGGGAAGAAGTTGATAACTCGAGATATTCTAGCGAAGAAATTTGAACTTAAAATAAACTTACATAAGGTTCAAATTCCTAATTTTTTTCTCGCCTGATATCAACTTCTTCCCGCCGTGTACGGAAATTACACTAGGGGTTCTGATCAGAGGAACATTCTACTACTGTAAAAAGTAAAATATGGTTATTAGAATACACATTTATACCTACATTCCCAACTAGCAAATCTATGTGCTATAAAAGTTGAGAGCACGTTTTTATTTTCGCTTTTTGGTGCTATAAACGGTGTAAAAACAGTCGAATAAAAGTCCTGTAAGCGTTTACTCAACGCGAAAAGGCGCACTTATACAGACTAAAAGTGTTATAAAAATAGAGTTAGCGCTGTATAAGAAGCAAATCGATGCTGTAAGAGTTGAGTAAAAGTTGATATAAAGCGCTTCTAGTGTTTTAATAGCAACGATAGTGCTTTTATTCGATTATTTGTTCTATAAACATTATCAATTTGCTATTACTCAGTGAAAGTGTTCTATAAAAGCAGCCGCACTGCTTTTTCTCGGCAAAAATGTTTCGTAAAAGTAGCCGAATTGCTTTTACTCGGCATTTTAAATGTGTAAGAGTGCAGTAAATGCTTTTATTCAACTAATATGTGCTAAAAACGATCTCAGGTAAGCGATTATATTTCAATTATTTGATTAATAAGTTTGAGGCCTAATCGTCTTCACGTATCTAATAAAACAAAAAGGTACTTAAGAATTTTTCTACTGCTGTCATCCATGACATTTATTTTTACCGTGATTGTGTACATAAGTTTTTACTGTCTGTAAGTACACGTAATACAGTAAAACCTAGTGCGAAAAATACTTTATTGATAAAACCAAAGGCACTGGTTCATATATATTCACGGGCCGCCTATTTTCTTAAATTTCAATAAAAAAATATTAATTAAAATAAGTAAAAATTTGCTTACACGATCTAGTTTCTGTTATATCTCATTATTTCGTCTATAAGTCGAGTAACTGCGTTTACTGCTACACTTATCTTATAGCACATGTTGTCGCCCTGTTTATGGATTTATAGTCCGGTGGCCGACTGCATGAAACCCTACCTGATAAAAAAATAGAATAATCCTACTCTGTGGGGGTAGCTGACTTTTAGCAGCTTCAACTGCTCTTGGTCGGCCGTGGCTTAACTTGGCAAATTTTGCGCAAATGGCAAAAAAGTGGTACATATATTCATAAAAAAAACAAAAGTGGTCAGCTACATCCTGTGTTGGCAGGTTCCTGTGTCCGACCGAATTTGTGGTACCACGTGAGCTACAATTTACTTCATCGAAAAATAGAATGTCACTTGTATGGTAGGATTGCTGCCATTCACATTTTTTTTAATGCGGACGGACTGCAAAAGCTATCAGGCTAAGGTGAGGCCGACCAAGACATACGTCAACAAATTTAATGTAGGTATTACAATCAGTTTTTTTCATTCTATTTTTCGATGAGGTAAATTGTAGTTGTCACGTGGTACCACAAATTCGGTCGAACACAGGAACCTGCCAACACAGGATGTAGCTGACCACTTTTGTTTTGCTGTCCTCAAAGGCAGCTATCCTACCCTGCAAGTTTCATTCTATTATACGATGGGGTTTTTTTTTGATGAATTTTTGTGCCACTAGTTTGCCATTTACGCAAAATTTGCGAAATTAAGCCGCGGCCGACCAAGAGCAGTTGATGCTACTAAAAGTCAGCTACCCCTACAGAGTAGGATTTTCTATTTTTTTATCAGGTAGGGTTTCATGCAGTTGGCCACCGGACTATATTGAAACGTACAACATGGCTGACTTGTGCTGTTAATGTAGTTCAAAACTCTTTAAAAGTACTCTAAGCTGAATACATTTTGAATAAAACCTGTAAATACACTTCAGCTCCTATAACAGCGGTTTGAGCCCCATTACCCGAATTATGATATAAGCGCGCTGTTACAGCAGCATTGTTGCCAAATGGTTATTGGATTGCTTTTAATAGGCTTTTATAGCAACAGAGAAGAGAGTTGAGTAACAGTTGTATTAAAGCGCCTTATTCAGACAATTAGCTATTCTATAGCTGTTATATGATTTTAATAGAACAATTATGCTGAATAAAAGTGATTTAGTAGCGCTAATTCAGCATTTATTAAAAGGTGGAATAAAAGTGCTAAAAGATAGTGCTATAAACGTTTATACGACATGATTATAGCACTAATTAGCGAAAATTGCTAAATAGTCGAGTTAACCGCTATTATACGATATATTGGTGTTTCAACAACCGTAACTCGGCTGTTATACGATTACAGGCTGAGTAAATCAATTCTTATACGACTATTTTGCTAGTTGGGTTTGTATGGTTCTTATTTCCTTTCCTTGATGTATTTATTTTATTGAATCTTTTTTGCACAAAAGGAAACACGTCGCACAAAAGTTGGATTTATTTGATATTTCAAGACATTAGACCAGTTAATCTTCAATTCCGGAAAATTATCATTTTCTATACAAACTCATTGAACTGAGTTTCTTTCGATATCCGTCAGCGTAGCCTGTGACAGGTCAGACATGTATTAACAATCATCCCATACCAGCAGCTGACGCAAACGCAGCAAACGGATTAAAAAACATAAACTAATGACAGTAAAGGTAATGTTGTGAATGCCAAAAATTAGGCCCATCGTCCATAAATTCCGAAAGCGCGCATTGTGTTGTTTACACTACAGTTTACTGTTACGATACCGGTCAGCCTTGACTGACCAGACATCTATAACCATCCCATATCGGCCTATCGGTGATAATATATACTTACCGACTGGATTAATAACATGAATAACTGATGACACAATAAAAATGTTACCAATGCCAAAAATTAGGCCCAACGTCCTCAACATTCGGGAAGCGAGCATTGTTGTTTACACACTACAAGTTTACTGTTACGATACCCGTCAGCCTTCACGGACCAGACGTCTATAACCATCCCATATCAGCCTATCGGCGAAAACAGACGTGGAGTTTTGGAATGTTGGCCCACTGCCAGAACTCTCACCTTGGGGCTAGGGCCTCTGGTTTATTCCTATAAAAGAATTAATTGTTCGCTTCAACGCGTTTGCTATCTGCACACTAATGGTTGTATCATGGCCAATTTAGCTTAGTCCAGTTGCACCAAATCGCCTGTCAACGCTAAGAGGAAAGGGGACGACTGGTTATCTGTACAAATGTAACTAGTCCCCATTTTCCTAGCTGAATATTGACATTATGGAAAACATTTCTTTATATTATGCTATATACTGAGCTATGAGGTCAAATAATAAGATTGTCCTATTGCTGGACAAAGGTCCTGTCCAATGCACACTGCTAAAAACTTCTAACACTAAAATCCTAGCAGGAATAGACAAACGTGAATTTAAATTCCCCCTTCGAGATCTCGACTGTGATTTTCTAAACTCTGCCTCTGCTCTACATATTTATACGTAAGACTCGTGGGATGCACTGCTTTGTTGGTTTTGCGATGCATCTGAAATTGCATGAAGACGTACGAGTGCGGGGATTAATTCATTGTAATGTAATTACTTTTCTCGTCCAGTCAGGAACAATACCTGACGTTGTCTGCCCGTAAAATGTGAATACTTTGCTCGCTACTGGATTATTGTGCACCTGGACGCCGTTAGCGAATATTGAACTCCTAAATCAGGGACCGCTGTGAGCAGGGCATAATGCATGTTCATTCATATTATAGAATAGACCTAGTGCCTATTAGTATATTCAGCAAACTGACTCTTGTGATGCGCGTAACGTTACGCGTATGTTATGTACGCGATATTTTTTTATCGTATAAAGATAATCATTTGACCGCAATCTCACCTGATGTAAGTATCCACCGACGCGGTCTAGGAAATTTTACTTCTTTGTGGTCATACCGGACATCCGATATCGAATCGGACAATGTGAAAACACTGGTACGACAATCTGTTGGAACACCCACAATTTTAGGGCACCTGTTCTATACGATTTGACATAATATATTGCTTAGCTAATTCCTTTAACTTTTAAACCATTTGACATTATTTTCTAGTCACTGAATTTCGATGGCACGTATGTTGCGGCTATAGACTCAAGGGCAGGGCCGGATTAACCCTAAGTCAAAGTAGGCAACTGCCTAGGGGCCCCGCCTCGGCTTGGGGGCCCCGCCTCGGCTTGGGGGCCCCGCCTCGGCTAGGGGGCCCCGGCGACTCAGCGCGCACCAAATCAAATTTTGTTCCATAGGCTCAAAATTCATGAGTAAATTTTTTATTATTAGGCCCGATGAAGATCGATACCCGGCCTTTTAACACGGTTTCACAATTTGCGATATTGTCAAAAAATTTCGCGCTCGCTGCGCTCGCGTTTATTTATAGTTCTTTAAATTGACCCTGTATCTACATGTTAGCTTGACTGGTGAATTAATAGAGGTACCTAGACCAAGAAATTGTTAATTATACGTCATAATTTCGTAGAAGTTTTGACGTTTAAAATTGTCTTCATAGTAATTTATGTAATTTTAATATATGGAAATTCTTCATTATTAGGTTGATTCTAATCATGTGGCTCGGCGTTTGGTCTTATAGTCGGGCAATGGCTGTTCAGCCTCTCAAAATATTGACTATTGAGAAAATCAACTTACTACTAGTGAGCTTATCTTTTAGCCTCGCTTAAAATTGGCCATTAGAGGTAGATAAGAAAGTGGTGCTGAAGCTCTCATCTTTGGTATTCCACTGGGAATTGGCCTTAAGCCTAAAGGGCTCTCCCCACACTTGACGCGACGCGGAATCGGCAAAAACTGATAGAATAAAGCTTTATGTCCACGCAATAAGAGCGAAAAAGACATCGTTCGATGTCTTTTTCGCTCGCGGAAAAAACGCAAACTTTTATTTCCCTGTACTGAATGTGCTGTGTGCAGAATTGACTGTAGGGGGCCCTGAGCTTCGCACTGCCTAGGGGCCCCGACATGCTTAATCCGGCCCTGCTCAAGGGTTAAATTCGGCTCCCCTATGACACTGTAGTATTCCGCGAGCACCTCACGGGAGTCACGGGCTATTGTTAGCGCGTAGCATGCGACCTTCAAAGTTTGTATAGCTTGTCTAGCGAGCTTGCGGTGTGAGGTGTGACCTACATGTTTTGGAATTCAGAGTGCTTAGGGCACAATCATCTACATATACCTCCTCCGTAGGCAAACATATAAGTTATGATTCTGAGTTATGACACTGCTGCGATATGCGGTTATTTTTCGGGCATAACCGTAACAGAAACCGGTTATGAATGAAGTTTGGCTAATGTTGCTGTAAACACAACGTCCCAGGATACTGTCTGATGTAGGCCCTAACTAAGCTGGAAGCAATATCAGCTTAAAATTCTTAGGTCAAGATAGGACGCCGTGTACTACTTTGTGTGCAAATAGAAACAGCTGAAACATACAGCGACTTGAAAGAAAGACTTATGGTCGTCACGAAATTAACCGGGGAACAAGGCCTCAATTCCATTTTCTGGAATAAAAACGCCAGTTTAAAGTTTACGCGTAACCCATTGTTGTAGTTTCGAATTGTATATAGATCTTAATTAACTCAACCCCCTCTTTTCCAGATCTCCGCGATGCCAAGCACGTGAACACATGTGACCGCTCTGCAAGCGATTCACGCAGTAATGGCGTTCATGACCAAGAAAAAACGGTACAAGTTCGGCGTTCAGTGTTGTCTCGAGGAGCTCACCGAGGTCCCGTTCGTGTCGGCGGTGCTCTTCGCGAAGGTGCGGCTGCTCGATGGAGGGAATTTCCAGGACCATTCCAGCCGGTAAGCGTTAGCTCTAAGATTTGAGACCTTAGGGTCAATATTGACAAATCGGACCAAATCCGTGCAATATAGCGTTCATGACCAAGAAACGATACGAATTCGGCGTTTAGTGCTGCCTCGAGGAGCTCGCTGAGGTCCCGTTCGTCGGCGGTGCTCTTTGCGAAGGTGCGGCTACTCGATGGATAGCATTTCCAGAACCATTCCAGCCGGTAAGCGTTACCTATGTATAATATTTCAGAGGGCTCACGTTTTAGACAATATTAGTATGTCGATCAGCTGGACCAAACTCACAATAATGGCGTGACAAGAAAAACTATAAGTTTAAACGCACATTGTACGGTTCGAGGAATTGCAAGTGAGTTTCGTTAAATTGCGTTATTTGATTGTTCGGTTGAAATAGTTGTTCCTCAGTAGTCGGCAATATTGTAAAACCCGTATGCGAGTTCTCGGTCTGTCTGTCTAAGCATTCAAGAGCCCGAAGCTTATACGCCCGTAAATCCAGTAAATTAGAATACCTTTAAGTTAGCCTTATAAATACCTACCTAATATTCTAAGGTTATGTTCACTGCGAGTTGATTCCCAATGGCTTTGCGAACGCTCATAATTTGTAATATTAGTATATTAGACATTATAGGTTTTTCTTTGTCTTCCGATAGTTCCGATTTCCAAAAGTTAATAGAGACAGATCTAGACTACACAAGTACACAGTTCACCTTGACGTTCGAATGTCATGAATTTATCCCGTTGAAACACAGGCTCATCTGACACATAGGTTCTATGTCTATTACGTGACGTGCTTCCGTCATCCCAATACGATTGTCATCTTGGCTAGCCCTCCAGTCCGCGGCAATATGGGCCAGGCGCGCGACACAAGCGTGTCGTCACCGTGTAGTTACCGCAGGGTGCCCCGTCGCTCGCGTCGCTATGTTAATTGCCGATGAGGACGCGTATCCGTGCAGGAAGCCCGTGTTGTATGAATATTAACGAGCTGTCGTTGCGAACGCTTGTAACGCGCGCGAACGCCCAACGGAACTATGTATTTATTTATTACCTAGTGGGCAATAAAAAAAGCAGCCTAGTGCGGACTCGTGCCCTCTGTAGTAGCAGTTCATGAAGACCTTATTTCTAAAGGCATAAGGTGTCGATGGACAGGACAGTTAAGTTTTGTTGTTTGTACCATAGATAAAACTGTATTATCATATTAAACATAAGCAAAATAAAAAATAAAAATAACGGTGGGCCTTCGCAGGTACCTCAACGAATCATAGACGGCACGCATGCCACTGCACTGCTGCTCGAACGTTCCATAGTAGACAATTCGGTTCAGTGTTTATTCTAATATTCGTTTAACGTTAACGACACCCGTCCTTATCTGTAACGAGCCAGACGAGCAATTAACGAGTTAATTCCTGCCAGATTAGGTAATCTTGCCCGTTTTGTACTGGTACTGTCGGCATCAGATATATCGGAGCGGCCATGGTGCTCACAAATAGCTGAACGTGAACACGCACTCTAGCGCCTTGACAATCAATTGTAGACTTTTCGTTGCATTATTGCAACCTTATGGTTAGCGAATGGTCAGTTTTCTGTGTAGGATGGTGGAAGTGGAAGCTGGGCTATATAACCGCCGAAATTGAAGATCATAAATTGCAAGCATCCTTCTCTCTCACTCGAATTAAGAAAGTAAAAGAGAAATTTCGGTTTTCGCATTAGGTCCCCTGAACTCCGCTCCTTGCTAGTGCCAAATTTGCCAAAGCATTCTCTTGTCCATCCGTTTAGGAACAAATTGAACATTGGGAAGGTTTGCTTTACCTTTACAGATTACCAGTTCGCCGGACGATATCGGCCTGTCAGGTAAACGCAAAAGGTGACAGCTCCGAACAACTGACAGGCTGATATATGTATGTGAACAAAACCGTCTATCAGGTATGACCGTCTATTTACATGCCGGTCCTCACCCACATTGACCATAAGCTTTTTGAGTTGACTCGCTGTGTTAGCAATGATGCCAATCGCACAATGAAGAATCCCCTCTCGCTGTCACCGACGTCACTATACGACACCCGATAAACACCGACGGAAGCAAAGTCCGTGACAGTGACGCCCCGACGTGTAAACACGCCGACGTAAATACGCATCTAATAATAAAATAAATAAGCAAGCAGCGAAGCCAAAATATCATATAGCTGGATTCGTGATGTATTTATTTTTATTTGCTATTTTTGATGGTGATTGGAAAGTTTATTAGGGTTTTTATAATTTTGGCAGGTTTTAGGTAAGTTGGTAGTTTGGCGGTACAAACAGCACCACTCTTTAAATCGTACATCGGTGGACCTTATGCCTTTTGTAATAAGGCCCACAGATGGACAGTTAAGATTGCTGACGTTTGTAACATAATAAGGTGATACATAAGAATTCCCAAACATTCATGTCATGCAATAGTCAGCAGAAAAAATTGCTAACCTAAGCTGGTTGGCTAGGTGTTCAAAATTAACTGAGCACATCTTTATTGTTAAGAGAATAAGAGCGTGTGAAGGTAATTTTGATCACCACTTGCTTAGTAACTCTGCCGCTAGCTGTACGTGTACATCTCTTAACATGGTGAACGAAAGTGACCGACGAAACGAATTACCTATACATATTACATGTCGTCATGTACTAGGACTAATAAAATTAACTAGTAATCTCAACTGATTATACAATCGTTACGGGATAAATATGTTCCCTGACTAGACATGGAGTGCAAGGACCGAAGATGCTTTCCGTAACTGCTTAACTGACAGATGCGTCCTTCACAATTCACAATGAACACAAACGATTTGTGTTACCATCATCACCCATCTTTATTAGTTCATTAGAGTGCGACAAAGCCAGCGGTTGTGAGTGTCGTGACGTCAGCGTTTGTCACCTGTCCGCATCGGGGCGAGAGCGCGCGTCATAGATGAAATGGCACCGCGCCACGGAGCCGGATCAATGTGGGCATTCCTTATGGGACAAAACAAGGTTGGGCGATAGAGGATTTGCGGTCTAAGGTCATCTGTACAGTCGCCATTGGAGAGGGCAAAAGAAGAAAGGAAGTGAACACGCACTCTAGCGTAGCGTCTTGACAATAGAGGCGTGTTCAAATATATTTGAGCACTTTGGGCGCCCCGATGTATCAGATGGCGACTGTACTAGTATCTCACGATTTTCAAAGTTAAAAAGTGTTCAAGTTGACGTTTCGTCAAGTCTCTCGACTTTCAGTTTCACTTTCCACGTGCAATTATCGCGCGCGGCCGACCGTCGCCTGCGCAGCTAATGGATCAATCAATAAATCAACGACGCCCGTTTGACGGCGACGCGAACGTGGAAACAGTGTCCTTTTACTGTTTTATTGTTTAGTTCCTGGCTCAAAAGCGAGTACAGACAGCGACACTCCTAACTGTACATCGGTGGACCTTATTACAAAAGGCATAAGGTCCACCGATGTACAGTTAACAGTGTTGGTGATGGTGGTCGGGATGATACAACTACAGAGTTGCTCTCCGAGTGCGTGCGAGAGGAACTGAATTAGAAACACTAAACGATATGCCTACCATTAACTAGACGTCATATCATATTGTAAAAAGAAAAAAAAATAGATGTATACACAGAGAGCAACACTCTTAACTGTCCAACAATGGACCTTATGCCTTTTGTTACAAGGTTTACCGATGGGCAGACAATGTGGGCGATGGTACAGTCAACGTCAAAGATATGTTTACACTTTTGGACCTTACGCCTTCGTAATAAGGCGAAAAATGTAAACATATCTTTGACGTCGACTGTACATGATGCTCGGAAAATTCACGGACAGTGACTAGAACATTGTAAATTAAAAAATGCGAAATATTTATATCAGCGAGCTATAATTAACCTTTGCTCTGCAGATCAGCCCTTCCGCACTTTAACTGGTCCCCTAAAATGTAGATCATTCATAAAAAATCTCGCACGTATATATGTTGTATTGATGGTTATATTTTTCCTCGTGACAGCGCGACTAAGACGTCGACAAAGAGATCGCGTGGTGTTAAAAGGTTAGATTTTATCACGTGGATAAAACCGTTCATAATTCGCCTGTTCGCCGTTGTTCAAATGGACAAGCTGCACAATAGCTCAGCTCGGTCGCCCGCAGGATGCCGACGCTTAGTGGAGTGGTTAGTGGCTGGTATGCGCGCGAATTGAGCAGTCAGCGTACTCGTTACGTTAGAGCGAGTTAGCGAGTCGAGATTTCGGGTAAACCACAGTAAGGCGCCACATGGGCTAAATATATAAGGTCACGGAATATTGTCTATGGCCACAGACAGAGTCGAGATCTCGAGCAAACCAGTGCAACGCTCGTGTACTGGACGTCCGAAGTCTGCCGCCTGGTACAATAGCCAGGGAGTCGCAAATTGCCGGCAGTTACTCTAGTGGCTGGTATGCGCGCGAATTGGGAAGTCGGGCGAGTGGGGTGCGAGTGCAGTTCTCAGATACATCAGAGTAAGGCGCAACAAGGGGTTGAATTTAAATTTCGGAATATCTGTCAAGGAATATTGTTTATCCAGATAAAGATTCCAGTGTAAGTAACTTGAGAGCGTGACCTCGCAATGCATAATTCACTCATACCGAACGCCCGAAGTCTGCCTGCTGCAACAGGCAGGCAGTCGCGTCGCTCACGCAATGATACCTCAGGTAATTGACGCTCGGCTCGGTGCAGCCGGCCGGAGCCGAATTGGTGCAACTATACATAAACCTATTTACAACAATTACCTATTAGCGATAGCAATGGGTTGGATGACATTGAAAAACATGTTTCGACTAAGACAAATCAATGCAAAAACTCAATTGCTAAAGCTGAATATAATTTCGAGATATTTAAATAAAATGAACAACCGGTCGAAATTGTGGAGATATGAAGCCGTTTTTATATGAAGTAGATCTATGTCATGTAAAATATTTAGACGTTTTATGGGAGTATAACATTATCACTTTATTTTAAAATACGGTAAAACCATATTTATTCAATTATTTTTTTAAATTAAGCCCTACCTAGAACTTGAAGGAACTGCCACAGGGACCATCATTCGACGCGACAGGTGTGTGCAAGAAGGGCCCGCAGTGCGGCGTGCGGAAGGCCGGCACCATGGCTCGACGCCAAACGCCATGGACCTGACCCTGAGCTCGCGGAAGTTCTGGCGTTCACTTATCGCCGTCAGCTATAATACTCAATTGACCCTTATATGTTAAATGAGTAGACGAATATTTAGCTTTAAATACTATAAATAAAATACTATAAAAATAGGTACGTAACCAACATTTTTAACTGCGGCATTATGTAGGTAATTTTAAGAAACGTTTGCTTTAGTGTATCCATAAGGAGAATTGTTAGAATATAATACGTTGTGTTTTAGTGAAATAATTGTAATTTTCTTTCAACAGGCATCTATTACGTCGAGAATTCGAGACAAACCCAAACACATTTAGTTTGCTTTGTTTTATCACAGAGTTCCCATGGCCATCTTCTGTGTCCATTATCTGATCAATTCGATGATAATACCATAATATTGCATTGTCACCCAAGTTACAGAAGAAGACGTATGTGAAGGTCCAGCTCAATCGAATAATGGGAAGTGGGGTCTAATCTAATTTAGTGTTGTCCCGAACATACAAACATTGCAAGTTCAATAAAAGCTTACTTACGGCACGTTGATCCCGGTCTCCCCATCCCCATACAACATTCGAGCACTTACTGGCCCTACAGTAGCGACCAAAAGTATTTTGACAATGATAATAACGTTGGTATTGTATGAAACATATTAGTTTTTTCAAATGATTTTTTGATAATTTAATCAATGGCTTAAAAGCTTCTTGAAACACGTAAAAAGCTTAGTTTCATCGAATGAAAATATAAACTTGGCAACAAAAAATGACAATTTACGGGTTCAAAAGTATTTTGACACGGTTCTTTTTTACAATTTTTTTGAGAACAGAGCCGCAGAATTTCAATATTTTGGAAGTAATTACATCTGAATACTTCTCTTAATATGCCAAACATAAAGCATATTCGAACGATTTCAAGCAAGCTGGTGCGGCTGCACTTTAGAAAGATAAGTAGCAAGCTGAGGTTTCGCGGACTTTTGGTGTATCACTGCATCTGATTTCTGTCTGAAATAAGCAGTTCAAGGCTCGAAACTGCATCACAAATAAGCATAGAAGCGGTTGTCCTCGAAAAACGACTTCTACAACTGATCGTGTAATTAAAAAGATTTCAGTAGAACACCCATGGAAGCGTACAGTAACAATTAAATATTAACTAAAAAATAACTATAATGTAAAGGTTGTTGTTTTTACTATTAAACTACTCTTAATAGAGCATGGATTACATGGTCGACGCCCATTAAAAAAATATACATATTTCAGCAAAGAATAAGGTATCCCAATTAGCATTCGCGATTCGTGACAAGTTGTGGACAAGTTCCGATTGCTCAAAAACTTTATGGAGTGACGAAAGCAAGTTTAATTTAATGTCGTCGGATGGTATCAAGTATGTGCGTCGTCCAAATAACAAAAGACACGTTGTGCGATACCAGGTACCCACCCAGTCTAGCCTGGTGGCATTGGTGGCCCTAACGTAATGGCTTGGCGATATTTTTCCCGCCATGGAGTCGGGCCTCCCGTACGAATTGATGGGATAATGGATCGATATGTATATGAAAATTTACTGTACACACAAATGATATCATATACAAAAGAAAATATGCCTCTTCGCTGGGTTTTTCAGCATGATAACGGCCTCAAACACAAATCCGATCATGTAAAGGCTTCTTTAATGCAAAAAAATCTAGGTTTTTGAGTGGCCTAGTCAAGGTACTGATCTTAATGCTATAGAGCTTTTATAGAAAGCGTTGGATCGTCCAGTGTGAGGTGCAGAAATAATTCAAACAATGGGGTTTTTTCCAAGGTCTTCAGTCAGAATGGGCGAACATACTATATGATCGTATACACTCGGATCGGGGACTCTATGCCGTCTCGATTTACTGCTGTGAGGAAAGCCAGAGGATATGCCATTAAATATTAATGAAATGTTTTTTTTTTTAACCGTCTTGCCAGTTCAGCAAAAGCATTTCATTAAAGTGTCAAAATACTTTTGATCTACCTGTAGCGCAAATTATCAGTTTTAATTCTAAGTCTGTTGTTTAGTTTTAGTAATCTAAGTGGAAACGTAACAAATGAAGGGTGAATAAAATATAATCGTAACGTAATGATTAAATATATACCCTATTCATAAACATATTGAAAGAAGTTCGTTTGTCAAAATACTTTTGATCGCTACTGTAAATCGTCCTAAGCCGTATGTTATTGCTTGTAGTGTGTCCGATTCGAGTTCTGGTTCTGTTGCGGTCCATTGTTTCGCTTTCGTACTATTTGCGGCTCTTCCTTGTTGCTACACACGGCTCTAAAGACCGAATAATAGTTTCACTATACTAAAACTAGCTTGCGACTTCGTCTGCGTGAAATGATGATGATAAAACTACCCATTATCCTCCCCCGAGCTTCAAACTATTTCCATACAAAATTTCATCTAAAATGTGAAGTGGTATAAGTAAGCGTGAAGAGGTAACAGACATACAGACAAAGTTCTTTGTCATTTATAATATGTATCATTGTACATATTTATTTATGCATCAAATTAAATTGTATGAAAATTATTGTAATGAACACTTAAAATGTATTATTATACTGTAGCGATTCACTTTCACGATTTTTACTCATTATTGAAGTGAAAACTTCTTTAGCGGCGCTGGGCACTTTTTGAGGTGGGGAAAAAATGATAAACTCGAGACAGCGATCACGTGACCGTAACGTTTAGATGGCCACTCATTTAGATGACATTTAAATCAATAAAGAAAAACTCAATAACATTACATGAAAAAGGTTCTAATCTTGTACGGGTTGAAATACTAGGATCTCATTCTCAGTTACATTCTAACTTTATATCACTCAAATATAATTCAATAAAGCTACATTTTGATGAAATCGCTAATAAAAGTAAACTCTAGTACTGGTGAATAAAACTCAAAATATCATGATCAAATATTATTTAGATGCGAAGTCTGCAAGTTAACTTTACAATTTCTATTCGAATTTTAAACAATTAACGCTACACATTTGAATTTGGAATTTTAAACAAGCTCACTGACCAGCAATTTCGGAACTAAAGTTTTTCATTAAAAAGGAGGATGGGTCAATTATACATAGTGCTGCAGACATTTTGGACTAGTCATTGAGTTTTCACTTCTGTCGGCACTCGGTGCAACCCGTTGTTTTTATTTCACAACGATGCGACCTCATCATCATCATCATCTCAGCCATAAGACGTCCACTGCTGAACATAGGCCTCCCCCTTGGACCTCCATACGTGCCGGTTGGAAGCGACCCGCATCCAGCGTCTTCCGGCGACCTTAACAAGATCGTCTGTCCATCTTGTGGGTGGACGTCCTACGCTGCGCTTGCTAGTCCGTGGTCTCCACTCGAGCACTTTTCGACCCCATCGGCCATCTTCTCTGCGTGCAATGTGGCCTGCCCATTGCCACTTCAGCTTGCTAATCCGGTGGGCTATGTCGGTGACTTTAGTTCGTCTACGGATCTCCTCATTTCTGATTCGATCACGTAGAGAAACTCCGAGCATAGCCCTCTCCATAGCTCGTTGAGCGACTTTGAGTTTCGTCTCATTTACTTATGGCGGCCGTCACGCAGGGCGGAGGGAGACAAATAAATCGTTTTTAGTTGCCCGTTCGATCCGTCCATGTGTCCGTACGATCAACCGCTAAACAGGAGTCCGGTTCGTGTAAACAAATAGTTCCTGGAACGCTCAATGTCTGCTCGTGACGTGTATCCAGCCAGCCATCCCTACTAATAGTACTAATATTATAAATACGATAGTAACTCTACTTGTTTGTCACCTTTTCACGCCGCTGAACCGATAATCTGTAAAAAACGAAGTCGCGGGCAGAAGCCACTATAGAATAATTGCAGTTTGTTGTAATAGATAAATGGTGAGTAGAGCCGGAGCAGCGAACAACTTGCGGACCAACCCTCGCTCGTAAACAGATCTCTCAACTATTCTCCCACACGACTGTCAAAATAGTACATATCGTCGCCTAATAATACCCATATCACAAGCCTTACTGAACTTACTGTAGGACTAAGTCAATCGGTGTAAAATTGACCTATAGTAGTGTAGTAATAATCACACTTTATTGTAGACAACACAGATTTACAAAAAAAATACAGTAATGGAAGTACAAAGGCGAAGGCGAGAGGAAGTATAATATTGATAAAATAAAAAATATAAATAAATAAAAAGACACGCTCAACAAACACGAACAAACGAGACCAGTATCAGAATCGGCGAAGGCTTTTAATTTAACAACGAAATAGTACATTTCGATGCTAGTGCGGAAGGTATGTCATTACTTCACGAGTACCGAGATATCTTGCCACGAGCCGCAGGCGAGTGGCAAGACTCGGGACGAGTGAAGAATGACATTTCCGCACGTGTATCGAACGACGTTTTTTAATACAGTTGCGAAAAAATAAGAAAAACATTGTTAATCGTACACTAAACAAAAGTGGTAACAGTGACAGCTCGGTTAGACGTCGTCTTTAAGTATATTATATCTATGGGCGTTTGACAGCTATTCCGTTCCATTCAGTCAACTTATTAAGAACGGAATTTTCAATATTGAATATTAAAAATTAAACGTGTTATAATGATGAAGAGGTAAGTAATTAAATATGAAATATGTAATATTTTTCGTATTCTTACATTAACGGTAGGTTTTTATGCTGATTACGACGTTTAAAGGAAACTAATATTAACACTCATCAATAAGTAGTCGTGAATTGGAACAAGTATAAATTTAAAAAAATTGGAAAAGTAAAAAGCACTAGTTCGAGATTACCAACTTTCCGCACGCTAAACAGCTACGTAAAGTAGCACTTTTTGAGCAACTGTATTAAAAAATCCTTTTTAATTTATTTCCATTGCTTTGTATTCGGATTTTCATTTCCTTACTGAGTGTAAACACTCGCATAATAGCGTACGGCACAAAAGATTTGGACAAATAAAGGGAAATTGGAGCAGGTGTTTCATATTCATGTGTTTCATACTGAAAGAAAATACGAATAAGTGAAACAAATATGTACAATTGTATACAGTGTGGAAAGATAAGTCGGGCCCTGGAGGGAAACTACTCAAACTACCTTAAATCCTTAAGCTGGCTCATTTTACTTAAAGGAGACATTCCTTTATTTTTTAAAAGAAACATAACTGCATTCAAAGATATTTAATTAATTACATGGTTGGACCGGGAATCGAACCCGCTAAACGAGAAAAAAAATACCCTGTAGCTTTATCATACCGATCGAAAGGCTTCAACATAAGGATTATTTATTGCTAAATAATATAGTGTCAGAAATAAAAGGAAGACCATCTACTTCAAGTAAAATGAGCCAGCTTAAGAATTTTAAGGTAGTTTCCCTCCAGGGCCCGACTTATCTTTCCACACTGTATTCTTACTTACATACTTACTTACTTAGTAGGTACATATGTAAGGTAGGTACACCATATTTTAACCAATAGGCACAAAAAGACAAGCAACATTTTTCCTGCCCAAATATCGGACGTAATTTCGATATGTTATCCTAGAATAAAAGGAATATTCGCCAAAAATCCCCGGCTCTCCAGAAAATCCGATATAAAACCTTTGACAGACATGCATTCGATTACGAATTGAACTCTCAGTCAACGAGACAAGGACGAATGTTCCTTACACAGTGTTCGTGTAGTATTTAGTAAGTAAATATTCCTGTATTGAAACGATACGGAACTGTACGAGTAGGTATACCTGTGAGTATACCTAGGTACTGTGTTTGCAGGGTTTCAGTTCGGTACCTATGTAGTAGGTTTTACAACTGATAGAGCTGTGTTTAAGTTTCGAGTGGCGTTTTCGTTCGACGAGAGACGAAAATCGGCTCAAATATCAATACACGTGCGACCTTCATTTTGCCTGTCTACAAAAGTTACATCTCCCTAAATAAGCCATTTCCATGACAACCGTCAGTCGTATATAAGAAAAGCAATAAACTTCCAACCCAGACGTTTCTTAATTAAAACTAACAGAAGTCCCGAATATTGAAACATTCGTCTCACAAATTACGTCCGAAGCGAACCGGCAAAGAGTCTGAGATCAAAGAATATTTGATACGAGTTTTAAGTCCTAGTTTAGGATTATGCCGCCGTATGAGCCGTCTGTGTGGAATAAAGAATATGGCATTTTACTCAAACTTAGTATAATACGACTTCAAAAATGTTAAGGAGGTTCTTAATTATTTAGGCAAGATTTTTTTGGAAAATACTTTTGTATGAATTCAAACTATAAAAAAGGTTATCATTTATTAATGTATTACGGTTACAGTTTATTTGATTCTATCACATCACATGAAAATGCTTCAAGAAAAGAGCGTACTCCCATCGCTAATGCACTTCCAACCCGTCTGGTGTTGCGGGTGTCCATGGGCGGCGCTAATGCTTACCATCAGGCGATTCATCTGCTCGTTTTCCTCTTCTATGTCATAAGAAACACGAAAAGGTTTCGCTAAATATGTAAAGCTAGAGTGAAAAGGCTATTACCCACTGAACCGGTGAACTCCAGGCTCTGTCTTCAATTTCCATCAGGTGTAACTATGGCTGATCAGTTTATTACCTATTTAAAAAAAACCTGTCGAAGAAGAACGCACATAATACCTATGCTTCCGAGTATTTCTACATAGGATGTCTGTAACAGAGGGCCTACCGCGAACCACGTTCCACGTGTTGGCTCCCCGTCACTTACGTAAGAATTTGCAACAGAGAGGCAACAAGTCGAACGTGGTGAACGGCAGGCCCTCAGATATCCGAATTATCCAAAAGCTAACACATTCGTTCCAGCGCGAGCTACGCGCTACGAGCGTAGCCGATAACAAGGGAAAACCGGAACGAAGGCTTAGAACGCACTGCGATTCTTTTCTTGCGGTTTCAGAACCGCAAAAAGTAACGTACGGCAAGCTTCATAAGCGCACGCACTCGCAAGACTGAAACCGCAAGAAATTAGATTGAAACCGAAAGAAAAAAGAAATTAACCGCAGTGCTTTCTAAGCCGAACGAATCGGAACCGAAACGAACAGGGAACCCGCCTAGCGGGTCCCTAGCAGTGAATGGCTTAAAAATTATTGGATATTGCTTAATTACATAATTATGTAACCGAAGGCAGCGCAGCCCGGCGGTCGAGTAAATAGGTCAACTGGTGACTGAACCGATACGTGCAACTTGCAGTTAATCCCGAACAGTGATTAAACCGCTTTGTATCTGCTCGACACCATTAGCATTGCTGGACCTTATGTATTGGCAATTAACGTACGAGTTGTCTGTTAAGGTGCAGTGGGTTCAGCAGCAGAGTCTTTGAAAACAAGAAAATTGCTACTAAAAATATGTCATTTTATTTATAATCTAACTCTAAAAATCGATTACTTATGTCCCGTTATGCCTCGGTTGTTAGTAAGTTAGAACTTATAACTTACGAGTATAACTACCTGTAGTGTTGCTACAAACACTAACCTTTGGGAAGCGGGAAATAAAGAACAAGAAAAATACGTTATGAGTGTCTGATGGATTCACGCGATTGACAGCTATGTTATGATAGCTGATAGTGCATAGCAACTATTATTTTTATTTATAAATTTTATAATATATTTGAACATATTTACCTTGACATTCTTATAATACATTACGTTACATTTGCATTCGTAACGGTCGGTTATGTACTCGTAGACTCGTACTTGATTATTATGTTACGCCTCGGAGACTGCGAGTAATTTCATATGTCCAATTTACTTAGCTATTACGTTAAATAATACTGTAAAACTTATAATACAACATGATACTACGTACGGTTATACTACGTCAGTACAGATTATAATTTAAACTACGTATTTTATGCCAAGTGTTGATGTGTATGTGGTAACGCACCACACCAGATATTTGGGTGAATTTCAAAAACAATGCCCATAACTACTTAAAGCGGAGTTAAGAAGCAGTGTTTAGTCTTAAGTTAACTGATTTAATTGTGCTACGACAATTAAACATGTACTTAAATTGTATTTATTGTACTTCATTCAAACGCATATAATATAAGGCTATAGAGTGTCACATTCATGCATATAACTTAAATAGAAATGGGTTAATTGTCGTAACACAATAGAATCAATTAAATTCAGACTAATTACAGGTCCTTAACTATGTAATTTTTTTCAATTCACCCAATTACGAATGGCGAACATAATGCTGATTAATATTGTTTAAAATCCCGGGTGTTAGAGGGCTACGCCACCACACACTAGCGTCTATTGAGCGTCGGCGTCTAGTCAGCGCTATGGAAACAGGCGTCGCCGCGCAGTTGCGCCAACGTTGCGTCGAGCGGCAGCTATAGAGTTGGCTAGACGCCGACGCCCGGTAGACGCTAGTGTAGGGTCTCTCTTAGAATTGAAGAATTCAATTAATGAGGATTCCGAGTAACTAAAAAGTCGTTTTTGCAAGCGAGAGGCCTAAAGACACGATTCAAGATTAAAACCAATAAGTTAATAAGTATGTAAATTCAGAACAGGCCTCCATTTTTCTAGATGTCCCTCGAAATAATAAAGTCTCCATTATAAAGTTGAAAGAGCGGCGCCGCCGGAACGGCCGCCATGATGGCAGCCGGAAGCGGCCGAATCGTAACGGACGATATGAATGCCCGTTTGAATCTTTGAATAAGGAACGCCCGAACATTTGGACGGTTATGGGAGTGTGCCGTTATACTAATACTTGTACTTGTGGTTGCTACACTTGTTACTAGTGTAACTTTTACAAAAAAACACAACAAAATGGCAGTCTGGCAATGGCCATCATTAATGTCAAATTTTTATGACAATATGACGTTTAAATGACAATCCCTCACTTTGTTCTATTCAAATCAGTGAAAAGTTTGCTTAAGGCCCCCCCCCCCCCCCCACATCTGGCGTCTTTCGAGCGTCGGCGGTCGGCGTCTACAATTCTATAGCCGACGTCGACGCAGCGTCGACGCAACTGCGCAGCAACGTCATTTTCCATAACGCTGGACCGACGCTGACAGACGCCGACGCTCGAAAGACGCCAGATGTGGGGGGGCCCTTAGTTAGATGGACTATATCCTTATCGACTGATGGCATAAATAAAAACTTGCCATGTAGGCTTATTGGGGAAACGATTTGTCAGTTTATTATGCCATTTAGGCTGCTAATAGGCGAAGTTGTACAAATCACTAAACTACGGCGCCTACAAAACATTTCTAAATCCGTCTCTCCTTGAATATACTCCAGCGTACTACGATACAAAATGGGGGCACGAAAAAGTGTGTAAAACAGTAATTAAAGCATTTACGAGACTATCCCAGTGGGTAATTAAATTAGTTCACGAGGTAGGGTTACCACTGTTCTCATACAGTATTGAGAAGAGAAGTCCTGACAAAATCGCAATCGCATCAGCATCACTCATGCCAAAAGCGCCCAGCCATTATGACAATCTTCAATCAATCAATCGTTCATTTAAAATGCTAAACGAAACTTAAATATTGTAGGGAAATAGACACGTGATTTTTCGTAGCATCTGTCATGCCGATACATTTTTTTTTGTTAGCCTGGTTAAGCGTCCCACTGCTGGGCAAAGGCCAATTTTTATTCATTTGGCTTTTATCGATGTACGATTGTCATCTTGGCTAGGCCCCAAGGTACAATCGTACCTTAGACCAAAGTGTACATTTCTGTACTTGGTAGGTGGAGTTGCGCGACTTGCGCGATTGAATGTACGGGAAGTTTTGAAATCCTGGCGACACAAAGCAATGTATGTACCTATACAAAACCATTCATTTCTGCGTTCCCATCTCATTCCTCACAATTAAGTACCATCGCTCACACTGTTAACTGTACATTGGTGGACATTATGCCTTTTGTAACAAGGTCCACCGATGTACAGTTAGGAGTGTTGCTGTTTGTCCTTATAGAAAAAAATATCACATGTGTTGAAAAATCCAGACTTCTGGTAACCCTATCTAAAGAACACACAGTATACGTGGCGCGAGCGAAATGGGGTCAACGTATTTTCTCATTTTATGGATTATACTCCTGCAATACGATTAAGAGGATAGTGGACGACTGGAGACGTGGTCTCGTGACGTCGTCCGCTTTCTTCTTAAACGAATTAGTCCACGGCGTAAATAACGTAAGATTTATTTTCCATGATTCTTTTGCATAAATTTTGGCGCAGCCGTGTGTGTGTTGTGACACTTGTGACGTCACTGGTAGTTGCACCGTATGAGGTGGTTCGCGCGCCACAGTTACTTTCGCAATTTGGAAGTTTCTGAGTTACAACAAATAAGTCAAAATGCTTTTCGTTGTCTTTCTCACCACTCTGTCACGCTTCTATTTTTGCCATTATTCAAATAAATAAAAAGAAGTTAAGTGCTATTGCATGGCTCTCTAGCTGTAGATTATATGTAGGTATGTACTTATCTTGAGAAAAATTAAAAACTAAATTTCACCCCGTACGAAAAGCTCCACTCACTTTTAAGCCAATTGTCTACTTGCCTGTCTGTTTTGTTGAACACGCAACTCTATTAGCAGACATAAACCGTTGTACAAGTCGACTACAAAGAGCTGTATCCACTTTTTCACTTTATAACAACGCAGTGAGGTGAAAAGTGCATACATCTCTTTGTAGTCGACTGTACAAATCGCGTTCGACATGACGGTGACGTCACTGGTCGCGCCAGCCCGTTAATTGGCAATAAATTAACCGGCTCTAGTTAATGAGCTCGTCTGATTACTGTATACATGTTACGATGACCCGGGCTATAACAGCAAAAATCGAAATTCGTTTTCTAGAAACTATATGTCACTCAAGACAAGAGCGTCGCCTGCTGATGGGCTAGGGGCAGGGGATGGGCAATATAGGCACACAGTCAGCAGCATAAGTAGCTAAGCGGGCAAGGTGTTCAAAATTACCTTGACACGCTCTTATTCTCTTAACAATAAAGTCGCGTCAAGTTCATTTTGAACACCTGGCCCGCTTAGCAACTTCTGCTGCTGACTGTACATTTAGTTATACATTTAATGCTCTAGGCTCGTGCGAGAACAGTCCCCATAGTAAACGAAGAACGTTCTCGGGGACGGCACAACTATACATGTCACTGATACAATGAAACTTCCGTTCATTCCACTCGTGCCAGCTTTCGTGAATCAACCCGTATGTCCCGTATGTTTGCAGCCATGTTATAAAAATCCTCCACTGGCTTGACGCTACCTATATTTTTCTGAGGTTTTCCCTGAATACTAGACTAGAGTAATCAATTCTCAGAATCAGAACGCATGCTAGGTATCTAATGCATTTAAATTCTTAATAAATCCTTACCTAATTTATAGCAACAAAGTGCACACGATGGGTCAAGCAATTCTAACACATACTCTTCTAGCAATTAGCATTACCATTGCGTGAAAAACATAATTTAAACAATTTGTGCAGGCAATTGATTCAATTGTCGAATTTGATGTGGATCTATTCCTGGCTGCCCTTACGGGTCAAGGATGCTGTGCGAAATTATTTCTATTTAAAAGTCAAAGATCAAATTGGAACACACGGACTTATGGGTCATAGATACAGACGCAGAAAAGGGTATAGTTTTTACTGCGGTGCGATTTAAAAAAATACAATTTACGTAAATATATATTAACTATTACTATTTCAATACGAGTTTCCGAGAGAAAACATTTAACAGAAAATTTTCAGAGTAAGTAATTAAAAAGTAAGCATTTGCAAAGCTGTTGACCTTGTACTGCCAATCAAAGTTCAACATCCAGATCCACCAAAGTTACTAAGAAATTCAAGTTACCGTCGCGCACGAATGTTCGGTTCAATATTAATTTAGCTAATTAGATTGGCAACCGTTCAGTGCTGCGGACAACCGACTTCAATACTGCGTGTTTCGTGGAAATTTATTTACTAAAGGGAACATAATGTGGACCAAGCAAAGTGGCGTGCTCTTATGTTGGATGCCAAAACTCATCTTGTAAGTAAGTGAGTAAGTATGTCTTTCCAAAACTCGGGACCATGGGATCCCGGACATTTGGGAGGCGTGTGTTAATAATTTCATGCACTTTTTATTTATTAATTTAGATCACAGCCAACCACCTTAATTTAGGCTAAATAAATAACTAATTAGAATTACACTGTTATTCAATATAACGTTCACCGTCGCGTGTTAGACGGCTTTAAAGTACGGAATGGGGTCACTGGGTCTGGGCTAGGGACTCTACGGGCCCAAAGCGACACAAGTTCGTACGCGGCCCATTGGCGGTTAATGCATTTTTATAGTGAAAGAGTTTCAGTTTCAGTATGATTAGAGACTTGTAAAGTAATAAGGACTAATTTCACAGCGATTCCACATTTTTTTATGATATACGAGACAAACGAGGAACTGACTTCACTGTCCAAGGCCCTAGATCCCGCGGCCGCGGTAGGCCTATGAAGCACTGGCTGGACGTCGTGGTAGCAGGTATTAGATATGAGCGCCGATAGGCATTTAGCCGGCGGCGGCGCGCCGGTCACAATCGGTCGGCGGCGGCGGCGAATCGGCGGCGTGGCCTTGAAACACCTTTGATTAATGAAAAAATAATTCAAACCGAAATTTTACCGAAAAAACATGTTTTTGCTGTAGGAAACTTATAAAATAAGTGCATTTTTTAATTTCAAGGATAATTTATTGAATAAACGTACGAATATAGTTTTATATAGTATAAACACTCGCATAAACGGTATCGCGCTTCATCAGAGCCAGTGTTAATCTTGGTGAGGCCGTGGCCGGAAGATCTTTGCGAGGCCCTTATCTTTTGTGCTAACTAAACAGTAGCAGATTGACTGTATCATCAGGAAAACGTCTTGTCGATATTCTAAAGAGCCGAAGTGAGGAAAATCAAGCTTTTTCGTTAACCAAATCAACCCAACAAAACCGATTTATATCTAAAGGTGAGGCTCGAGGCCAAGCTCCACTTAACACCGAAGACCTGATTCCGACGCATTCCCATGCGAGCATGCGAGGCCAGAGGCTGAGCTGCTGGTATTAAGCATACAGCTTAGAATCGAACGCCAATTGTGAGCTTCGCTGACGGCCGAATGCCTGGAGCGCCGATTGTGGTGCGCTTCTGTGCAAGGCCGAAGATCAAGCTGCAAGAGAGCAGAGCTTAGAACTAGTGGTCCAGTGTAAGCAAGTCCGAATGCCGATAAAGACCGAGGCCATAATGTTAAAAACTACGAAAGCGCCTGTATCTCCATACAGGCGCTTTCGTGCGAGGCCAAAGCCCGTGCTGCAGTGGAGCTAAGATCGGATAAAAACCAATGACCAAACATTTTAAAAGCGAGGCCGAAAGTTGAGCTCCAAACAGAGCCGAAAACTTGGCGATTCAGATAGCGGCATACTTCCATGCGAGCGATGCGAGGCCAAAGATTGAGCTTCGAGAGAGGAAAGTTTGAAATTTGAACAACGGCCAAGTTTAAATGAGAGCCGTTTCCGACGCCCTTCCTTTGGACGCGAAAACGCTTAATATCTGATATTAACCGCTTTTTATACATTTTAAAAACATTCAGCCATGCTTGCAATGGTTAATTTCGCGGCGAATGACGGATTACCTAACCAGCTGGCAAAATTTGTAATTTCGTTGTCCTAAGACTAGTAGCGCGGTTACCAGACAGAAAAGTTTGAATCTTCGATATTTTTGAATTATATGGACCTCCACCCACAAGATGGACGGACGACCTTGTTAAGGCCGCCGGAAGACGCTGGATGCGGGTCGCTTCCAACCAGTACGAATGGAGGTCCAAGCGGGAGGCCTTTGTTCAGCAGTGGATGTCTTATGGCTGAGATGATGATGATATGGACCTAAACTACCTTTTAAATGTCTATAAGCTATTCAGAGTGGTGCCGTTAAAGATCTAAACCAGATAAAATCTGATTCTGAAAGTAGTTAGTATCTACCAAGGTCACGCCGATGCCACGCCGATAGCGCAGCGTCGGCGGCGGCGGCGCGAAAATTTCGTCGGCGGCGGCGGCGCGCCGGCGCGGCGCTCATATCTAGCAGGTATGGAAGAGAACAAGCTCACATCTGAGGATGATTGAGAAGTAAAGCGGACCCTGATGGCGCTAGGCCGGGAAAACGCCACGTTGAAGAAGAAGATACGAGACAAACGACCAGACGAATCACCTGATGGTAAGATGGACCTCCATGGACACCTGCAAAAGCAGAAGGGTTGTAGTTGCGTTGCCGACCTTTAAGATACTCCGAAATCGTAACTTTGATCAGATACTACTGAAAATACAGTTTCGGTGCAACCGGATTCCGGAAGGTTTGGCAGTTTCTTCGCCGAAACCGAAACATGATTATTATGCTAAAACCTACCGTTGGGCACTAATTTCACGTCATATAATTATGAGTCTCTATTTTGACTCATCTCTGGTCCATAATATGGCGAACTCGTCAAATATTTAATAGTAAGTTCGGAGAATGGCTAGTTCCTTGGCCCCCGGTTATATTTCCAGCATTACTTTAACCCCATTATTTAGAGTGGTCATTACTCGAAACAAATACATATTAGACACATTATTCATTGTATTACATTGTGATTAAGGGCGGTAATCAAAAACGCGAACGCTCGTTATTAGGCGTGAAGGTACTTATACGTTTATTTTTAAAGCAAACCCATCTAATAGTAGCCTGTAACAAGCAAGACAATCGCAGCCTAACAAGCCACGCATGAGCAAACATTTGAAAGCATATTGCCAAAGGTAATTCCGTACAATAACCACCACATATGTGTCGAAGTTACTTTCGCAATCTAATCATACCATCAGACCATCACCATTAAGGCGAAGATATTCCTAAACATATGATAAAAAAATTCAAACGATTGTTTCTTTAAACAGGTAAATTTTGTTATTATTAGCTTTGAGGCCCCGTGGGTTCAGGGTACGTAGCCAACATGCCAATCGTCCGCTCCGTTGCGTAAACGCTTGGCATCTTCGCTACGCACCTTATATATTATTTGAACGAACTCTTCTTAGGGTAATGAGAAATAGGGCCGGATTTTTCCGGCCGACTCAGATTTCCATGTTCAAAAAGAAAAAAAATCGTAAACTATTTTATATCATTAAAACACACAAAAAATATTCAATAAACATGATGTCCGCGGTCATGGACTCGCACATTCATCTCGCTCACGCGCACGCTCAGTGAGAGCGAGAGGACACGAACCAACTGGGCCGTAAGCCAGGATGCACCCGGAAGAGCGCCAATGAGAACTGACGCTTCCGAATCGCACAATAGTTATGCATATTACGGCACTACATCTACGACCATCTTTCTACTCGTAGTCTAGGGGTATTCGCGCTATAATCCTCTTACTCGTGCGTGACGTACGCACATTCGAGACGTTAGGATGTAACCAAACGTTGTTTAAGGTACTCCTAAGCTAATTAAATTTTTTTTTTAAATTCTACTAATGCCTATGTTCATCTTGGGATCAGAATAGATGGTCCCTATGAAAATATGGAATAGCTGTCATGTAAAATGATTATAGACATAATTTGGAGTTTAGCAGATTAATTTGTTTGGAAATGTAACATTTAAAAGTGGTTTTTATTAAGCCCAACCAAAAGAGACTTGTCATAGGAAATGAAAATGAATTTTATCAAAATCTGACTAAATTAAATCGAATACAAAATAAAACTGGCCCAACTATCGTTTTTGCTTGATTTCAAGCTCAACCTAACATCCAAATAGCGACATTGAGATGTGATTTCGATATCTATAAAAACAAATCGACAACAATGACAGCATTGAGTTGAACCGTTCGACCTTGCGCGGATTACCCGAGTCACGTTCAATGACTCCCGACTGTGGTAATCTCGCACAAATCCATCCGCTACATCTAGGGGGACGAATCACTAAAAATGTCCACACAGATAGCCTACACGTCAGCATATAACAGTCATCATCACTTGCCCTTATCCCATTCACTTGGGGTCGGCCGATTTTTCTTCTATACTTCGTTGCCCGTCATCTCATCATTCACCTGTGTTTGATTCATATTGTCTCTCACACAATCCATTCTATTCCTCGGTTTTCCTTTCATCTTATTTCCGTCCACATTCATTCGTAATACCTTTCTCGTCACATGACTTTCATGCCACCGCGTCACATGCCCGTACCACGATAGGCGATCCCTTACTATCTGACTATTGGATAATACATAATAGAAATTGATTCAAGTTTAAGTTATATTAGTCCGGCGAAATAGTTTGGTAGAAAAAGGCGCAAAATGAAAAAGTTTATATTGTTAAATTTGGCTTCCCTGACTATATTAATTAATAATTATACTTTTTAAACTTTTTTAAATAGGTAGTTTACAGCATTATTTTCTAGCTGCAATTTTGATATAATGTCAGCCAGGGCAGTTGCAAATATGGGGCTAATACAATGCAACGACTCAAAAAAATACAAGAAGTCTAGATCTAGCCTCTTGTACCTATTTATGGCATTCTTTCGCAATAAAACAGAGTTCACCCATGGTATAAACTTGGCTCTACTAGATCTAGACTAACTTCTTGTATTTTTAGAGTGTTTTCTTTTGCCCCCCGTTGTTGCAATTGCCCTGACTGACCTTATGTAATACTATTTCAACTACATTGTTTCACGGTTAATACTCATTCCCGCTGAATATGCTGCGTCCAGAAACAAGTAAAGTAGGGTTAAGTCCGGATGCCCTTGACTCCAGACTAGGCGCAATAACGTATCGATCTGACGGCATCAAAGCGTCCGCCATGTTGGATTCCATATGTTAAACAATGTTTAACGCATCGTTCGGGCCCGGGGAGATGTCGGGACTTATGTGTATGCCAAATGCAACATGTATGTATCGAAAGACGGGCCGAATATGGACTTTGCCGAAGACGAATATTCGACCGAATGTTCGATACAGATCTTAAGGTGGCCACTGACGAGCCTTCCAATAGTCGAAATAGCGTGGCTGCAATCCAAAATCGGTCCGTGAATGTCTAAAACGTACAATATTTAATATTAGGATGCCGTCCATTTGGATGAATCCATTGTAACGGCATCCATTTGGAAGGCTCGTCAGTGGCCTGCTTTACCCAACCGAAGGCAAAGTACTCGCATGCAAATTTTTGGATTCAACATATGCCTCATCATGTGTTTTAATGACAACATGAAAACGTAACCTGATGGAAGAGAGTACTTGAAAAATTCTGGAGGAGCTTACATTTGACAGTGTTGCAATAAGACAAAGTTTGCGAAAAAAAAAAGATAATGATGATATATCCAGAGAGCAAAATGTTATAGACTAAGTTTGTTTGTCTGTTTAATGTGTAGGACTGTAGGTATGTGGAAATGAAATAAGAACCTACAGACAGAGTATACCTACAATAAATTCAGTCGATCGACCAGATACCGCAGTCCGAAATGTAACGAGAATCGCAATTACTTGATCCGCTTAAATGGGCCTTTAGGGTCCATTCAGTCGTATACTCACGGCTCAGTTGCTCAAGCTCTGGCAAGTGGTATTGCACACACAAGTCCACTGCTGCATACTACACTACACATGGACGCACGGATTAACAATATAACTAGATACGTCAGCGATGTCACACGGATGAGAGACTGAATCTGTGACGCGTTCGGTACGGATGAAACTTACGTCAATGATAGAGGACCTTAAGACGATAGTGGACGGCCCCTTTTCCATACAAAGGCAATTTTCCTCGCAACTATAATTTATCTATACGAACGTAGCTTCCAACTTAAGCCGGTAAAGCCTCCGCTACACCACCGGCGAGGCGGCGGCAACCGCTCCCATTTATATTCATGAGTCTAGGAATCTTTGCGGTGCATAACCACCGAGCGCATGTGATATGTGGGTGATGGTGTTCAACATCATCCCCATTCTGTGGTGACTTGGCGACACCTTATGTGGTTCCTCTTATAGTTAAAAGACCCCAGGATCCTACCCTAAGGTCTCCCAGCTAGTGTCGGCGTCTATAACCATATCAACTCTAATAGCTGCTGCTCGACGCATCCGAACGTAAAGTTGGCGCTCAAAAGACGCTAGTGCGGGGGGGTCTCTAAGGCAGGTTTTAGTACGTTGCATAGGTAAGATAAAATTAGTATGAGATCTTGTACGTGGCGACTGCGAGTTGTATTACACGCGTCATCTTGTAGCTAAGGTGGCTATTCTGCCGGTGCGTCAACCTCAAATCGATGCGAATGTCGCGTCAAGGTCGTCACCCCTGTTCGTTCCTTCAACTCGTAGCACTTGATTATATCTACTTTTAGTACGAATATAAAAACGTCTTAGATGTCCTGAGGGACAAACAGTGTAGGTAGCAAAGGGGGCTTTGACTAACAAAATACCTAACGGTGTAGAGCAGCGGTCGGCAACCAGCGGCCCGATGCGGCCCGCGAACCTCTCACTTGCGGCCCGCGAGCCTCCCTGGCTATTTTGTATGTAATATTGACAAATGACAATGTCTGTATAAAGTCATAAATATTAACAAAGTGCGGCCGGCGTCCACTTCGTAAACTGCTATGTGGCCCTTGGCTGCAAAAAGGTTGCCGACCGCTGGTGTAGAGTACGTCTTGAAGAACACACAAGTGCCTGGGATCGCGGATATCATTGGTATTGAATTGTTATATTTAACAAAACAAAGTAACGATGAGGTCGAGCAAAAACAACTATCATATACGCATATTTAGAAGCAATGTTAATAGCTTTTTTTTTGCAAAAATAGAGACGAACTTAATAATACTCATACTTTAAATATGTAATCGATCAGACGGTGTAGGTAGGCTGTAAGGTCGTTCCAAAGATATAGAGATATTAGACATTGATACATAATTACCTCTATTTATTATTATTACACATGGTACACCTGTATTGGCTGTATTATTATGAAAATATTAAAATGTGTAATGATACAGTCAGCGTCATATAGTAGGTAGCATCCAAAGGATTCAAATAGTTCGGTATACCATACAATTTGTATGGCGTAACGAAGCTGACTGTACAACGATCCTTAACTATTTTTCGGTTACTTAAACATTAAATAATTTTCAATGAATGATGCACGCAAGCACGCATTACTCATTTTATTACGCCCCCAAAGCGTAATTTAAACGTTTTGAACTACATATTTTTGAAGACTGAAACGAATCACATATGTTACTATTGTTACTTATATGAATCGAGGTAAATACGTATTCTCGAGCGATGGGTCGATTACAGTATGGTTAATAAATAAAAAATGTACACCAGTACGGATATGATGGTCGTTCTTGTCTACGTGACAGCGTGATAAAACGGTGTCCGTCACTTTATCTATCCCACTGTGTTAAAAAGTAACAGTCATTTTATCACGTGGATAAAGATGGATAAAGGCATCCATAATACGCCGGCTGAAGAGCATTCAAACATTAGCTACCCCCGATCCGGTCACAGGATCCGGCCTTACGGCAACTTTCCTCGCACGGCCACATGCCTGGAATGCCCACATCCCTGAACGCCCATTTCGCTATTGGACATTTTCCACTTCATTTTCCAAGATGAATTTCCCATACAATATGACCCGTCTATAATGTTCTTGGTGGTATTTTTGGTCAGATTTGAATTACGTCATGTGCCACTATGATGCATAGTCCGTAACGTCCCCAAAGTGACTTGCCAACAAAAATAACAGCGAACGCAAGTGACTCATTTACCTTATTTAAATAAATATAATGCCAAACTATTACACAGAGGCGCGATTCCGCAATATTTAGTGGTCAATCGTGACATCGCTATACCTCTCGCGTCGAATGATGGTCCCTATTAGGGCTTGCATTCCGGAATTCCGGAATTTCGAAATTCCGGAATCTCGGACAAATTTTCCGATATTACAATTCCGGAATTGATGCAACTGAATATCGAAAATTCCGGAATTGGATTTAAGTACTTTTTTTCAGGTTTTAATTCGTTTATTATTGAAAATTGTTAAGAAACTACACTATACTGGTGTTTTTTGTTGTTAATAAGTGCCTCTTAGTCATTCAGTGAACTATAAGTAAGTAAAGGTATATTTTACTTTTCCGTTTGTGCGTAAAGCAGTAGGACAATATGGGCTGATAAAAAAAGCAATTTACTTGCTTAGAATATTCAGAATAGTCTGAATCGCGTATATATGAATCACAATCGAATAAGCGAATTTTAAGAATTGAAATTTAAAAATATTTAGATATTTTATTATCGACTCAGAAGGTTTTCTCTATCAACGATTTCGGATCCTGTAGAAGCATATAATATATTATATTCTGAATCATACTTAGGAACTAGGAAGGAAAAAGCCAAAGTTCGACCTTTTACTTCTTAAACAACACCACTACGTACTATGTTAGGAAGAGTAGGAAGCTGTTTGTTAACTATTTTATAAAATTATGTAGGTATCGAATGGTATCATAGAAGTGAATGAAAGTAACCATTTTAATAAGGTGGTAAAATAAGAGGTGAAAAAAAGTAGGTGTACGAGTAGTACTTGAAATTAAATTTCTCTTAAACAATACTAACTTTAATAATCGTAAATTATCAGAATTTCACATTTTTTGTTGTTTTTTACTCAAAAATCGAATAAAAATACTATAAACCCTAATTCCGGAACCAGTTCCGGAATTCCGGAATTGGAACCCAATATCGAAAATTAGTTCCGGAATTGGAAACCATCCGATATTGCAAGCCCTAGTCCCTATGTTATCCTATAACTATAACAGTTCATTTTATATAGAGTAATATTTAGGTGTCATTTAAAATGTTTGTAGACATTTTTTGGAGGCTTAGCACATAAATTTATTTATACATTTCTTCATTTATAGGGTTCCGTACCTCAAAAGGAAAAAACGGAACCCTTCAACCCTCACTCGTGCGTCTGTCTGTCTGTCTGTCTGTCCGTCTGTCACAGCCCATTTTCTCCGAAATTACTGAACCAATTAAGTTGAAATTTGGTACACATATGTAAGTTTGTGACCCAAAGACGGACATGTATTGTAAACAAATGAATTTAATGAAATATGGGGGATAAATGAGAAAAAATTTAAAAATAAAGTTTTTCAAAATATATCGTGTTACATATCAAATGAAAGAGCTCAATGTGAGAATTTCAAATATATTTATTTGTAATTTTAGAATAAACCGTTTAGAAGTAATTCAAGAAAATAGGCAAAAAATTACCATTCCCCCCCCCCCTTTATCTCCGAAACTACTGGGTCTAAAATTTTGTAAAAAATACATAAAATAGGTCTTTACCTATAGATGACAGGAAAACCTATTAGAAATATGTAGTCAAGCGTGAGTCGGACTAATTACTTAGTTTTTGATCCGACCCCTACAGGTTTTTTAAAGGCAATTCACTCGCGTTTTTCGTATAAAAATACATCGTTTTTTAATTGAGTAATGTACGGAACCCTTGGAACGACTCGCACTTGACCGGTTTTTTTTAACTAAGCCCAATCTAAAGAGACTCGAAGGAACTGTCATAGGGACCGTCACTCGATGTGAGAGGTATAAAAACTTTAAAATTTGCTAGATGTCACTACCTGTCACTAAATCAAGTAGAACCTGCCCCCTGCTTGACGATACTTGTATGATGCGAGCCTAAACAATGATTGAACCTTCAAGATTATTGCTCTGCCAATGAGATCTTTTTGTATGGGAATAATGGGTATTTATAGCCGTAATTACGTGCTCGTGTCGTCAAAGTTGGTAAATCTTTAGAGCTTAGAATAAGTGAAAAAGTATGTACAGTCAGCCTCAACTCCTTTCTAAGTCAACCAGTACAGTCACCTGCAATGATATGTTACTCTTCGAAGGCCGCAATATGTGACATCTTTTATGGCTCTACGAATAAGATCGTGTCAGATATTTAAGTGCTTACATGATTGGACTTATTCTAAAATGAATATGGAGTTATACCTAGAAAAGTCTGCAACGATTTCGATAGCATACACAGTGCAAGTGTTATTTATACTTACGTCATAATTTCATAGAAGTTTGACGCTTAAAATAACACTTTCACTGCGTGAGGCGTGTGCTATCAAAATCTTTTCATACTTATCTTAGTCCAACTCTAGGTATATTGTCGATAGTCAATAAATAATTGAACTGAATATTACTCTTATCAACAAAGAAGAATTGAATATTATAGGAGGCGGTGGAGGTCCAATATAAATAGGGGTATTTATATTGGACCTCCACCGCCCCTCAGACGGAATGTGTATAGTCGCGTGCACGTCGCACGTCCGTTCCCGTTCCCGCGCGCTGGCCTATTTAGCCCGCGCGCTCCCAATACCTTACCGAGCATTAACGAGATAAATGCTGGAACTAACCACCTGAAACCTTGACATCTTCAAACTTACATATGTGTCGCTTAACTTCAAACTCGGGTAAATCCATTGGACCCTCTCAGCAAATATCTACCCTATTACGTTTTCTTAATACCAAAATCGCATAATCTGACAGATGGATTTACCCGAGTTTTAAGTTAAGCGACTCATAAGCAGTTGTAGTGCATAATTATTATCCATCATATTTTCGCGGAAACGTTCGAACTTGTAATTTTCGTACCGAGATTGACTGAAATAGCGTGACAAATACAAATATTTCCGAGAAAATACGATAGAAAATACAATTAATTAGTAAATACTTTTAGATAAGCTGCATCGATTTGGGATATGTCAATCATTGTATGACTGGTGTCGGTCTTACCTGAAGGATAGGCCATCGACTGTGGTTATTGAGGGCGCGCAGTCTCGTGAGTTCGTAGCATTTTCAGGAGTACCCCAAGGATCGAACTTGGGCCCTCTGTTTTTCAACATTTTCATCAACGATGTAACATCCATATTTAAATTTTCTAATGTGTACTTGTTTGCCGATGATTTAAAACTCACGAGAATCATTAGAGACCCCGCCGATGCTGAAAAATTGCAGAGCGATGTAACGTCCTTGGTGGAGTGGTGTGCCTTCAATAGAATGCATTTAAATCCCACAAAATGTTACCATATTAAATTCCATAGGAAGCGGAACGAGTTACAAACAAAATACAAAATCATGAACCAACATGTGCAGGAAGTGACTGAGATCAGGGATCTCGGCGTTACTGTGGACAGCAAACTGCGGTTTCATAAACATATTAACACCATGATTGACGCTGCATTCAGGGCGCTGGGCTTTGTACTCAGGGCTGGGAAAGAATTTAAGAAAAACTCTACTCTGATAAAGCTATTTAACTCATTCGTCAGAAGTAAGCTTGAATATGGCAGTATTATCTGGACGCCTACTTACAAAATCCATGTCAACCGAATCGAACGCGTGCAGAAAAGATTTACCAAACACCTGGCTTACCGAAACAGAATACCGAAACTAACGTCATATAAAGAAAGACTTAGGCGCTTCCATATGAAATCACTAGAATGTAGGAGAGAAATGCTGGACATGACGTTCCTATACAAAATAATCAACAGCCAAGTAGACTGCCCCAGCCTACTAAGTATGCTCGCGCTTAAAGTACCAACCCGCACTCCACGCTACCCCTGCCCTCTGTTTAGCATGCGTTTTTGTCGCACTAAACATGGTTCCCACTCACCGGTGCCCCGCATGTCGCGCTTGTATAATAAAATTAGCAAGCACAATGCCCAGCTGGATATATACTATGACAGCTTGTATAGTTTTAAAAAGAAACTTACTTCGATTCCCGATTGAAGTGCCTCTTGACATTCCATTTTGTAGATTTTAGGTTTATTGTTTAGTTTTTATGTATTTAGTTATTAGACTTATTAGGCATCATATGTAGTAATTATTAAAATGTTTAGAGTAAGTAATATGCATGCTGTGTTCGCCTGTAATTGGTGGCGCAATCATAATTGAATAGTACGCAAGTGTGTTAGTGCATAAGTTGTTGTTGCCACTGTTGGTGAACCTTAATAATTAAAAAAAAAAAATCGTTTGACGGTAGCATTTTACTACCCTCATCCTCACACCTAAGAACTTAAGGGTTCTGCACCAACGAACTGTACGAAGAATTTTATCCAGATAACTCCTTGATTATTCCCGAGCTACGGTAGTTTCTTAAAACGATGTAAACGTTTTTAAAGAGTGCATACTAAGATTGTTAATAGGACACCGTTGCCAGGTGGACCTCGAGTTCTTTTAATTTACCGGTAACGTGGTACCGAAAATGTGCAAAGAAGTGCTTAAACTTTTGGTTGGCCTAGCGGTCGCCTTGATGCTCGGTAAACGATAGAATGGACGCCCTGATTGACCTGATTAGGCGTCCGTCCGCCGACTACGAATATTGGGAATCTAGTATCTACACGTTTGGGTCGCGAGCACTGTTGGGACTGTATTAATTTACATTGTTAGCTATGTTTCAAAATGGCGGGTTCGGAAGGTTTACGGCTCATACCACCCCTAGTCAAAGTCATATATAGGTTTTTTTTTTTCAAAATTCATAAGAACATATTCAGCTATCTCGGTATCTGACTTTCCCTCAGTTCACTTCCTCGATATTTATCTTTCGATCAACTTCGTATTTCCATCAACTATTAAAACCTTGTTTGTATTATAGCGAGGCACGTACGCTTCTATGCATTATTATGAGTTAGTTTATATTGTATACATTAGATGGCAAGGTCGTATGTATGAGTTTTCATACAATTATTGATGCGAAAAACTTTACATTCGGACGTGTAGAGTTACACTTAACTTTTTAAACTATTCTACTTAAATGTTTTGGTTACTGGACCATTTTATATGTATATATACCTAAAGTTACTGGACTTTTTATTAATTTTCTATTTTTTATATTTAATATGCTCAGAATCACGAGCTTTTTTGATTTGGTTATTAAAATCATACCTAAGTGGGGTGTCATTTTGTGATTATTCGCCCTTCGCCGTTGCCCGTGCGTCTCGCGCACGCCTCTAAATGCACTGACTAGTACCAGTAGTACCAAGTACCAACGAATTTTTACGCGCGATTGATAACTTAATAATTTACATTATTTACCTTTAGATGTCAGAATGTAAGAATTGACACAGACACTGATATATTCGCCAATGCATCTCTCTCGTACTGCCATTGGTGCAATCGAAATGCACTGCGTTGAGTTGAGTTTAAGGCCGCGTAGAACTCAAGGTGAGGGCACAGGTAAGAGTCCGTAGAAGTCGTGTGATACACTTTTTAACGGGTTGTGACGTCATGGGAATTAATACTAACCGGGCGCTGATATCAGCCATTACTGCCATTAGCCACAATTAACGGTGTGAGCTCACATTTTGTTTACGTGACTTCATCTCTTATGCCACACTACGAAAGGTAGTATTCGCCCAGACATTCGAGTTACATCTCTCTTTTTTTAAATACCATGTCGGTGGCAAAAAACATACGGCCCGCTTGACGACAAGCAGTCACCGTAGCCTATGAACGCCTGCAACTACAGGGGTGTTACATGTGCGTTGCCTTCTTCTTCTTCCTCGCGTTATCCCGGCATTTTGCCAAGGCTGATGGGAGCCTGGGATCCGCTTGACAACTAATCCCAGGAATTGACGTAGGCACTAGTTTTTACGAAAGCGACTGCCATCTGACCTTCCAACTCAGGGGATACTAGGCCTTATTAGGATTAGTCGTTTTTATCACGATGTATTTGCGCGTTGCCGAATCTTTAAAAACCTGTACCTAGTGTACCTACACCTGTAAAATCTGTTTTTTGTTACATTTCAAAGACGTTTACCATATTATTATTAATCTATCTATATATATAAATGCAAGTGTCCTGACTGACTGACTGACTGACTGATTCATCAACGCAGAGCCGAAACTACAAAAGCCAGAATGTTGAAATTTGCACACCAGATTGCATTTATAAAGTGTACAAGAGATAAGAAGCGATTTAAAAAGGGGATGAAAGTTTGTATGGGGTTAAAGTTTTCTTTTAAGCTAGGATTTTGAAACTTCGTAAAAAGATATGTTATTAAAATACAAGAAAACTAATTTCAGCGTTTTTGAAAATTCATCCCCTAAGGTGGTGAAAAAGGGGTTGAAAGTTTGTATGGATATCAAACATTTTTTCGAGTGGTGGACTTGAATCTTTGTATTTAGGGATATTATTATAAGACAGGAAAAGTAATTTCAGCGTTTTGTAAAATTCATCCCCTAACAGGGTTAAAAAGGGGTTGAAAATTTTAATCCATTACAAATGCTTTGAAACTTCTTAAAAAGGCATAATAGCCGATTACAAAAAAAAGTGATTGCAACGTTTTTGGAAATTCAACCCCTAAGGGGGTTAACCCTTTACCGCATATGGGTCCTAATTTGGAACGTAATGATATTATCCTCGTGGATTAATATAAGCGTCATCTGTTTTACTGAACTTGTAAGAAATAGAAACTATGCATACTACTGAACGTTTTCTGTACTCGATACAGTTTCTAACTAGTTTGTGGTCCATATGACGTTATCATTTCCACCGACGTCCGGCAATTTTACTTGCAAGTGTGATTGACTACTTTGTAATTAGCTTTTCGTTGTTGTATTTAATGCAATAAATAAATTTCCAGCGTTGACTATTAGAAAAAGAGATGCCGCGAGATTTTGTGGTAAAACATATAAGCATTTATATTTTAATTACTATGTATGATGTCGTAAAAGTTTGTTCCTGAAATGGAACACTATGCGTTACAAGCTAAAAGGATTGGACTGATATGGAACATTATGCATTTGTGATTTTTTTATCAGTTTGTCAAATATGGAACCTTATGCACTCAGTCAAGCTATTTCTTTATTTTATTTTAAAACTACCTTATGCAAAAAATATTCTACCGAAATTATGATATGTATGTTTGTACATACATAAAAAATACGTAAAAGGAAAATTTCGTGGCTACTATTTATTTACATAATCAAATTAAGCTCAAGTTTCCTACTTATTAGTTACATTTAAACTACAGATTATCATTATTTTATTTGTAGATAACCAGTGACAGCTGGTAGCTACAGTTATCAAAAGCTTGTGAGTGATTTTTGAAACCTACATTTCCATAAGTACATATATTGCATACAGTTCCAAATTTGACCAGTTTAATAATCAGGCTCCGCGTAGCCATTAATACATTAAGTTCCAAATTTGGAACAAATTGTTATTTACTATCTTTATTTATTTTTCTTCTTAAGTTAGGTTAATTATAATATGGATATAAAAGTAAAATATAAAAACACTTACAAACAATAAAAAAAAAATTATAAACACATTATAAAAAACCTAACCTAGGGTGCCGCCGGCAGCGGGGCAGGGCCCAAGCTGCCGGTGGTCAGGGCCGCAGAGTGAGGAATCGACGTACTATTATTTACTATTATTTTTAATTGGGACAAATTTAGATTTTTTTCACAATTTTTTTTGTTACATTTATAGTGTTTTATTACATATATTTAATTGGGGGAGAATAAAAAATCCATGCGGTAAAGGGTTAAAAGTTCGGGGGGGGGGGGGGTTAAAGGGGATGAAAGTTCGTCTTCGGGTGCAAATTTTATTTTAAGCTAGGAACTTGAAACTTTGTAAAAATGTATCAAATTCAAATACAAGAAAACTAATTTCAGCGTTTTAGATAATTCATCCCCCAAGGTGGTGAAAAAGGGGTTGAAAGTTTGTATGGATATCAAATTTTTTTTCTAGCGCGGGACTTGAATCTTTGTATTTGGGGATATTATTAGAAGACAATAAAAGTAATTTCAGCGTTTTGTAAAATTCATCTCCTAACAGGGTTAAAAAGGGAATGAAAGTTTGTATGGGGTTGAAGTTTTCTTTTAAGCTACGAATTTGAAACTTCGTTAACAGATATATTATTAAAATACAAGAAAACTAATTACAGCGTTATTGAAAATTCATCCCTTAAGGTGGTGACAAGGTGGTTGAAAGTTTGTATGGATATCATACATATTTTCGAGCGCGGGACTTGAATCTTTGTATGTGGGGATATTGTTAGAAGGCAATTGCAACGTTTTAGGAAATTCTACCCCTAGGGGGTTAAAAAGGGGGTGAAAGTTCGTCTTGGGGTGTAAATTTTATTTTAAGCTAGGAACTTGAAACTTTGTAAAAATGTATCAAATTCAAATACAAGAAAACTAATTTCAGCGTTTTAGATAATTCATCCCCCAAGGTGGTGAAAAAGGGGTTGAAAGTTTGTATGGATATCAAATTTTTTTTCTAGCGCGGGACTTGAATCTTTGTATTTGGGGATATTATTAGAAGACAATAAAAGTAATTTCAGCGTTTTGTAAAATTCATCTCCTAACAGGGTTAAAAAGGGAATGAAAGTTTGTATGGGCATTGAAGTTTTCTTTTAAGCTACGAATTTGAAACTTCGTTAACAGATATATTATTAAAATACAAGAAAACTAATTACAGCGTTATTGAAAATTCATCCCTTAAGGTGGTGAAAAGGTGGTTGAAAGTTTGTATGGATATCATACATATTTTCGAGCGCGGGACTTGAATCTTTGTATGTGGGGATATTGTTAGAAGGCAATTGCAACGTTTTAGGAAATTCTACCCCTAGGGGGTTAAAAAGGGGGTGAAAGTTCGTCTTGGGGTGTAAATTTAATTTTAAGCTAGGATCTTGAACTTTTTGCAAAAAAAAGGTATTAAAATAAAAAACATGAAAACTAATTCAAGCATTTTTGAAAATCATCCCCCAAGGTGGTGAGAAAGGGGTTGAAAGTTTGTATGGAGATCAGATATTGTGTTTTGTGAGTGCGGAACTTGAATCTTTGTATAAGGGCATAGGTACCTATTAATGAGAATACAAGAAAAGTAATTTCAGCAACAAACATCAAAATCCACTTGAAATAAAACTTCATACAACTTGCTAAAAAAGATACTTAATTTCAACATTGCTTGGATATGAAAATTATAGGTACTAAAGATGTAAAATGTTGAGGATAAGATTCCACGCGGACGAAGTCGCGGGCAACAGCTAGTAACGACATAAATGTATGCTTGCAAATTTTACAAACGATAAAATAAACGTTCAAACCAGCATTGAATCATCGGCAATGGAAAGCGCGCGATAATTGCAAACGGGGAAATCTGACAAGGCCTCATCGCTGCTTTACTTACATAGGCATAAATCACGTTAAAATTAAAACACGTGTTATTACGATCTTTTAGCATGTATGTGTGTATTGGTGGAGACCGTGTGCGGTCATGTGGATGCTCCAATGTTGGGTTGGGAAATAACAAATGTATAAGAATAATTTTAGAATCTACTTTCGCGTGCATTTTGTACTAGATGTATCAAAGTAGACCATGTTTTCAGGACCAATCGAAGTGACCCCAAATTATAATAATTGACTATCTAATAAACTTATTGTGTTTGTTGCAGCGAGGAGGTCCGCAACCACGCGGTGCGCTGGAACGCGCAGTTCTCGTTCGTTTGCAAAATGTGCGCGAACGCGAACACGGGAGTCCTAGAGCCGGCCCTGATGCGCGTCTCCGTGCGAAAGGAGTGTAAAGGTGAGCTGGTCTAGATAACACGCGGTATATTAGGATAAAAAAAATCTGCGCAAACGCGAACACGGGAGTCCTATTACAGTTGGCCCTGATGCGCGTCTCTGTGAGGAAGGAGTGTAAAGGTGAGCTGGTCTAGATAACACGCGGTATATTAGGATAATTCGTGTGTAAAATCTGCGCGAACGCGAACACGGGAGTCCTAGAGCCGGCCCTGATGCGCGTCTCCGTGCGAAAGGAGTGTAAAGGTGAGCTGGTCTAGATAACACGCGGTAAGTATATTAGGATAATTCGTGTGTAAAATCTGCGCAAACGCGAACACGGGAGTCCTATTAGAGTTGGCCCTGATGCGCGTCTCTGTGAGGAAGGAGTGTAAAGGTGAAATAGTCTAGATGATACGCGGTATAATAGGACAGTTCGTGTGCAAGATGTGTACGAACGCGAACACGGGAGTTCTAAAGCTTTGGTAATGGTATTTATGAGTTTTGCACGGAACGCCGAGTAAACAGAAAAGAAATACAACAAATTCCACATATGGAGTTCCACTATGGATTCCACACAAGGAACAATACGAGTACTAAGCCGGAGAAATCAATCATGTTGGTAGAACACCATGAATACCAGGATCTTATTCAATCCTTACACAAAAGATCTGACCTATGTATGTATGTATGTATTTGTATGATACAGATATTTGTTCCTGAGTGAGTCATGGTTGTTTTCTATGTATTTATATATTATATGTATTGATGTCTACCCACAACACAAGCTTTCTTGACCTTACCGTGGGGCTTAGTCAATTTGTGTAAAAATTATCCTATAATATTTATTTATTTATTTATGTATTTATGTATGTCGGCGGCCGATCGTAAGATCAGGCAGATCGTAATGTTCCTGTGTAATGATTTGACGATAGTCACAATAAACCAATACTTAGGGCAAACCTTGGCCATTCGGTGATACGTAGTTATTCGGTGATAGTCAGTTTTATTGTCTTGTAGCCGAGTTACCCTGTAATTTCATTGCTTAAAACAATGTTTAAGAGATACCATGGATGTGACTAATGTGGTGTAATCAGAGTTGGGCAAAATGTAATCGATTGACGATTAACGATTAAAATTAACCGACTTAATCGCGAGCAACGATTAAAAGTGACGATTAATTAATTTTAGTCGAAAAGCTCCGACTAATATTGTCACGATTAAATTAATCGTCGACTAATTACCGGCGATTAATTTTTTTAATCGATTAATTAGTTCGATTAATTTTCTCTCGATTAATTTTAGCAATACATATGGTCTTTTTAACCGACTTAAAAAAAAGGACGATGTGCCTAATTCGTCTGAAACATTTATAAATAATATAAGTAACAGACGAATTTTTATGTATGTTCACTTGGAGACTATTAATTTCGACCGTCTTCGATAGGATAGTATCCGTTCGATGTAAGTAGTAAGTAATTACTGCATTGACAAGTTGAAACCTTATAGAAAACAACTGATAAGAGGTAAGTAATGTGTTTGCTCTTTCATACACATACGTCGTTCTCTTTCTAATTTTTATACCTGCGCTACAAGCCCTAAACCCTTACCTAGAGATGCCGCGCTAAGTTATCCGCATTATTATAGTAACCAATGTAACCATCTTATACTATTGAAGCACATTTATAACACTGGAATGGTTTTTAATGTGTACGCAAGAAGTTTTGATTTTTAGTTACATACAAAAATGACCACCAGTGTCCTGTCTACTTTCAATCGAGAGTTAATCGAGAAATTTAATCGATTAATATTAAGATTAATTCAATTTCAATCGTATGTTAGGTCGACTAAATTAATCGCGATTAAATTAATCGCCGATTAATTTTGACGATTAACTTTTTTAATCGATTGATTAGTCGATTAAAAAGTTAATCGATTAATGCCCATCTCTGGGTGTAATATGGTTTCAAGTAATATAATTACCAGGTAACGCGGATAAAACACATTAAAACTGACTATCACCGGATAACCAAGTATCACCGAATACTTAGCCAAAGTTTGCCCTAGGTAGGATAGGTTCGTTAGGTTGCTTAAGATGGCCGAAGGGCAAGGTGCCCAAAAATAGGAGCCCCGCGTCGAGTCAGGGAACGAGTCAAAGGTTTTCACGTTTCACGATATGCCTAGGAATTTCACGATATACCTGATCTTACGATTGGCCGCCGACATGTATACCCCGACTCAAACAAACAGCATTGAAAGTTATTTACTCACTAGAATATCATACGAAAATATGGCCTCTCTGACCGCATATTCATTGATATTTACGTGGTCGTGATTTTGAGTCATATTTGGCTTGAAGTGTATCGGTTGTCAACTATTCTCTCATTTCTCTTCTGTCTCTCGCTTATATTGGTTCGAGGTGACACTATCATGAAACGATCGAAATAACTGCACAGTTCAAAAGTACGTGACCTGGCGTACGGGAACGAGATCAGATGCCATCAATAGGCTGTCGACCTATTCACAATTTTATATCTTATTGTAAATGTCATAAGGCTAAAATTGTACACATATTTCTGGAGGTTAAAGTGCGTACGACAATCAATTAGCTTATTGCTTATGCTCCGAGTGATTTGAATCAGTCGCATCAATGGTTAGCTAGTTAGTGTTAGCAGCGGTCGGCAACAGGCGGCCCGCGTACCTCTCACTTGCGACTCGCGAGCTTCCCTAACTATTTTTTTGTATGTAATATTAACAAACGACAATGTCTGATAAAGTCATAAATATTAACAAAGTGCGGCCGGCGTCAACTTCGGTTCGGTTCCCTTGGCTTCTAAAAGGTTGCCGACCGCTGCAGTATAGGCAGGACGGGTATCATTCCCTACTTAGCTGTCGAATCATCTTTGTCATACAGTGTACGCCAAATCTAAATGTTTTGCGGTGCGAACTCGGTCACGGCCAGTGGGTGAAGTTAGTCGAATACGAATAGTTTACTGCCGCGACGAGCGAAGCCTCCATCCCAACAGCCAGACGGGTCGCAATTCACGACTGCAAACTTTGCAAAGACGTTCCGCTCAACTTTGCCCCGTGCAAGGAATGTAGCTCAGGACGGCAAACTTAAGGAATGGTAGTGAAAATGGAATTTAAACTGTCGGGAGTCGTAGTAACATTAACCTTATTTTCCACATTGACATCCCTTTCAAATTAACGCACTAGCAACCAGACCTTCTTAACCAAGTCGTTTGATATTCCAGGGGGACGTTCATACCAGAAGCTCGGGTTCTGCGACGTGAACCTGGCGGAGCTGGCCGGCGCCGGCGAGAGCACCCGCCGGCGGCTGCTCGAGGGCTACGACCCGCGGCGGCGGCTCGACAACTCCGTGCTGCGGGTGCGCATCAAGATGAACATGATCTCCGGCGACCCGCTCTTCAAAGTGTCAGTATTATATACGTAGCTATATGTATTAAAGCAGTGAGCAGAGACGGCTTCAGCAAACTCCTAAGTCCCGTAAATACATAACTTCAAAAAACGGTCCACAGGTATAATATTACCCAATTCCTATGAAAAAAAGTTGTGATTGGTTATTAAAAGTTTTGATTGGTTACTAATAGTTGCGATTGGTTACTAAAAGTTGTGATTGGTTACTAAAAGTTTTGATTGGCTAAAATAAAATTCTGCACGTCAAACATCATGCGCGGCATTACAGGATTTGACGTTGTCGACATACAGTTTGACATACAGTTGAGTCGCTCGCGGCACAATACACTTGGCTTCATATTTGAACTCTATTCAAACTTTATAGTTATTCTAGTTCGTTGCTGAAAACACCTAACCTAACTAGGTTACGCCGGGATCTAATAATTGCACCAGTAACATCAGATCACTTCCAAGAGTAATTACTCTCACTACCCTTATCTACACTTTGAACTTTATGTGCACTGAACATGGTCGCTTTTCCATTGTACAAGATACGAGATTGTTCGATAAAACGGTAAGATGAATCAATCAAATCAAAAATCAATGAGGGGAGGAGAGGCGATAATCTCGCCTTAATGATACTTGAGTGTCGTCTGAAACTCGGCGGTAATTATTTATCGATTTTAAAGCGTTCGCGGTTTTTTTACACATCATCGAACGGAATAATCGTTAGTGAGAATAAGAAAATGTTCGGGTGCTCGTGTAGGAGGCTCACTAGAGTACATTTTGATGACAAAATGGTATCTAAATGCCATTTTGTTACCATTCGCGCGTGTATTTCGCTCGCCCTTGCGCATGGGCGAATGAGAACAAAATGACATCATTTTGATTTCACCATTTTCAACAAAGCTCTTATATAGCCGCACATCCGCAGTTTAATGCCATGCTTTACGACTGAACCCGTTGATTTTGGGTAAAACAATATGCTTAACATATTCGCCTTCTCAAAAAGAGTTCAAGCCGGTTCCGAGCGTTCGGCATTAATTGTTAATTTATTTGGTGGCCATTATTTAATTGATGAACTGTTCTTTAATTTGTCTGTGATGTTTCTGTACAGGCCCGAGCGCAAACAGGACGTGGACGGCAAGGCGGACAGCGGCTCGGAGAGTGCGGCCGGCGGGCCCGAGGATGACTGCACCTCCAGCACGCCCAGCAGCGGCTTCGGCAGCCTCACCAAGCGGTCCAACTACGGTGAGTGACGTCACACGCGGCCCCGAGGACGACTGCACCTCCAACACGCCCAGCAGCGGCTTCGGCAGCCTCACCAAGCGGTCCAACTACGGTGAGTGACGTCACACGCGGCCCCGAGGACGACTGCACCTCCAGCACGCCCAGCAGCGGCTTCGGCAGCCTCACCAAGCGGTCCAACTACGGTGAGTGCCGTCACACGCGGCCCCGAGGATGACTGCACCTCCAGCACGCCCAGCAGCGGCTTCGGCAGCCTCACCAAGCGGTCCAACTACGGTGACTGACGTCACACGCGGCCCCGAGGACGACTGCAACTCCAGCACGCCTAGCAGCGGCTTCAGCAGCCTCACCAAGCGGTCCAACTACGGTAAGTGACGTCACACGCGGCCCCGAGGTCGACTGCACCTCCAGCACGCCCAGCAGCGGCTTCGGCAGCAGAATTACCAAGAAATCGAGCTTCTAATATACATAGTTCCTGTTTATTGGGTTTCACAGTCGGGGCCTTGAAGTTTAAAAGTTGTGGACAGATTAGTGTCAGTCATAAAGTTGATTCACCGAAGTACCTACTATTTGTGCTATTGTCAATCTCACGGTTGGTTGTCGTTGACAGAGGGCGGGCACTCGCTGCCGCTGTCGTCGCTGCCGTCGTGCGAGCTGCCGTCGCCGGACCCGGACGACGTCACCGACCATCCGGGTTAGTACATCTGTTGCTATTCACGCGCCAGCCTCTCTAAACTATTGTGACGCATATTTTTATTTCTATTTGTGAACATCTCGTGCTATTATTGCATACAGTTTGGCCATACATAAAAAAAAGACAACAGCCGTTAAAAAATTTCACGCTTAAACTTTTTTAATCTCTAGCTTTTTTCTATTGACGGAAACGTCTGGTGAACTCTAAAATACTGGCTCGGTGAGCTGTACTTTAGTGTGACTTTTGAGCACCAAGTTTTGCTTTGACGACAAGAAAGTTTTAAATGCTTATGCGAAATTAATTAATTGGCAGACCATGCGAATTTAGAATACATATACAAAAAAATACCGAAAAAGATAGAGCTTCAGAAGATATTCGCAAGAAAGTTAAATGGAATTTGGACATTTCTGTATCTTATGAAACATTAGGTTGTTTCTTATATTTTCGTTTCATAAAGATGTTTGTCAGATTTTTTCTCGTCATAGTTAAAAAATTATTGAATTAATTAATTGAATTATAAAATTGCGATGCGATTCTTTTTTTCAAATTTACTAATATAGATGCGAGTGTACTTAATAAAATAAATTATGCCTTTTTAGGTCAATTTAGCATCAAGTTCCTTAGCTACAAATGTAGTGCACAATTGTTTTCCATCGTATTATTTCGGAAACGTTCGTATTTGTGTGAAATAGCAAGACACGTTCGTACGATTCCATTAAAATAGGATGAAAAATAATGATGCCCTACATCTGTACTTATGTAACTACTATTTATTATATTTGCGAGCGAATTGTATATTTGTTATTCAAGAGTCTAAAAATACCTGCATGCAAAAATGATTAAGTAAGGTCATGTGAAGAAGACCGTCTATCAGTGTCTGAGCGACGTGACGTAGGTAACACGATAAGAATCCCGTATAACAATACGTGAGTTCTAGACCTGTGACGGTGTTCCTCAACAAAGATTGTATGTGCCGGTCTTCTCCTCATTGACCTTAGGTAGGTAGGTATTTAAAAAAAATGAAATGTTAAGTAAGGTAAGTCACCATCTTGCTACATCACAAGGTCCCAACAATATAAAAAGTATTCAAATTATTTTTACAGTACATATGGTCCTATTTTCCAGCACTAGTGCATAAAATAGCATTTTTCGTGCGATGTCAAAAGTTTAAAGGGCCATATGTACTGTAAAACGTTGTACGATACACGTGCGAATAGGTAATTCGCTACTCGTGTCGATTTAAAACACTCCCTTCGGTCGTGTTTTAATTTATCGCCACTCGTTTCGAATTTCCTCTTTTTCGCACTTGTGTCGTAAATAACTATTAAGGCGTGCGTTAGTGGCTCTGCCTACGAACCATGAGGTCCCGGGTTCGAATCCTGGCAAGGGCATATGTTTGGGTGGTTTGTTTATCATTTATCACAGATATTTTTCTCTGAGTTATGGATGTTTTCTATGTGTCGTATATACGAGTATCTATTATAATACTTATAACGTCGTCTACCCACTACACAAGCCTATTGAGTTTGCTTTGCTATGGGACGGGGACGACGAGGTTGATTTGTGTCATATCGTCCCATAATATTCTTTAACTTCGATCTGTCTAAACGTTCTACGATCATATAATTCCAGGAACGGGAACGCTGACCGCCGCGTCGTGTGCTAATTGTCTCCAGCAGCACACGCATTCGCGCAACTCATCCAACACCTCCGGGGACACGAGCAGCAAAGTAAGCCTTATAGCATAGAACATAGGGTCCTATTTACAGCGTCCGCGAGCGGAGAGACTTGCTTAGTGTATGCGCCACCACAAACTCAACTCCTCAAACACTTGTGCGGACACGAGCAGCAAAGTGAGCCTTACAGCGTAGAAAATAGAATCTTATTTACAGCGTCCTCGGGCCGAGTCTTAAGCAGTGTATGCGGCATCACATATTGACCGTCTATTTTTATTGTGGTGGTGGATGTTTGACCCACTAAAATATATACAATAACACATGTACGGTACCGTTCCAGGCGTCAGGCTACGGCAGCTCGGTGTCCGCCGCGTCCGCGCACTCGCGACAGAGCTCCGAGGGCGACTCCGCGGACGCGCGCCCCCACCATAACAGGTATGCGCGCATAAACGAGCACCTTCCACCTACACATATATCGTCAAGGTATTTAACTTCAGTACCATTACGTACCTTGTCACAGTAACAATAGTATGATGTCCCTAGCGACTCTCATATTGATTGTCATTGTGACAAGGCATAATAAATGGCACGGAAATTAAATTATTTACTGTATACTCAAAGCGAAGAAACTAAGTACAATTGGTATAATTCCCGTATGTATGTTATTTTTGGGAGTTGTTACCTTACTTGGCCGTAAAGTCTTGAAGGTCGTTTCTCCAGCAAGAGATAATTTAATTCCGTAGAGCAGGGGTCGGCAACCAGCGGGCCGCGGGCCGCATTGTGGCCCGCGAACCTCTCACTTGCGGCCCGCGAGCCTCCCTGGCTATATTGTATGTAATATTGACAAATGACAATGTCTGATAAAGTCATAAATATTAAGAAAGTGCGGCCCGCGTCCACTTCGTTAACTGCTATGTGGCCCTTGGCTGCTAAAAGGTTGCCGACCGCTGCCGTAGAGGGATAGGTAGAGTTTTATTTATTGTGTGGGGATTCATCGTGATAGTTTGAACAAAAGTGGCAGGCTCAACTCTAATTTAAATTAGCGTTTTTATGATTGGGTATTGGCATCAATAATTTCGACTAAGTCATCGTGTGATAGTAATTAGGCAAACATATTACATTAGGTATCAGGGCATTTATGTAACTGCTGTATAAAAACATGCTAACCGTTTTGCTTAATATGGGGAGACCGTTCATAAATAATTTAATTTTTTTTCTATTCTTCATTGGCTGAAACTGACTATGATGAGGGTGTAAAAAAGCGTAGTATGTACTTGTTTTGGGGTGGGGTTTTTTTATTGTTTTTACTCTTTTATTGTTTTATTTCTATTTTTTTTTATTACTACTTATGTTTTTTTTATTGTGACTATTTTCTAAAATCCTACGGCCGCTAATTTTAATTTGATCATTACGAGAGTCGTACTGGAGAGAGTTATTCAGTGTTTGCTCATACCGAAAGTTATGATCAAAAACCGAAGAACTAAGTCACTAATAATATTGGCTGAGGATCTAAAGTTGTGAGGACGCACAGCGAACGCAATGTGACGTCGTCAGCATGAGATCCTGTAAGTTTTAAGAAATATACCATAAAAGACGATTTATACGTATAAATTAATATATTGCGCTTCATACGTTGTGTTTACTAAAGTAAGAACGATAAGCACGAAGAATTTCTAACATTGACCCGCCTGTTTCTATATCTATCGCACGTGAATAATTATATAGCTGTCCCGCCGATGATGCCAACGCTTAATGCCACTGTGCAAGGAGCCGAGCTATATAATATGCGCGTGCGATAGAAATAGGAAAGCGGGAAATGTACGAAATTCTTGGTCCTTAGCGTCCTTAGAAAGCTAACCCACGAAGTGATTCCGTGCGCTGTGTCCCGCTAAATGTGCTCGCACTAGCACTCCGCGCCCGCCGCTCCTCAACACGAGTAACTAACCGACGATTGTCAGCTTAATTAATTTAGATTTTTTGTTTCTCTCTCGTCCCCTCACCCGCAGTCGCTTGTGCAAGCACACAGGGCGAGCACAAACGTTAACGAAGCTGCTCCTCGAGAAATCAGTCTCGTCCGACAACTCGGACGTCTATCTGACGCCCAACACGACCCTCACCGGACCGCCGGACGTCATAAGACACGCCATACAGTCGCCCGCGACAGAAGACTACAAAACACCAGACACGACACTCACTAATGAAAGCAATGCACATTTCGCTATGCCCACTTATTTCGATAAGAAAAAGAAGGCCGCGGCAACAATGATAAGCAACGCCGTGCAGCCTTTGACGAATTTCCAAATATTCAAGCAGAAATCTTTAAACACAATCCCGGCTCTGATAGAGAGGAACAAACGCAACGAGGAACTGTTCAACAATTTTCCATTCTTAACACCGTTGGCGCACAGAAAGAGCTCTCTAATCTCCGACGCCAACAGACTATCGGGGTGCATAGAGGACGAGTTCTACAGCATCACATCTGACCAGGAAACTGAGGGGTTATCGATCGACGTCCGCAACCGTTTCAAGAGTCTATCCAACAAGAATGTTGATAAGGACGTGTTCACGTCGACGCCGAAAGAGAGGGTGTCGGTGATACAGAGGTGTCACTACGCGTCGGAGCGCCGGCGCGGGGAGGTGCTGAGACACAGCTACACGGACCCGAGGTTAGTGCGTCCTGTGTGGCTTGCTTTGATCCCGAGTGTGGTCGGGTGGCCCGGTCGCTTGTCTGCTCGTGTACGTCCGTTTGACGAGGCATTATTTTACTGTTGGTTTGCTATCACACATTACACAGACACCGCATAGAGCACATGGACCTCTCCTCTTGTGTTATGTGATGACACATAGGTCCGATTTTACTTGTACCGTTTGAGAGACACAAGCGAGTTGTATTTTACACAATTTTATAATATAGTATAGTGCATGGCGACTTTATCAACGAATTCATTCATAATTTCTCTATGCAATTTCGCAGCTCACTGTACATTCTTAATTTTTGTAAATACTTATTTCTAATTTACACGAGGACCTTCCGGTCATAATTGTGGGCGCAACTGAAATAAGGGGAAAATTGATATCCATAGCCTGACCCGACCAGAATGAAACCGGTTTCCAATAACACATATTTAACTTATACAAAAAACCGGTATGTATAATCTAATATTTTACTATGTAATAAACAATAAAAAAATATTTATACTGTTTTAATTTTATAAATATGTACATAAGTATTTCTTTTCCGCAACCTAGCTATAAAGGGTGGTGTTTCAGTTTAATGCATCTCTAAAGTCTTTGGTAAAATTGACGAAATATAAAGTGAGCCGATCTTGTTCACACTTGTCCCAGAGATCGGCCCACTTTTTATATTTCGCCAACCTTACCAAGACACAATTGTATTTTTTTTTTTTATAAATTAAATGTACATTTAACGGACCTCGACCGGGCCACACAAGACCATTCCTCCCTCCATTCCTGTAACGTCTGAGCGTACTAACTAGGTTGAGGGCACGAGCGGGACTATCTGCTTCTCTTTCTCTTACCTTTTGGTTTTTATTCTGTCTCTTTTTTACTTGTTTTTTTTTTTATTTTTGTTTAAGGGGTGTTATGTTAATAATTTGTTTAGTTTTAAGGTCATTATCTGGTGTAAGATTGAATTAGTGTATTTTAGGAAAGATAATAGAAATAGTTTCATTCCTGAATGCGTATCTTATTTTTTGTCTCTTCATACTAATTTCTCAAATTAAGACAGAGATACCAGGGGCCCGTTTCTCAAAAGCTTGTAACTTGTATATAATACAAGTGGAAGTCCCTTTCTAACAAAAGCTGTCAAAAAGTGACTTCCGCTTGTATTACAAGTTACATAGAAGGTTTTGAGAAAGGGTCCCGAGGACGTGCGTCTTTTTGACGAGCAATATTTAGAGCAGCGTGTGCCGATGGGGTTGGCTGGCCGAAGTATTTTACAGATAGCGCTAGCATAGGTTTCACCTGTCAATCCTACGAATAGTATCACATTCTTGGTTTTTATTATTATTTTATAGCCTGGCCCTTGAAGCCAGATTTCATAGAACCAAAGTAGAGGCGGGTAAAATCAATGCTGGCGCCATCTATAAAAACCTTTGACAGTTGGCAATCGTAGTGTTGTGTTGCGTACCTGTATATGTGTTAAATGCGTTAGTCGCGTTACGTACCGGTTTCTCTTACCGGTTTCAACAGGAAGGCGTTATGTAACCTAAGTACCAAACATTTGACAATTTGAAATTAAATAAAGGCGGAAAAAAATGGCAACAAACATTGACTTGTCACAAAAAACACATTTTTCTTAGAATGACTTTATAAAAAAAATCTGTAAGCAGGCCTGAAGCACTCTTTTACGAGTCAATAGAACATTTACAGTGTCATGAAAAATACATAGCGACATTTATAAATACAACAGCCAATACCTGGTTACCGGGTAAACATTACATTAAGCATAATAAATTAATAATCATAAAATAAATAATTACTAGGAAGCCGTTAACACATCCACTGTCAGCGACCCTTTTCTTTTTCCCGTGTTATCGGCTACTCTCATACATAGCGCGTAGCTCATGCTGACAATGAATGTGTTAACTGATAATTCGTGAACCTTATTACGAGGACATAAGGTCTACCTACGAGTGAAGAGTTGTCGCCGTTAGTGTAAGGAGACGTGTGTGTCCAGACGCGGCGACGGCGAGTGCAGCGCGTGCGCGGCGCTCCGCGACTCGCTGCCGCGCCGCCCCAGCTCCGCGCTGTCAGTACCCACGCACGCGGCCGGTGCGGCCGGATACGAGGGCGTTCTTGTATTACTAAATTAACCCTTTAAGAAAGAAAGTTAACCAGTCAATTGTGGTAGCACTATACGTTTTGTTGCATTATTTAATACGTATTTCAATGTACTAGCAATGAGCAAGAAAACATTAAAAGTAGTCACTGAGAAAAACTAATATAAATGAAAGCTTTGTTATTTTAGTTATCACAAAAAAAATCTGGTAAAATTTATAAGAAAACCGGTTTTCATGGTCAGCATATTTAATATGTACATTTACCGGTTAACTAAGAACATAACGGTATTTCTTTTCGAGATTATTCTACGCGTATTACACCACGGTATAATGTAAATCTCTTTTGTGAAGAAGTAAAGAACTGCCCAAGGATTCGCCCGCACCAAACCACGTGTTATGCCATTTTGAAATTTATTATTTTGACATGATGGCATGTGGCAATCAGTGTGCTACTTTACACTATTGTGAGAAAATCGCGATTTTCCATTATGAAATTGTAATTAATCTTCCATTTTAAGATAGAACAGAATACATATTTGATATGGACAGTAAATTGTCGTGGACTTTACGGTATAAAAGTTACAACCTCACAAGGCCCAGCCGTACAAAAAAGGTCCATATTTTGCCAGTGAAGTTTGAACCTATGATATAAAGAAATAGGTATAAAGGTAAGAAATAGGCGGGTTTGTAAAGAGATAGGGTGACTGCTATAGTTATTGGCCTCTCCTTGTAATTGGCCACTTCTTGTAATTGGCCACTCCTTGTAATTGGCCACTTCTTGTAATTGGCCACTCCTTGTAATTGGCCACGGTTAACAAATCAGAAAGAAACAAGGCAATAGAAGTGTTATTGTCAAGAGTGGTCATCTACTGCTATGAAGTGACCAATAACTACGAGTATAGCAGTCACCATAATAAAGCTATGCTACTGAAGTCACTCCGTTTTACATATTTAACCAACCGAATAGACACGATATTTTATCGTGAAGTGTAAGGTAGCACATATCGTTGTACTGGCGCAATTTCACCCTGTGCACATAACACCGAGATTAATGTTTACAACTCTGAACCAACTCAATTGGAACTATTCGGGATAGGGGCACTCCACAAAAGGCTCCACTTTCTCGGGGATAGTCATTTAGTTATATAATACAACGGTGTATACAGAAGTAGTGAACAATCGCTGGCCATCGTATTTTCACGGAAACGCACGAACGTGTTATGCTGTTCCAGTCAGTATCAATATAAAAAGTACTGAGGCAGCATGACAAATACGAACTTATCCCAGAAAATACGATGTTCAAGGATTGTTTAAAGTACACCTGTAATACAATATACCTACCCCGTTGAATTTAAAGCTAAGTTATCACACGTTATCATGCCAAATATCAGCTTCTTAGCTTTATTAGAAGTGTAAAAAAATTGCGTTATTTACACGTTTTTGGAATTGTTCGTCTTATCAATACAGATATGGATTCCGTTGCATATTTCCCGTTGGATCAAGCCCTATTAGGGCTACCTTAATCTTGTGTTTATGTGTACGGGTGGTAGATGTCGTGCGTTTTGATATTTTGTAGCTAGTAACTGCTTTTGCTGTTAGGGCGCCATGTTACGAAGCATACGAAGTTACAGATGTAGTGAACAATCCTTTGCCATCGTATTTTCACGGAGACGCACGAACGTGTTATGCTATTTCGCCTATTTCAGTCACAGTCAGTACAAAAAGTACTATGGTTGACTGAAGTTTGATGACAAATAGGAAGGTTTCCGCGAAAATACGATGGCAAAGGATTGTTCAGATTTACTACATCTGTACAAAGCGAACGGTGCAAAAATGGCGTATCGTTTTGACAGATGTATATGGGGCTGAACTACAGCGACGCCGTAAGATATGTTGCAACTGATTATAAGGTTTTGAAGACATATTATTAGTCGCATGAACCCGCCGTCAAAATGCCGCTCCCATACAATCAAAGTTAAGCTAAGAAAGAAGAACGACTAGAAGTTTTGTATTTAAAAGTTTTATTATCTTCAATATCTTTGTATTACAATACAATCCTACTCTAGCAATAAAAACTAGTATCTGGTTCCGTAGACAACATGCCAATGTAGCGAACGAAACGCAACTGTCCCTGTTACACTAATATGGAAGAGTGATAGAGAGACACAAATCGATTCGATGGCGAAGCGCAAGCGATCGTCACCTTGGCTAGGCCGCCAGAGAAGATATATGTAGATGTTACATGTCAAATTTAATGTTATTTTAAAATGAGAGGGTAACTTCGTTTGCATGGCAGCGGCTATGTTTGTATGAGTTTTAATTTTTGTAATTTAATAAAAGTATGAAATGTATTAGTCAATTTTATAAAAAAAAACCTATTTTGATTACACGTAAAAAGACGTCACGACTTCGTAAAATGGCGTCCAGTGATAAATTTCAATGTCATTCATGATAATAGTTGTTTAAGTATGATTGTTTTCGTTCGTAACGCTTTGTACATTAAAAAAAATAATGACATAAGTATAATTTTAGTAAGATTCATAATATTCAGAATTACCTAGCCAACATATTTTTTAAATTGCTTGTCTGTTCAGGTTTTTTAGGAAATCTACATACAGATGTAGTGAACAATCCATTTATATCAGTCATCTTCAATACTTTTTGTACTGAGACTCACTGAAATAGCATGACACGATCGTGCGTTTCCGTAAAAAAAAGTTTTGATTGGGTTGGGGATTATTAAACTGTTGATATATTGAAAGAATCTCAGAGTTTGAGCAAATCGGAATTGGCTTGCTGAAAGCCGTATTTTTTAAATAAGTAATTTATAATATATCGAGATTAATCTTACATGTTTTATTTTTTAAGGTAGAAAATGACTCAAGGCGTTAAGTCCGCCATTTGTTCTCTTATTTTGTAAATCACTGAGCCTACAGTGAAATATGAAAGCAAATAATAATTTAAATCAATAATATTGTCACTAAATTTAAATTATTATTATTTATTAAGTTACCAGGTGTCTTCCGCTTAAGGGTTTTTAACTTTTCTATTATGCATGATTTCTTAACTTGTTTCTATAATATTGCTTATTGATTGCAAACGCGCTTTATACATGATTAAATTATATTATAAACACGCTTTTATACGATAAGCATTAAATGCGGTTTGAAAGTCTAGTTTATTTATAGTCAAAAATATCAGTTGAAAATAAATAAATACGTCGCAAATTCTTCCGAGGCGTAAATAAAGGCCCATGTAGACGAGACGAACTGTGACTTGGCATACTACGAGGCTCGTTACATTGCGGCATCACTTCTCAAGCCGGCAATGCAACAAATTCAAATCCTAATGAGCCTTTAATTATCCAAGCTGATGATGTATATTAGTTATTTAATCCTTTGAACGCCACGCCTATGGGACTGTCCATAAATTACGTCATCGAATAGCCCCTATGGTGCGCGGCGCGTCATTGTGAGCCTTGTCAGAATGCACGAAGGTTGGGCTGTAGCCGCGCGCGTCACATGACGTCATTGACGTCATATAAAACCTGTAAAATAGTGACCTTCATATGCTGATTGTATATACATATGTATGTAGCTTCTTAGCGGGGTGTGATTATTATTATAAATTATGAATGCTAAAGGTATGATTCCTCCGAGAAGAAAAAGGAAAAATTGAGAAATAAATATTTTTCGAGAACCCTCCTTTGACAGTTATGCATCGACCCTTATATCTGGTATATAAAGCTAAGAGCTACCGGTTGACATATACATAAGGGTCAATTTGTAACTGTCAACTTATGGTTGAGATGCACCGACGAGTGTCCGCTGTAAATACATTTTGCTCACATTAGGCGGGTCCACACAGAACGAGCCGCTTCGTGAGGAAATTGCCGTACGAAGCACCTGTGACAACGTGCCTCGCCCGAGGCATTGCGGCTGCGAGCGCGTTTGCTTCGCCCGAAGCACGTTTCCACAGACCGAGCTGCTTCGCGCGGCAATTTCCTCGCGAGGCAGCTCGTTTTGTGTATACCTGCCTATTATCTAATCGTTGGAAATGTACCTTAACATAAAACCTATGATACCATTTTTTGAAGCATGTCTGCGATTTTTCTATGCATTAAATTGGTAGTTAGAACATTTTACTAATTAATATCAATATTAATACATACGTAGTTGTAATAATGATGAAATGTCGTCCGTCTGTATGTTTGTACGAGTCGTGTGGAGTGATTTTGTGTGTTATAAATAGTAAATTAATATTAAGTTACGGAACAAATTTACTGTTTACTTTTATAATTGGGATTTTATTATATACATATTTACAAGTTTGGTTCAAACTTATTTTTGTTAGAAGCTTACTTGAGTGTAAGCTTATACATTTTTAACGCAAAAAGTGTAAAGTAACATATTTTGAATGCGTTTATTATGTTATGCTGGGGTGCGTCACACGTTCGCCAAGCCTAGTTCCCATTTTCTTCCCTGGGTATCGATATTATAGAAAATATATTTACCCAATTTAATGTAGTTTGATCACAGCTAATGCCCTTTTGAATGACTTTTTATTTAATTTTTTAGTTATAAAAAGAATTATAAACTTAAAAATAAATAAACTTCGTATAATAAAAAAAATTGAAAACGTCAAATGAAAAGACATAGCCTTGGTCAATATACATTAAATTTCAATACCCAGATAGGAAAATGGGGACTACGTACGTGTAGAGAAAGCGGTAATTTAATATTGTCTGCTTTCGTCTTAAGGTCTATAAGATTTTATTCAATAAACTGCAGTTGGCCGGCTCAGCAACCGTTTGGCGTCCCATTTTCCCAATAAATAAAAACTTCCCTCGAACGTACATAGGTACAAAGCTAACGTATCCATGGCAACAGGAACCCGTCGTCCGGGTCGCTGACCGCGTCCGCGTCCGAGAGCGGCTCGCTGGACCGCGCGCGCGCCGCCTACTCGCGCCGCAAGCGCGCGCCGCCGCAGCCGCAGGCCGCGCCCGTCGACGACCAGGTCAGCTCTCTCACTCTTTACTACTTATATGATTATCCAACATGGTAGTACGTATTTGTACATGGTAGTAGTTCTTTTTTTTTTAACTTTATGGATCAACTTTTTTATTGTTAATCTGCCCCGTCATCCAGGCAATACAACCTCGGATAGACTAGGAATGAGGTCTCGGTACTTCATCTGAAGTCGCTGGCGACAAGTGTCATAGGACAATCGTTCCTAGTCTATTCGTGGCCATATAGGTAGCATGGTTTGTTAATATTCTAATAAGCTTAAAAAATATACATAGAATTAAGAGTCGGTCCATAACTGCCATAAAAATGATATGTTTGGTTGTTAAGAATACCATTAAATAAGGGCATTAAAAGTGACCCAGGCTACCGTAACCTTAAATAACCATAACAACGAGTGACAATAAAAAGTTGATTCACCGACAGTTTGGTGTAAAACTCAATCAATAAATCTCGATTGTATTTTATGTTCAGCACATGGTGTCCTGCCGGGTGGAGAACACGCGAGTGAACCCGGACTCGCTGATCGACGAGTTGCTCGCGCAGACCGACCTCAAGCACGCCGTCGACGACTCCGCGGAGAGTGAGTGCCATTAGCAACCTTACGTCCTTGTAGCACGGTTCACAATCCGTCAGTGTAACCCGGACTCGCTGATCGACGAGTTGCTCGCGCAGAACGACCTCAAGCACGCCATCGACGACTCCGCGGAGAGTGAGTAACGAGCTAACGACCTTGTGCGCTTACTGTAAGGTTTACAATCCTTTGAATAACTCGCTAGCGATAGACCGACCTCGAGTGAGTAATGACATTGTGTCCTATAGCCTATATCTTCAATATACCTACCTAAGAGTATTTTATACTATCGTGATATAATAGAGAGCTTTTCAGTCGAGTATCGAAGTAAGGTACGAGATTGAAAGTCACTATTGTATACTTGTACTTTTTCTAGTACATATATAACTTAAATTGTTTTACAAAATTAGGCAAACATTAAATAAAAAGATATGGACAAAAGACATCAACGCCCTTCTAGTTCATTAAATAGTAGCGCGTTGATGTCTTTTGTTATACCCTTTACATTGTAAAGTACAGCTTGGCAAAAAAGAGTAGAAATTTAAAAGTGGCAACACCGCGGTATAAGCAACACCGCATAAGGACGACCTTATCAAACCAGTATATATAAGAAAACGGGACGATACTACAGTGTTACCACTTTTTAATTTCTACTCTTTATTGCCAAGCTGAAGAAGTCTAGTTATATTCACTTAGTTCTACATGTATGAATATACGTGTGTGTGTGTGTGTTCCAGCATCCGGGCTGCAACTGTTCATAGCGCGCGACGGCACCGCGGAGCTGGGCTCGCGGCAGCGCACGGAGCGGCGGCCAGACTACCAGCGCGTCGTCATACACCCGCACGAGCGCAGGCGAGATACATACTCACTTACTCATATGTATAATAGATAACACACATCACTCAGGAACGAGATATGTCTTAAATACAAATAAATGCCCTTTTATCAGGACCAGGACCGCCTGCTTCGTAGGAAGGGTCACTGCCGAATAGGACCTTTAATTCGTTGCCAAAAAGTTGTATAGATATTCGTATAGGAAATGCAAGGACGTATAGCTCGCGTCGCTCGAGTTGGTCAAAGACGTCTAGTCTTTCTAAGATTGCCTATGCTCGGGAAATTAGTACGAGCAGGGCCGGAATAACCCTAAGTCAAAGTAGGCAACTGCCTAGGGGCCCCGCCTGAGCCCCCTAGCCGAGGCGGGGCCCCTAGGCAGTTGCCTAATTTTATTCTTATAATAATGAGTATGAGTATGTAGAAATAATTTTATTCTTATAATAATGAGTATGCTTATGTTATTGTGTTTTTTCGATCCATTCTTTAAATTAATGAAATACTCCCGAGCGTTGCACTGCATAGGGGCCCCAACATCCTTAATCCGGCCCTGGGTACGGGTACCGCCGTGACTGGTTAGCCTAGATGTGCAAGGCGGCTGAATACGCCGGTCCGAATCCGGCTTCTGCCACTGGAAGGCTTTTTAGGGTTCCGTACCTCAAAAGGAAAAAACGGAACCCTTATAGGATCACTCGTGCGTCTGTCTGTCTGTCCGTCACAGCCTATTTTCTCGAAAACTACTGGACCAATTAAGTTGAAATTTGGTACACATATGTAAATTAGTAACCCAAAGATGGACATGTTTTTTTATATATAAAATAGTTCTTTACCTATAGATGACAGGAAAACCTATAAGAAATGTGCAGTCAAGCGTGAGTCGGACTTATGTACGAAACTCGAGTCCGACTCGCACTTGGCCGGTTTTTTCTTTAGTATATGACATCTATTTCAGTATATGTAGGTAGGTGTTGTAATATTGTATATACCCCTATACAGGTAGCCTACGGCCTGAGTGTACGCCGACGTGGGTCTCGGCCCGCCGCGAGTCTGACCCGACGCCGCCCGACAACACCCGACCACGCCCGACGACCTCCACAGACTGTCCCACACCACACACTCGGTCGACCACGATACTTCCTTCACAATAGATGTCACTTCCATGCGGCTTGTGTTCAATTTTACAACTTTTTTTTCGATTATCTTCAATAAAATTGGCTTTTTTATGTCTATACATTTTTAACCTTTTTCAGCGCCAAGCGTAGATTAGGATGGTATTGCGTCTCACATTTTGCTTTAATGAGCTAGTGAGACGCACTGACTTTGGACAGGTGGAATAACCACCCGCCCTAGAGCAGAGGGGTCAATTTTGCCTGCAAAAAACTACCTTAAAAGTAAATTTAGATTCCCTTGGGACTCAAGTTAAAAACACAAGTGACACTTAGAGTATGGCATCTTGTGGCGTAAATAGAAAACTTAACCTTGACATTGACAGGAGGGTTGTTGACACACGTTGAATTGTATAACTAAATCTAGTTAAATAGATGGAAAATGAGCCTCTTATCACAATAAATTGGAAGCTTAAAAAATGTATAAGTAGGAATAAAAATATTATTTGACCAAATATCCCCTTGGCGCTAAATAGGTTAAATATGAACTAAAACAGAAGAAGTTGTAGCTTCCACTATAATAAGACACTGTATTTGATGAATACGCGAAGCTGGCTATGTTACGAACACTTCCTCAAAACAAATGGGTTATTATCATATTGGTTGTAGGACTACAAAACCTACAATGAATTTGATAATCACCCTCATCAAAGTATTACCTACACCGACTGTAATATACCTATATGTTGTTCCACGATGTCTGTGTGTTGCATTATATAAAAAGGATTGTATCATCCTTAGATCAATAATTTTGACAAATGCTTCCGATTTTGAGACGTATATTAGTGTACAGATGTAGTGCATAATTGTTTTCCGTTGTTTTTTCACGGATATTTTCGTATTTGCCATGCTAGTTGAGTCAACCTCAATAATTTTTGGCCTGAGACTGACTGAAATAGTACACGTTCGTAATAATTATGCACTACGTCTGTGCGTCGTTTAAGAATAAATGTCAGTTGTTATTATTTAGTCACGGGACGAGAGAAAGTTGGGTCGGCAGTTATGTTATCCAAATATCCATACGAAAACTTCCATTACAAGTGCAGTCGGCGTCAATAAGATAGTGACGGTCTACGTGGCTAAATATATCGTAACATACCTTTGTTACCATAGGAACAGGGATGTGTCTCGATATATTTGGCCAGTTTCGCCGTCACTATCTATTTGATGCTGACTTAGACTGTACGTCTAATGACCAATACAATTATTTGATTGGTGAATTTCAGTCGCACGTCCGTTGTTCCAATGATTTCGACTTATTAATGTATGTACAAACAAACAAATGATTTGTGTAAATAATCGGGTGTTCCTGCAATCGGTGACAACCCTAGCGTCGCCGTCGGCAGCTATGTATCGGCGCTGAGGCGTAGATTACCAAATAGACGGGGCACTACTCTCACTGCACAAGCACTTACCTACGAGTACATACAGTAAAAAAATCCTACCCATTTCTTACCTTGACACTGTGACGATCAATATAAAAGTCGTTAGACTATTGTTGCTGTGAAAAAGTACGAAATGGGTAGGAAATTAAACTCTTTGAATGTACGTTCAGTTCATTGATAAAATCAGGGATCGGAAACCGCTTTATTTCTCAAACCGATTTCGTTTCCGTTTGCCGTTACCGGTTAAAGAACTGTTCTTTTCAGATACCGGTTTATGCCAAATCTTGGCATACAATAAATGAATCTGTGGTATGAGGCTGCTTTTCCACCAGATATGTGCAAGGATTCATAGCGATGTGTTTGTTAAGAAGAAGTAAATGAAGTGATTGTATTGGTTCTTAACTTATAACAAACCCATATAGTTACGCATCCTCGTATATTTTCGGTTGAAACGAAGCCTAAGAGTGACTTTATGCGGTGAGTGCAAATGCAAAATCTACGGGTGGTAATCTGCGAGCTATCAGCACACTTGCCTGGCAGACTCAAAAATGGCGGGTAGATTTAACCCCCGCCCCGCTAAAACATAGTTTTAACAACCCCTAACTTCCAGGGCTCGATATGAAAGTAACTTACAATTTGACAAGTCAAAGGCGGTCAAATCCGCACATCGTTTCGGTGTACGAGCGGGACATCGCTATATGGATAACGCTGTCTCGCTCGCGCAAAGTGAAATTGTAATTTTACAAAATCAAGCCCGCCATACGCAAATATTTATTAGAAATATATAATATTGTATGAAAAATAATATATATTTTTAAACAAACTAATTGCCAATAGGGCATTTAATCCTGAATTTACTTATGTAAAATAATAATATTATGAAAAACAAACAATTTTTAGTCAAAATGAGGTAACTTTTAATTTCCACGTTACATCTACCCGCATTTTTCCTATTTTCTATACAATTAAGAGCTGTGAGAAACTATCGGCTAGTTGTCTATTTATTGTCATTATATTCGCGTACGTATATATAAGCGTATTATTGTATTTAACTAAGCGATGCAGTATTGAATACGAGATTGTGTAGGTAATACAGCGGGACACTTATATACTGGCGACTGTACATACATACACGAGTAACGTCCAATAATGGTCGTTTAATATGATATACTCCATTCCAGATGGAATTAGATGGTAGGAAAACGTACCTTATTAGTATTGAACTCTAACAAAATTTGGGCGGTAACTACTAGGAAAAAGTCCCACTTTTTACCAGTGATAACTACTGGATTTTTTTTCAGTATAAGTAGTTACCAGTGGTAAAAGGTGGAAAAAATCTTCCCAGTACGTAGTTACCACTGGTAACAACTTGGTGGTAACTAGTGGGAATAAACAAGAAAACTGATTCTGGTGCAAGTTTTAGGATGACATTCAATAAGTTACATTTCTCAGTCATACGATCCCAATTAAGTTCTAAGTAGTTCTAACCCCCTTATTCATAAACGTTTACTAAAGCGATAATAATCGTTTGTCCCTTTCCGTCATACCAATACGTCGGAAAGGGACATACGATTATTATCAGCTTGTCAACTTTAGTTAACGTTTATGAATAAGGCGGCAGTCCACACTGGTCCAGAGCCTCTAAGGCAAAAACAGACTCGGCCAAAGAAGGGCGAGACGAGACGGGAGCAGTATGTACACACTCGTTCTCGGCCCGTCTCCGGGTCTCTTGGCGAGTGTGTACAGCCGGCCTAAAGTATTATATCTCTCGTCTAGCACCCACAACTCGAGCCTTATTGAGCTTACTGTGAGACTAGGTCGACATGTGAAAGATTATCCCATATTTTTTAGTTATTGTAAGTAAAATATCGGTGAAAATATTTCCACCGAATTTATCCACCAGAATCATTTTTCACATCAGAATTTAAAAAAAATGTTATATTCTAATTATAGTTTACAATCAATAAAGAATGTCCCCTAGTTTTCTTACAAATCATCTAAAGAGCCAGAGGTCAACAACGCTCGATATCTGGTGTCATTGCTGTCTTATCTGTCTACAATTTACTTTTGTATTCGTTCACGTATCTAGTGATATTCCACCTGTTCAATGTCATTGCGTCTCACTCTCTCATTAAAGCAAAATGCGAAACGCAATACACATTGGACAAAGATGGACAGCTGGAATACCCTTAATCAAACTAGTTTACAGTCACTTCATAGGAAAGGTTTAGAATCTCTGATTATGTGATCTTGTACAGTCTATAAGGGATCATCCATTAATTACGTAACACGAATTTTTAGGTTCTTTGACCCCTCCCCCCCTCCTTGTCACACTTGGTCACATTTTGCAAATCCCTCCCCACCTGGTGTGACGTCACATTTTAGGCAATTTTGTTTTCAACGAAATCGGCAATACTAACTCGGCATTATTTTTTTAATAAAAAAATATTTTTGCTTAAAGAAATATTAGTAATTTTATAACACAAAACCAATTAGGAACGAAAATAACCTACTTCCAAAACCTCATTATTGAAATGTACAGCGAATAAAAAAATATAAATTAATTTTCGGTTACTGATGAATAGTGAGAATGAAGTTAAAATGACGTCACAATGTTTGTGACTCCCCCCTCCCCCATGTCACAACATGTAACATTTTCTTGACCCCCTCCCACCCCCTAAACGTGTGACGTAATTAATGGATGACCCCTAATGTTATCTGGAATGGAGTACAAACATATGTAGTACCCGCTGAATGTATTTAGTAACACTGAGATTGAAAGAGTTTTGCAGAGAGAACACAGGTTGTGTATACTGTATACTATTGTATCAAACTCGAGACACGGCGTAGAAACAACTCTTTACGACATACCTACCTACATATATCGCCGGCCCAATATTACAGGGTTCTATGTTTCACTTTTATCCAACTGAAATTTGAACATTGTCGTAGTGACATTAAGTCTAATTTTGAACGATCTTGAAAATGTGACATAGAACCCTGTAATATTGGGTCAGCGATATGTTAAGTATATAAATTCGTGGTGTTTATTTTTTTTCAAACTGTTTTTGTGTTCCTAATGTTGTAAACACGTTACTAGAGTCGGACCAAGATAACTCTGCAGCGATTATTATAGCACAGGCGTGCCAGTGTTATTTGAACCGTCAAACTTCTATGAAATTATGACGTTTAAATAACACTTGAACAGTCTGTGCCATAAAAATCGCTGCAGAGTTGTCTTGGTCTATTAGTTCGTAATTTCGGCTAGTAACATAACGAAAACTAGAGTCTGTCTAAGATAACTATGCACTGACTTGAACTAAACAAAGTTAGGTTAGTTTTCATAATGTCAGTCCATGAAAAGTCTGCAGCGGATTTGACTTACAACTGCGTGGCACGTGTTATTTTAAACTTCTATGGAATTATGACGTATAAATGACACTTGCACTGCGTGGGCTATCAAACCCGCTGCAGACTCTTCTTGGTCCGACTCTAGTAATTTGACATCAACGATGACATTCCCACACTTTGTCGTTGTGAATTTCTCGCACATATAGCTTGCGCCAAGTCTTACCATATATTATTTACGATGAACAATCGAAATTTGAGTCAATGCATACTATTGCAATAACAATAGGGCTACCGCGAACTTCGTTCATTCCTTCGTCTGTCTGCTTCTTTCACTATCGCATATTCCAGCGATAGAGAGGCAAATAGTCGAAACTTTGGATATGTGGTTTCGAACAGTGTTTGAATGGAGCGGTCTCTACGTCATGTCTATCCATTGTACTATTATTACTACGTATAGAACCGGCACAGAGAACCAGTATTTTGCGCCATGAGTTGCTGTTGTTTTGACGACAAACAAAAGCGGAGCGGGAAGCTCACGACCTTAACGCGTAAGCGCCATGACGTAGCGGAACTCCTTTTCTAATTCCACTTATTAGAAAAGGAGTTCCGCTTGTAATATTAGTTGTGGTTTATTATGCAACACGACCTTGGTCGCGTGGTACATATACGGTACATGGTTGCGATAGCTATACGGCTTCTCTAATAGTAATAATATCTCAATGTGTCTATCTCGCTTCCCCTTGATGTACAATTACAATCCTGCATATTTATTATTTAGCTGTAAATGCCATACAATTAATGTAATTTATATTTAAATTTCGTTTGGCAGTTTTTAAACGAAACCGGAGTTGTTACAGGTCAGTTTTGTGTAATAATTATTTTAATTATTGATATGTTATTAATTATTATAATATTGTTTGTGTCGTCCGTTCGTCTACCGTTAAGTGTATTCTTGATTTTACTTCTGTAGAAAGTCCGGTTTCGAACTAAGTATTTTTATTCTTAAATGTATAGTATTCATAAGTAGGTGTTATTGAAATAGTTGTCGACATTTTGTCGCGCGCTGACAATGCCTCGGCTTAAATAAAACGCCATTTCTTTGGTTATATGTAAATGGTTATTTTATTAATTGTACCCCCCGTAAAATTGCGGGAACCCAAACCGAAAAAAGATATGGAATTCTTTCAATGGAGTCAGAATCGGTAACCTAAACACCAGCGTTTTTACACAGGCAAAGAATTGAATTTCCGTACAATTTCGTACCTTGTCATCATGTCAATCAATATGAAAGCGGCTACGGATATCACGCTTTTGTCACTGTGACAAGGGCAAAGGTAAATCAAGGTAAGATAAAGGCAGGTTGGACGTATGACTGTAATTAATTGATATAAAGCAAATTGTATTAAAATATTTTTAATGGAAAATAAGGAGTACGTTTGTATGAAAAGGGAAATAAGGAGTACGTTTGTATGAAAAGGAAAATAAGGAGTACGTTTGTATTTCGCTCGGGTCTTCCACTTTCGCCAGCGACGTTGGCGCTACGAGCACGCCTATTCAAGATTTATATTTCTGTGTCTTACCATATAAGATTCTTTGTGGAAACTTTACGCCAAGTGGACGGTGAACTGACGCAATGACCCTATGGGTTACCATACCACTAGTTAATATTATTAGCGCCACTTGCACCATCCCATTAACTCGGGGTTAACCGGTTAAACCTGGAGTGACCATGGTTACCCGTACAATTTGACATTGGGTTAACGGGTTAACCCCGAGTTAGTGGGATGGTGCAAGTGGCACTTAGTATTATACCACTGATACCGTTCGAGAAACGGGCCCCGGAAAAAACGAATTTATAATAGTTTTTTTGCTTGCTTCAAAATAAAACTGCACATTGAAATCAAAACTTTCCTTTAATCAGTTACAAAACGGTAACAACAACAGTTCAGCTGAACACAACATAAGGCACCTCACTCAGGTCTGTCGAAAGAGACTCGGCTATACAATAGAAAGAGAGCTTAAATGAGGACTTAAAAATAATATGCAACGTGCTCTTTCTATCGTTCGGCCGCGTCTCCTTCCCTTTATTATTTAGAATCACAGGATTATATCATTGATCTTACAAGTTTAGGAAGTCTGGTTCGCAACGTGACCAGGATAAAATAGTACCAGTGGTCGACACTGCACTGTTAGTTGGAAACTTCATTGGAGTGTCGAACATTGGAAAGAGACTTACGTATATTTACACAAAAATTGTGCCGGTCCACGACGAAAGGTACCTTAAGGCGATCGGCGCTTACGTCGCGTAGTACCGCATTAGTATTGATTGAGGCGCCATAGGTACCTCTAGTCATGGAATGTCACAATTATTTTAATGACCGCGTCATGTAGGTACGTAGAAATGACCAATAACGTAAACAAATGTCTAATGTTACGAGTATATACATGAACTTTACTCGTAAAGATCAAGCGTTATCTTACCATTCTATCTATTTTCATTCGATTCATTATTCAATTATATGCTTAAATAAGTTTTACCTGAATATTCTGCTGTAAATGTGGATTGACCAAAGCACTCGTGTTTCGTACAACGTTATACAGTTTTAATTTAAAATCATGAAAAAATCACGCGGGTTTAAGTAATTTCTAGGATTATGAGCCTAAAAGGGGTTCAATAAGATCCACATTACGAGCAAGTGTGTTGAAAAAATAAATCATAACCCATTGTTCATTTGAAGGGAGGGTGTTTAAATAGAGAACAAATTTGTTTACATTCTTGGTCTCTTCCATCGAAGCATGCTAATCATGCTATACAGGATTGATTGTGCCCTTATTTCATTCAAAACACTTAAAAATAACTAATCATTTTAGTCCTGTTAATTCATATTTCAAAATTTCATGTCCAACATGTTTTGACGACATAGTATATCATATAATAAAAGTATTTAATTACTATTCAACTTTTTGTACGTTTACTCTCAGAACTAACTTATTTTGGTTGTTGCTTAATAATAATGACATCAGTTAGATGTCATTCAGTTATCAGTGTACGTTCGAATTGTCCCGACTGACCCGTTTACCGACAGAAAATCGATTCAACTAGTACCAATATACTCGTACCTCTCAATATATTTTCTGAACTTGTGTTCATTTTTAAAGGGACTGGGTTGCTGTTGGTCATCACTGTTATCAGAATAATATCTGGGAAACATTGAAAACTCAAAAATGCGCGTTTTCCCGTAGATAAGACCAAGCTAGCTAGATCGGTTTTTCGTCCCCGAAAACCCCCATAGAGCAAATTTCATCGAAATCGTTAGAGCCTTTTCCGAGATCCCCGAAATATAAATGTAGATACTTACAATAATTGCTCGAAAGGTATACAATATCGCTAACACTAGGAGTGTGACTTCACGTGATGGCAAAAACTATAACGGTGTTTTCCGGTAGGGCTACATATCCATTATCCATAAATATTTATGGCAAATTTACCGCTGTATTTCTGTTCCATCACATTACATAACAAAACTATCGTGCGCAGCGCGTCATCGTGAACCTTATCGTAATGCACGAAGGTTGATATTGGGCTGTAGCCGTGTCGGATGACGCCATCGGCGGCCCAAGGGATAATATATTAGGGTCGTAGCTCGAAAAATAACATGAGTTTAGCTCAACTATTATAGCGACTGATAATCGCTCTTACATTGTTTACGTTATGAATAAATTTGACATTGAATGTACCTACCAATAATGTTTATGAATAAATCTTCTTATGAATAAATGAAACGAAGATATCTTACCGATCATTCGGATTTCAAGCTTTAGTTAAAAATATTCGATTGAATCGGTATAACTTGAGGTGTTTTGAATAATTAAGAACCTTAAGGGATTTCAAACCTAGTTCAAAATGGATTTGAACATCGGCAGGTGTCAAAAACACTGTCAACTAGCGCGGGTGACACCGCATGAGATCTACGTTAACACTTTCAATGCCAAGCGCCCGTTTTCCAACACAAAATGAACCAACCAAACGGGTTCTTGGCAGTGAATGCGTTAAATCATGGTTAAAATTAAAACGAATCAACAAATACAACTAAAATGCTAGGTACTTATAGTAATCATGTGAAATTCTCATGGAAAATGGACCGTCACGCTTAGGCGGTTTTTTTAGGGTTTGGTTAGGGTTATAGGATAATTTTACTGTCCTACCATCCGCCTGTTTATCAAGACCCTTTATCACGGGAAGGCGTGGAGGTATCGGGTTGAAATTAAAACCATATACTAAGGTCCCTTGAAGCTGTGAAAAAACAAAGTTCTAAGTTAACGCAAATAAAAGATACGGCCGTTTATGCCGCAAAAGACGTATATTTCGACACTCAAGGGAGTGAAAATTTAGAGGGTACTTCCCGTTGACTTGGAACTATGGAATTTGACTATAATACCATCTTAAACTAGATTCTAGAAGAAGGGAAAAATCTGAAAACTATAAATTTAAAGAAAAAGTTGAATTTGTACGGAACTTTTGGTGGGCAAGTCCGACTTGCACTTATCCGGTTATTATTTTTAAATTCTTCAAAGCCTGCCGCAAAAGGTCCTTTTACATGAGAACGACACATTGTGAACTAAATCTAAATACTACCTACAGTGTACGCATATCAAGCGTTCTGTTATTTTGGTCGTGTTAATATGTGACGTTCCATGGGTAAAGGTACCTTAAGGCGTTTAGTGTTTACGTCGCCCAGAACCGCATTAGTATTTGAGCGTCGTTAATAACAGCGTACGCGCCGACCGGCATAAAGTACCTTTAGGGCTGATTTAGACGGCGCGCGAACTCGAATTCAATTTTTTGTTATATTGCGGATTAACAATCCGCAATATAACAAAAATTACGTCCAATTTAAACGATCGATCAAAGACCGCATTGTAATGAAACTCGCATGCGAATTCTCGCACCGTCTAAATGAGGCCTCACTCGTGGAACATAAAACATAACATATTGTCTTAATAATCAGATACAGTACATTTCCTAAAAGATTTAATAGTCATTGTTTAATTACCATATTTACCAAAATGCTAAATTTCGAAATGATTTTTTTTTCAACTTTAGCATTTTTTATGTAGGTACAAAGGCCTACTTTTAGCCAAGAAAAGGTTGATTTTACTATTTTGAGAGAATTACTGAATATGTACTGTTATTAAATATATGTAAAGACACCTATAGACATACATAATCTTGTTATTTTTGAAAATAAATAATTATATAACCTACTAGAACAAACAGCCATATTTTTAATGAATATACAATAACACTATATGTGAGGCTGTACACATACTGACACCGCAGTCTGCTTAGGCAAGCGGAGCGTCAGAGTATCATAGTAAACAAGTTTAAAAAAAAGTTAAGCTTAATCCTCTCTTACATATTGTGTACAGTTTTTATAAAGGATTAAAATAATTACGATTCAGTAAAAATATGTCTCATATCTTTTTTATTCCGAAATACTAGCAACTCTTGGGTTATTTCGACTCTAAATCACGAGGACTAAATAAAATATCCTCAGTATTTCTTTTTTTAATCGATAGTCCTCGTCATTCCAAGTAGAAATAACCCAAAATTGGTGGTTTTACGAAAAAATAAAACAAATGATACACTTTTTTTCTAAAAATGCTCTGACAACTATTGCTATTGAATTTTCAAGAAAAATCAAAATTCTTAACGAATCAAATACCTTTAATATGTAACATCTATGCGAACAAATACTTTAACTACAGATGTGCATAATTATTTTACATCGTTTTTTCACGGCAACGTACGAACGTGTCTCGCTATTTCAGTCAGTCCCGATACAAAAAGTACTGACTTTGGACTAGCATGACAAAAACTACATCTGTATCATACAAAAAGGGCTTTTAACAAATTGTACTTACTTATGTACTCGTATATATAATTGTCATAAACACGTTCGTAACACAGTGAGGACGCGTCAGCGCGGGACGATTTTGGTCGCTCAGCTAACCACGGCAGTGTGTGTATCGCCTTATTTGTCGGTCACGTCTTTTTCTTAGGGACTAGACCTTACAATGTGGACTTAATGAGGTCCATGTTCCCACTGTCGCTAGAACCCCCCACATAATTGGCTAGACTAAAAAGCTTTTTACACCTTACTTATTTTGTAGTAAGCTGCCGAGATCTCTGACCCCCCTTGCATAGAAACTTGTTTGCATGGGGGTCAGTTATCCCTTCAGTTTACTGTACGATAGTGGAACAGACGAAATGTATTACGTTCTAAAATAAGGACGCTAAGTACGATGAATTTCGTACATTAACCCGCCTGTTCCTATCTCTATCCCACGCGCAAAAATATATCGCTGTACCGTTCGCACAGTGCCTTTGACCGCCGGCATCATGGGTGGGATGTTAAATACAGTACCGGGTAAAAAGCACCTGACTGGTAAACTTTAGTGTAGCGCACAATGTGAAAACGTCACCAGTATACACGTTAAATATACATAAATATAACACGTGTATAGTGGCAAAACTACACCTTGTCACTTAACCCTTTTCCAGGCCGAACTAGTCAACAAGGTATAAAAAAAAATTCCAATTAATTCCTGTAATTATTAATTTGAATTTAATTTGAACCTTAAATCGGACTAATAAAGTTGAAATTCTATTGGCGCTTATGTGGTCGATAAGTTGTACTAGCCCGAAAAAGGGTGAAAAGCTTATAGTTTAGAGGAACTCAATTAATATTAAGGCACTTGTCCCACCGCCGACGATGAGCGATAAGCGAGTAGAACGATAAACTAGAAACGAGTGGGCGAGCGGCGAGAAGCGAGTGCTAGCTCCAATAGTTTTGTCGCTCGGCTATAGGCGAGTGTTCGAGTGCGGCGGGCTATTACTCGCGTCACTCGCTCGGGCGGTGCAGCGCAGCCGAACACGCAGAGACTGATTGGTCTCGCAGCTTGAGTTCTAACTACGAAGTGAGCATCGCCGAGCGAGTAACGCTGAGCTAGTTTTATCTTATCGCGGCGACAAACTAGTAGAGCGAGTGTTCTCGCCGGCAGTGTGAACAGCCAGCGATGAACTATTAATATATGTGTCTCTTTTACTAGTACAGAATCCTAATCTTTTGTTCGTTTCTTGGGCGAGAAAATCGCCGATAGTTAATCGCTTACTCGCTCTTGGTGGGACAAGTGCCTAATTAACTAATATGTTTAACCTTTACATTATTTTACTATAGACATCCTTGTCGGGCGGCCGTGTTTTGCCGGCGTATCTGTAACAAGCAATAGTGAGTCTTATTGTAATGCGTTAAGGTATATTTCGGAATGAATCAATTGATAAAATGTATAAAGGTTTTCAACAAGACTTAAGAGCGTTTTCACACTGTCCGATCTGACCACGAAGAAGTATAAATTTAACAAGTGTCTTTTATTTATTTATTCAGTGTTTTTCAAAAAGAAAGGGCTTGATTGCCACATGCCCTATGGCATAAGGCACTTCCTGGCATCTACTTTTGTCCAAGGATGATTCGACATCCGGTTTCGGATCGGACAGTGTGAAGACGGTTTAATACTGAGGCTAGGTCGTGTAAAGACTGTAGGTGCTGTAAAGTCCGACGCTAAGCACACAGAAATTCATACACTCGCATAATCACATAATGTCGGCGGTCAATGACACTGTGCAAGCGGGACATCAATATAATTATTTGCGTGCGATAGAGATAGGGACAGGCGGATCAATGTACGAAAATTCATCCTTAGCGTCCTTGCTTAATATGTACAGGGAGCTGTCTTTACTTCAGTTGGTAGTACTGACCAGACAGGCTATAGGGGCTGCGCGAGGAAGGGGTGCCGCAGCGCGTCGGCGGCGGTGATGCGCGCGCGCGGGTCGGGCTCCAGCAGGCGCGCCGCCAGCGCGAACACCGCGTCGGGGAACCCGCACACCGAGCGCGAGGGGTCGTGCGTGTGCGCCTGCTCACCAACATCAAGGTCACAGACTATTATTATAGTCTCAGCTACTATAATTATAATTATAGTAGTTGAGAGCTGCAGACTTCGCGAGCAAGCTTAAAACTGAAAAAAATTACGGCTCCTCCATTTTGATAAATTTCCAAAAACTGAATCGACAAAAAAACGTTTAATCATAGAATCTGCTCACAAAATTTCACGAGAATCGGTTGAGCATTGCGACCCGTAGAGGGTGGAGGAGAACATTCGGACATATGAAAAGCGTTTTCCTTCGAAGACCTTCGCTTTCGGTAAATGAATGAATAGTGATACGATTTGATTGAAATTTCTAACTAAACCTATATAACGTTATTATACCGATTCTTTTATGACATTATACAGTATGTGTCTGACCATAGGGCTTTAATTCCAGGGCTTGATTTTACTCGCTAAACTGAGCTACTTTTACTATGGGACCAACCCTAAAATCGGGGATTTTTTTTTGGCTTTTCCATAGAAAACATCGACATCTGACCAGACGAAATGTATGAAAACGTAATTTTTTTTTTCGGGATTTCGGGGTTGGTGCCATAATAAAAGTAGCTCAGTTTAGCGAGTAGAATCGATCCCTGGATTTAAAGCCCGATGGTCAGTAACACCCTGTACATAAAGGTCTACACACACAACATATTAGAGTATGTTACCGGCGTGTCGTCCCGGCAGACGCAGCGCGCGCGCCGCAGGTCGCACTTGGCGCAGGCGGGCGCGTCCCGCTCGGGCGGCGCGCCGCGCAGGTGCGCGGACAGCTTGCGCAGACACAGCCCGTGGCGGCGCGTCGACGTCACCAGCCGGCACCCTGGAATAGTACATTATTGTCGAGGCTCGGAAGTAGCTACTTGCAGGCTGAGGATTCGTTTTAAACGGACGACCTTGGGAGTCCGTTTAATTGAATCCGAAGCCAGCAAGTAGCCTTCCAGCCGAGTCATATATAGTGCTTTTCTCAAAAATGGTGCTAGAAATATAAATATCATAGAAATATTTTACAAAAGCAACGTTCTTACCTATATATTTTCACAGAAAAAAGCCCTTGCCGCCTTTTTATTTTTTTAATAAAAAAATAGAAGTGTATTTTTCTGCCGAAAATACGCCAACCTATTTGAGACAGCTAAATAGTCGCGGTATTAATCATCTGTTTGGCTGTTTAATGGGCCTGTGCCTTCATTTGATATGGTCATATCAACTTTTAAAAAGTTTGGAACTCGACAAATAATGGAATTTGTATGCAACATTGCAGTCTTAAAATCGAGACTGCAATGTTTTTAACTTTTTAATTTTGACCTGACCATAAACTACGCGCTTCGCGACCTATTTTTTAGACGGCAAAGTCGACTTTGCCGTCCATTTTTGAGAAAAAAGCGTTTTCAGACCAATGACTAGAGCCTAAGTAGCCTTTTTTATAGAGGAGGAATGCATACAGGCGCGGGGACGTGCCTGGGTGGTTATGTAGGATTCCCATACAGGTCTATTACCCCTGGTTTACCCACTAAAACCCCTCGGTTGCCGCCTCACCACTATACAGCGAGGTCCCAGGAACCCCAACGTACTCTTCCGCAACAACCTTATCAACTAGTGCATAATTACTTTCCATCGTATTATCACGGAAACGCACGAACGTGTCTAGTGTCTATTACAGTCAGTCTCGGTACAAAAAGTACTGACGTTGACTGAAGTAACATGACAAATACGAACGTTTCCGAGAAAATACGATGGAAAACAATTTGCACTACATCTGTATATTATACTAATATTACTAGTAGTATCATACATGTGGTGTAATAGTGTAATTACCTAGCGCCTGTGCGGTCCGCTGTAGCGCCTCGGTGCCCAGCAGCTCGGTGATCTCGGCCAAGGCGGTCAGGTCGTCGGTGGCGCGGAAGACCGGGTATCTGCCGGACAGCACGCTGGCCAGTATGACTACATATGGTGTATAGTGTAGTTACCTAGCGCCTGTGCGGTGCGCTGTAGCGCCTCGGTGCCCAGCAGCTCGGTGATCTCGGCCAAGGCGGTCAGATCGTCGGTGGCGCGGAAGAACGGGTATCTGCCGGACAGCACGCTGGCCAGTATGACGCCCGCAGCCCACATGTCCACCGCCGTGCTTTGGTGGGGGTACTTGAAGAATACCTGCAAGGATTATATGGCTTAAGTTCCTGGTCCGTTGTAATTAAATTTGAAATTAATAGAGCTAGGGATAGAGAACATGATTGAATTAATTTTGTTTTGAAATCGAACGAAACAAATACATTTTCATTTTATAGAAACGTGATATAGTAGTTTTTCAGTAAAGTAAGTATTTTGTTTAGCCTAGGTGAGTATGAGATTGCAATGCTTGATTATGTCACTATTGTATATAGTACTTTTTCTACGAGTCAACTAAAATAATACTTTTCTTCTACATATACAGTGCCAACCACTTAAATAGCCTCACCTATATATTGTGAGTATTATAATTATACGTGATAATTTTTATCAATATATCTTAAATTTGAATTGTACGCCCTGACGTTTATCGAACGACACATTCACAAGTCCGAACTTGTCTGCGCGCGAAACGTCGTGGACGCAAGAGCTAATACGGGTCGTCCACATGAATAGCCTCAGTGTAACATAATCGTCCAAACCGTGCATTTATGTTTCGCTTTCAAATTGATTTTATTATGATTAGATAATACAGAAGGCATTCTATTAAGTACCTGCAGTAACGCGATAAACACAATGTTTTTGGGACTATAGGACGTGGCAAAAACTTACAAGTTTAGAAATTGAAAAATTAATTTTTATTTAGCTCATAAATTATCCCATCGTGAGATAGCTAAAAAAATAGGTCGCAGCCCTAAAGTTATTAATAATTATGTTAAAAATAAGGAAAATTACGGCCACCAGTATAAAGGACGCACAAAATTTGCCACTATGGATCGTGAACGTCGACTTATTTTACGCTCTGCTTCAAATTCCACCAAGACCGCCAGGCAGATAGATAGTGAAATAAATACTAGAGTATCTCTCTCTACAGTTCGACGAATTATTAGAACATCATCCCACCTCAAAACGAAAAATATCATGAGTAAACCTCCTTTGCGCGAACAACATGTGGCGGATCGACTGTCTTTTGCCAAAAAGTACATGTGCTGGAAAACCGAGTGGCGAAATGTGATTTTTAGTGATGAGAAAAAGTTTAATCTAGATGGTCCAGATGGATTTAAATATTATTTTCATGACCTAAGGAAAGATCCGAAAGTACTATCACGTCATCACTCAACTCTCGGATCGGTGATGGTTTGGGGAGCAATTTCTTACTATGGTACTGTTGATTTAATTATGGTAGATGGAAGACTAAATGCTGAAAAGTATTTAAATTTATTAAAAGAAACAAAAAGTAAGATCAGAAAAGTAATAAGTAGAAAAAAAAAGTTTTTTCAGCATGATAATGCTCCCATACACACGTCAGCCATAGTTACAAGGTCGTTTGATGAAAACCAGATTGAAGTTCTAGATTGGCCATCCTTGTCTCCTGATCTGAACATCATGGAGAATGCCTGGGGTTGGCTGTCTCGGCAAGTTTATTACAACGGAAGACAGTTTAGTAATAAAGAAGAACTGATTCAAGCTATTTACACTTTTTGGGATTCTGTGGACGTTAATTACACAGATTCTTTATATGAATCACTACCTAATCATATTTTCGAATTAATAAGGTCTAATGGAAGGTATACAAAATATTAAACGAAAGAGTTTTAATAACTAAAAAGTATCCTTTAGCATGTGAGGCTATTCAAGTGGAAGGGCCAATTATTCGTTTGACGTTATTTCTTAAAACTTTGATTAGATAACAATAAATATTTTATTTACTATTACAAGGCTTCTTGTTTTATTTCATATTTAATGTTTATCTCCTTTTTATATTACTATGAGAAATATTAATTTTGGTGAGTGAGGCTATTCAAGTGGCTGGCACTGTACAACGTAAATTGAAAACAAAATCGTTGATGTCTTTTGTTCTATCGTATTAGTTTCGTCCTCTTGAGGGGTTGTGCACAAATCAGGCAAGGTGTTTTCGGCTACTTCTAGAAAAAAATACATGGCCGTATAGTACCTCAGGCGGGCGGAAGCCCTGCGTGCCGGCGCGGTTGGCTCGCGGCGGCGCCCACACGGCGCACTCGCCGCACACGCCGCCCGCGCCGGCGCACGCGCAGCCGCGCGGGGCGGGCGCGGGCGCGGGCGCAGGCGCGGGCGAGCGCGCCGCGCGCCGCACGCACAGGTCGAGCGCCATGCGCTTGGCGCCCGGGAGGAGGGAGTCCTGCAAGCAATGTTAGAGTTAACCGGCTGGCTTACATTTACAGTGCATCTGGTACTCCATTACGATACCCTGTGCTATAATAAGCACATTACGTAACTACGTCGATAATTTATAGGGCCATATGTACTGTAAAACGTTGTACGATACACGTGCGAATAGGTAATTCACACTTGTATCGTAAATAACTATTATTTGTAACAATAATTGACAATACAATGAAACCAAAGCAATAGTAACAAGTTGTATAAAAGCCTGTTTAATATACTGACGTCGTCCCGTGTCCGTTTGAGGGGCTGGTGCGCGGGGGGCGGCTGCGCGGGAGCCGCCGTGTGCTGCGCCAGCCCAAAGTCCACCAGCGCGTAGCTGCAACACATAAACATGTTGTAGTACAGGGAACTGTCGAGAGATGGCGCCACGTCCGAGATAGATCGCGCTTACCATGTCACTGCGCAAGTAAGTCATAGGGACTGAATTAAAAAGTAGACGACTTTAAATAGGGGTCTATCTTTATATATGGTAAGAGTACGCGTGTATAGAACACACTGCGAAACTTACCGCCGCCGCTCGCGGTCGTACAGGAAGTTGCTCGGCTCCACGCCCCGGCGTATGACGGGACGTATTGTCGTGCGGGTAAGAGTGCGCGCGTGTAAAACAATACGCAGTGACACTCACCGCCGCCGCTCGCGGTCGTACAAGAAGTTGCTCGGCTTCACATCCCGGTGTATGACGCCGAACGTGTGCACGTGGCGTAGTGCGGTTAAGAGTGCGCGCATGTATTGCCGCAGCTCATTCGCGTCCATGTCGCCAACGTATTCCTGTTACAACAAATACTTATTATTAATATATTTAAACCTTTAAACGAGCTTTTAAAAATTTGTATGTATGGCGGACAGCAAAATATAATCAGCGCGTGTCGATAACTTAGTATAAGTTGGAGCACGCGCTGAACAGTTAAGATAATGTCTGTATTGCAGCAGATGAGAGATGTGATGTCAAGATAACATGATGTATAAAACGCTTAGGTATGATGGAATAAATTAGTCTAAGTCTACCAGTCAACGGTGTCTTTTACTCAACCAACCCTGTTCCTCTAAATCTAAAGTATGGAATTAGTTTTTCGCTCCTAATTCTTATAATAATCTTTTATCGAAAAAAAGTCAAACGAAAGCTCGTACATAAAATTTTGTAATAGTATCTCTATAATGTCAATATTCAGGGAGCAAAATGGGGACTATGTTCGTATGAAGTAGACCATAAGTGATTCTAGTACTCACGGAGAACTTCTGGTGCGGTATGTATGGCATGATGAAGACGACGTGGTCCAGGTTGCGAAGGCACAGCTCCACTCCGATCACGTGGTTCTTGCCGCTGAAACAGTCACTCGAATAGGCGGGTCCACGGGTAACGAGTCGCCTCGCGAGGAAATTGCCGCGCAAAGCAGCTCGGTCTGCGTAGACGTGTCACGGACGCATATTGCCTCGGGCGAGACATGTCCCCGCCGACCTAGCTGCTTCGCACGGCAAAATCCTCGCGAGCCACAGAGTGTTTACACATGGTTACATCTGTTTACAATGTATTATACCTATAATGAGGTGATAACTAAGGTATTTTTGAACATTTTTAGCTATATTTATGTCTCAGACGAAGGGATTTTTATTTATTAAAACCTTTCTCCCATTCACTTGGTATTGGCGCACAATGTATTTTTCTTTCATGCGTCTCCTAAAAATACCTAGAGTACTTCCCAAGTTATATCATTAATGGATGTAACTTTGTCGGTTAACTCTTCACTCTTAAACCGCTGAGTAGTGTAGTAAACGAAGCAAGTTGTTGTATGGAGACCCATGCATTAATTTCTCAGTCGATGAAATTTTGCTTGGTTATTGTATAGTATGAGCCGAAACTAACATATAAATATCCAAAAAAAAAACCACTCCTAAGTTAGGTATTTATACGTAAAAATACAAATCTGTTTATATATTGAACCGAGTAATTCCTCTGTCCAAAATTATTTTACCAAATAAGTTATTTGTATCAGTATCAGATACTAGAAAAAAATCTAAAACTTTTGTCAAACATGAGAATATTTTTTTTCGATAATTCCTTTTTTGGCGCTCATTTTCATCGGAAAATTGCTCTGCCATTTTTTCCTTCTTATATGATCTTAGAATATAATTTGGCGTAGTGGGTAAGAAAATCCAAAAAAAATGCATACCCAAGTTTATGTATTTTAGAACTATAAAAAACTGAGAGTGGAAAATTTCTCAGCCTGATTTCTTTTTAAATATATACTAAGTAGTCACGTATATACTTAAATCCAAAATATCCAAAAGAACTGTCATCCCTTGTACACCCCGCTCCCTATACACTGCTCCCGATATGTTTAGTTTTGAATACGCTCGTTATTTTTTTGGATGTTTTTATAGTTGAATGGAAAGAAAACTGTGAACTTAATTCAATAAATAAAATGGATAGAGAAATTTTCCACAGCGAGTAAAAAGGCAATTTCTGAAAAAAAGTATAGTTACATGGTAAATTTTTTAGATTTTCAATTTGTATGTATAAATCGGCAATAAAATGGCATTCCAGTGAAAAAATTAGACTGAGCAATTTTCCGGTCCAAGCCACGCTAAAAAATTATATTTTGTTAATATTGGTATTTCTGCGGGGATTTTTTTTTTATATTTCATATATTGTTGCAATACGTTACATGAACATGTCCGGAGAAGAAAGTTTAAACGGAGAAATTTTCCGTAAAAAGATATTAACGATTTAAGACTTTAGGTATTTACTTAAATACTATTATTATTTATCGTCTTAGGTTAGGTATTTTTATAATATGAATATAAAAGTAAAACATAAAAACACGTACAAAACAATAAAAATACATATAAACACATTATAAAAAACCTAACCTAGGGTGCCGCCAGCAGCGGGGCAAGGCCCAAGCTACCGGTGGTCAGGGCTGCAGAGAGAGGAACCGACGTACTATCCGCGCCGTGTCCAAGATCACCGCCTTCTGCATCTGTCCCTTGATCCAACCACCTAGCGAGAGTCTCTCGAGATGTTGGTCGAGACTCTTCGCTATTAAACCGTTCACTGAAACGACTATCGGGACTATTATTATTATTCTTTGGAAATTTATACAATACTTTTCATTTATTGATACTTTATCATACTGTAAAGCTTTTTCTGGCTGCGGAATTACTGCGGGGTCCACTACCTTTATTTACTACACTATGAGGTTAAACTGATTCTGATGAAAGTTGGAAGTTGGTATGTAGATAGATGGAGCCCCTAGAAAGTACAGGATAGATTTATCACGGAATTTATCCGTTACGTCGGTTAAAAACTGAATGGACTTACCCGATGTCCCTTAGACAGCGCAACTCGTGCGCCACTCTTGTGGGGTGCGTGGTCGGCACTAAATGTTTCACGGCGAACCATCTAAAAAATAAACAATCTTTATGTTGTGCACAACAATCACGCTGCCAGTAATAAAGGGAAGATACCTCCCGAGGCAGTTTAGTGATCTGAGGGCATACTGCCAACAATCCCACATCCGAAAATCGAAAATCATCTCAATCGCCATCGCACATTCGAGCGATAGCGAGGTCGATTTTCGATGTTGGCGGTAGGCTCTAAATTCTGTTGGCGGACATAAACCCATCAATACTTAGGTATTTTAGCCAACGTATGTGTAAACCAGACCAACCTCTTGTCTCCGTCGGCCGCGCTCGCGTCCTGCCTCATGGAGCCGAGGTAGACGGAGCTGAACGTGCCCTCGCCGATCTTGCGGTGGATGTCGAAGGTCTTGGCCAGCACCGGGATCTTCCCCAGCAGCTCCTTCACCTGGTCTTCTGTGGATAAACTTTAAGGATGAGCGCCTGAGAAATTGATACAAAAGAGTTATTGATTGGGCAGGTCCACTCAGAACCAGCCGCCCGAGGCAATGCGGTCGAGGCATGTCTACACAGACCGAGCTGCTTCGTGCGGTAATTTCCTCGCGAGGCAGCTAGTTCTGTGTGGACCCATCTCAGTAGATGTAGTAGATAGTAGTGGAATGGTCACCTATCCCAACAGTTTATTCCTTGTGTAATGTTTCATTTTCCCAATTTTCATTTGGCAGAACGCGTTTCATTTTTCAAATACCATCGGTTTTTCAGAAGAATCTCAAATCTAATTTGACTAACTAGTTTAAGACTCCTACAAGATGCCCATTTATAAAAGTGTAGAATATTTTCTAGGGTTATAAAAAAACCATTTGAAGAAATGACAATTTGGCAAATCAGAATCGAAGAATGAGTATATTATAAAGTTGTTAAATACTTTACAACTCTTCTACAATAAAAAGTTTTTGGCAAAATTTCCATTTTTGGTACCAGCTTTTAACGCTGACTGTACTTTTCTTACGACAGACAACTAATACTCATCGAGACAATTCTAAAAACCCCTAACACAATTAGGTTGCGTTGTTTCATCACAGAGTTCCTATGGCCACCTCCTGTCTCCATCATCAGATCAGCTCGATGGTACCATAATATTGCATTGCCAACCGATTTATACATGCATGCAAAATTTCAGCTCAATCGGAAACCGGGAAGTGGATCAAATTTAACTTGCAAGATTTGATTACAGACAGACAGACAGACAACGGTCAGGTGAAACTAAATAAAAGCTTGTAATAGGTAACTCTTAGTTCGTGCCGAGTACCTTCCACGGCAAAGAAAAATAGGGAGCGTGCATGAACTGTAGGGGGCAGCACAAGCCCCTTGTTTATCGGCGCAAAGTATAAATGACAAGTTTATGTTTCCGATTTAAGCAACAAGATGCACAGTCCCTTTACAAGAATTACATAATGTTATAATGCAAAATTTCCGCAGCAACATTGAATAATTATATTGAACATTCGAGTACGCTGTAGGGTAGGGATAACCCTCAAATGAATCCTTCTCTTTCCAACAGTATCAATTACATTTATGACAATCGTTGATAGTAAACGCCTCGCGCACAAAACGGCTCAGTCGAGGCTGCGCGCGCGAGGCACGTCTACAGTGGCCGTTTTGTCCGTAAGGAAATGGCTCGCGCGTAATCTCGCTCTATGTGGACCTACGCTCTATGGAAGTAGTATACGATTGTCATATTGACTATTAGGCTCCCTGAACCAATTGTATTTCTTATGATATGGGAGGGAATATATGTTAAATTCATGCACTCTCGCCAAGCACTCATGTTTATTGCACATGTTGCTATTGCCGTAAACTACACTATTCCACTACACTAAAGACCATTCAAAACGGGTACTTTTATATGGATGTTTTCATTTGGAATGTTATGAACATTCAATCAAATTAAATCAATGAAATAAGCCTTTATTCATTATAATGGACCCTTGTAGATACAAATTTAGATAGGTATTTAGTTATTGATATAAATATGTTTTTTATATTATAATATAATATGTAGAATGTCTCTTAGTGTCGGGTGCCTGTCGGCATAGGGCTCTTCCAGTGCTGTCTGTCCAAGGCTACTTACTTATAAACATACCCAGGTTTTATGGTTTATATCAAACTAAGTTATAAATACACTAAATCATTTCGCCACCCAAACCCAAAGGGTATGATTATAAAATTGTTAAACAATTCAAACTTCAACTTACCTTACGATCTGTAAAAGAAATCCTAACAAAATTTCTGATTCAAGAACAGACAATAAAATGCCTGAAATCAGTCAGTAATCAGACATTTAGAGATCTAAATGTCTTATTTATCTGGGGATGTAAAAAAATCTTGCTTTGCCAATATACCATTGGTGGAACACCCGGCAGAAAGCAGCAATTAGCAGCTGATTGATTCACAGTATACAAGGAAAAACCGGGCAAGTGCGAGTCGGACTCGCGCACGAAGGGTTCCGTACCATAATGCAAAAAAAAAAAACAAAAAAAAGCAAAAAGAAAACGGTCACCCATCCAAGTACTGACCCCTCCCGACGTTGCTTAACTTTGGTCAAAAATCACGTTTGTTGTATGGGAGCCCCATTTAAATGTTTATTTTATTCTGTTTTTAGTATTTGTTGTTATAGCGGCAACAGAAATACATCATCTGTGAAAATTTCAACTGTCTAGCTATCACGGTTCGTGAGATACAGCCTGGTGACAGACGGACGGACGGACAGACAGCGAAGTCTTAGTAATAGGGTCCCGTTTTACCCTTTGGGTACGGAACCCTAAAAAGGTTAAAGATCCACTCACATGTTTAACCCCGGTATAGTGAATGGTGCAAGTGGCCCTAAGTGAGTCAATTGGTCTAAAAATTTTGTGATGCTCGCTTTTCAAAACATCTGAAGCCAAATTCAGTAGTAATTAGATTAATATAGATTTAAAAAAACTTGTTATAACTGGCACAGATCTGTAAACAGTGTGATCTGTAACTTCTGCCAATAATAAACTGTCGCTTTGCAAGTATACTTAAATTAATAACACTACTCCCATGAATATAACTAGCTAGCAAAAACGAGGCACTCCTATTATTTTTACTCATAGATATTAATTGCTTGCAAAATTTAGAACACAAGAAATAGATTTTTTAGTCTGTCTGAGTTTTTGCTAAGAAATGTAGCAACAAATATATGTATCATGCATATCTAGGAACAAATGGCATAGCTTTATGAGGTTAGAACATCAGTCATACAAGAATATTAAGGTAAATGTTATAGTTACTGGGCTGGTAAGGTTTCGGCGGGCCCGATACTGTGCGCGACATTGGAGGCGGCCGCTGCGGACGCTCAGAGGACCGTACGCTCAGCGGAGCACGCTCACAACAGGAGTACATCAAAGCGAAACAAAATCACATCTACCCACACGGTATTCATATAAACCACTGTCGTCCAGTCCTCACGCGCCTGCCTATCGCCTCGTAACCGACCACACATAAACATTCGACGCCGCGAAGCAACACAACTCGGAACCAACACAAAAACAAAAACCCACATAACCTCAAACAACAAAAATTTACATTAACGTATTCCGATGAATTTTAGATGCATCGAATCTAGGTCGCGGCGTTCTTTAACTTCTAGAAAACACAAAAATTGCTTACTCTCCACGTCATCCTTTTCGCAGGCTGTGTCTGGTCCATTTTTATTTTTGGCTGAATGCAAAATTTCTTTTTTCACTTTGGCTTCGATTCCCCTAATTCTAGACATAATACGGTAACGGCTCTAACTTATTACGTAGGCAGTTAGAAATAAAAGCTAAGGTTCATGTAAAATTAAAGGCATAAACTTAAAATAAATAAATTAAAATTCATTAATCGCCGTCGCGACGGCGATGGCTACGCCGCGATGGCTTTCAGGCTTTCTACTATTTCTCTCTCTACTTTTGACTTGTACTTTGCTTGAGTTGACGTTTGTTTTACGTAAAACAAAGTAAAACATAGAATTAGAGTCTGTAACTACAAGTTTAAGGGTCAAAACATGATTCTACAACTAGAGAATAGCAATAATAGATTTTTTAATAAATAAATATTTATCAGAAGTATTTTTGAAAAGATCGTAAGATGCGTGAAACGAAAAATTTCGCTGTCAATCTTCCGAATTTTCGTGGAGTTTTCTGTCAAACGGCCAATATAACCTATAAATTGGGTCATTCATAAAAAAACAACTCGGTTAAAGTCGAAAAACTAGGTCGTAGATCTGTAGATTTGGCGAAAGTAGCTTGTGAATGTTATTGGTACCCTAATTTAATATCTAATACTGTACAGAATGATTTTCAGAAAACTTCCTCTAAGGTTGTACACGCAAACCTGCAAAGTGAGTCCGAATGGGGTAGATAAATAGGTTATATTTTGGCTTTCCATTATCTAATTTAATGTTAATTTTAGGCTTACTATGTCACAAAGGCACCCAAGCCTGAGATCCCTAAGAACCCAATGACCGAGGTGTACTCTGCTTCGGCGCAGAAGAGTAATGGCATTGTTTACGATAGGAAGCCGTTTAAGGTTACGCTGCAGGAAGGCAAGACGTACCACTGGTGCCTCTGCGGGCGCTCCAAGTCGCAGCCGCTGTGCGACGGCACCCACAAGGACGTGTACCTGAAGATCACACAAAGGTATTAATGCTATGGTGTATGTCAAACTCGTCCTTGAGGTAAGGACGCTTACCTCATTCTCCTCAGTGCCGAGGGTTGTCCAACTAGCTAGCCCTATATTACAGATCAATGGAATTATCCTGGTTTATTTAATAGTTCTACTTCGCAGAGTGTATATTTATGTCACACAGTCTGAGCTGGCAAAATAACAAATTACTTTTTATTTTACTATTCAAATTAATCATAATTACACAGTATTACTACCACTCCACTGCAAAACAACAAACAATTTACCTGTTGGATTTGTTTTCATAAACATTCTCTATTCCAGACCAATAAGGTTCACAGTTGAGAAGACGAAAGACTACTGGCTATGCAACTGCAAGCAGACCAAGAACCGGCCGTTCTGTGACGGCACCCACAAGTCCAAAGAAGTACAGGAGGCACACATTAAAGTTTAGATGGAGACAGTTCATTAGTCTGTCAAACCATTTTCGTCAGTAATAAAATCTGCTAAATTAAAAATGTAGGAGCAAAGGGTAATTGTTCCATAGATAATATGAATTTTGCGCTTTTTTGTACTAACAAAGTTGTTTGACAGAATATAGTTAGTCAGTATCAGACATTAAGAATGACGCATTGGGGTAAAATTGATAAGTAATTTTTACTAAGTATACAAGAATCACTTTGTCTTTATATAGTCTATCCACGCTAACATTGCATCAACTTGAACAGAACAAAGTGAGGAAAAGTCATTATTAATGTCATATTTTCATAGAAATTTGATATAAATAATGAGTAATGACATCACCACACTTTGTCTTTGCAAATGCTATGCAGTTAACTTATTGGTACAACTATTATAATGTCACTGAGGTCACAGTGAGCCAGTATTTTTCAACCTGTGCAACCCCCTCAAAGGTAGTAAAACCTCTATAAGTAGAAGTACTAATAACTTTATTATACAACAAATACGCATGTTCCCGAGAAAATAGGAAGGAAGACAACTATGCACTACATCTGTACTTAACTAAATCACGCTTGATTGGAAAGCCAGAGCTTCCTGAAATTGGCATTGAGTTACACAACAAACTGGGACTGTTTGAGTGACACAGCTTGTAAGGACTAAATAAATAAAAATAAACAAGTGCGAGTCGGACTCGCGCACGAAGGGTTCCGTACCATAATGCAAAAAAAAAAACAAAAAAAAAGCAAAAAATAAACCGGTCACCCATCCAAGTACTGACCACTCCCGACGTTGCTTAACTTTGGTCAAAAATCACGTTTGTTGTATGGGAGCCCCATTTAAATCTTTATTTTATTCTGTTTTTAGTATTTGTTGTTATAGCGGCAACAGAAATACATCATCTGTGAAAATTTCAACTGTCTAGCTATCACGGTTCGTGAGATACAGCCTGGTGACAGACGGACGGACGGACGGACGGACGGACGGACAGCGAAGTCTTAGTAATAGGGTCCCGTTTTACCCTTTGGGTACGGAACCCTAAAAACAATACAGGTTACAAACAAAAGAAGGTAGGCGTTGGGAAAACGTTTTCCATACAAAGGGAGGTTGTGAAATGTTTTCTTAACAAGGGTGTTGTAACCAAGAGAAGGTTGAAAGGCAAGCCTTACAGAAACAATTTCATTTCACTTATTATAGAGGATTGAACAATGAACAGTCGCCGTCAGATATATGGGAGCGGCCAAGGTGTTCACAAATATCTGAACACGGATCTTGTCAAAGCATGAAAGCCATGATATTTATGAGCACCTCTGCCGCTCCCATATATCCTATGGTGACTAATCAATGATAAAATAAATAAATTGGACATCATCATTCAGACCATTCTAGAACTCACTATGAACAAAACACCAAATTTAAACCAATGTATCAGATTACTTGGAGTTTTTAGACTGAAAAATAGTAAGAAGGAATATTGTGTAATTTTTTTCTCATACTTTATCTTTATACCGGGTGTGGCCTGTAACACGAGCAAATAATTAAAACATAGATTATACTCCTCAAACGGTGACACTTTTGTTCAACAACTTTAATAAAATATGAAGTATTTAGACTCCCTATTTTTCATACAAAATAAATATTATTTTCAATGGACGCCATCGCCACGCCATATGATTGTGAATGACGTTGCTTGTCACGCCTTAAACATAACAAAATTCGCAATACATTGCGTCTTAGAATAAACTTTAAAGTGTATTAAAAATCAAACCACAAGTTATTTTTAAAATTTGCTGAACAAGTGTTGGTCAGCATGCAGAATACGGCCTACAGTTTAATTTTTTGCTCATATTACAGGCCACACCCGGTATACCATCAACTCATTGTCATTTAGCTGTTTAAGCATCCCTGCTTCTGTTGTAGATATGTAGTTAGATTATTAATATAAAGTTATAGTCAATAAATCTATTTGATCACTGATTGGTTTGATTTGCATACAACATGTATCAGAAGGCAACGACATGCAAGAGGAAAGGGGACAACCGCTTTGCCGTACAAACGGTCCCCATTTTCCTCTCCGGCTTTTGACATTATGGAAAATATTTTTACATAATTTGATGTAAGTATCCATTATTTTATTTATTTAAGCCTTTATTTTTCCTTAAATAGTATTTAATTATGATGTTCTTGTTTATTTTACTATATTAAGGACCCCTTTCGGGTATAGGCCTCCTCCAAAGTATCCATACACCACCCATAACTAAACCATACCATAGCTAACTGGCTTTTCTTCATAAGTTTATAGAAAATGGCCCAAGGGGCTATTCATAAATTACGTCATTTCAAATTGGGGGGGGGGGGGGGGTTCTGGACATCAGATGATGGCATGACGTAGGAGGAAACGGGGTCAATGGAAGCATGATTTTAAGGGGGGGGGGGCAAATATCGACGACATGCCGATGGGAATCGAGTTCTATGGACGCTCCGCCACTGATAGCTAATGCCCCTTCTTTTGACTTTAAGAAACGGGTTATAACACATTCTCAGGTGTTACCAGTGGTAATAACTTGGTGTTAACTATAGTTCGTTATTATTAGCATTAGAAAAAAGGTAAAGAAACTTGACGTGTCTACTTATTGAAAAATAAGTCACAGCAAATATGTATCAATTATGAATCATATCTGTGGAGTGTAGACTGTAACTTTTAGTGAAGGGGTTCGTTGGGTGAAGCGTAGAAACTCGCCGCTGGAACGCGCTGGCCGCTGTGCTGTCTCGAAGTCCGCTAGGTATACCTCCATTTACCGGTATATGTGTTGTGTGAAATAAAAACACATATGTCTGATTTTAATTACTGGAGAGTGTTCAGGCAAGTGATAGAGTTAAGCTCTCTGAGTTCTCTGAATATGCTACAAATGGCTCGGGTTTATATAGGAATGGCCGGGCGATATGTATCTCTGAACTAGTGGATATTATATGCAGAGTGAGTTTTATTTATTTCTGCCAATCTCGTTAATTATAAGCACGTATGAAAGGAGCACGAATCCTAGACTTATAAATAGATACAATATTAAGCACGTATGAAAGGAGCATGAATCCTAGACTTATAACTAGATATAAAACATTCCACGCAATTCATTGAACATAATATACGAGCACAAAGTAAAACATGATATACAAAAGTAAAAATAGCAACCTAAACGTAAAGACTAATCTAACACATGCATGACCCTAATAGCTATTTACGACAGTCTCCCCCACGTGTGTTAACACCGTCTTCATGCGCGGAGTAAATGGGGATGAGTCTAGAAACTGGGCGGCGGACGTCACCTGCGCGTGTGCGAACAATGGCCACTCTCACATGACCACCTGGGCCAGGAAATAGCTGGGCGATTACGCCTCTGGGCCACGTTCCTCGTGGCATGGAGCTATCCGCAATGATGACTACGTCACCTTCATGCAGTCTCTTCACGTTTTGATGAGCACCGGGCCTGGGGAGGAGGCTGGGTCGGTATTCCCGCTGCCAGCGCCTCCAAAATTGGTCGGCTAGCGTTTGCGCTGTTCTCCACGAGGAGAGCGACATAGTTGCGTCTGTGAAGACACCCAGTGGCGACATAGCACTTGATCGACCGATAAGAAAGTGGTTCGGCGTCAAGGCTTCGATGTCTAAATCTGAATTCACTGGTGTCAGCGGTCTGGAATTGACTATGTGCTCTGATTCTAGCAGTAAAGTATGTAGAACTTCTTCGTGGGGTGCTCTTTCTTACAGTACTACTTTTAATGCCGTTTTAACGCTGCCCACGAGCCGTTCCCAGGCACCGCCAGCGGAGGGGTTGCCGGGTGGAATTTTTTTCCATTTTATGGCTCGCTCGGTCAAGAAGGGCTTGAGACTGTCGGGCAGCGTGTTTTTGGCCTCTGCCAGTTCTCTTTCCGCGCCGCAGAAGTTGGTGGCGTTGTCGGAATAGAGAACTGTAGGCGTGCCGCGTCGCGCTATCATTCGGCGTAGCGACAGTATCATGGAGGATGCCGAAAGTGAGGCGGCAAGCTCCAGATGTACAGCGCGAGTCGTGAGGCATGTGTATAGTACACCCCACCTTTTCTCGCGGCGGCGGCCTATAGTTATGTGCATGGGGCCAAACAGGTCTACGGCTGCAGCGGTAAACGGCGGCTGATTCGCTTTTAGCCTTTCTGGCGGCAAGTCACCTATGGGAACTTTGATTGGCGTTCCCCTATAGGTTCTGCACCATTGGCATTTATTCGTTATGTAGCGAATGCTACCGCGCAGCCCGATAATGTAGTACCTTTGTTTCAACTCGTTGATGACGGTCGCGTGGTTGCCGTGATTGTAGAGTGCATGAAAATGCTGTATTAACAACTTGACGAAATCTTCTTTCGCATGTAAAACAGGCATGTGCGTGTTTTTATCGATTCTAGCATTTAGTACGATGATTCCGTTTTTGTCAAGTTGTACAGCGATTTTGTATAGCGGAGATTTCTTCAGGAGTGGCCGCCCAGTTTCCAGAAGCTTTATTTCTTCCGGAAATGCAGCATGTTGACTCCGTCGGATTAGCAACATCTCGGCTAAATCTACATGCCCCTTGTTAATCTCTGTGTCTGTTTTCTTAGCGAACAATGCGGCTTTGAAAACCTCGGCGGCAACTAGAATACTAGCGGTGGCGCGAACTAATCGCACGAATTTTGAGAACCTACATACCTCCGGCAGGTACTCAAACCTATTCTCCGCAACGCCTACCGAACATACCTACGAGTTTATTGACGCGTTCCTCGCCCGTATCGGCGACGGGCGTAGGCACTTTTTCGGTCGGCCAATGCTCTTTGGATTTACGTATAAAATCGGGCCCTATGAACCATCGGTGGTTCACTCCGAATTGCGCAGGTATTCCGCGGGTCGCGTCGTCCGCCACGTTAGCCGCACTAGGCACCCAGCGCCAGTTGGCGGGGGTGGTAGTGTTCTCGATTTCTGCTAACCTATGTGCTACGAACGTTTTATACCTACGTGGGTCCGCACGTATCCACGTGAGCGCCGTTTTAGAGTCAGACCAAAAAAACTTTTCCTTTATTACGTAATCTGACTCCTTGACGATGGTTTCCGCTAATCTAGTAGCTAGTACGCAGCTCTGCAATTCCATCCTCGGAATGCTAACTACCCGGAGAGGCGAAACGCGGGCCTTAGCGGCCACTAACGCGGAGGTTCTAGTCCCCTCGGGGTTGACGCTAACTAAATACACGGCCGCGGCATATATTTTTTCGCTCGCGTCGCAAAAAACATGCATATATGCCTCCCTATTGAATGCGGGCACGTGTCGCGGAATTTCCAAGTCTCGTAATTGTTGTACGTTATCAATGAACGATCGCCACGCGGGTGCGAGTGAGACGGGTATAGGCGAGTCCCAATCAATTCCTGTCCTCCATATCTCTTGCATTAACGCCTTACCTAAGACGGATATGGGGCTCACATAACCGATCGGATCAAATATCGACATCGCGCTACTTTGTTACCTGTCGTTTCGTAGGTAATTTCTGACCGTTAAGTACGTCTTCGGGCGTATTACGAAAGTTTACGTTGAAACCTAAGGTGTCACGTTTGTGATTCCATTTCAAACCTAAGGTACGTTCGCTCTCGTTCGCGCCTAACAGCGACGTTTCCTGATTGCTATTAACTACGTCAGCAATTACCGCAGGATGGTTCGATGCGAACCCGCGAAGTTCGAATGACGCGCGCATATTTAGCTCGTAAACTTCGTTTACTACGCGTCTCGCGTCCTCTTCAGACGTATCGAGGGCGATCAACATGTCGTCCATGTACGTATTCTTTATTGTTTTTTCCGCTGCGATCGGATATTCTTTACTATGCGATTTTGCGTTTTCGTTTTTGACGTATAGCGCGGTTGTCGGCGACGCTGCCGAACCAAATATAAGCCGCTTCATCCTATATTCTTGCGGTTGGGAGGTACGGTCCTCTCCCCTCCAAACGAAACGTAACGCATCGCGATCTTGCTCAATTATTTCGATCTGTAAAAACATCTCTTTGACGTCTGCTATTACCGCGATTTTACCCTCGCGGAAACGCACTAACACGCCGAAAAGTGATTCTAACAGGTCGGGGCCAGCCAACAGCGCGCTATTGAGCGAGCGTCCGTAAGCTGTGGCGGCCGCGTCCCAAACTAATCGCATTTTCCCGCGTTGCGGGTGGAAAGTTGGGAAGTGGGCTAGATACCACGTCCGGGGTGCCTCGGGGGGCGGTCGCGAGTCCATTTTCTCCGCGTAACCTTTGTCGAGCAAGTTGTTCATATGCTTTGCATATTCGGCCTTGAGTTTCGCATCGCGGTCTAGCTTTCGTTCTAGACTGTACAGCCGTTTCATTGCTTGCTCTCGGTTATCGGGGAGTTTCTCGTCATCTGACCGCCAAAGTAACGCTACGTCTTACGTAGGCGAACAACGCGCGAACGCGGCGCGGCGCGGCGCGGCGAAAGCGGCCGCCGCCGCGCCGCGCCGCCTGACATTCACGTGCAAATCGCGCCGCACCGCGTTCACAACGAGATCGCTTACGTAGGACACTTCTATGGGCATCAAAGGATTGATTTCGCCGCGCCGCGCCGCGCCGCGTTCGCGCGTTGTTCGCCTACGTAAGACGTAGCGTAAGCCCGAGCGATACCTTTGCTCCCCCGGTATCTTTTCGCAGGTGGCTTCTAACAAATCTAGCGCACGTTGGTCGGGATCGGCCCGAGGTAATTTTTGCGAAACGCCTAATGACTCTATATCAAAATGCCGTTTCATCAATTGTAAGGCCTCGTCATCCGCGGTATTAGGCCTTGCGTGCCCAACAAATTGTACCGCGGCGCGACGCGTACGGTCTGGTCCATGCAAAACCCATCCTAGCCTGGTTAAACTCGCGACTGGGAGGTTAGGCGGACCGTCTATAATTTGCCGAGTAATGATGAGATGCCAGTTATCTTGGCCTATCACGATAGTAGGTACTGCGGGGGGGTAACTTAATTCGTCCGCGATTTTAGATAAATGATCGCATTTATCTACCAAGTCTCGCGGCACGCCCTGCGCTCCTAAACCTATATCGCAAACCGTGTAAGTCTCCATCATTTCCATATGTCGGCTACAAAAACCCCGTATTGCGACTCGTAACGCATACGAATCTGGGTCCCGTACTACACCGCCTATGCCTTCTGTCTCTAATGTTTCACCGCGCACACGAGGTGCGATTCTATCCGCAGTTTCATGTAACATCAACGTCATTGCCGCGCCCTCATCGAGTAGCGCGAGGGTTTGGACGGTACCTAACGCTACGTCTTACGTAGGCGAACAACGCGCGAACGCGGCGCGGCGCGGCGCGGCGAAATCAATCCTTTGATGCCCATAGAAGTGTCCTACGTAAGCGATCTCGTTGCGAACGCGGTGCGGCGCGATTTGCACGCGAATGTCAGGCGGCGCGGCGCGGCGCGGCGCCGGCCGCTTTCGCCGCGCCGCGCCGCGCCGCGTTCGCGCGTTGTTCGCCTACGTAAGACGTAGCGTAACGGTCCCGACACCGCTACTGGCATGATTTTGAAATACGTCTGCGGCAGTTTAACATTGAGTACTGCTTTGCGTGATGCCGGCGCACTATTACCGTTCGCGGACCCGGCCGCGCTTAAACCGTGTAATAGTTTATTATGTCCGGCTTCGCACTGATTCATGCCACACGCGACATATTTACATCCAAAAAATTTACTGTGATTCGCGCCTAGACACCTAAAGCACAATTTAGCTCCCTTTGCCAAGTCCCAGCGCTCAGATACAGTCGCGGCTAGAAATTTCGAACACTCCTTAACTTCGTGTTCTTTGCCGTTGTTGCATATGGCGCACGCTTCGCGCGAGACAGAGACAGACGATATCTGTCGCTTGGGCTTAGCTCCGGTGGACGCTGGCTTTTTCTTTAAATTGCCATCGCGGTGCTTTACTTGAGCTACGGTCGATTTATTAGTACGCGATCTATTTCCCGTATCACGTGTGTATGATACGCGGGAATCTGACTCCGAATCCGAACTATAGTCGCGAAGGGACGCGGGGGCGCGGGACCTAGCGAGAGCGTGGCTCGATCGACTGGGCTCGCGCACAGAGGAAACCGCATTTCGTTCATTTCGCGAACTATCATACGTATCACGGTAGAACGCGGGGTCGCGAGACCTAGAGAGAGCTTGGCTCGATCTTTCGGGTTCGCGCGCAGAGGAAACCGCGTTCACTGCATTCCGTGATCGGTTGGACGGCTTATGTCGGTTTATGCGCTTGGCCGCAGTGCTAATTTCGTTAAGAAACTCGGAAATTGCTACTAACCCGGGTGATTCTACGTTAGACTGCCTGTATTTGGCCCATTCATAGCGCACTATCAGATTCAATTTATCCACGATTTTATTCACGAGCTCAGGCGCGTGCAAGTATTTCTCTTGACGCAAGGATCTAATGGTGGCGACGGCATTCGCTACATGCGCGGCGAATGAGGTTATATTAGAATTGTCTTCGGATAAACGCGGCATGCGTTTAACGTTATGAATTTCCGTAAGAACAATCTCCTCAGGGTCGCCGAACTGCCGTTCCAGCGCTTCCATTATCTCGTACGGATCCTGAACTGTGTACATTATTGATTTTACGGCCGTCCGAGCTTCGCCCTTAAGTGCGCGCCTAATCCGACTGACGTTATTGACGGCACTAAACATGGGCGACGTATCTTCGAACTCTGCCCTAAATGATATCCACTCGGTGATATCTCCGCCGAATGCAGGTAATTCCGGCGGTTTATGGTACATTGGCGCGTAGGTACCGTGCGGTACCTCTAAAGTGCGCGGGGTTGGTTTGCTAGTCCTATCGACGGCTGCCCGCGGCGGCGGTGGCGCGGTCTGTTTCGGCGGCGGGATTTTAACGTTTTCCTGTGCGATCTCGTGCTGATGTAACCTCGCTTGTCGTTCTACCCAACTTCTAGTACGTTCTTCGACGGTCGCGTCACTGCTGCCGACAGACTGCGCCTTCAGTTGCGCAACCTGCAGCCGTAAATTTGCAGTGTCGGACTCTGTCTTAGCAACGACTAGACGGGCTTTATGAACCTCGAGCTCGGCCATTAGCACGGCCAATTGTTTATCGCGTTCCCTAACCGATTTGCGACTTTTATGTGAATCGCGATTAGACGGCGCCCGCGACGGCGACGGCGGCGCATCGGCGTCTTTATTCACTAGCGTACCTGACCTACTACGATTTACTACCGTGGCATCTAACGTTTCCGAGGGTACCGACTCGTTTCCACCGGTAGTATTCGGGTTGCCACTGGTGCCCTTGCTCCACGTATTTGTCTCGCCGGACGTAGTCTTACCGGACGAGGGGGTAGGGGTGTCCATGTTCGGTGCGGGCGCAGGCGGGCCCTTGGTGCGTGGTCGTAGGCTCCTTGCTTCCTTTTCGGACATCTTTCTGGCTGGAACCACTTCACTTCACTTAACACACGCGGGGGTCCCTAACTTGACCTGCCTATATCTATGACTGACCGTTACTGAGCGTAACGTCAGTGCCCTAAGCGTAGCGTGGATCCCTCGTGGCACTGAATCTCCCGCAATGGCAAAGTGCTATGCCTAGAACGTTCGAAAGCAGTGTGTGGGTATCAACCATGTGACACATGCAACGAAAGTTGCCAGGACACGTGAGCGGAGGACGACCTACGACGCTGCACGGTCCGACCGGCAAGCCGGTAAATGGGTTACGGAAAGGTATTGGGGTTGGGTCTGAACCGAAGCGAACCTCTAGGCCCAGCGCGTTCTTTATTCTGTCTTGCCGTCTGAGTCAAGCAACGTTCGCTTAAAACTCAGCGCGTACTTGTTTCTTTCTTGCCGTCTGAGTTAAGCAATGTCGCTTGAAACTCAGCGCGTACGTGTTTCTTTCTTGATGTCTGAGTTAAGCTATGTCGCTTGAAACCCAGCGCGTACGTTTTTCTATCTTCATCCGGCTCGAAGGACCAAACTGTGGAGTGTAGACTGTAACTTTTAGTGAAGGGGTTCGTTGGGTGAAGCGTAGAAACTCGCCGCTGGAACGCGCTGGCCGCTGTGCTGTCTCGAAGTCCGCTATACCTCCATTTACCGGTATATGTGTTGTGTGAAATAAAAACACATATGTCTGATTTTAATTACTGGAGAGTGTTCAGGCAAGTGATAGAGTTAAGCTCTCTGAGTTCTCTGAATATGCTACAAATGGCTCGGGTTTATATAGGAATGGCCGGGCGATATGTATCTCTGAACTAGTGGATATTATATGCAGAGTGAGTTTTATTTATTTCTGCCAATCTCGTTAATTATAAGCACGTATGAAAGGAGCACGAATCCTAGACTTATAAATAGATACAATATTAAGCACGTATGAAAGGAGCATGAATCCTAGACTTATAACTAGATATAAAACATTCCACGCAATTCATTGAACATAATATACGAGCACAAAGTAAAACATGATATACAAAAGTAAAAATAGCAACCTAAACGTAAAGACTAATCTAACACATGCATGACCCTAATAGCTATTTACGACAATATCATATACGATTATTATTTATATTCTTTTGCATGCTTTCATAAGTAATCTCTCTCTCTCTCTTTTGCATGCTTTCATAAGTAATAGTTACTGATTTTTAAAAAGCGTTTTTCATTTAAAAGACTCGTCAAGATCGCGTAGTCTTTTTCTAATGCTAAGAAAACGAACTATAGTGGGAATAACCCTTTTGTTCCCAGTTCCCGCCACTTGTCTCAGAGTAGGTAATATTTTGCCAGACTACATTTGGGAACTATAAACAAGGAAAGTAAATAAAGAACACTGTTTACATCAACATCCCATTTATTGAGCAATTGATTAAAAAAACCCTGTTCGGTATTAAACAAAACGAAAAAAGGAACATAAAAATAAGGAAATATTTATAAATATCTACACATTTAAAAAAGTCAACACGGTAACTATAAAATAACATTAGGCAAATTTTCATAAATAACATGCGTTTAAAGACAAGAAAGACGTACTGGTAAGTACAACCTACAAAAAACATCATCACCACAACTTACTCGTATCTATTTAACATTGATTTTTTTTTCTAAGATTTTAATTATTTTTTCTGATCTGATTAACACCGAAGTACTTACAACACTTTTATATTTCGTATGAATTATCTGTTAACATCAACAATTTATTTAAACAGTAGGTATGGCAACTAAATGACCATATTTTGGCAAGCTCGATAAACCTAAAAATATACAGGATATTACTACATAAATATATTGGGCCAAAAAAGGCCCATTTAAGGAACGCTGCTGTCGGCGGAATGAGATATACTCTGGCAAATCCACTTTGTCAGTAGAAAAAATTCGAAATCGAATTTCCATCGTTCATGCCTTTATTTTTAAAATTTGCCGCCTTTTTCTACTGATAAGCTATACTCAGGCTTGCTCCGTCTAACGCACAAGTCCTTAGATTGGCCTATACTTCGCTTTTTTTAGCATTAGAAATTAGGTAAACAATCTTGATGTGTCTTTTAATTAAAAAACACATTTTAATAATAAGTTACGGCAAATATGTAACAATTATGATTCTTCTGCTTTCAGAAGTAATAGTTATTGATTTTTAAAAAAGCGTTTTTCAATTAAAAGACACATCAAGATTGTTTACCTAATTTCTAATGCTAAAAAAACGAGCTATAAGTGTGCCTAACACGAGCATGTATACCTACTCGTCATTATACTCATTATCGTTGTGAGATGCTAGTCTGGCCATCATTTGCTACCACTAGAACAAGGCGGGAATGCATTTTTATTTATTATATTACCTTCTGTTAGTATCAGCAACGGTTAGCCAGTCTAATTATAGTATTTACCAAATATGACGTAGGTAGCATAAGTGTATAAATAATAGCTATTTGTTAAAGTTAATGTCTTAATTTAATCACAATCATCACATATAGTTTCTACGGTTTTGGGTTATCTTTTAGACATGTACTTAAGTTACTCACAGACGAGGAAGGATATACATATTTCCATTGCACCAATTTGTTCGCTTTGCGAATAAAATATGTAAATTCGATCGTTCGTCGTCCGTTTTACATGGTCTTCACCATTTGCAAATACATATTATGACATGTGCTAATGATAAACATGTATAAAGCGTAATTGACTATTGAGACTTAGGCTTAAACTGAACTGATGTCCAGACACTAAAATAAAAAGCAAATAGATTATCAGTCTTTGACAAAAAAAAACAAATACCTGTAGTCAAACTCCACACGACCGTGTAGTAAAATAGATCAGACTTAATTTTTTATTTAAATAAACCTGCTAAAAACTTTTTGAAATAAATCTAAGACAATTATCTACTTTACTGTGTACGACGTAGTTATAGATATTACATAGTAAGTGGCACATTTATATCTTAACATAATATAATAACATTGAGTCTTAATATTTAGAATATTTGATTATTACCTAGGGAGCGACCATCAACAGTAGTAAATATTGAATTTAGAACCCTGTTCCTTTTGGACCAAGTGTTAAAGGTAGACACATCCATAATTATAGCGATTAATTTTTTTTTTTTACATAGTCTTAAATAATTTTTTTTGATTCCCATACATCCCAAACACTTGCCTAAAAACCGAATATTTTGGCACCATCCCTAAATATTCGTAAGTCTTAGTACAAACATTTGAAAACGGGTCAGTAATATAACATCTAATGATCTTAAACACACTGACACTGACAATTAATACTTAACTAATACATACAATCAATAGAACTTTATTATCATTAATTTGCAAATACATAACTAGCATCACATTTTCATTCTTTTATTCTCTTCCTGTTCCATTACCTTAAATCCAACGGTGCACCAAAACTTAATTAAGGGTCAAATACAATTAAATTTTAGGATACGAGAACATTTTTACTGTGTGATAGGTAAAATAACAGAAATTTACGTTATAGGGCCACTTTAGAGTTTTCTATATTTATATTTAATTTTATTATTAATAGTAATTTTATAAGCGGACAGGCTAACAACATGTGTACATATATTCTTGTCTAAATTATTTTTCAACTGGTTGAATTTGGGATAAGTTGAACCAAAGCCTTAATTTTTTCGGCAATATCTGTCGGTTCTTTTACAGGGTCTCACGCGTACGTTGACGAAAATGTGTAGATTATTTTGAGACCTAAATAAATATAGTAGTAAGATAAATGAAAAAATCAAAACGCACAGGATTAATATTCTAATTCTGAATGCTCTTTCCATACTCTTTTAAATGGCAAGTTATATGTAATTTAAAAATACTATCATCGCAATAGCAATAACAGTTGTGCACATTATACGAAAAAATGGTTCTCGTACCTAATCACAAAATAAGTAGGTATGTACCTAATAGTAACGAGGTAAGAAAAAACTAAACCCTAATAATCGTCTTGAATGAGTCTGGCATTGAACATCCCTTTAAACCTAATCATTTTTTTAACAACAGCAATACGAAAGAAAACAACAAATTCAACATCAGTATTTCTAAAACCAAAGACTATTTTAAACAAAATAACGCACATTGTACGGATAACTATTTAAAAATAATCCGTACGTTTGAATGATTCCGGAAATTAAAAAGTTTTAAGAGATGCGTTGGATTCAGGTTTTTCCAGCTGTTATGTTTCTTTTTCTTAATCGTAACTGGCTAACCAAAGAAGGTTCGCAGTTAGTTTTGGTGATCCCGGACAAGGCCAGAGCGCGCTGCGCGGCCGTCGGCCCGTCCTGCTCGAAAATCGTCACGGCTGTGTAAGAAAATTATATTTAGTCTGGCTAAAATAGGTATAGCCAGTCTTCTGTAAGTTCTATTACTATTCTGGCTTTATATCCCATCAATAAATGTTTCAATCCAACCATGTTTTGTTAGGGGAACATATACTCGTATTTAGATCTACTTATTAGGTATATACCTAATCTGGTATTAATGTAATAGAACTAATCGATGTTTGTGAGTTTAATTTATTTTTGTAGTTTGTCATTAATCTTTGTATAGAATATTACTCAAAATGGCCAAAATAAAGTGTACGAGACCTCGAGCCTCCGGCCCTACATTTCTTTTAAATTGCCTGATTTTACTACTACCAAACAAAATGGGTTTTTAGACTACGGTCTATTGCAAAATGTAAATTAAATAATAACATCGATTATTTAAAAAAATTATCATTTAGAAATAAATTTAAATTAAAGGACAGAAACTGACCTCAGGAAAACGCCTCAATCTATACGCGCGATTTCGGATTCAAAGTTTGACGGTTAAGATTCACCTTATGTATATTGTATAGCTAGACTTGCTTCAATGGCTACCGGTAACTTGTATAACTTGTTGCATTATGAGTTAGGACCGTCCCAGCGGGTGCAAGCTCAACAGGCGCATGCCTGGCCGGCCACAGCGAATCTAAATTAAAAAGTCACGCGTCCTCGTCACACTAATTAAGAGCGATAGAGATGAAGTTATTCGATTACGTTCGCGGTATGCGGCCCGGTAACGTATCCTAGCATTTACAGTATTTTATGCATTATTGATCGATGCACCGAAGGTCGAGTCCTGTTTCCTAATTTAGGTACAGTGCGCAACGAGTCAGTGAAACTACGGAACCCTAAAAATGGGGCCGGGCTTTGCTGGGGAAGTAGAGGACCCGCGCTAAATCGCCTCTTCATACAAACGCCCTCATTCTCCTCTCAGGATATAAACATTTTGACACAATTTGTTGTATATCAATATACATAAAATTATGTGATAAATATTTTCCAAAATGTCAATATCCAGAAAAGAAAATGGGGACTACGTTTGTATGGAGAAGCGGCCGTCCCCTTTCCTCTTGAGTATGTATTTATAATTTTATACTAAACTTTTTTAATATTGGATAACTTTTATGTTATATCTATTCAAAATCACGAGGTCTTTCAATCGACCCACTAAGCGTAGCGAGTGATCAGAAAAGTGGAATCTTAAGCGCTGCGAGGGTTACCTAACAATTAATATAATATATAATCTTACCTTCAACCATCTGCCGCGAAAAAGTAGAATAGTGTTAGCAATTAATTGCAAAAAAATATTACATAAAAATTAACTTGCGATGTATGTTCACTTACGCAGCGTACTACGTAAGCGAACAACACGCGAACGCGAAGCGAAGCAATGCGGCGCGGGGTGAATCAATCCTTTGATGACTATAGAAGTGTCCTATGTGGGCGATCTCGTTGCGAACGCGAACGCCTTGGGCCCGCCGCGCTGCGCTCGCGAGTTGTTCGCTAGCGTACGACGCAGCGTTACGTTACATAATGTATGACTGTGAAGTGTGTGAATCTCTGAATCATGATCAAATCAGTCTCCTGTCCTCCTAAGGCCAGGCGTGGCTCACTCCGCGATTTCGTCGCATTGCTACAGGTAGCTAAAAGTATATCCGTTCCGCCCCAATTTTGGGGAAAGCCATAAGCCATAGCGGCCATATATATCTGTGCTGATCGTAACAGACGCGTTTTGTTCGAGAGTGAGTCGTCTGTACCTAGTACTATTATTTATTCTGTGCTAAGGCCCAGCCATACAAATAAAACATGCAAAATTTGACAGTGTAAATGGAACGTATAGACGCAAAATCAACTCCATTTCCAACACTATAGTGGTAGTATATTGGTGTTTTTTCGTACGAAAGCACCTCTGTTCAAATTGAATATGAATAATTTTATTGAACTGAATAAATGCAATAGGTAGGACCTTGGGCCTTAGGAGGCTATAGCTCTGATATATGTGATGGCGTGATGACGGCTTTACACTTTACAGCCAGGATCAAATACTCATACGTAGTGGCCAAATATATAAGTAAGGTAAGGATGTGTACCTACACTGTGACCTATACCGATATATGTTGTCACATATTTTTGCACGCCTATCCTTTTAAGTACCTGCGTACAATTTTTTGTACATATTCCAAAATCTATATTGAACTTTTATTGTGTAACTAAGAGTTCCAATTTCAAAAATAAAACAATTGCTTTTGGGTCTCAGGAGGCTACGTAAAACGACTGCATTCGACGCACAAGAGAACTATCCAGGCCGTCCTATTTAGAATTCCTAGAAATCCGGGGCAGTGTAATAATCAATACGAGTTGAAGTTATTCCTAGATTTACCTGCCTGCGTACTTGCCGGATTGATACCTAGGTGTATTGGGTCATAACGGGGTCACACTAATAATTATAGCTACGGTGTATTTTTTTCGAAGCATTGCCTTTGTAAAATCTCTTCGTCAATTCTTGGGAATAGTTGTCAAGCAGACCCCAGGCTCCCATGAGCCGTGGCAAAATGGCGGGATAACGCGAGGCAGAAGAAGAGATTTGCCTTTGTAAAAACGTGTAACAATTCAATATAAAAAACCGGGCAAGTGCGAGTCGGACTCGCGCACGAAGGGTTCCGTATCATAATGCAAAAAACAAACAAAAAAAAAAGCAAAAAAAAAACGGTCACCCATCCAAGTACTGACCACTCCCGACGTTGCTTAACTTTGATCAAAAATCACGTTTGTTGTATGGGAGCCCCATTTAAATCTTTATTTTATTGTTTTTAGTATTTGTTGTTATAGCGGCAACAGAAATACATCATCTGTGAAAATTTCAACTGTCTAGCTATCACGGTTCGTGAGATACAGCCTGGTGACAGACGGACGGACGGACGGACGGACAGCGAAGTCTTAGTAATAGGGTCCCGTTTTACCCTTTGGGTACGGAACCCTAAAAACTACAATTTTGCGTTAACATCTTAAGGGAAAACTATTTTGCGTGTGTATCGTGGGACAGTCGCTATCTGACACATCGGAGCGGCCGGGGTGCTCAAAAATATCTAAACACGCCTAGTGCGTGTTCATATATTTATGAGCACCTCGGGCGCTCCGATATACCTGATGGACGACTAGACATGGAAACACAAGACAATAAGAAAAGCCTCACCCGTACTGCCGCGGCACTCGGGCCCGGGCCCACCAAACTCGCCATAATCCTCGGGCATGACGCGACGGGCGGCAGTGGGGGGGCGGAGCACCCTGATCTCGGAGCCGCCGAAGCGAGTGTGGTCTTCTTCGAGAGCCTGTTAAGGTTACCGAGAGGATAAAGGCGTGTTAGGGCGTCCGCTAGCTGACGCTGTACCATCGCCCACACACCGTTATAACACAACCCTTATTACCTTATTACAAAAAGTATAAGGTCCACCGATGGACAGTAAAGTTAAGAGTGTTGTTGTTTGTACGGAGCGGGTTACCGAAAGGCGAAAAATAGTATGAGCGTTGCTAATTGGCGCGGACGCGTGCGACGGATTTTACCAACAATGGCACCCGCGTGCGTGCGCCTGCACCAGCTAGCGGGCGACCTAGAGTCTGACCAAGCTAACTTTGCATGGCATTTGCGATGACAAAGTGTGAGTCAACATCAATGTCAAATTTATGTGAAAATATGACGTCTATGATGATTACTAACACTCCTTGCTTTTTAGGGTTCCGTACCCAAAGGGTAAAACGGGACCCTATTACTAAGACTTCGCTGTCCGTCCGTCCGTCCGTCTGTCACCAGGCTGTATCTCACGAACCGTGATAGCTAGACAGTTGAAATTTTCACAGATGATGTATTTCTGTTGCCGCTATAACAACAAATACTAAAAACAGAATAAAATAAAGATTTAAATGGGGCTCCCATACAACAAACGTGATTTTTGACCAAAGTTAAGCAACGTCGGGAGTGGTTAGTACTTGGATGGGTGAACGTTTTTTTTTGCTTTAATTTGTTTTTTTTGCATTATGGTACGGAACCCTTCGTGCGCGAGTCCGACTCGCACTTGCCCGGTTTTTTTTTCTGTTTATTTCGGTGCTTAATAGTTAGCTTAGACGGACTCTACACCTCTACACCTTAATGAATTTAATAAGGTAATGTAATATGTATGTACATACTTTAATTAAACATACCTACTAAAACATTTTTATTATTCTTTACTAAGTTTTGGCGAACGCGAAAAAATTAGAACTCAAGGTTGAATGTTAAATAATATAATCCTTAACTTACAAAAAATATTTTAAAAAAAGTATATATCTATGTAACTTAATAAGCTAAGGCCCCGTTCTGGGTATAAGCCTCCTCCAGTAGTCTCCAGGTATTTCGGTCTCCTGCTTTGCTTTTCCATTTCTTTCCTGCCGTTCTTTCTATGTCGTCAGCCCACCTTTCTCGGGGCGCCCTTTACCTCTATAGTTGACTGGACGAGACCATGTAGCAACCTTTTTCGTCCACCTGCCGTTTGGTGCACGTGCCACGTGTCCGGCCCACATCCATTTCAGAAATGTTAAATAAAATTCTACATTAAATTAAAACCGGGCAAGTGCGAGTCGGATTCGCGCACGAAGGGTTCCGTACCATAATGCAAAAAAACGGTCACCCATCCAAGTACTGACCTTGCCCGACGTTGCTTAACTTCGGTCGAAAATCACGTTTGTTGTATGGGAGCCTCACTTAAATTAAACCTTTATTTTATTCTGTTTTTAGGGTTCCGTACCCAAAGGGTAAAACGGGACCCTATTACTAAGACTTCGCTGTCCGTCCGTCCGTCCGTCCGTCTGTCACCAGGCTGTATCTCACGAACCGTGATAGCTAGACAGTTGAAATTTTCACAGATGATGTATTTCTGTTGCCGCTATAACAACAAATACTAAAAACAGAATAAAATAAAGATTTAAATGGGGCTCCCATACAACAAACTTGATTTTTGACCAAAGTTAAGCAACGTCGGGAGTGGTCAGTACTTGGATGGGTGACCGTTTTTTTTTTGCTTTTTTTGTTTTTTTATTTTTGCATTATGGTACGGAACCCTTCGTGCGCGAGTCCGACTCGCACTTGCCCGGTTTTTATGTAGTATTTGTTGTTATAGCGGCAACCGAAATACATCATCTGTGAAAATTTCAACTGTCTAGCTATCACGGTTCGTGAGATACAGCCTGGTGACAGACGGACGGACGTACGGACAGCAGAGTCTTAGTAATAGGGTCCCGTTTTGCCCTTTGGGTACGGAACCCCAAAAACACGATCAGTAGCATGTCGAGCCACGTGTGTACAAACAAATACATTATTCAAAGAAAACTTTGTAAACCATACAAGGGTACATAATATTAGAATGCCCGGAAAGTTCCACCCGTTCTTTATGATGTATTCCACGTTTTGTCCACTTTAACGTTCATTTCGGTGCCCATTCTTCCCTAACCTAGTAAGGCCCAGTGTGCATTACAATGTACACTTCTGGTTCAATCTGATTCGAACCTTTCTAAAACTTCATAAGGTAGCATTTCTTTTGTTTCATTATTTTTTGAAACTAACGAAAGTCGCCCGAATATATATTTAAATTATTTTTCATTGTATTTTCAATGAAACGTACAAACGTGTCTTTGCATCATGCATCATCTGTGAAAATTTCAACTGCCTGGCTATCACGGTTCATGAGTTACAGCCTGGTGATAGACAGACAGACGGACGGACAGACAGCAGAGTCTTAGTAATAGGGTCTCGTTTTTACCCTTTGGGTACGGAAAAATCAACAATTTGACACTAGTTCAAGCAAGTAAAAGTTATGCACACCAACATGATTGTCATGGATAATCTCACCTTAGTAGCGGCAGTCTCCGTCTCGAAGTAGATGGTGGTGCTAAAGGTACACTCGCCCTCTGCAGACTGGTGCATTACAGCAGGCCTATGACAAAATGAAATAAAATAAGTTTAGGGCAAAAATTTCATTTATGGTACAAGTTTTTATCGCCGACTGTACTTTTTTTTCCACAGGCAACTAATACTCATCGAGACAATTCTGAAAACCCCAAACAATATTAGGTTTCGTTGTTTTATCACAGAGTTCCTATGGCCACCTCCAGTCTCCATCATCAGATCAGCTTGATGACACCATAATATTGCATTGTCACCCGACTTACGTATGTATGCAAAATTTCAGCTCAATCGGAAACCGGGAAGTGGATCAAATTTAACTTGCAAGATTTGATTACAGACACAGACAGACAACGGTCAGGTGAAACTAAATAAAAGCTTGTAAAAAACAACTTATTTTGGATGCCATTTCATTTTGAATCTCAGTAGATTCAAAATGAGAAAAATAGAAAAAATAAGATACTCAAAAATAAGAGAAAAAACAGGAGCAACAGATGCCTTGAGCTATGCAAAAAGACTAAAATGGAAGTGGGCAGGCCATACAGCAAGGCTTACAGATAAGAGATGGACATTAATAGTCACCAAATGGAGAGGTCCACTTGGCAAAAGAGGCCGGGGCAGACCACAAATGCGTTGGGAGGAAGACTTAAAAAGAACAGCCGGCACAGACTGGATGGCGACAGCACAAGACAGGGACAAATGGGCAGCAATGGAGGAGGCCTTTACCCACTAGGGATTCATTAGTAAAACACATATTATAAGTCATAGTTTTATTTTCAATTTTTTATGTAAACACTTTACAATGAATAAAGGGCTTTTTTATTTTTATTTTATTTTATTTATAGATTCAAAATGAAATGGCATTTTCATCTATTATCAGTATAATAGATGAATTGTAATAATTAACATAGAAAAAGATGGGTAGTCTATCTTGCCGCATGATACTGTCGCACCAATCATGTGCTAAGCCTACAGAGCAGACAATTGCATGTTTCCACTCAACATATATTGCAAACAACTTCAACTAAACTAGTCATAGTCATTGAAAGAACTTACCCAATGCGTGTGATCTGCCCAAACTTCTCAAATACATCGAGCAGCGGCTGCTGAAACACGAAACTCATCACCGCCGGCAGGTTGTGGACCTCAACTGAGGAGTTCAGGGTGCTAACCAGTGTTGCACCCTTATGATCCTTGTCCCAGTGCCGCTTTGTCCACTTAACCAGCTTTTTTAAGTTCAGAGTGTTATGATTTACTTCCAAGACGTCTGAACCAGTTGTTGGTGTTGCGTTTAGTTGCTTTAGATTTTTCGGAGGGGCCGAGAATGTCTCAGTTGAAATGTTTGAATTTGATCCAATGTGAATGTTTTCTAACCCAAACATCAAGTCATCTTCCAGAGATCTTTCCTCACGGGATTTCTTATTCCTTCTGGTCTTCCTTGAGCGACGCTTCTTAGGTGCGTTTTTGACTTTGTTATCATCATTCTGAACATCAGAAATGATCACGAGCTCTTCAGCTGCATGTGGGCTACATTTCTCTGCCTTTCGCTTCAAATTTCTTTTTTCCCTATCAGGATTCGAACTGGACTCACCTGTATCATTGTCCTTCGCCAGTTTCTTTTTCTTAAACTTTTTCATTCGGCTGTTTCTGAATACTCGGGACTCCTGAGTCTTTTCCACAGAATTATCATACTTCTTCTTCTTATTATTCGGGTCCTCCTGACCATTGTCCAGTACTAAACTAGATCTTTTGTTACGTTTTCTGCATTTTGACGTAGGGCGAGGATCAGTGCTTACCTTACTCTTAGGCAGTTCGTTGAGGGCCACATCCCAACCCGAAGAGCAGGCCTGTAGTGCACCGATACCGAGGGTAATGTCCGAGTTGTATTCATTCTCCAAAACTTTGTTGTGTCTTTCATACCGCTTAGGAAAAGCTATTGCACAGCCTGCTGGCATGAGTGCGATTTCCACATCTTCTCGCAACATCTTTAAGTAAAGATACTCCCACGCGCACTGTCGACTCCACGAAAGGTCGACGAAATAATGAATTGAATTAAATTACATTGTGTACAAAACAAACCTTTTTTTTTTACAATTATTGCCTGGATGCGTACATGCGTACAAAACAAACCGCCTAAAGGCGTCTTTCAACTTTTAAACTAGCGTGCTCAAACACTAACTATGGTGATTGGGTAAAACACGACAGCCTATCTGCAAAAGACTCTCTGATTGGCTGCCGGATGAGAAGCCGGCCCGGCAAATACAACCTACTTGTTGCATTGTTTGGGATTCTTTGGCGGGAATTTAAAAAAAGTAGACGGAAAATTTTCGCTCCAACTTTTAAAAATTGTTATTTATTAGTTTAAAGTAGTTTAAACTGACTTAACTTGTATATATTTAATGTTAAAAGTTGTAAATAATTATAGTTAGTGTTTTAACAATGGGAGATAACGAGGGGGGCGGGGAAAACCCGCCCACCCTCAAGCGCTCCAAAACCGACGGCCAAGGCGGCACGGACGATGGCGGCGGGGGTGAGCAAACTAATAGTGCTTATTTACCGTACTTTAAACCGGACTACAAAAGACTATACCCTGAGAACTCGGGAAAACTAGAGTTTAAAGTTTTTGTAGAGCATGTGGACGCAAAGGACAGATTGGGAAATAAAAGTCCAATATTTCTCAACCACATATTCACAAATGGCATAAAAGGTGTAACAGCTATACAGCGCGTAAACGCTAACAAAATTGCAGTCGTTTTCAAGCAATATAATAATGCAAACAACTTTCTAAGCAACACTGCATTTTTGACCAAAAACAACATGAAGGCGTACATACCGGCGACCCAAATCGAAAACACTGGGATAATTCGATTCGTGCCAGTCAATATCTCGAACAAGGATTTATACACAAAGTTGAGCTCTATTTATGAGATCATAGCGGTCCGCCGCTTCTCGAAAAAAATTGGACAGGATCGTGTTCCCTTACAGACGGTGAGCATTACATTCTTGTCGCATGTACTACCGGACAATGTACAGTACGATTTATTCTCGTACCGAGTATTTGAATATGTGCCTCCACTACTGCAGTGTTTCAAATGCTTTAAATTTAATCATGCAGCTAAAGTATGTAACGGAAAACAGCGTTGCTCCATTTGCTCGGGCGACCACTTTTATAAGGACTGTGACAAACCGAATGACTTATGTTGTGCCAATTGTAGCGGCCCCCACTTGGCAATTTCAAAAGCTTGTCCTGTAAAACTTAAAAAAATAATGGAAAAGAAGACAAACATCACATATGCTTCTAAGGCTGATACGAGAAAAGTCGAGTTTCCGGCGTTACCTGACAAAAGCAAAACTGTAAGACCTGAAAAAACATCAAAAACACAATCGCAAAAACCTGTTCCTTCTACACCAGCAGAAATCCCGAAATTTGACATTAAAAAAGAATTGTTACAGAATACAGATTTAATGAATGCACTGGTTAGCACTCTCATAGAATTAGCCAACAAGACCGATTCCAACCCAATCACTAATAGTTCTATTAAAGATATGCTTATTAAAAACATTAAATAATGGATCCTACACACATTCGTATTGCTCATTCAATATTCAATCTGTTTCAAATAAAAAACCGTTGCTAATTAATTTTTTAAAACTTAATAATATTGATGTTTGTCTTCTTAATGAAACCTGGTTAAAACCAACTACTGCTTTTAGAATACCTAATTATAATATTTACTGCAAATATAGTAAAAATGGACATGGCGGAGTTGCTATACTTGTTAAAAATATATACAAACATACTTTTATACAGACTAACTTTTATGAAAGTATTCAAAATGTAGCGATCTCAATTGTGACTGACCGAGGGCCTTTATCAGTTTTATGTGTGTACTGTCCTCCAAACCGTCCACACATAAGACTAAATAGACTTAAAAATATAATTGAAAAATTACCAACACCTATAATAATATCAGGAGATTTCAATGCACATCATACAGCGTTTGGTTGCGCTACTAACCAATCCCGAGGTAACACACTGTTCGATATTATAAGTGACTTAGACTTATGTATCTTAAATGACGGAAACCCAACTACAGTTACTTACCCTAATCGAAATCCTTCAGCGATCGATGTTAGCTTCTGCAGTGCAAGCATAGCACCTCTGTGCGAGTGGCAAGTCCACGACGACCCTATGGGCAGTTATCACTACCCTACTATAGTTAGTATATTGACCTCTCTTGAAAAATATCAAATAAGTGACCCTATAGATAAATTTATATATACTAAAGCCATGGACATATATATTACTTCGTAAGGACGCGGCTAACGAGCACTAAAAAGGGGGCCGCTACATGGGTGTGATATTTGCATTTATCACACCCCGGCGCTCAGTCGTGTGGCGAATTGCGCAGTAGAAAGTTGTCACGCAGCATAACACAAAAATGCCTTATTGCGTTGTAAAAGGGTGCAAAAACCATTATAGGAAGTATAAGAAAAAAAATGGGATCTCATATCATCGGTAAGTAATTTCCAATTAGGTTTATGTATTGCTTAAAACCAATTTTAAACGATAATTTTATTTCATTCTCACGAGCAACTAATGTTCGCTCGTACGTCATAGCGCTAATGCATTAACCTTGTAAGGACGTCATTTCTCTTTGGAAGTTATTATGAAGTAGAAATGCATACTGCGTGATTTGTATAGGTAAATTTACTTAAATATGATTAGTTGATTACCTACCGGATATAATTACCGAAATTAAAGTACCTATTGTCTGTCTTACAGAGTTTGTTCCCGTTTCTTTTACATAATTATTAAAAACATTCGAAATAACAAGATCAAGTATTTGTTATTGTTTTATTCGTTGACTTAGGTACCTAGTATATTAATTCTTGTCAGGTTAAAGTTTTTAATTAACTGTAGGTAAAACTCAAAAAAAATTAACAGGTGAGCGCTAGAAACAAAGCGCGCATTTTCAAACACCGATTAATTCACATCGCTGTATTTAATACTTTCCATTACCTACTTATATTTTTGCATCATATTTGTGGACAGGTGGCACGCTCTCGTTTCGGAGGCCAAGATTCTCTTTGGATCACTGAGCCAAAATAGTTAGTTTGTATTGCTGTTTCCTTCTTTTTTACTCTACCTGTTTTGCAAGCAAGAAACTAACAGAAATAGTTGTTCGCCGCATTTTACTCGCGAAAGCTCGGGAGGTACTTATCGAACTGTACTGCTGTAGCTAGTAGCTCGGCCAACTTGTCGACCTTGACAGAGCCGGCTTACACAGGGCGGCACACCGCACTGCGCGAATGTTTAAAATATTGCATTGCCACCTGAGACGATAATGACATCACGAAATAACGTAGAAGAACGGAAACTTATAAGGATAAGTTCGCCCATTTTAATACAATAAATATGTTAACTAAAGCATTTATTACGAGAATCATAAGTAATACATAGGCAAAGGGTTAGGTTAAGACATATGTAGGTAGGGTAGAAAAGGGGTTTCAGTCGATGTGTGGAAGGGCGGCACCGTCGTCGAACCCAAGCCACCAGGCGGGGGACTTAAACCGGTGGCGTGTGCCTCGGATGCACATGGTGGTGGCACGTATAACGGCGTTACTGATCCTGCATCTCAGCCAGCCCAGTACAGTACTTAGAGATCGGTTCCAACGTTGAGATATGGTTTCTGCCATATGTTTTATAACGGAGGACATTTGGGGTGCATAGACGCTGTCAACAGATGTTACAAGTGGTGTGAAAGTTGCATGTCGCATTTCACAGGCCGTGGAATATTTTCTCTGTTTTTCGTCTTCAGCTGATTTTAGTACAGATGTCACGGGTCTTGAGAGGTAAGAAGGAGCGTCAGTGTCGACGACACGGATATCAAACAACGCCAACAAATACAACAAATAATTTTGATTAACCATAAACTTAATCGACGCTCTTCTGATATAAACCGCGAATAAACTTAACAAGCCTTGTACGCCCGTACAAAGTTATCGCGAGAGTCGAGCTCACGTAGTTGTACGCAGTGTGTAACAGATGGCGCTTTTTTGCTGACATGAAGATCGCAACGGGCAATTCATATGCATGCGCTCATCCATAGTTTATATCTATGACTAAAGCTGACTGGAATAAATATAAAGAGCTTTCAGAAGAGGTATTCTCGGATTTTCCTTTAAATGAGAATGATCCTATACAATTATATGACAAATTTACTTCTGAACTCCACCTATTAAAAATACAATGTATCCCAAAACTTACTAAAAATACAAACTTTATTAGCAGACCGCCGGTTCCTTGGTGGAATAAAAAATGTGAGGATAGTGTCATTAAAGCCTACGAGTACGAGGCATTAAAATATTACAGGGCGAATCCATCCATAGAAAATTATATTACGTACAAGAGACTTGTTGCTCTTAAAAAACGCACAATAGCAGAGGAAAGAATTAGTAGTTGGCGTAGTTTTTGTGCTTCTTTAAATCGATGTACACCTATTGGGTTAATATGGAACAATATTAAACGTTTTAAGGGATTAAAATCTAAGCAGATAATTAAAAATGATGAATTTATAGAACCATTTATAACTAAATTAACCCAAGGTTGTAGTAACGATCCTAGCTCTATAGAAAGTTTATTTGAAAGTAACAATGATAATAATGAGTCTAAGTACCTTATTGAACCTTTTACTTGGGAGGAATTCATTGTAAGTCTGCAATCTAGGAAAAATACTACCCCAGGCTTAGATGATATACCATACCTACTTTTAAAGAAGCTGCATGTTAATGGTCAAAAAGTTTTGCTAAGAATTATGAATTTACTTTGGATACATGGCAAAATACCTCAATCTTGGAAAACACAATGTGTAATACCTATTTTGAAACCAGATAAACCTCCTAGTGAGGCCAATTCTTATAGACCAATTTCTCTATCATCATGTATTGGTAAGGTTTTTGAGAATATGATAAAGACTAGACTTGATTGGTATGTTGAGGCAAACAGCATATTGCCTCCATTTCAAAACGGCTTTCGACGAGGTAGGAGCTGTTCTGACAGCTTCATATCTCTTGTTTCTGATTTAAAATTAGCTAATTATAACAAGTCACATGCTGTTTGTATATTTTTAGATGTACAAGGAGCATTTGACAATGTTGATCCTACAATACTAGTAAAAGTTCTATCTAATATTAATATCCCTGGGAAATTATGCAAATGGATATTTAATTTCTTAGATGATAGAGAGCTATATGTAAAATTTAATAACATATTACATGGACCACGACAAGTTTCCAAAGGCACAATGCAAGGAGCAACGCTGTCTCCTTTACTGTATAATTTGTACACTAGCGAGATAAACTCATTTGTAAATAGTTCTAATGTTAGTATACTGCAATTTGCAGATGATCTTGTAATATATTCTATTAATTCTAATCTAGATGTAGCTAAAGCTCACATTAATAATGTTTATTACAATAATTATTTACACTTAAAGATAAATCCTGACAAAAGCAAGTTATTAATATTGAGCAAAGACACAACAAATGTAAATATTGTATATAATAATGAGATTATTAGAGAAGTTCCTTCTCATAAGTTTCTAGGCGTAGTAATAGATAATCATTTAAATTTTGAGCTACATGCTAAGCACATAATTTGTAATTCTGTTAAAGGTTTAAATATTATGAGATGTCTTGCCGGTATATCTTGGGGTGCCGACCCTAAAGTACTGTCCTTACTATACAAAACCCTAGTCAGAAGTCACTTTGATTATAGTTTTCTTGTACATATGAATACTGATCACACACATAAGTTACAAATAATTCAAAATAAGGCAATGCGAATAATATCAGGGGCAATGTGTTCAACCCCAATAAGAGCAATGGAAGTAGAGACAAAAACAATGCCTTTACCTGTCAGATGGGTGTTGTTAGCTTACAGATATTTAATTAAGATATATGCTAAAAATAATCAAAGTATAATAAGAAGAATAAAGGGTCATCCCAGAATTCCTAAGTTAACAGCATTACTCTTACAGGTGGAAGCTAAGTTTAGTAATATATATAAAAATGAAATTTGGCCATGTTATGACGATAGCTTTAATAGTAAACTTTTAAACATTACAGTATGCACAAACTCTATCAATAATAATACTGATTTTCTACATTTCTTGTCACAAATTCCCAATTATTACAAATTATACACAGATGGTAGTAAAGCAGAGTCCCATGTTCGAAGTGCAGTGTATGATCCTCAGACTAAATTCGTTCAAAGCTTTAGGTTGCATGATTTATGTTCCATATTTACGGCTGAAGCATATGCTGTATTTGAAGCCCTGAAAGTTATATTAAGAATGTCAGAATATAAGCATTTCTTTATTTTCACTGATTCACTTAGTTTAATTTATGGATTACAGAATAATCAATTGCATTATAAAGATAATTTTATATTGTACCAAATTAAAAAGTTGTTATTACAACTGAAAAATAATAATGTAAATATTAATTTTATGTGGATTCCATCCCATACTGGTATAACAGGGAATGAAGTTGCAGACAAAGCTGCTTATTTAGGTATCAACGAATTAGATGTAAGATGTAGTACTAGAATTCCACTAACTGATTGTCAAGCTTCTGTTAAGACTGTTGTGGCTAAGATGTGGATAGATTTATGGACCAAAGATAGAGAGACAAAAGGAAGATGGTACGCTAGTATTCAAACCGACTTACCTGGAAAGCCTTGGTATGAGAAGATAAAGATTGGAAGTCGTAGCTTTATTACCACCATCAATAGATTGAGGTTTGGTCACAACTGTGCACCAGCGCACTTAGCCAGATTTTCGATTATAGCCGATGGTACATGTCCTCACTGCCAGAATGGTAGCGTTGCAGATGTTGAACACCTTATATTTAAATGCCAAGTGTTTGCGTTTGAAAGACTCATCCTTGCAAGTGAATTAAGTGAAGTGTTTGATAATAATGTCCCCCGCCGCCTCACCGATATTCTTAAAAATGTTGACAGTTACGCTACGTCTTACGTAGGCGAACAACGCGCGAACGCGGCGCGGCGCGGCGCGGCGAAAGCGGCCGCCGCCGCGCCGCGCCGCGCCGCCTGACATTCGCGTGCAAATCGCGCCGCACCGCGTTCGCAACGAGATCGCTTACGTAGGACACTTCTATGGGCATCAAAGGATTGATTTCGCCGCGCCGCGCCGCGCCGCGTTCGCGCGTTGTTCGCATACGTAAGACGTAGCGTTACGTTCCATTATACAAGTATATAAAAACAACAGTGTTGAAGATATAAAGTGAAGTGTGTTGTAATAAAATTATTAGTGCATTCTTTGCCATTTAACTCTTTAAATGAAGTGTTCTCACAATAGCAAAATAAAGACTTGGCTTAAAGGACTCGCATTCAGGCCATAATTGTTTAAAAAAAAAAAATTGCAATGTTTGCTCTTAAACTACATAATTATTATATGCTATTCTAGTTGCAATACCTAAAAAGCAACAAAATATGAAATATAATTCGATAAGTAGAAAATCAATAATGTCCGGGCTGGTCTGGGGGTTGAGTTGAGGTTGTCTGCGCAGTAGAATCATGTGCAAAAAATTAATCTAGGTTTTTATTAAGCTAATTATATGGATATATCATGACCTAACTATTATTAGCCTCTGCCCACAACTTCATCCGCATAGAAATCGTTAAGTTGCCCCCACCCCCTCATTCTTTGTACTCTCGTACCTCGTACAAAATTTGTAATAAATCAAGGCATCAGTTCCGGGATTACAGACTAGGTAAATTAGGTAGGTACATATGTATATGTGCTAATCATCGAAGCCTATTATAACCGTTACTAAGAGATAAAGGATCAAATATCCAAACTTATACGAACTTAAGAATAAGAATAAGAGATGTTTATTAGCACAAATAATAATAACTAATACAGTCGACTCTCGTTAATTCGAAACTCAAGGGACTTTAAAAATATTACGAATTATCGAGAGTTTGAAATATCAAATACTGCGTCAAGCAGATCTTGTCAGTAGAAAAAGGCGGCAGAAAAATGTAGGCGCGAAAGGATATCGTCCCATAGAAAATTATAATTTCGCGCCTTTTTCTACTGACAAGATTTGCTTGACCATCTTATAGTTCGAAATTTTTGAGAGAAAAAATATGAAAGTTCGAATTATTGAGTAATAATTAATTATGATTTATTAACTGCTAATTTTTTAACAATACCCAAAGGTTATAGGTACATACTTACATGCACATACATAATGTGAATTAATTATTAGTCTTTGAGAAGAAGTCTGTAATATTAGTTTGCTTCAAAGCACATTGCTGAGACTGATCAATAACTTTTTTATCAGAAATACCTAGTGCCGGAAATTATTTTACGACAACAAATGCTCGTGCAACGATGAACTTGAACTTGTCTCAAAATGTAGGGTACTTACACTTACCTCTGCAATATGATAACTTTGAATTGTCGAGTGTTTGACGCCTATGAGTTCGAATTAACGCGTTATTTTGTTACGTAACGACGATTTTTTTGTTCGAATTACCAAGTGCTTAAAAATGTATGGAATTATTTCGAAATATAAAGAGATTTTCTAGGGAACTCGTGATAACTTCGAATTATAGAGAGGTTCGAATTATCGCGGGGTGGAATTAACGAGAGTCGACTGTAACACAAAACTATAATTCAATTACATAAATATTTGTGCTTCATCACACATTTATAATATTATCATTTATCATAATCATACCACAAGCTTTAGTAAAATTTTCACTACACCAGCTCGCAAAGACTTCCTGTATTCTTTTTAATTAATGCATAACACTAATTTTAAGAAATGGGTTTCATTCGATACCGAAGTTTGTTTAACTCTCGGTACGCTTTAGATTCCACTTTTCGAATTACTCGCTACGCTCGTGGTTCAACCCTGGAATCTTTCGCTTGGTCGAGTATCAATATTGGCACGAGAAGTAAAACCACAACTTTACCCCCTTGTAAAACAGATAACTATTTTCTAGTAAGTACTTACAAAAAAGTGCTACCCCGTCCTTCTTTCAGGACCTATCCTTATCACACTTATCACTTGACATTTACAAAACAACCTAGGATATTTATGACGCAGTTTGAAACATAATATAATACATTATAAACACCATGGCTTGCATCGAAAAAATGATTATGATTATGATTATAATAAAATTATCACGTTCCCTGTGCATGCATCATATGTGTAGCATTTTAGGGTACCTACATATGATACGTGCATGCACCACTAATGATGCACGACCCCATATAAACTTAAAGCTTGTCATACACGTGTGAGCTAGGTCTTTTTTATTTACATGCGCCGTGCTACTCCTGCTGAAATTAAGTGCATCTCGTTCGGTCGTTTGGCCCCACCGGCCCCACCCCCGTGTCATCTCTATATTATTGTACCTCTGTCGATGTATGTTTTCGCATCAGGGTATGAAAAACACCTAAAGTTTTTTTTTTACATGCATTGACAAGCCAGTATCACTGCCAGTATGGCTTGTCCAGATGAACGAAAATTAATTGTAAAAAAAAAAGAAACGTCAAAATGACATATGACGCTGTCCGCTGACGCCTGCTTGTTTTGTTTCGGACCACGTGTGTTTATCATAATCATTTACCTTGCGTGCATGCTACATTTAAGCTTTTAATAATAATATACTATCTGTATAACACTATGTCGTCCTCATCAGATAGCGAGCCGGAGACAAGAGGACCCGCGCCAAGGTAAAAACTCCTCCGGAATACTTGGATAGTTTATAATACAAAATCTCATTTATATCTTTCTTACAGACTCGGCCCTTGCGAAGTGTGTGCCTCAAAAGAAGCACAATACACGTGCCCTAAATGCGAAGTAAAGACATGTTGTTTAAACTGCGTTAGAATACACAAAATGGAGCTAAACTGCGACGGTATAAGGGACAGGACGAAATTTGTCCGCATCAAAGATTTCACCGATAGAGACTTGTTGAGCGACTACAGGCTGTTGGAAGAGTGTGCCAGGTTCGTGCATGGTGTGAAACGTGACGAAAAAAAGAGGTTCACTAGGATAGACAAGGATTTGCCAGTAGTAAGTTCAAGTAACCATTATATATATATGTCCTTGTGTCTAACGTTGGTGGTAACCCTAAGACAGTTCCTTCGAGTATCTTCTGGTTGGAATAAATTTTAAAAGTAAGCGAGCAATATGTAATATGAATAGCACTCTGCCGTTTATCTTACGGTTTTCGGGGGCCCTTGCGGATACACTTTGACCCTGTTTAGACTTACATGAATTTATCTTGAATGACAGTGGCGGTGGCTTCCACACTACCGTTGCATCACTGTACAATATGCTCACTTTTCCAGCATCTCTTCAAACTGAAGATAGCAGCCAGAGACCGCGGCATAGCCCTCCAGTTCCTCGCTCAAAACTTCTCGAGGCACTCCGTAAACACCACTCGCTACAATTACAAAACAAACCTGATTAGTTGGCGGGTGGAGTGGATCTTCCCCAATGCTGAACCGGATATGGTGAAATTTGTAGACGAGAAGTGCTTGGAGACTAAAAGGCTTTCAGAGCTGCTGGATAAGTACCTGGATGTCAATGCGGAGCCTTTTGAAGGGTCGAAAGCTCTGACTTATTATAAGTCTGTTGGGTTTAATGGAGTCAAAGTGCTGTTGAGAGGTACATATGAATCATATGATCAATTAGTTTTAACTTTAGACTGTCAGTGTCATTAGTAGGTTTACAAAGAAAACGAGGTCATCACACATGGCTGCAATTTTACTTGTGAAATACTACGATTCAAGCATAATTGAGTTGTATTTTACAGCGTGTTGTACTATAACAGCCCAGATACACTCCTAAAGCATCATTTTTGTAAATATTTTTAATTTACACAGTATGGGAGCGCTCATGTGTGGTGACCTCGATTGTTTAGTAGTTGATGTGGTCTGGACTCAAACCAGCGTCCTCTGCATCTTGAAATAAAGGAAATTAAAACAAGTTCATAAAAAGATAATTTAATTTGTTTCCTAAAAACACTGTTTCAGCCGAGAAAGTAAGGGGATGTGCTCGTAAGTTCTTTGAGCTGGATCCGAGCGAGACTTTAGCGGAGAACCTCTCAGGGAAGTGCATAGTTGAATTCCCGCTTGTTTTTGTCGTGCTAAAGGACCACGCTTACAATTTTGACATCATCACTCCAGGTAAATATGAATTCAAGAAATTTGTTACTCATCTCGGAAATGATGTTTTTTTAGTATTACAGTACAGATGCTCGATAAAACGCTATTTACGAGCAAGTGTGATAAAATAGTACCTTATTATTGAAGCGGCTAGAAAGTGATGGATGAGTTAGTTTGCTTGATGGTGCACTTTTGGCCAAGTCAATACAAAATGCTTTTCACTACTACTAACTGTGAGGAAATTATTTAAAGAGGTAATGAATAGTAGACAATTTTTCATTTCATTTCATTTTTAGTGTTTTATAAGCCAGAAATGTTTTTATATTTGCAGAAGACGAGTTTGACGAAGAACCTATAGCTAAAGAAACTCCGTCTCAAAATGAGGCCCAGAAGAGAAAGAGGCCTCTTCTCACGGAGAAAGTGGCACTGGAGAAACAGAAGGAGATACAGCAGGAGATCAAAGAAGATAAAAAGAAGAAGCCTAAGAATCTTCTTTTCACGACGGGGTACTCCTCCGAGGAGAGTTTAGACATTAGTGATGATGAAAGTAAAAAATAAAAACAACTATATGAACGAATGAAATGATTTAAGGTTAAGGATGCCTAGTACCTGCAAAGAATTTCGTACAGTGACCCGTCTGTTCCTATCTCATTCGCACGCGCATAATTATATTGCTCTCCTGTTCGTACAGTATCATTAATGTAAATCGTTAAAACTTTACAGTAATATAGGTTGTTATGGGTTGGAAATAAAAGTTGTTGTTGATAAAATTATTTTATTTTATAGCATTCATCTCTGCAGCTTACTTAATATTCTCATATTAATGATTAAATTAAGATTATTAAGATGTATTAGAAGAAAAAGAATAGCCTAGGTTCTATAACCCTTTGACCGCTTAAGACGTCAACCGCGCGGCCACAGCCCGATATCAGCCTTCGTGCATACCGACTAGGTTCACGATGACGCGCCGCGCACGATAGGCGTTGCGTTTAAAGGGTCAATATGTACATATGATGTATGCCCCATAAACCTTATTTTAATTGGGTAATAGTTAATAGAATTGATCATCTCTTAAAAATAGGACTTCCAATGTCGGTATTGAAATCCGATAGTGGTCCTCAATACCGGAATTAGCCCTATTCCAGGCCGCACTAATCTTAAAGATTTTCCCACAGAATCGAAATATATCCCAACTAGTTACGTTTTAGTGAATCATTTGACGATAAGTCACATTTTGCGAAAGTTTAAATTGGAAGTCAAGTCGAACCTTAAATCGAAACTCTTGTAGTTGAAATTTTATTGACATATATGACATGTGGTCGATATATCGTACTATATGCCTGTATACCAACAATCGTCTTCTTCATATTTCTTACTTAATTCCATCATAATTTTTACAAAAAGAAACTAAAATAGTTCAATACCGGAATTACGATCTTGATCCTCTTATAATTCCGGTCCGTGATCCTGAATTACGGATCGATGTTTACGATATCTCAATAGATATCGTAAACATCGATCCGTATTCCAGGATCACGAAATTCCGGTATTTAAGCCCTACTGAATACCAATGGCCACCAAAGAACTCTCAGTCAAAACAAACAAATAATCATTCGTCGCCTCTATCCCCACCACCTCACCGAACCTCTCCACGTTAAACACGTTCTGCTGCCCCACTTTCACCAACCTATTCACCCCCCCACTCCTATTCCTCAACTGCCCACTATTCCTATGCTGATACACGAAAATATGCCTCGAGCTCTCGCATACAACCCCATAAGATAAGTTAGGAGGGCAAGTGATGAATTTCCTATTCGTTTTGGAAGACTGTATGTATCCGAAGGCCATTAGAGTTCCCTCGTGGATGAGAAAGGGTCGGTTGTCGGTAGGGTAAGGTTGCCAGATGCAGGCGTCCACGTCGTGGCGCAGGACGATGGCGGGCGACTGTTGCGGGTCGATGGTGAGGCTGAACAGGTAGCGGTTAACGCTCAGCGGCACGCGGTGGGTGGTCTCGTGGTTGGTGTCTAAGCGAACTGGAAACAAAAAGTTACTTCGTAATATATCTTTGAGCACAGATTAAACGGACGCATTAAGCACGAGGCGGCACAACAAGTGCCAATTCGCTACAGAGATCTCAAACTCAATTTTTGTGGAGATTTAACATACATGGGTTCAGGTGGTAAACTTGGATGCAAGAAGTAACTGAAATAAGCGGTCTCGCTGCCATACAAAATTATAACGGCTACTCCCTAAGCACCGGACTGGACCTACGCGAACGGCGAACCATTCATAAATTGCGGTCGACGCGTTCATTCAGGAAAGCTGGTACAATGGAATGACCGAAACTTTCATTGTGCGAGTGACACCCTGGGCTATAAACGCGAAAATCGAAGTTCTAAAATTGCGGGCATCTTTCTCTGTCACTCTAATTACGCTTTCATTGGAGTAAAAGATAAAGATCCCCGCAATTTGCAAATTTCGGTTTAAAACTCATTCATTCCATTTGTGGATTCATGGATGGCCGAGTGGAATGCCCAACAATTCAAGGGTGAACAACTCTTCACACTTAACCCAAATAGACGTCCACCTGGCTTCGACAAACCGCGCCGGGTATGGAGTCAACTAAACCGCATTCGAACAGGCGTTGGAAACTGCAACTACCACTGGCATAAATGGGGCTGGCGTGACTCCCTTCAGTCACGCACTGAAGACCGCTGAAGACGCGTGGTGACCCTGAGCAGACGGTCACACATTGTTCTGGAATGCCCTCTCACCAGATTCAAGGGACGGATTGAAGACCTTGCGAACCTCAGTGAAAGGGCCATCGAGTATCTGAAGAGTGCAAACCTCAATCTCTAGATTTAAATTGAATCCAGTAACTGTAATGCCATACGATAAATAAAAATTCCATTTGTGCCAGCTCTTGTGAATCAACCTGGTACATCCAGAACACGTCCTGGTCTGATGGTTTGTCACTAGAACTAGATTAGCAAAATTTTCAAGGCTTTGATAAAAATTTGCTTTGCTAATGAGTGTAAAAGATTTACAAATTCTGTACGAGTATCTCACCTAGCACTGTGTCCTCCTCGGATGCTGCATCACACTCCTCCAACTCTTGTGTGGAGAGCCCTGGAGCAGACTGTTCAACAGATGTCACCTCCGTCTCGGAGCACAGATGTGACAGTCTGCGATGTGCCTCCTCGATCAGACTCTCGTCCATAATCTGTTCACCCTTATTATCACCACCTGTGGATGTTTTTAAATTATTGCTTTTGTGGAGTTCATTTCAATGCCAAAGAAACAGTACAGTATGAGATACATATTATACAACAATATGTACAAACTATTTAATAAGTTTATAATGTACATACAAATACGGAATCATGCACAGTATACATTTAATTTCCTGAGCATTACGATAAAATTGTACTATCATACCACTTGATTCCTGACCCACTGAAAAATATTTACTACATCAGCATCATTGCCATTCTAAAACTAAAAATATTATTAAACTTACTGTGAAAACTTTCTATGGTGGGTCACAATTCAGTGTGATTACCCAACAGTTTAACATACTAACCCTCAATGAGGTTGTCCCACAACATGCTGTCAGACTTTGTCAACAATACATTAACTTGCCCATTGTCTTGTACATTCCAGGTAGTCAACTCGCTGTCCACTCTGTTCCATAGCCGCCCACTCACAAACTCTTTACCCCCATAGCTTATTTTAACTTCCAACGGACCAACATCTACTCGGAAAAGCTTCTTGTCAAAATTATCTTCCAATTTCAACGTAATAGTTATATCTTCTGATGTTTGCAGCCAAGTGTACAATATTGTTTTGATCTCTTCCTTTTTTTCTACTATTTCCTTTTCAGAGTCTTTTGTAAATTTGAATAGATGATCTGAAGCTACGTAGATAGCCGAACACAAACTCTCCAACGCGGCATAATGTACAATGCCTTTGCCTTGCACTTGTCTAAAGCTCATTTGATTCCAGGTTGAGTTATCCATGTCAAACTTAAAAGTGACCCATGTCAAAACAGAGTCAAACTGAGCCTCATTCTGCTTTACAGACTGTAAGAGACAGTGTAAGATTTCCGTATTGTTTTTCTCTACAATTCTGGAGTCTACAATTATGAAATATTTATCTTCGCCCAAGATGAGACTTGATTGCTGCGTTTGCCATTGTGCATTACGTTCGGATGGTCTGCTGCGAGCGCGCGTGTCAACTATATGCAAGTACCCTGTCCCGTCACTCACCAAAGCCAAAGTACTCGAGGGGAACGACAGGCACAGGTTAAAATGACCAGATTTCCGCTCCACATGAGCCGGAACATCGTAAACAACGGTGTTTTGAAACGTTAGATTAGCGTTATCGAAACTGATATGCCTAACTTGCTGTTTCTCATCTATGTAGTAGAAGCTGTGCGTGTAATCCCACTTATCCGCTACCAGGTGGTTATGAAGTGCGAAGAGCTTCGCGTGAATGAAAGAGTACTGGACGTCGTCGGGGAATACACGGTCTACGCGCGTCGTTAGCTCGTGGCTGTAGTGAGGCAACGCCTGCAGGTTAAGCTTGTAACCTTCGAACTCGTGGTCCAATAGACGACGGTCCGGCCGCAGGTCAACTAAACTCGAAGGCATTGCGATAGTTTTCTCGTTAAAATAAATGTAGCTGAAATGCCGATTGTTTGCACATCCCGTCTGTCACCTATTAAGGACCACGCGTCATTATTGACGTTTCAACTTAAGCCCGCTCCACACTCGAGAACGAAGCGCGGCACGAAGCCGCGAACGCGAGTGTGGAGTCCAAGGCCCCAACGTTGTCTGTTCTCTTTGACGGCACAGCAACTAGAATCATTTCTCTCTCCTCGCCTCGCTCTTTTAAAAATGCCGATTGTCAAAAAAGAAAAAGGACAACCATACTGTTGACAAGATGGACTTCAAATCAAAGTGTTATCGTTTTTAGGGGAAACCAGTGGCCTATTTTATAAAGCTACAAGTTACAATTTACAAGCGGAAGTCTCGTTCTAACACATAGGCTTTTTATTTTAAGTTTATTTAGTTTAGAGATAGTTTGTATTATTATTTGTAAGCTAATTGTAACTTGTAGCTTTATAAAATAGGCCACAGGTTGTGTATGTTGATCACTTCCTAAAGTTGCTAACACACTATCGCACCGCACCAAGGTCATTGTGGGACGCACCCATAAGTAAGAGGGAGAAAGAGATATCGCTTTCTCCCTTTTACTTATGGGTGCGTCCCACAATGACCTTGGTGCGGTGCGATAGTGTGTTAGCAACTAAGTTATGTCCCCAAACAATTGCGCATGTGTGTGCCTGAAGCTTCTATGTGTGCGTTGGCCTCCGAGAAAAAGTTGCGAGTAATAAAAATAAAAACATTTTTCTACAGCAACATTGCTCCCAACTCTGATTTAAATTATCACGAATTTTATACATTATTAATCATAAAACGGGACTTAAAACGCTTAAAACTTAATTATACGCGATTCAGTTTTAAAATTGAATATTTGCTTCCAACTGTCTTTATCAATGTCCATAAAATATATGGAGGGTAGGTACGTCTACCCACCATAATAAAAAATATATTTGTCAATGACTCTGTCCAACTGCTGTGGTTAAAGTTCATAACGAAAATTGTATTTATTAAATCTTTAAATAATAAATACAACGTAGCGGTACTACCACTTAAGACTGTAAGTCTGTACCTACATGGATTACATCAATGCACATAGAAAATGTGCTAAATGCGGAGCAACGGCTGTTGAAGCAGCCAAAGTGAAATTCACAGTTTTAGTGGGTTCAGAAGGAACCGAGTCATAATGCATCTGGAAAGCGTATTAATTAATCGTGAAGAAATGTATGAATACAAGTTGGAAATCTGTGTAAAATGCCGTGTGTAAAGTGTAGTGTATCTGTGTGTAAAGTGTAATAGGTAGGCATGCCTAATGTTTTATTTGTATTACACTGGAAACTTTGTGAATGCGCTTTATTAATGTAATTTTTTTTATTAAGTTGTCAGGGTTTAATTTTCAGTGTATATTTCTATATGTAAAATATATTTTTAATAAATAAAATTATACAATGTTATACACATAAATATGCCTTTTATTTAAATCAATTGATAATACCAAAACAAGGGGTAATATTTGCATTTTTCATATATTTCGTGATATGAAGATAACAAATATGTTTTTCAACAGAATTACTACCTACCAATACCCGCCAGGCTAAACAGGTTGTCAACTTTAGTTCTTGGTACACAACGCGGCGCTACTAGTATAAACGTATAAACGTTTGGGGACATTTTTTTGTATGGAGTTATCGTTCTTCTCCTAGTGAGTATTATATTCTTTGATGTTGCGTAAAAACGTATATCCCCGGCTATGCCCCGGCTATACGTTTATCGTAACGATTTGTCATACACACGGTTCGATTTATCTGCACAGTCGGACTGCACAGTTTGATCGCCACGATTTATCGTTACGTGAGTAGCCGGGGTATGTGTGCTCTTTTAGGGATGTGAAAAGTCGATTTTAATCATGTTATTTATTTATTTATATCGATAAACGCTACACAGCGGAACGAAATAGCGATTAATTCAAGCTTCAATATCTTCGTTAAACATGTACATATTATAATGTAATAAAATAATTCAATTATTGTGGAACACATATTTTATTAGGTATTTATGTATTTTAATTAAATATCTGAACTTTCCCTAGGTTCCCTGCTGGGGAGTGACTATAAAATTGTGATCTGATAACCACAATAAAGAATAAAATCGTTTTTGTTCATTTTAGGTATCGTTAAACCTTTGAAGTAAAATTAAACATGCAAGAAATGTCGATAGTTTATCGATATCACTTTATCGACATGGCTACAGCAAGGTGTTTCCACATTGTTAATCGTACACTAAACAAAAGTGGTCCCAGTGACAGCACGCTTGGACGTAATCTCTGTATATTATACATATGTCTATGATCGTACACTAAACAAAAGTGGTCACAGTGACAGCCCGCTTCGACCGTAATCTTTCAGTATATTATATCTATGGCTTAAGGCCATATTTGTAAAAAAAAACTCATTTGACATCAAAACATAACCTTGAAATTTATGAAAAGTCATTTTCCGTTATTTAAACGGATTGAACTGTAATTTGAATGTATTCGCCGTCTCAAAAAATTCGCTATGCCGTTCGTAAAGGACTCATCGTATCGCGAAATGCCGAGTTCTTCAGAAATAGCCAACGTAAGTGCCCTGAATGATGCTAAATGAAGTGATTGCATTTGTTCGCTGCAATGTTGTCAACAGTGTTTGTATCGATGCACGTGTAAACAAGGTCGAGCGTGGGCCGTGCGCTGCACCTGCGCGGCCCGGGCCGCCTAAATTATCCTTCATTAGTCTACAATCCTTGGTAAACTGCGCTCGCTAAAAACTTTTCAAAATAATCTGAAAAGTTAAAGTGCTAGATTTACGCCGCGAGATTATGTCGATGTTCTACTATCTACAGGAGGATTACCACGAGTTTTTGTCACTGAAGAAGCTGATAGTGAAGATTACCAAGAACCAGCACTCCGTCTTCCGGTGCAGGTCCATCGGAATCCTCTCCAGCCAGGGCCAGGTCTACACTTTGCGTGATGTAAGTTTCTGTAATTTTTGCTTCGTGACACTCGTATGTGTACCTTTAGAATCTCACTGACTCAATATCATGGGTTTATTCCTATTTGTCCTCGCTGGGCACAATGAGAATATGTGGTTTTGTGTGAATAATTCCCATTTGTCTCCGCCTCATGTATTCTATGCACATTAAGCATAGGTATTGAACCAGGGATCTCTAGATTATGGCTTGTGCCTATTTATATATATTTTTTAAATATGTTACTTTTTTTTCTTCTTGGCTAATTCTAGAGCTAGTATCGGACAAAGCTAACTGCACGCCATTTGCAATGTTAAAGTGTGCAATATCATCATTAATGTCAAATTTCTATGAAAATATGATTTTTCTAATGACACTCCCTTCACTTCGTCTACTACTACTATTACTCTATTCAAGTCAGTGTAAAATTAGCTTAGATGGACTCTATACTGCTAATTTTATTTAACAATCAATAAACATCATTCACTTAAAACTCAGTGTATTTAAAATTATTCTCTAACCCAGGGGTCTCCAAACCCCGGGATGCGGGCCGAATCCGGGCCGCCGGCACCCAAAGCGAGTGGCCACTGTCCGGCCCGCGGGAGCCAGGCTCTAGGGGTTCAGCACTTATTGAGAGTGAAACTGTTCCTAACAGCAGCAACCAAACACCCTCCCCCGGCGCAAAAACCGATAATGGCCCGCACGAATGTTTCTTAGGCGCAATATAGCCCTCAGGTAAAAACGTTTGGACACCCTGCTCTAACCTATAAAACCATATGGGTACATTACTGGGATGGGATAAATGATGTTTTACCCCTTTCTAACAAATACATAAATCAAAATAACAGATAAGAGACAAACAATTACAGTGAAACCTGGTTAATTGGCACCTGGATAAATGGAAAACCTCAATAATTGCAACCAAAAGTCCGGTCCCGGTCCCTTGAGACCAAAAGGCCTCTATAATTGAAATTTTGGAACCTCTATAATTGCAATTTAGATTTTAGTGCTTTTCGTAATTTTGCCTCTATAATTGACCACATCGCAACTTAAGACCTCTATAATTGACACTGTGCTAAAAAATCAGTTATTTTGGCTCTTGTTTTTACCTCTATTATTGAAACGAGTCTTACTTATTACCTCTGTAATTGAAATAATGTAGTTGTAGACAGCAGAAACAATATTTTAATAGCAATGATCATTTTATTTATATCTCCATCCAGAATTTAATTTATTTATTGCGTATCTATCACAGCCTGTAGTAGGTGAAATAGTTTTTATCAATAAAAAACAAAGTATGCTTTTTACATTCTAATAAAACTTTCTTCTACAATTCAAGGGAATTTTTTAAACTCAAATGATAAGAAAATATAGTGGTAATTAATGTAGTGTAAAAGTGCAAGTATAGACAGAAGTAATATAGGTATAGACCAGAAACCCAGAACGTAAGCGTGTAAATATACTTTAAATGGTCATTTGCGCCTCCATAAAAGAAATTTGTCAGAACGCTACCTCTATTAATGAAAACCTTTATAATTGACACAACGATTTTTTGAACCTCGTTAATTGACACGACCTGCTTAAATGAAAAACCTGGTTAATTGACAGAAACTGGCCGGTCCCTTGAGATTGCAATTATCCAGGTTCCACTGTATTAGCTAATTGAGGAGTGTAGCGCGGTTAAGAATAAGGGGTAAATTAATACAGGATTAAAGCTATCAATATAATACCTTAGTAATTTGACGGCTTAAAGAAAATATTACGGTGAAAAATATTTGTGACGTCCCACGGGTAAAGGTACCTTATGGCGGTTGGCGCTTACGCTATTATTAACGCCGCTCCAATATTATTGTGGCGCTATTCGACGTAAGCGCCAGCCGCCATAATGTACCTTTTGCCGTGGAACGTCACATTTTATTGCTGAGGCGTTACCTGCCTGAAAATCCTGAAATTAAATATAGCAGCATTAGGTGGGAAACAAGGCGGTCAGGGCCTACAGCACCCCCTTCCCCAAAGACTCGCCATCACCCGCATCCCCCTCGCCCTCTGCCAATGTCCATTTTCATTGAGTTGTATGGAGTGGAACCTGAACCACAGAATAAATAATAGTACTACCGTACAGAAAGCAAACTTCCTACAACACCGAAGTATGACAGTGGTTCAGGGTCGAATCATGCGGTCCCTTTTTAATATACGGCACTATCTAGTGATCCAAAATACTCGATCACTGTGAGCTCTTTTTTTAGGGTTCGCCTCATGTCTTGACGCCTAAAAGACTAATAGGCTTTTAGCCTACTTTACTAATTAAACATTACACAGGGCTCGAGTCTTTTTGATCACTAGCACTATCCCTTTTTGCTATTTAGGGTTGTCAAAATTCAAGCCATTATCTTATCTGTGGTCGTGACGTCAAGTTGTGTCAACCCTAATAATTGCTCGGAGCAATGCTGAGCCGAACGGAGCCGAGTTTGCCCGTCGGGAGGAGCTTCGCACCCCTGCCTGAACACCCGTTCTTGGAACACACCCTCTAAACAGCTTAGGAGCGTATTGCTTCATGGAATAGCCTGAAAAACTGAATTACATATAAAATCGGATTTTCTAAGAACGAGAATGCTGTAATAATACGCCTTATAAAACTAAGTCCCCCGCCGCGTCTGTCTGTTTGTGTGTTTGTTTGTATTGTATGATATAAACTCAAAAACTACTAAAATATTTTCATGCGGTTTTCACCTATCAATAGAGTGATTCTTGAGGAAGGTTTAGGTGTATAATTTCTTAACCCGTCGATGCCGGGGCGGGTCGCTAGTTGGATTATAAGAGGGACACACTGAAAGTTTTTAGAACGTGTTCGTCTGTCAAAAAACTATGTCAGTAGAAAGAGGCGCGAAATTCAAATTTTCTAAGGGACGATACCCTTCGCGGCTACATTTTTTATATTTGCCGCGGGACGTGACGGGCGATATTATACCGCGCGGCATAAAATGGGACCAATCTGTATGTATACCTTCAAAACATACGGTATCATTTTCTGGGGGAACTCGGAAGACATCCAGAGAACATTTATCCTCCAAAAACGATGCTTACGTACAATATATCGCATGCATACTGAACAATCCTTACGTAATTTGTTTACTCTTACTGGATTATACATTCTACAACTTTGCCTCTTTGTAAAAATATAATCTCTTTGTAATAATGACGCCTTTTTTAGGAAAAAATCCTCGCAGATAGATAATCTCAGAGAGTACAGATTTAATCTTGTTTGCCCAAAATCAAACAACTTAATCTTTTACAGATGTACATTCAATACAGCAATACGAGATTTTAACGCCCTGCCAGTTGAAATAAAAATGTTAGAGGGGAATCGTTTTAATTAAAAAACTGGTTAATGAAAATGTATTTAAATGTGTTGTAACTTAAATGAGTTTTTTCTGGAATCACCAGTTTTGTTAAGTATAAGTTAGTCAGTAAGCTAGTTTAGTTAGTAGTTTTAAGATGGTGTTGTATGCTCGAAATGGGCAAGTGTTGATTCGATATCTCCTGTATGTATACAGTTTACAATTAATAAATACTTTACTTTACTTTAGAATCGGTCGAGAGAAGACGGAGTAACAACCGAAAAAAATCTAAAAAACAGCGGCTATAATCTTAAAATCCATTTAATTGTGCATTCTCATTTCGCAAAACAATATAGTATGTATGAAAAAACAAAACCTGCCAGGGTGCGAGTCGGACTCGCGCACGAGGGTTCCGTAACATTACGCAAAAAAAAAATCACGTTTGTTGTATGGGCCCCACTTAAATATTTATTTTATTTTAGTACTTATTTCTTGTTAGAAATATTAGCGGCAACAGAAATATTGATACATCATCTATGAAAATTTTAACTGTCTAGATACAGCCTGGTGACAGACAGACGGACAGCGGAGTCTTTGTAATAGGGTCCCGTTTTTTACTCTTTGTTTACGGAACCCTAAAAATGTAATAAGATAGAGATCAAACAAATTCAATATTCCAACTACAATATCGCGATACCCCCTCTGAATGGGGTGGCGCTGGATGTGGGTGGAATGCGAAAATAAGGTACACTGCAATATTCGTATTGATTAATTAATTCCAATATTCAGGGCCGGATTAAGCATGTCGGGGCCCCTAGGCAGTGCGAAGCTCAGGGCCCCCTACAGTCAATTCTGCACACAGCACATTCAGTACAGGGAAATAAAAGTTTGCGTTTTTTCCGCGAGCGAAAAAGACATCGAACGATGTCTTTTTCGCTCTTATTGCGTGGACATAAAGCTTTATTCTATCAGTTTTTGCCGATTCCCAGTGGAATACCAAAGATGAGAGCTTCAGCACCACTTTCTTATCTACCTCTAATGGCCAATTTTAAGCGAGGCTAAAAGCTAAGCTCACTAGTAGTAAGTTGATTTTCTCAATAGTCAATATTTTGAGAGGCTGAACAGCCATTGCCCGAGCATAAGACCAAACGCCGAGCCACATGATTAGAATCAACCTAATAATAAAGAATTTCCATATATTAAAATTACATAAATTACTATGAAGACAATTTTAAACGTCAAAACTTCTACGAAATTATGACGTATAATTAACAATTTCTTGGTCTAGGTACCTCTATTAATTCACCAGTTAAGCTAACATGTAGATACAGGGTCAATTTAAAGAACTATAAATAAACGCGAGCGTAGCGAGCGCGAAATTTTTTGACAATATCGCAAATTGTGAAACCGTGTTAAAAGGCCGGGTATCGATCTTCATCGGGCCTAATAATAAAAAATTTACTCATGAATTTTGAGCCTATGGAACAAAATTTGATTTGGTGCGCGCTGAGTCGCCGGGGCCCTCTAGCCGAGGCGGGGCCCCTAGGCAGTTGCCTACTTTGACTTAGGGTTAATCCGGCCCTGCCAATATTGTACCTAGACTTCTCGGTACCGTTTTTTGCGAGGGTGTGTGATACTGAAATTTATGACCACGCAAACTGCGTAACAAGTATATTTCCCAAGGGTGTTTAAAGACGGAGACAATTAACTTACCCAGTCAAAAATAATTGTTAAGCCTACTGTTTGTAAAAAAAAAAGTAAAAATGATGTATTAACCAAGAAGAATTGTAGTACAGTTGTTTTAAATTGTTATGAAACCTTGACTTAACAAATAAGATTTCTTTTGTAAAAGTGTTCATAAAACAGCAGGATTTTGCATATCACTGTAATTATAATTACCAACCAAATACAATATACAAATTATACAACTCTTACATGAGTACAGTAAGTGCCACAACTTAAGTACCCACGTCGAATACTTTTATTATGGCACCGACTGAATTAAATTTTCCTTTTGGTTTCATTATCCACGTAAGGCTTACAAAATTATTATTATATTATTTTTATTTTGAACCTTGTTTAGTAAACTTTGGAAAATGCTACTTTATTTGGTGCCAATTGGACCTTGCGAGGTTGTTTTAAAGCTGTAACGATATTATTATTAGTATTTATTATTTTATTTGATACACTCGCACAGCGGTCGGCTACCAGCTATGTGGCCCTTGGTTGCTAAAAGGTTGCCGACCGCTGCACTAGCAGCTCTTGAAGCTGATGCGTGTATATCGAGCACTTTTATTTTAAGTTGCAGTTTTTAAACTTCTAAAATGTATATCCAGACTATTTTTGAAAATATTGACCGACGGCGCAGTAACAAGTTTCTGTTAGAAAGTTCCACATATCTACCACACGATTCGGCAAGAAGTGTTTCCCAGGGTGGCTAACACACGGAGGTTTGAAATTTTTTCGAATTACGTCTATGTACGAGTAGGTAGGTATACATCTGTGGATAATTACGTGGATTGAAAGTGCACTAATGAGTATATTCAGTAATGTAATATCTTGTGGGCGACACATCCCACTAGTTAGAATCAGACTAATTGGATATCTAATATTCAGGCTATAACAATCCTATGGGGCTGTCCATAAATTACGTCATCGATTTTTGACGATTTTTGACCCCCCCGCCTAAATCATCCAAAAATCATGCTTCTGATGACCCCGTTTCCTCCTACGTCATGCTACCATACCATCATCCGATGTCCAGACCCCCCCCCCCTAATTTGAAATGACGTAATTTATGAATAGCCCCTATGTACAACGAATTGGTTTATGAAAGGGAGAGCCAGGAAATTAAAAATTGTTTTCGGCTTAAAAATTACTTATATATATATATATATACAACAATATTTGTTTTAAAATTAAAATATAAATAAAATTAACACACCCGAGAATAACAAAAGTAAACAAAGCGAGGATGATGATGATGAGTAGATTCTGCCATCTTGTGGGCCGATGTACGGTTGCATAACCTTCACATTATCGTTTCGCGTTAAAAAATTGTGGGCCACTGTGCTGCCCCCTACAGTGCATGCAGGCATAGGCCCATCTTAGTTTGGTCTCTAATGGATATCATTTCTTGTAACCAGTTTTTTGTGAATTGAACATTTTTGTATTTTTTAGACAGAGGACAGCTCAATAGAGGTCCGCGTGTCCCTGCGCTACATCAAAGTGCGTGTTCCGTACGCGGGGAGACCTTCCACAGCGCATATACTTGGCTTCGTCCATTGGACATCCGGAGCGCCCGTTTTTTACGCCATTTTTGTCAAGGTAAGCAATTATTTTGTCAACAATGTCCATAGGTATTAATGTAAGATACAAGACACGTTCTAGTAATAACACCCCGGAGTTTTGGGTCCTGGAATGTTTTACATTAGCCCAAAAACCGGCCGAGTGCGAGTCAGACTCGCCCACCGAGAGTGTACGCACACACAAACAACACAAACAACTTGTGTGTGTGACAAATGTAACTTATTTTTATTATTATTATTACATAAAAAATATAGTTTTCAGTTTTTTTCCTGCACTTGTTGTGTAAGACGATATTACTTGCCAAATTTCATAGTCCTAGTCTAGGTCAACGGGAATAAAGGCTTATAAATTTCGATTCCCTTGAGTGTCAAAATATACGTTTTTGGCATAAATGACCGTATCTTTTTTTACATTAAATTAGAAGTTTGATTTGTTTCACAGCTTCAAGGGGCTGTAGACCTAAGTACCTATATGGGTTTAATTTCAAGTCTATACCTCCACGCGTTTTCAAGATAAAGGCTCTTGATAGACAGACGGACGGACAACAAAGTGATCGTATAAGGCTTTAAGGGTTCTGCTTTTTCGTTTTGTGGTAACCCTAAAAATTGGTAAAAACTGTAAAAACAAAAACTATTTTAACATTTCTAAGCACACTTGGAGCTTACCACTTATTTTGAATTCATAGTTTGGTAACTATTCCCAATGTTTTTTTTCCAGGACGTTTTTCCGCCTCTAGCTCACAAACTATTTACCACTATGGAATGGATAGTCAACAACCATAAGGCAATTAACCCAGAAAGAAGGAGAAAGGTAAATCTAATGGCTCATCATGCATGTTGCTATCTCCTTCATTCTTGATCCGAAAAAACAAGTAGACTCCACGCTAAGTTTCATGCCAAGCTTTAGCAAGACGTAGTTGTCAAGTATGGAGCTTATAGGGATACTTACTGCCAAGTTAGTGCAAAGTTAGCGTGGCCAGAGTCTATGAAAGAGAACATTTACCACCAAAGTCGTCATTTAGCCTTACGGGCAGTGCGGTAGGATTTATTTAAACTCTTTTTTTACTCCTGTACTTAATCTAAGGATTCTAAGGTGATTTAAAAAAAAAGAAGTAAAATTGAAAACTCTTCCTAGAATGTAAAGTGGATTAAAAAATAAATGTTGGTTCAATCTTGTTTATCCCTTTGACCGCCAATATCAATCTTCGTGCTTTCCGAGGAGTTTCACAAGGACGCGCCGCGCACTATAGGCGGCCGTGGGGTTCACAGGGTTACATTTTACTTGACAAAAGTGCCGCGTAACAGCGAATATTCGCGATTGATCCTCAGAGGCGGCCTGCAGAAACTGTGACAGGGGCAAGTGCCGGGGAAAATGTACAAACGGTGGCATCCGACCAAGGAGTTGAGCCAAATGACCAACTTGTACTACAGGTACAGGTGGCGGCAATCGGGATTGACCAAATGACGTGCGAGCAGATCGAGGCCGCTGCCGCTATGTGCGAAACTGAACAGGAGGCCATGCCGATTACGGTAGAGATGGAGTCAAATGACCAAGACACAGGGCAAATAGACCAGATGCGGGCAGTTGAGCAAGGGACTGATCAAATGGAAAATGTGTTTGACCATGTTGGCGAGCCGGTGGTTCATGTGTGGCCAACTAACCCGGTAAGGGATTTTCTCACTGCGCTACCGATGACCGTTCCAGGGGTCTGCCTATGGTGCAACTATAATTTCATTCAAACTGTAAAAGGCCCTACAGACTCCATGGAGCCTCAAAACACGGAAGAAAGTAGTCCAGTAGCAGGTCCAAGTCATGTTATGCAAGGAGGTATTGCCGAGCCTACCTTTGATCCTAACTGTGAGCAGTGTATGCGTATGGCCGGACAAAATCATGCATATGCTTACAGTGCCTACAGCCAATACAATCCTATCGGGCAACGATTTAGAACGGCCTATGTTCCTGATGAACCTTTGAATCGACCTGTCTCAGATGCCTATGCCAATGGTCAGGCGCTCTACCGCAGCTTATACGGCACGTCACAAGCGACTTATGCCAATACTAATAGGGAGTTCGGCGCAACACAAAGGGGAGAAATGGAAACATCTGTACGGGTATGGGTGAAAACTTAATCGTTGTGTTGTGTTGTTATGGCTTACAGTGTTTTAGTATTGTTCCATGTGTTTTTTTTATTGTACGCTCTGTTTGGTTTCGAATCAGGTTACTGCATTGTATATAAATAAGATTGAATGTGCTTGGAATCGATGTGTTGCACTTTATAGGTGCTGCGATGATTCGGAATAAGTATGTGCACTTATGTTAATTTTTATATGTATTTCGTTTAACTATGTAAGAGTCAATTGCACCTTCCCACTAACCCGGAGATAACCTGTTAAACCGTTATCCCAGTGTCAAATTGTACTGGTAACCATGGCAACTTAAGGTTTAACCAGTTAACCCCGGGTTAGCGAATGGTGCATGTGGCCCCAACTGATTAAATGATTTTTCACCACACCAGCTCGGAAAGGCTTACTTTGCACTTCAAAAACTGATAGCAAAGTTGAATTTTATTCACATGTGAGGCAAAGTAATCAAATGCAAATTTTCAGTTGCTTTCCTATGTTTGCTAGTAGAATTGACTTTTAAATCATGATTTTGGATGATAAATATTTAATAACCATACCTGGGATAACTCGGGGCAAGTTCTAGGGATCTCATATCGATAAAAAAGATGTAGATATAATTCATGTGATCATGAAAATTCTCCATTACTATAAAAAGGTTTAGATTTTTATCTAGACGGCAATCAATACCGACGAATATGGAAAAAATATTAATTGTAACATATGTATTTTGAAAACTATTTTAAGTTACTAGTTTTAACTAATAATACTATAAACTAATAAGTACTAAGTTACTAGTTTTTATTTGTTTAGTTTTTTATTTAAAAACGTGGAAAAAATAAGTAATATTTATTTATGTCGAATAACATTTAGATGTTGACAGTAATATCGATATGTTTTTTTGTCGATAAAATATTTTGCTACATCACTTTCGTATAGATGCCCCGAGTTATCCCAGGTATGTTAATAACATTCATTTGGATTTGATTTTGTTTGATATTTATTTTTACATTTAATATTTGCTTCGGGTTGGTGTGGTGAAAAATTTTGTGTTTCACCCGGGGGCAAATTTTGTTTAACCCTCGTGCTTTGAAACCCTCGCAACGCTCAATATTCCATTTTTCGAATCATTCACTACGCTCGTGGTTCATTTTTGGAATATTTCGCTGGCTTGGGTATCAATATTAGCACGAGCGGTTAAACAACCACTGCCCCCTTGTAAAAAAAATAACTATTACATGTTTGGTTTGGTTTAGGTGTTTAAAATCTAGACACGCGGCAGCGTGTCAAGCCAAGTTCAAGCAAAGGAACTGGCTAGCCAGCGCCAAGTGTAATATTACACGAACCACTTGGTGCCACTTTTGACCCTTCTATAACTCAAAACATCTTTAACGTAAACACATAAAACTACGTGTGTTTAATTATATCCATAAGGACATCTAGAAGCCCAAATTTCATGAAGCTAGCTCAAACGGTTATAAAGATATGAAGGTCAAAAAGTCGTAAATTTTAAGACTGACTGACATACCTATAGTACCTAAACCTAACCTACTTCCAGATGACCTAGAAAGATGAAATTTGGAATCCAGCTCAGTTATTGTGTGAAAGCGTAGGAAAAAATCTAAAAATTAAAAAAAGTTATTAAATAGGGGGGGTCCCCATACAAAAAAACCATTTTTTATTGTGACTGACATATAAGTACCTAAACCTAACCTACTTCCAGATGACCTAGAAGGATGAAATTTGGAATCCAGCTCAGTTATTGTGTGAAAGCGTAGGAAAAAATCTAAAAATTAAAAAAAGTTATAAAATAGGGGGGGTCCCCATACAAAAAAAACATTTTTTATTGTGACTGACATATAAGTACCTAAACCTAACCTACTTCCAGATGACCTAGAAGGATGAAATTTGGAATCCAGCTCGGTTATTGTGTGTAAGCGTAGGAAAAAATCTAAAAACAAAAAAAAGTTAATAAATAGGGGGGGTTCCCATACAAATTTATTTTTTATTGTGACTGACATATAGTACCTAAACCTAACCTACTTCCAGATGACCTAGAAGGATGAAATTTGGAATCCAGCTCGGTAATTGTGTGTAAGCGTAGGAAAAAATCTAAAAATAAAAAAAGTTAAAAAATAGGGGGGGTCCCCATACAAAAAACCTGTAATACGCGCTAAACAACCGGCCAACGGTGTGTCGTTGGCGGCGCGCGGCACCACATAATTAATACAAAGAACAGAAGTAAAAAACATGCAGCGGAAACACAAGAAAAAACATTAAATCTCAATACCTGCCTAGTTTTCTTTACAAAAAGTATTGATATCCCATCAAAAACATAAATGTAAAAAAGGAGAGCCAAGTTCAATACAAAAATTATGCTTGGCTGTGGGGTTCGCCGCAAAAAGAATGGAGATTTAAATGAGTGCCAAGTTCTATGCAAAATCGAAATATGTATTTATAGGAACAAAATAACATTATAAACAAGTATTAAACTCTATTTCTTTGCTTTATTGGATACCTATAACAATTGCTGTTATTTAAAAAAAATGTGAGATCTTAAAGTAGGTTAGATTTGGCTTGGCCAGTTTTTATCAGAATTACAAACTATATATGTTGAATAACTTTATAAAATGACTGATGTAATGAAAACTGGCCAAGTCAAATCTAACCTGCTTTAAGATCTCGCATTTTTTTAAATAACAGCAACTCTTATAGGTATCCAATAAAGCAAAGAAATAGAGTTTAATACTTGTTTATAATGTTATTTTGTTCCTATAAATACATATTTCGATTTTGCATAGAACTTGGCACTCATTTAAATCTCCATTCTTTTTGCGGCGAACCCCACAGCCAAGCATAATTTTTGTATTGAACTTGGCTCTCCTTTTTTACATTTATGTTTTTGATGGGATAGAATTAATTAGCCTCATGCATGAAGTTTATATCTGAACGCAATATTTTTATTCGGATGTTTGTTGCCGTTATATCATGTTATAAATGCATTTGCGTTATTCAATTATTATTTAAATAATTGCTTTAAATAATAAATAAAAAGTACAACAATTGGCCCGCGAAAAGCTAGTGGGTGAAACGCAACGCCGTTAGTCCAAAACGTCACGTGACGTCACTCGTTTCAACGAATTGTTAAGACCAAGAACACACTGTTTATTTATTTATTTTATTTATTATGCCATGACTCGCCACTAAGAAGCACGTCATCTGTTCGGTCGAATTCGCGCCAAATAATAAGCGTTTCAACCGCTCAAAATTTATCAACATTTTAATTATTTTTTAATAATATTAAAAGTATTTTTATTTTTAAGTGACAGTGACCGCAATCAGCGAACGGCGAGACGAGACAAGACGAGAGCAGTCTGTACACAGTGGCTCTCGGCCTGTCTCGGGGTGTCTCGACGAGTGTGTACAGCCGACATTAAAAAAACATCCCTCGCAACGCATCCTCGCACATCTTTGGTCGTAACGAACCGTTAAGGTCGCTGTAATAATAACATTTGTTTTTCAGGAAGAATAACAAATTCACCAGGACGAGTATTGCCATACTCGTCAGCAAGCGGAGTCCCACGTAGGCTTCCAGCGGCTTCTTGTCACCCCGATCAACCTCATGTTCCTTCCATACACGGGCTACCCATATATTAGATGTGCATGCACTGACAACCAAGACAGCCCCATACATTCCGATGCTTTGAAGATAGATCTCGCTCAGTTCGACGACTCGAACGATTTTAGCGATGATACGCCGGCGAGCGTCCATAATAGCGATATTAATTTGTCTGATATCGAGTTCAATCCGAGTATCATCAATTTTTTACAGTTTGATCCAGGCACGTTGGAGTGATAGAAAAGTTGACGTTATTAGAGTCGGACCACGCTAAATTTCATGCTAGGTGTCAAGTATAGAGTCTCTTAAGATCACCTGGCCCATCTATACAGTAAAAATAGTATTGAATGAATGAATGGGACTTGAGCTAAATTAAAAATCTTACAATTTGGCTATCGGTACAAAAAATGTAACACTAATTCTAAAACTCCGTCAATATGATATTGTTGTTGTGTGCGACTTTAGTTATGGCCTATGGTCACTAGATATAGGTACTAACATACAGTTTAAACTTTAATGTCTTAAATTAGGATTGTTCATTTTTTTTAGACCCCCATTTTTATTTTATTTTCTGAAAATATAGGTTAATTTAAGATACCAATTTGAATGATTAAGTAATTCGTGGCTCGGTTGAATATTTATAATTTATTGAAAATATGAGATACGACTTCTCGTAAATTACATGTCGTCGGCTGATTAGGATAATGCACAAGCAACAACAAGCATTAAAAAAATAGTTGTCATTGTCAATTGATTGTAATGTCACCTGTCGACAATGTCAGTGTCACGTGTTTCTATAAATAACAATCGTCTGGAATGGAAAACTCGTTTATTTTGAATCATTAATTTCAAAATACCTACGCTATAAATTTGAGAAAGCTGATTCCAGAAATCTGCCTAAGTTATATACCTAATATAACTTAGTTTTATTGGAGTATGTATCCATATAGCATCCAACTCCAACCATAACTTGGCTGAAATCAAGGGAGCATAAATACAAATGTAAGTTACCTACATCATATATATTTTAACTGATTCGATTTGTAAGAAGATTGGATTCATAAAATCGTTACAAGCGTCCATTGCTAAAGGTAGCTTAGCACCCAGTGGGTGCTTTCTACCGGCTTGTCACCATTGTTTGGATATTGTACTACATACTTATACTACTATATTAGGAACATGCCAATTTTACTAATTATATCCTATTATTTCAGGTCATCGTGATTCCTATTTAGATACAGCTGTGACATATGTAACTGCACTTGGGCCCAGAACAAAGTTGAGCATTTTGTATTGAAACGAACGTCATATTAATTATTAATCGTCGTAATACTTTACGACCGTAAATAATGCCTGGGAACAGAGTAAATAACAAACCATACACTTCTCTTCTGGATGGTCAACAAGAAGCCATCATTGTCAGATGCTCGTGCAGAACATCATAAACATACATTTAATGTAAAGTTACTATTTTTTTTGGAAACATATATAACATATTTCCCAAATGAATAAAAAAGTAGGTAAACAAAAACATGTTTTATTATTCACAACTCTTTATTAAGTCTTGTCCACCATGATATCAGCAGCTTGAACTGCAACATGTACCTGGAAATTAGAAATTATATCTTTTTAAAGCAGTTTCAGGCTGAATTTTGAGTATGGCTATATATTCTTGTATATTCCTTCTTTCTAGTAGGCACCATCTCTGTTTAACGGTTTGCCTTTAGATACTCTGGCTACATTACCACAGAAAATAAATAGATACCACGACCCTACCAATAAAGTGAGCTTTTAAATACTTAATTGTAGTAAATTAATATTAATTTTATACTTACATCGACGTGATTCTCACAGCAATACTGTGTGTAACACGTGAAGTAGGTAGGTATTCCAAGTTTAATTCACGGCACCATCTTTCACGTCGTAGGTCTTCGTGGATTCGAACTATTATTTTTGTGAATCATTCCCACACATAGGAACAAGGTTTTTGATATATTATTAAGCAATGAAATCTACTGTTTAGGTATTAATTATAAATCAAATTGTAACAAACAAGCGCAGCGGTTTAACTGAAAAATTTTGTTATGACAATCGATGACAATGATAACTTTGACAATACGTGAGTGACGGATTTATTTACTATGGTTCGATAACTTTTATTATGCAATGACTTTACATTCAGCCCAGGAGAAGGTCAAACTAAGGTCATAAGGATATTTGTTGAAATATCTTCAATCCTCAATTATTATATAGCAGCAAATGTCGGAAACTGTTTAAAAACCTTATATCTCGAAATGGTTTTCGAAATAGAACATTTGAAAAAAAATGAACAATCCTAATTAGGATAATTAGGATCTCTACAACACATAGTGGTAAAAGCTCAACTAAAATTCCTTTTGCATAATGAAAAAAAAATTAAGTTATTGAAATCTAACCAGGGCCGTCTAATACTATGCTGGGGCCCTTGGGCACATCCCTTTTGGAAAGTAAAGAAATCAAATAAAACTAACATTTTTCTACTGTAATCTTCTATTGATTATGTGTAATCAAACACACTGTTACTGTCTGTTCTTGGGAGGCCTGGGGATCAGGGCACGGGACTCGTGCAACCCCGTGTGCCCTTATGGTAAAGACGGTACTAAACCTAACACCCTATTCATGAAATCTTACGGGACTGATTTAGTTAAATTATGTTTTATCCCTTTCTTACAAATACTTAATTCAAATGACAGATACGGACAATTGATTATTAGCTAAGCGAGTCGTGTAGCGTGTTTATGAATAGGGGGGTAAAACTTGGCCAAATGAAGACATTCTATGATATTGATATTATTCTCCAAATATGACCCGCTATAGGGTCGTTGTGCTAGTTTCCGTCCATGCTCTAGTTTTCGTCCACTTTTGACGGATTACCAAATAAAATAATGTATTTAATTTTTAATTTGCTACCAGCGAAATATCATTTTTATGTAGATAGATATATAGATTAGACATTAAAGATTGCAATAAGTCCAAATTTGTGCTGCAATTAGGATGTAAGTTTATAATGTCTATATTCAAATTTCGTCAAGTGGACGAAAACAAGCGCAATGACCTACTTTTCACTCTCCGGAAGCACAGGGTTCTTTTGTATTTTTCTACGTCATTTGTAAGATATCAAGTATTTCATTAGGACGAACTATTATAATATTATGTGTATTTTATTGTATTTCGTGAAACAAGTATACTCTTATTAGACACATGTATTGTTGTTTAATTGTTACTAATTAAGAAGATTTTCTGACTTTATTAATTTATTATACAAATAATTATAAAACAAATATTATTATACCTAATAATGAAAACAAATTCTAAACTCTCATTAAGGTCTAAATCCGCCTACTTTGTGTATACCTAACTGATTTTATTTTTATTAAATATAACTAATAAGTACCTAAATATTTGTATAAGTCCAGATTGAGTAGCGTGTTGACACGATAAAATGTACATTATATAAAGTTATGTATGTAAGTTACGACCAAAAAATATACTCCTTTTTTTGCACAAAAACTCAGCCTCGCTGTGCAGAGGGGGAACGCGGCCAGCGTCCTGGGAACAATGCCTCAGGCTAATTTAGGGCTAGATTTATGATTAATTATATATTTTGTTATTTAATATCTGTTTTAATAAATGTCAAAAATATATTAAAAACATAGCAAAGTTGTTGTTTAACCGATCGTGCTGATGATAGCCGAGCAAGCGAAAGATTCCAAAATTGAACCACGAGCGTAGCGAGTGGTTCGAAAAATGGAATCTTGAGCGTTGCGAGGGTTTCAAAGCACGAGGGTTAAACAAAATTTGCCCCCGAGTGACACACAAAATTTTTCACCACACCAACCCAAAGCAAATATTAAATGTAAATATCAAACAAAATCAAATCCAAATGAATGTTATTAAATATTTATCATCCAAAATCATCATTTAAAAGTCAATCCTACCAGCAAACATAAGAAAACTACTCAAAATTTGCATTTGTTTACTTTGTCTCACATGTGGATAAAATGCAACTTTGCTATCAGTTTTTGAAGTGCAAAGTAAGCCTTTCCGAGCTGGTGTGGTGAAAAGAATTGAACTCGTCAAAACGAATCAAAAGAGCCCAATCTTGAAATGCAAACCAGTTCAAGATTCCACTTTTCGAATCACTCTACGCTCGTGGTACAATTTTGGAATCCTTCACTTGCTCGGGCATCAATATTAGCACGAGGAGTTAACGACTTTGCCAATTTGTTAAATAATTAATTATTATATGCTAAAATAATTGGCGTATTAATAATCATATCATATACTTAGATTTGTGTGAAATTTATGTTGTGAACTTAGATTGATGTCAAATTTGTACATCGATGTTATTGTAATTTCAAAAATGTTAACTTGTGTATTCTGAATGTTAAATAAATTATTGTGTTGACGGGTTTCTTTCATTTAATAATTTTGTGTTTATTTATTATTTGCCATTTTCATAATTACCTTATGTACCTACGATGTACCTTAAAGAATTCAAATCGCATAATAGTGCTGGAGTAAGTGTACTTGCTTCGGCAGTACATATACTAAAATTGGAACGATACAAAAAAGATTAACAATAACTGCTGCCTAGGGCCTTCATGTGGATACAACCAATGCCTACCGTAGTGTAATTGTAATATTTATAAGCAAAGGCCCAACGTCGTATTACACAACCACTTACTTAACGTAGGGTAACTGTAGGACTCGTAAACAAAAGCCCATTACATAATTAGACTGTAGGATACGCCCACTATGAATTACACAACTATTTACCTACAGTAGTATTGTAAGAATCCTACACAAGGCCCAACGTTAAAGTTACAATGTTGGCCCTTTGTGGGACAAGCTGTGATGGGCCTTCAACCTGGTGCACGACTACCTACCGACCTACCTGACTTGCCGTTGGGTAATTGTTGAATTTGCAAACAGAAGCACAACGAAAAAATTGCCCTTTTTTAATTTTTTGCAGTTGGCCCTACAGCAAGAGTTACGGCCAAATGTAACAATTAACCAACCATCAAACAAATGTGTATAGGCCCAACCAAAACCACCACCGTTGAATAATTGTATGATTTATTTAAATAGGCCCAACGAAAAAATTACTCTATTGGCCCTCTGTTGGGAATCTTCGGGAGGGCCTTTGTCGAGGGCCCTCCAGCAAATCGTACGGCCAAATGTAACAATTAACCAACCATCAAACAAATGTGTATAGGCCCAACCAAAACCACCACCGTTAAATAATTGTACGATTTATTTAAATAGGCCCAACGAAAAAATTACTCTTATGGCCCTTTGTTGGGAATCTTCGGGAGGGCCTTTGTCGAGGGCCCTCCAGCAAATCGTACGGCCAAATATAACGGTTGCCCAACTAATACGTAAACAAAGGCCCAACAAAATCCCTACAAGAAAATGCTATTAGGGTAGCACCATTATTAAATGTTATATAATATCCCGAGCTAAAGTACTAAAACACTACTATTGAAATGGGAATAAATAGTCATATGATGAGAACCGGAAATACCGGTACCGGGTCTTCAGTACCGGTTCTTTTGACACCATAAAAATACCCGGTTCTCATATTCCCGGGAATTCCCGGGAGCATGCCCTAGTTGTGATACCTAATCGACGTATCTTTGCTTTAAAAAAAAAAGCGCTGATGGCCTAGCGGTAAGAGCGTGCGACTTTCAATCCGGAGGTCGCGGGTTCAAACCCCGGCTCGTACCAATGAGTTTTTCGGAACTTATGTACGAAATATCATTGGATATTTGCCAGTCGCTTTTCGGTGAAGGAAAACATCGTGAGGAAACCGGACTAATCCCAATAAGGCCTAGTTTCCCCTCTGGGTTGGAAGGTCAGATGGCAGTCGCTTTCGTAAAAACTAGTGCCTACGTCAAATCTTGGGATTAGTTGTCAAGCGGACCCCAGGCTCCCATGAGCCGTGGCAAAAATGCCGGGATAACGCCAGGAAGAAGAAGACGTATCTTTGCTTTGGGTAAGTGTTAACGGTCAGTATTTACACAAACTAAACAAATAAAACAACATATGAATATGTATTTTATATTTACAAATATATCGCCATCCAGGCGTCCAACCCTATACGCAATAAATAAAAAACACCATTAAAGATATTGTAATTACATTGAATATTTCCACTACCAAGAAAAGGTAGGACAGACAAGCCAATTTCAAAACATGGAACAAGTCATACCTATTTACTAGTTAAATGTTCATGTCTTAGTTTATGGCCCCTCTACACCATCGGCAATGATGGTCCATTACAGAATGGGCGACGATTCCATCGTGTGGACAGGCGCACAATAGGGTATTTTACTGTAACTATTTAATATAAAAAGTAGGTGAGTTGACCGTGACGTCATTGTGTAGTGTTTCATATAAATCCATAATAGCAAATCGTTTTGACAGTTATATAAAATAAACTGATTTGAATAGTAGGATAATACTCCATTAAGGCCGGCACATATTTGGTGTTTGCTTGAAAACCGACAGAATGGCGATAACGTTACATCATCGCCGATCATGGGCCACTGTAGGCTACTTAGAGGTACAATAATATAGAGATGAAACGGGGGAGGGGCCAAATGACCGAACGAGATACACTTATACAACTTTCAGTACGAGTAGCAGAGAAAGCGGTATTATTGCTTGTCCTTGTCAGTCTCACTTTTTGTTTGTTCCCCACCATAAAATTTATGGTGGTAGGTACATTTAATGTAGTATGGTGTATCTTCTCTAGGGGGTAACTGCACAAAAGATCCCGATGGGTCGAAGTGTATCCGCAAGGGCCCCCGAAAACAATAAGATAAGTATGGTGTAAGGTGGGCAACAAAAAACCCAACCGAATTACGTAGATTGTTTTTGGTATATTGTCAGGAATGTTAAAACGTGTTTTTAATATTGTCGCATTGCGTATGTTTTGTCCCTCACGGAGGCACGCGCACGCCACTTCTATGGTAGGCTATTAATCCTTCACACGATCGGGATCACCTGCAATGGCCCATCATGGCCAACGGTGTAGAGGAGCCATTAGAGTAGAAATACTACTACAATTCTACAGTTTTACTCAGGCGGTTTATAAGTTATTACGTCTGCGACAGATTGGTTGGCTGTATGAAGTCGAAGTACATATGTATTACCCAAGTTAAAAATAAAACTGTATTATATAAACTAGATTTAGTTATATAATATAACCAGAGATATATATATAACTCCGTCAGATATAACTCAACTATTAAAATATAACCGCGTAAGTGCCTTACCAACCGCCTAAGTAGTAGACCTAAACTACGGTACCTGGCCCAAAGGCCCGGTTATTAAACTTCTCATACTATTATAGGTCCATGTTCGCTAGTACGTCGCCATGAGGTATATCCGAGCGGCCGAGGTGCTCACAAATATCTGAACACGCCTCTATTGTCAGGGCGTTAGAGTGCGCGTTCGGATATTTTTGATCACCTTGGCCGCTCCGATATATCTGATGGCGAACTTACATCTTTAAATGAAATGACCCACTTATGAAAGCAGGGTTTTCTTATACCCAAATGAAATTAGATAAGAACAAATTTATTATCTTATACATAGTTTTTGATTTTCTCTTCCTACTACATTTGGAATTAATGTTTGTGCTTTTATTTTTATAACATTTTTGCACACAAAGGAAAATATTTATTTATCACCAAGCCGTATTGCTAACTAGGAGGCCAATTTTGATGTCAAAATGTAAGTTTAAATTGGCCTCAAGGACATAGCAAAGCTGCTTTGTAGGCCCTCGCTGCGCTCAGATACTCCCGATCGACCTCGCGCATAAACAACATGGAAATTGAACTTAATTCTAATGCACGCAAGTCTCATTTCTCTCAAATATGTTGGCGTGCGATACCAATTTATATTAAAATCGGTTTATCAGCGACAAAAATGTGAAGAATACTATAAACAAATCATATCCATAGATTTCAGAGCGAAGTACGAAACGTACATGAATTTGTAGGGCTTAAAAAGGGGTCTACTAACAAGTATGCTGCAGTTGACACTATTTAACCCTTTGACCGGCATGCAAACCGCATTCCGACAAGCTTCACGGTGACGCGCCGCATACGATAGCCGTGGCGTTCGAACGGTTAAAGTACCTACACATCAAGAATATATTACAATTATACTTTTATAAATCGATGTTTATTACAGTTAATTTCATAATATTTTATACAATATATAGTTTCGTTCCTACGGTTGTACGGTATCGAATATATATATATATATCAATATTGTAAACACACATTACACATTGTATTTGTGGGTCGGGGTTCAATAGGGAGGATTCGATATTAGACATTAATAACACGGCCATTTTGATATTTTGGTAGACATTAGATAAAAGTAATAAACACATTATTTGAAAATAAGTTGACTTTATTGAAATAAAGGTTACAATTAATAAAAGTTCTATTCATCAGGCCTTATTCAAGAAGATCAAAAAAAGCTGTGTTAATTTAATAATTCTCACGATCACGATTTTCTGATGGAAAGACACATTTATACTTATATAAATTCTTAGTTAAAACAACCACATAATCCACATAATAGTGTCCTCTGTTTTAAAGTTTATAAAATGTCCACCAAAACAACAAAATGGCTGCCCTAACTTGACAAATACCTTGAGGAACACGGACTTGGCGTCTTGCTTGGACTTGGTGTGTGTGTGTAGTAAATAGTGTAAATACCTTTCGTCTTATATGTTCCATATAAAGTTATGTAATCCAAAAGCGCCCTTTTCCAAAGTTTACTATTCAAAATGTCCGCCAAAACAACAAAATGGCCGCCCTAATATGACAGAAGTACTAGGTTTCCAGGATCCAGAAGTACATCAGGAACACCAGCAATATGACGACGCCAGCTGTCACATTTCATGAGCATGGACTTGGTGTTTAGGTAGATATTGTAAATATCGCCCGTCTTATATGTTCCATATAAAGTTATTTCGTATTTTTCCAAAGTTTACTATTCAAAATGTCCGCCAAAACAACAAAATGGCCGCCCTAACTTGACAGAAGTACTAGGTTTACAGGATCCAGAAGTACAACACGAAAACCAGCAATATGACGGCGCCAGCTGTCACTTTGATGAGCATGGACTTGGTGTTTAGGTACGCGGCGTCCTTCTTGTATTTTTGCGACATCATGGAGAGGGACTGCGTTTTTGTGTCGAGCTCTGAAAAGGATACGGTATGGTTAATTTATTACAGAAAAGTATAAAAATTCTGTAAGTAAGCCTCAATGGCTCTTTTACAATACAATAAAATATTTACAGTAATATCATTTAGTGACATGAAAAATACATAGCATAGTTTGTAAATACAACATACAATACCTGAGTAAACATTACATTATAATATTAGCTGCAGCGATTTAAATAGCCCACGCAGTGCGAGTGTTATTTATGTCATATGATATAGAAGTTTGACGTTTAAAATAACACTTGCAATGCGTGTGCTAACAAAATCGTCGCAGACTTTCCTTGGTTTAACTCAGCTAACTCTATATTGTTTTTTATTTTACCAAAATATATAAAACTGATTCTGTTCGCATTGGCCGCAACGTATTAGCTTAAAATTGTCATGGAAAATTAGATTTAAATCGCAGAGCAAAAATAGACATAACATTATAATTATAATACATACGTAGTGAAATTGTTTCTAATTTATTGTTGCTGACAATTATTTTCTAATCCATGGTGTAAAATAATAAAATACTTCAGTCAATATTTTGCAGAAAAGGCCTTGAGTTACAAATGAAATATAAGTTAGTCATGTATCATATATCAAGCTCGCACCGAAATCCCGGGCGTCAGGACATTAGGCAATCTATAAATAGGCGTGACGTAGTTAGTGCAATCGATCGAGCATGCGTGGTGCAAAGTGCAAAGGTGACTGCACAGATCCCGACTACTAGACGGAGCACTTAGTAATATAGTATTGTTAACTAAATTCTTAAATGAATAGTCATCACACAAATAAATGGCCTTACGGGGATTCGAACCCAGGACCATCGCCTTCACGGGCAGGATCACTACCGATTAGGCCAGACCAGTCGTCAAAAAAAGACGCAATGTGGGAAGGCCCCAAACTAGACTGACCGAAAATCTGGATAGAGACGCGGGAAACGGGACGCCGTTGGTTGAGGGCAGTGAATGACCGTTCGTTGTGGAGATCCTTGGGGGAGGCCTTTGTCCAGCAGTGGACGTCTTTCGGCTGAGATGATAATGATGATGATGATGAGTCCGGTGTATACGGTCCATAAGCACAGAATATAATTTGTTTATTACTAATATTAAATTTGTCTTTCCCACGTAGGGGCCCTTTTGACACTTTAATGACATGTAAAGGGTACACCGAACAATTTGCATGACTAACTTGATAAGCTACCACTGTTACCACGCGTAAGATATTAAACTTAAATAATGCATTCGCTTTTGCGGTATTACTTAATTAATATTATATGTAATTTTGCAGTATTACTTAATTAATATGTAATTCGCATCACAAACGTGCCAATTTCATAAAGCGGTCGAATTCAATAGGTATAGTCGCACCAGATATATCGCAGCTAGCATAATCTTTCATTCGCTTGCAACCATGTTTATAATAAGAATTCAATTTACCTACCCTGACGGAAATATAAGTTTAACCTTTTGACCAGCAAATACGTCAACTAACGCGCGCGGGGCAACCCTATAATCAATCTTCGTGCACTCCAACGTGCATCAATAATGATTGGCTGCGCCTCGCTGCAACACGTCGTCGATGTTCTGAGGGCCCACCGCGAACCACGCTCGACGTGTTGCCTCTCTGTCGCACTTGTAAATTCGTACGTAAGTGTGACAGGGAGGCAACACGTCGAACGTGGTTCGCGGTAGGCCCTCTTCATCATGATGCGCTGCCTGCTGAGATCAATAAAGAATGAAAGCCATCAATAACCGCGGGTCATCAAATGAACTACGAGCGGCCGGGTTGAGCTGGAGCGAGGCCAGAGGGGTCGCTGAAGATAGGAAGGCGTGGCGCGAGCTTATGAAGGCTCATCGCATTGGACAACAACACCATCAATAAATACTGACCGGAGAGCACGGCGCCTCGCTGCAGCACGTCGTCTATGTTCTGCATCATGATGCGCTGCACGTCGCCGAGCTGCCCGCCGAGGGCGGCCGCGGCGCCCGTGCGGCGCGCGCGCGTCCCGCCCTGCAACCAAACACACATACAGGGGGAGCTACAGTTACACCAAGACAAGTTGCAACCATTTTGATAACACACACTGTGTTATTTATAACATTAGAGACCTCCTTTCAGGCATATTCGGACTCGGCTCCGTACGGCTCAGCATTGCTTTGAAAATACGCCTATATTCTAAATTCTCTTTGGTTATAACCAAATTTGATTTGACTTGATTTAACAATACAATTGTATATGGTACACTACACCGCAGACCTAAAGTATGTTGTCGTTGTTTTCTTTAATATCTCATGTTTCTATTATTTATTATTGTATGGTACTTATGTACATTATGCAACCACATAAGATTAAAAATACACCCTAAGTATGAAACATCTTATATATTGTAATATTTATTATATGTATAGATAACACTATAACAAAAAATATAACACTAACTCGCGTCCAGGCAATAATTGTTAAAAAAAAATCTCGCTGTCATGACGTGATATGCCCAGTACCTATATGAAGGCAGACTGTTGGTACTTACAGAATAATGAACATTAACTTGAATAATTTACCTCGCTGTACTGGCGCCTCGCTCGCTGCATCCACGTATCGAACTCAATGAACGTGTAAGGCCGAGTCACCGTGTTCACCTGAAGGACAGACGGAATCAATAAACAAAACTTCAACTATAGGTCGCCAAAGTGGCCATGAATAAAACTGTACACAGGAATTAAATGAATGGAGACTCTTAAGGCAAAAGTTGGAATCCGACCGCAGACGACAGCAAGCAGCAGATAATGTATCGGTGTTGCTGGTTTCTATGTATTTTTATGATCCATACGTAGTTAACGACATGAAGTAAACGACGGGTCGGTGGCGGTAGACGACTGTCGCCTGACCGCAGATTAGGAGCCCATTCCTCGAATTAACGGTATTAGACTATTTCCAGTCGGGTGTCGTGAGCTCAACCAATAGAATTTTTGAAAGATCATAGAGCTTTTGTAGAGCACAATACAGTTACCTAAAATATTTATATCGCATAAAGTAGAACATAGGGTACATTATCTTCTAACATACTATGCTACTCTCTGTATAGCAACAAAAAGAAGTTGATTCGCCGATTAGTAACTATTATTAGTTGACAGTAACTCACCCTCTTCCCGTACTGCTGGTAGAACTCCTGGGCGATCTCCTCGAGGTAGCTGAACGCTAGCCGTTTGTTGTAGTTCCTCTCACACAGCACCAGGTAGCAGATCTCGTTCTCAATCAGATAGCTGCAACGTTAAATGTGGTTTTAATTAAATATATGGTTATAAATGTAATATAGCTTGGCAAGAGACAGCATAGGCAAAGAGAATCATACTGTCTTTTTCTTATACTAGTATTAAAATAAAAATAAAATAAAAAAGCCCTTTATTCATTGTAACGTGTTTACATAAAAAAATTGAAAATAAAACTATGACTTATAATATGTGTTATTACTAATGAATCCCTAGTGGGTAAAGGCCTCCTCCATTGCTGCCCATTTGTCCCTGTCTTGTGCTGTCGCCATCCAGTCTGTGCCGGCCGTTCTTTTTAAGTCTTCCTCCCAACGCATTTGTGGTCTGCCCCGGCCTCTTTTGCCAAGTGGACCTCTCCATTTGGTGACTATTAATGTCCATCTCTTATCTGTAAGCCTTGCTGTATGGCCTGCCCACTTCCATTTTAGTCTTTTTGCATAGCTCAAGGCTTATTTTTGAGTGTCTTATTTTATCTATTTTTCTTATATTGAGCATGCTCCTTTCTAGCGCCCGTTGACATGTAATGATTTTTCTTTGAGCTTTTGCCGTGAATTTCCAAGTTTGGCTTCCGTATGTCATACATGGCAAGACACTTGAGTTTAGGACTTTAGTTTTAATGGCTATTGGCATGTTACTTTTAAATATACCTTTTAGGCTCCAGTACTTGTTCCATGTTTGTTGTATTCGCCTTTCTATTTCCGTTTCATTATTGTCTTTATTGAAGCTAATGTTCTTTCCTAGGTAGGTATATTTTTCTACATATTCCAGCGTGTTTCCATTTACACTTAGTGGTCTTTTCCAGCTATTTGTCATTGCCTTTGTCTTACTTAGGTTCATTTCTAGTCCTACTTTGATACTCTCTATGTGTAGGGATTCCGTCATGTGATGTAGTTGCGTACATGACTCCGCTATCAACACTAGGTCATCTGCAAATCTTAAATGATTTAAGTAAGTACCTTGTATGTATATTCCTAATTTACTCCATTTTAGCTTGCTGAAGATGGTTTCTAGAATGGCGATGAATATCTTAGGAGACAGTGGGTCTCCTTGCCTTACTCCCCTTTCTATGGGAAAGGTTTGGCCAAGTGACTCTAACTTGATTCTTCCTGAGTTTCTTCTGTATATACTTTTGATGACCTCTATGTATACATCATCCACTCCTTGTTCATTTAAGCTTTCCCATATACTTGTGTGGGTTACGGTATCGAAGGCTTTTCGGTAGTCGATGAAGGCTAGATACAAGGGTCTCCTCTGCTCTTGGTATTTTTCTATGATTAATTCAAGTGTGTGTATGTGGTCTATCGTCGAATATCCTTTCCTAAAACCTGCTTGTTCCACCGGTTGTTTGGCTTCTAATACTGTGCTTATTCTTGAGTTGATTATTGATGAAAACAGCTTGTAGAGGCTGGGTAGCAGGCTTATTGGTCGGTAGTTGTTGATATCCTTTGGGTCGCCTTTCTTATAGATTAGTATAATGTTTGATTCAGACCAGTCTGAGGGTGTCTCTGAACTTTGTAGTATTAAATTGAACAGTACAACATACTAGTATTATCACCCAAAAAAAGGGTATAGAGATAGATTATACTTCTTTATACTTACTACTACTACTGTCAAATTTAGTTTGCCATCAAAAATACACATACCTACGTATGTCCATGATTTTGGAATTTATGGATCATATTTCTTTTAATTTATGGATTGGATTATAGAAGATTAGATTAAGGCAATTCTAGTGTGGTGACGGCAGTTACAAACGTGTTTAAGACTTCATTTACTTTACATTATTTTTACAAAAAATTAAAATTCGAAACTAGAATTCATCATTGAACTAGTGAATTTAGTTAATATGTTATATGCAAAGCAAAATTACCAAATAACAAGATTATTAGCCTATTGCAACATTTTGTAATCTATGGGTCGCGAGCGCGACCCCTCGTTAGTCGCAACAAAATTTTAATGGGCCCTGAAATAATATTTTTATGTTAAGATGGCCATGATGAGGGTCCCATAATGCTTGGTGTTAATTGGGTCGGAGAACCTCTGGCTTATTGTTTGACATTTCATTTGAGAAAATACACCTTATTGAATTGAATCAAGAATGTAAACAGCCGCCATACACACAAAAACATTGTGTGATTACCAAAGTTTCAAATATATCTTCTTGATGGTGGCAATCAACAAGTAATAATACTCATTATGTTGAAAGTGCACTCAGTATGTAGGTGACTGTTAAGTATGCTTCATGTTTACCCAAAATTGAGTCTTCATACATTGACATTGAGTCACTTTTACGTCATTACCATGTTACGGTCAATACCTAGAGGTTTAATTTTCTAAACACAGCCAACAGGTATTATTTCGTTTTGTTGTGTACTTTTATGGATGTTAAATGAATAGGTGCCGTGTAAATGACTTGTGAATAATTACGGTGCGAGAAATAATAGTAAATCGAAATAAAAAGTAAAAAGCAACTCACTGGAACAGGAAGGGTCCGGATTCAATGGAACAGCGTAGCGGAGACTGCGGTCCTAGCTTCCTGAACAGCATTTTCGCCTGATTTTGGTACTCCAAGATATTGCAGCCGCTCTGCCGAACGCAAAATAAATTGAAATAACTAATTAGAACAACGTGATAACACAAAGTTATGAGTATTTACGGGCTTGTAAGGGTTGTGGCTAGTATCTGGAATACCTGTTCGTCGTCTTGCATGGTTGCGGCGAGCGGCAGGCCGTCGACAACTCGCGCGATCATCGTCATAAGCACCATTTTGATTTTTAAGTTGATAACTGTTTATTCGTAATACTATGAATGTTCCGACACTAAATAATTGTCTGTTGAGTTTTGTAAACAGCACTAGTTCGATTTATTCACATAACAATCGTGTATTTCTTGACATTCTTTGGGAGCGACTGTGGCAATGGCAAGTTGGCTACACAGCTGCGTATAGCGTTTTGACTATACACGTCATCGCAACCGCAGTAAAGGTGACAGTTTTGACAACCGTCACGTCAGCCATAATGACAGTTAAGATGCGTTCAGGGATTTTAACAATTTAAGAACTATTGAAATCGGTAGAACAAGGAATATTAATTTGATAATTCAGTGATGTTTAAATTTTTTCTCATGTTGTATTTATTAATCATGAATTAGCTACTTGATACAATTTAGTTTCAATTTCGATAATATTTATAAAAGCGCTACCTAGTGGGGAGTAGCCAAACTTGTTACTAAGATTGTTTAGAGGCTGGTTGATTTCGGTTCAGTTTTAATCTTTGCTACAAGATGGCGCTTTAATAAAAATTTGAGTTTCAACTTTTAGGTATTTGTACCTTTTAGGTAACACTTGGTAATTTAAAACCAAAGTGAATAGATAGTATAGAGGGGTCCTGTCACAGTAAATTTTGTAGTCTCTGTAAATGTATTGCCATCTATCGACAAACGACTAAAACTCAAAATAAACACGTATAAAATTATCAAAATAGTGTACATAAATGGATACATAATTTTATTATTTTTATATTAGTTTGACCATAAATGTTCATTCTTTGATATCTATATGTTAAAATTGTTAAATATGAAACGGTGTCGTCACGCCGACTTTATTCATCTTATACGAAGTTACGTATGTCTTTGGTAAAACCAAGTAAAACTAATGGTGCGGCCACATACTCGACGAGTGGTATGGGCAGTAGTGAGCAGTCAAAGAGAATATAATCACTACGTTTTGAGGGAAGTATGCAGGAAAATATTGCAGAACAGTATGGCGGCCGATGACGACTGGCGCGGTCACACTACGTCTCTGCCTATTTCTCTTCTCCGGTCACATACTCGTCGAGTATGTGACCGGGGTGTAACGCAAGATGCTTGCTAGAGGTGTGAGGCTATTCAATGTTTTAAACCCAAAGAATTAACCGTTGCGTTCTATGACAGGTACCTATCCAAAATACTTGGGTACCTTTTGTCATTTTTGAAAGCATGATAGTTTTATATACTTACTAGGCAGGTAATTTAATTACTTCGCTTATCAAAAAAAAAACATTTTGTAATTGTAACAATTCATGTTTGAAGTTTTCAAATGAAACCTTAGCTTTATTACTTTATAAAGATCGGAAAGCGGCTAAGTTAAAATGGGACCGGGCTGGTCATGTCTGCCGAATGCCGGACGACTTGTGGGCCAAGTTAACCACAGAGTGGGAGCCCCACGAGTCTAACCGGGGAGCCGGCAGGCCTCGTCGGCGATGGCGGGATAACTTGGACTCCTTCTTGAGAGGCTGGCCAGATATTGCACTAAATAGAGACGAGTGGAGAAAGAGGGGGGAGGCCTTTGCCCAGCAGTGGGACACAGTGGGCTCTGAATAATAATGAATATAATAATCTCGTGAAGGCCGAGAAGGACAAGTCCAGCAAGTACCTAGACTTAGCTCACGAGATAACCGCCATGTGGGATGTTGACTCGACGATCATTGTTCCTATAGTCGTGTCAGCGAACGGTCTCATAGCGAAGAGTCTCGACCAACACCTAGAGAGACTCTCGCTAGGTGGTTATATCAAGGGTCAGATGCAGAAGGCGGTAATTTTGGACACGGCGCGTATAGTACGTCGATTCCTCACTCTGCGGCCCTGACCACCGGCAGCTTGGGCCCTGCCCCGCTGCCGGCGGCATCCTAGGTTAGGTTTTTTATAATGTGTTTATAACTTTTTTTTATTGTTTTGTAAGTGTTTTTATATTTTACTTTTATATTCATATTATAATTAACCTAACTTAAGAAGAAAAATAAATAAAGAGAATATAATAAGAAAGATAAATATTACCATGATTGTTTAACTTACTTCTTGCGTGAAACACATTTAATATCAAGAGTGTGGCTGCGTGTGTTGATTGGGTTTTTAAAGGGTTGTTGATGAAAAAGAGCATTTTTATAGTGGATATTTTATTAACTGTATCATCATGCATCAAGTTTATGTGCTAAATCATTTACACTTATAACTAACTATACATAGAAAAATAACTTAACTATCGGGCAGAAAATACAGTATTTGTAGAGAATAACAACTAAATTATCTTTTATAATTATATTAACGTAACGGACTTTTAACTGATTATAAACTAGTGCCTGCGCTAGTCGCGCAGTTGCTCTCGGAGCGACACGAACGATCGGGGTGGGGGTAGAAGTTCCAGCCACACAGAAACATTAATAATCCCGAAGGAATCAAATTCTCTAAAATTTCTTTAAATACGACATTAATTTATATTTAATTTAATTTAACAATTGAGTACGTAGTACATAATATTGAATATTGAAAACGTCAAAAACTTCAGTGCGTGCCGCGGTACTCGACGGACCAATTTACCTATACTCTCGAACACTACCAAATTCATCCGAAAAACTACCATATTTTGGGTTTGAACCCAAAATATTATTCGTTTTGTAGGTAAGAAGTAGGTAGTTGACATAAAAACACCGAACTTTTTTTTCTTTCGTAGCTAAAGACTAAGCCATACTGCCTTTAAAAACAAACTGTAACTTTTAAAACTGTACTACGTAGTTGTGCCAATATTTCTCTCTCTCGCTTTTGAAACGGGCGAAGGAATACTGCCACTCAGTAGGGAGTATGGTAAGTCAGTCCGCCAGCGCTCGCCAATCTTAATCCGAGTCACTAACCTTCCGTCCCCCTGATTCTCTGCCAGCCAGCGGCTGTGTGCGTTATTTTTTTTAATCTCGAAAACCTCACACCAATATGGCTTCCAATTACAAATATTTTTTTAAAACTCTAAGACTAGGCTCGATTTTCGAGGTGCTGATAAAATTTACACTGATAAGTACATTATTTTATTAAACTTTGATTTTTTAACAACATCAATTCGACTAAAGATACGACAGAGCATCGTTTTAAATGCTTGCTCGAACATTCCGGTAACCGGGAACCGTCTAACGCAGAGCCTATCGGTCCTGAGAGCTCACATTCCATCACGTGGTCCAATCATTACATTTATAATTTAATTACAATTATCCATTTACAATAAAATTTCTAATCTAAAGAACGAAATTCCCTAAAAAGTAAATCATGAAAGCGTTGGTTAGGTTCGCGTGACGTGACACTAGAGGGCGCTGGTAGTAAACGCGAACCTCACCACCGCAAGGTACACGTATCAATTATCCAAGAAATAAATAAGTTAATCTATTAATTATATTTACAAAAGCATTACAAGTGCCGAAAAGTAAATTTTGAATCCTAGCTATACAAAAATACGATTAAATCCACATTTCAAGGTATATATATATAAAATTCAATCACATGGGACACTGGATTTGTTCGAAGAATTGGACACTGAGATCTTTAATACAATTTATACTTAGCACACTGGGTTTATATATGTATATATATATATATACCTGCATAGCCTGGATTGGTCTGTTATATATTAATTTCGAATGCCGAGATCCTGCGGTCCCCACATAGCACCTTCAACTGCCTTAAAAGGCCCGAGCCTGGCGGAGCGCGCACCTCCCACAACACATAACACCCTTACCACTACATAATTGATATAATTATTTTGAATATAATATAAAAATTACATGATAACATCCGAAAACTTAGTGGCGCAGTGCGAGCTCCGTGCAACATAATGGACACTTCCTATTCCTAACGATTCTATACGGACCATTTGAAAATATTAATACGGTATTGGCAAACTATTGACGGCCAGGGGAGCAACCGAGGACACACCAGCGTCACTCCGGTCTCCCAGCCAATCAGAGAGCGAGTTTATTAACCAATCACAGCGCAGAAAACTCTGCTCACTTCACGGTCATTTAGTTTACTTGATAGTGTGAGAGTTGTACGAAAATAAAGATATCTAGGCTACACTTTTAAAAACTATCTAGTTAAAAATTATCATGTTTTCTATAACATTGGACCACAAATCGTAATTAATTATTAATATTTAATTCAGGTAACAAAAAATGGGGGCGTCGCGCAGCTTGTTTGTAAGTCTAAAATGACGTAAGAGGCGTACACTTTTATGTCATTTGGGATTTACATCTGTATGCGTGAGGATTTCTGATATGCAGTTGGCGGGCAACGGGTTTAAATATTGATATGTACTTAAATGTGTTGACGCACGACGCCCCCTTAAATCGTATTTAAAATAATTATTAAATAAACATACATAAACTAGAGCAAGTTCACTTAAAACACTATTTAAAATAATTAACACAATTAACGCACAAAATATCATCCCTTAATTAAAGTATCAGGTTTAAACAGAAGTTGGCAGTAGATATCAGTTCTGTCGTAGTGTTCGTTGAGGCGCCCTCTGGCGGCCAAGAACTAAACTCAGCTCATGAATTAAGTTAACTATTAAAATGTCCTTCATTCATAACATATAATTATTTATATAACGAGAATATGCGAGCGACAGCTCCTATGAAGTCACAGTTAACCGTTAATGCGCGAAGCACCAAGATATACATCATCTGAGAAGATAGGTAATATAATATGATATTTTTGTCACTATAGTAAACATCCAAGTTCACGTAAATATTTCTTTATTATAAACTCTTAAAAGACTATTAATAAGGTTCTTACTGTAGATTCAATATGAAGTGTATATAGTATGAAGTATAGTTTGCGTACTCTGAGGTAGGCAGTTCGGTTCTCGACTTGCCTCGGGCCGGCCCGCGCCGGCCGACGACTATACGAATAGTTATATGTACAGAAACTTCTTAAAACTTCTTTAAACATTTAAAAATTCGTTTCAACATTATACAAAAATCGCTCCATCCTCGCGTAGCAAATTTAGTACTTTTCTGTGAATCCCCTAATATATATATAAACATTTTGAGCAATCATTTTCGTCTCCATACCTATTTTTGTATAAATATTAAATTCAACGACATTCTTTTAATTTAAAAATTTAGTTTATCCACATAGATTATTTAATCACGAAAACACTCTTAAGCGATTATAACGCGATGATGAAAATAGACGAATTTACTAAAGTGAATCAATGTTTAAGTGAAACGTACGAACGCAGTGTCCTGTCACTAAGAGATTCACACTCTAAGCCAACGAGCAGTCGATCTCCACGATATCCTTGGGGACGTCGACGAACTGGTACACGAGGCGCTGGCCGTCCACCTTGGCGAGGATGCCGCGCTGGTAGTAGTAGCGCAGGGCGCGCCCCATCGTCTCGTAGTTCATGTCTGGCTTGTTCTTGTGGAGGCCCCAGAGGCGAGACACGGCCTTGGAGTCGACCAGCTTGAAGACTCCCTTCTCGCGGTTCGTCCACTTGATGTAGCGCGGGCAGTACTCGCGGTCCTGAAGGAGCTTGAGCAGGAACTCCCAGAGGTAAGTTGTGGAGCCCTCCCGGCTCTTGCGCTTGACGCCGGGGGTGGGGGGCGCGTCGGCGCGCGGCCTCTTCTTGGGCTTGAGTTTGTTGTGGTGGTGGTGCCGCTGGTAGTCGCCGAAGTCGAACACCGAGTAGGGCAGGTCGTGCTCGGGGAGCGGCGGCGGCGCGGGCGCGGCGAAGTGGTGCGAGCTCCCGCCGCCGCCGTACCCGTAACCGTATGCCTCGCGTTCGCTGACCGCGCCAGCTGCAAAACAAAACACTATTTTAGTCATGATTGTCTGCATGAGCCACTGAAGACCTAGGGTATTTCTGATTGATGATGGTTCACGTAGCCGTGTTACTAGATCTTGTGGTTAGGCGTAGGCAAAACGGTATTTGTTTTTCGCAAACATTGGCGCTTTTTGTATGAAAAAAATGTACATAGGTACGAGTATTGTATCTATGTACTTCGTATGGGTAACTTTTCTTGCGATTATTTAAAAGAGTGTCATAACATTTCAATGTTAACTTTTATAATATCATGGTCATATTATAATGTCGTAGTTCAGATGCAGAAAGTGTGTACCTAAAATTATTTGCTACTTGCATCTGATGGGTCGATTCTCGCAAAAACGATTAATATCTCGACCTTATAAGACATTTTGACATACGAACATTCCGTTTTATGCCGACATTCTCGTATGTATCTTCAACTACGTTAGTGTCTGTTCCTGTTTCGCCAAGTAGGCCGGCAAGTTAGATCGCAAACTTCAAGTAAGATGGCTCCTTCCGTCCCAGTTGCCTGGGCCAACTTACAGATTGCCAACGAGGAAGCTAATATAACATAACTACATGATTTTGAACCTAGTTAGTTCTACGCAAGCTTTATATTCGTGCAACGAATGTACACCGAAGTTATTGGTATTGACTAGCGTAATAAGTTATTGCGGCTTTCTGAATTAGTCTATTGAATATTCTTCTGAATATTCAATATTGGTTCTGTTTTTTTGTTTTTAATGTTTAAGCATGATTTATACTGTTGATACATTTATAAAACAATTGTACGGACAATGGCTTCGCACAAAAAGCGTTGGTCCATGGGGGACTGAATAAAAAAAATGTAGTCTATGGACACAATCGCGTGACAGCGTCCGGTGCACGTGACCCCAATACAGTGTCGCCCTCTGTTATCATGTTACGTAACAGGGCGCTGCGCTGACCTTACTTAACACGTTGCGCGATGCGTGGATGAATTCCAAATTTAAACAGTTACGTTCCGTTCCGCTGGTTTATATTTTAATCGCGATTTTTCCGGTGCAACTCTAGAACCACTTGCGCAGTCTGATTCGATTCGATGCGCGGGTTATTAATTCAAATTGGGTGCACGTTCTTGAAGAAGGCCTATCTAACTAAAAACAGTATAAAAATAATGAATAAAAGGTAGATAAAAGGTATTTTAGCCGGGATTAAAAAGCTAACCAAATACTTGGAAGGTAATAACGAAATTAAATTATTTCTACGAACCAAGTGGCTTTGGTTACATTTTCTGACAAAAAACGCTCAGGTTTTCCCGAAATATGCAGGTTAAAAAAATATATATTTTGTAACAAATCTCAAGGCGATACAATAAACAATAAATGAAACTGAAACAAACCTTTTATGTATACCTATCACCTTGTGTATATATCATAATCCAAATCAAATAACACTTGAAATATTTAGCGTTCAAATATGACGCAAAAATGTTGCTGTACCTGTGTTTCTACGGTTCCGTAGCCAAATGGCAATAAACGGAACCCTTATGGATTCGTCATGTCTGTCCGTCTGTCTGTCTGTCTGTCTGTCCGTGTATGTCACAGCCACTTTTCTCCGAAACTAAAGAAATATACTGTTGAAACTTGGTAAGTAGATATATTCTGTAACAGCATTAAGATTTTCCCACAAAAATAGAAAAAAAACAATAAATATTGGGGGTGTTCGTGTGGAGTATCTATGAATAGGTCTTCAAAAATGAGTATCTATGGATATGTCTTCAAATTTCTAATATAATTTTTTGGAGCATTCCACGGGCTGTCCCGTACAAACGCATTTTATTTCCTGTGTTGCGACTTTTTTTTCGGCATTTAAAGTAGCCAATTATTTTTCTGTCCATAATTTTGTCCATTTATCATAGAAAAGGAAACTCTTGTACTTGCAAATCTTCAGAAAATCGCGTTTGTACGGGACAAATGGTAGACAATTTCATGGAATGCTCCTTTTTCTAAACTGAGTAGTTTGCGCGAGAGACACTTCCAAAGTGGTAAAACGTGTCTCCCCCCCTGTAAGTTCTAAAATAAGATAAAGATAAAACTAAACAAAAATTTAAAATGTACATTACCATGCAAACTTCCACCGAAAATTGGGTTGAACGAGATCTAGTAAGCAGTTTTTTTTAATACGTCATAAATCGTAAACCGCAATTTAATTATGTTACTTGCTGCTACGGAACACTTCATGGGCGAGTCCGACTCGCAATTGGCCGGTTTTTTTCAAATGTGATCAACTCACGAATCACCGGGGACCAAGTTTGGGATGCACTCTGCCAAGGTGACTCGGTCTAATTTATAAACATTTTTGTTGATAACGCGAGATAAGAGACGTTATGTAAGTTATTTGGTTACGTATTAAGGTTATCAATGTATTTATTTGCGAAAATATTTCAGCCGTGTGACCGCTTGTTGATCATAGGTAAATTGAATTAACAACATCCTGATTCTAATTATACTTGGTCAAACAAATCTTGTCAGTGGAAAAGGCGGCAAATTTAAAAAGAGTAGGCGCGAAGGGTTATGGTTCCATAGAATTTCGCGGCTATTTCTACTGACAAGATTTGCTTGACCAAGTATATTATGTAATCGATAAAAAAAAGTTTCGTATTAAAGGGCGTTACACATTATCTCCCACATGAATAAAGCCTCAAGCCGAAAAAACATCATCATCATCATCAAACACCATCAACAACATCTAAACGCGCGAAAGTGCCACAGAAAGCGAAACGGCGCGTCGAAGGTCAGACGTCGGCGCCATTTCCTGGTCAATGGCTGCGCCGCACACTCGCGCACCTTTCCGGTCACGCAGGACGGGATCTAAGGATGTGGGATCCGTCACGATTATTGCCTAAGTTTACACTTCTTCGTACGACAGTTTTACTTGGAAATTATGGATTATTTTAATTCGCAGGGAATTTTTACAGGTCTTAGGTTTTGTATATTGCTGGAGACACTGTAGGTAGTAGGTAGGTAAAAATAGTCTCTTTGAAATTGGAATGAACGAATGCTTTATTTCTGGTCACGTGTACATTTTTTACAGATTGCTGGCTGTTAAAATAATTAAACACCCGGAACACGCAGGTAGTGAAGTTTTAATTTTGTCACATACATTGTGACAATTATTAGTTTTGTCGACTAAATAGTGTTTAGTTTTAAGTTTATAAAATACATTATGTATGTTAGTCTGTAAGGTATTTGTAATATGGGCCTTGTTGCCTGAATTAAATTTCTAAATAAATAAATAAATAAAATTGTTCGTATTGATGCCAGTTATTCACTGAAATTATATTACTTTCATTCACGAGCCAGGAAATTGATAAAGCGCATAAAACATTATCGTTTCCGCCATGCTACAGATAAAACTATGTACCTATACTTAATGGTCACCAACTGTTGCTGACTGCTGTGGAGTTTTTATCAACAAACTAATCTCTTGCGAAAATAGATGATAAAAGTTTGGCAAACTGATAATGGAAGATAATGCACCATTGGAGTCATGTTTGGATACTGACGCAAGTGGAAACAGGTACGAGTAGTATTATCATTTAGATAAACAGGTTCGTAATAATCGAATAGACACTAGTTCTCTAGAGAACTAATATGAATGAATATGACGGAGGAAAGTCTTATTTTCTTTACAAGTTCTACTTATGGAGAGCAATCTGGTAACAATAAGCGCTAGGAGGAAAAGTATTTTGTGCCTCCTTGACAGTGGATGCAAAGTATGCGAATATTTCTTGCTAAATCTCCAGGTGAACACTAGAATTCTTTGCCCTGCTCCCCTCCCAACTCTGAGCTAATTATAGATTGTAAACGCTGTTTTCTCAAGTTCTCTTTGTAACTATATTACGCTACCATTTATTTTAGGAAGAAAAAGGAATTAGTATAGATAAGCCTGTGATATTGGAGGCTGAAGATGTTTAACAAAAGGTTTTAGATTCAAGCTCCCATAAACCAAGTGTTCATGAAATGAGAAAAACAGTTTTAAATTATACCCCAGGGTCCGACAAGACACACTGGTTTCTAGTAAAACTGAGTGAGCACAGTTTTTGTGTCAGTGCGATCTATAATTAGCAATCACTAACGTCTATTAAAACCATTATAACAGTATTAACATGAACCGTTCCCGTCTGAAAGCCTGAGAACCAAAAAAAAAGCGCGTTCTATATATAACTTCAAGATCAAGGCTACCCACCCTACGGTCTTAGAACCCAGAGCTAACTAGCCAGCAAAGTTACAAGAACAGCCGCGGGAGCAACTCTTAGACCAAACGGCATGGAAGAAAACTCGTAAGTGCCTCGGCGAAGCAGCGCCCGCGCGCAAATATAACTTTGCGAAGCTATCGCAAAAAGAAACAACTAGTAAACGATGCAGCTTTATTACCCAGGAGTTAGGGTGGGTATTCCTGTTCCAAGCGGGTCGTTTTATTCCCGGATGCAAGTATGCGAGCGGGAGGAGGGGGAACCGGTTGAGCGTAGCCTGTATATGGGTTGCCCCACAAACCCTGTGTGGGACTGCGGAACGCGAAAGCGCTGTTCAGGGAAGATGCCACATCTACAATATACAATGAGATATGCGATACATTCGCATTACGGCCAAAAGTCGACTCTTTAAGTCTTCATTGACATTGACAGACTGGATTATTTGATTCTGCCGAGACTGCACATAACGTCATAAAGGCGGTATTGTATTTACAAGGTAAATTTTCAAATTAATTTTACAACTTTATTATTCAATATACTAATCTTTTTCTAAGATTGTCGGTTAGATTTTCAACTGAAATGGATTTCCATTTCCTTATCTGTGGCATCTGTACCTATACGAGTATCTATATTAAAACTCCCAGATGATTATGAAATGCTGAATGCCGTATTGTAACGAAGAATTAATAAACGACACCGTTATATATAAAACACGGCGAAGAATACAGTCTTATTTGATTCATTACAATTAAAGCTCCCTATTAAATAAACACTTAAAAAAGTTCATAAATCCCCAGCGTTTAAAAAAAAATTATTGTGGTGATTGAACACAAGAAACGAAAAGCAGAAGATACAATTGTCACATGCGTTACGCAACGTTATTATTCTTGTTACGGTAACACGTGCCTCCGGGTGAACGACCTCCGATAAAAGTGCGAAAATACGCGTTAGATGATTTGCAAGATGGCGGCCACACCAGCGCTAATCTATATTTTTTATCTGCCAGCGGAATTGAAAAAAAAAGTGTGCCAGTATTTTTAATGCAACGAATGAGAGTGAGCAAATCGAGTTTTAATATGACATCAGTTTCAAGAGAAGGAATGTTACACACCTCATGTACCTATGCCTAGTCATTAGTAATTCCAATTTGTGGCGTGTTTGTTTGATTAAAAGCGGTAAAATTAACGATTATAGAGCTTAATGAGTTAATATAAAGTACAATCTTAACTTTCCGAGTGCATGACCTATGTATAGGCACAATATTATGTTGAATGCCCCGACGGCCTACTTATTTGTGGTTATTTCCGTAATATCCGTCAAAGGATGCGTTGACGCATTTATCAGCATTGCTCGTTTATTTACTCACGTTGATACTTTGAGGATAAAATATAAAAAATCAATATACATTATTGGATTTACCGAGATCAGTCATGAATATTCACATTAGCACTGAAATTCAAGACAATAAGCACCACTTAATTTTTTTTTCAGTTGGAATTTTTACGTTTGTACACGCCCTAACGCCGAATACGTGTAACAAACAAGTGTACTCGTCATCAAAGAAGTCTAATAATAACAAGTTTTTTTCTGTGCCTCAACTCAAACAGACTTCCGTTGAGAGCAATTAAAAAAATCGCACGTTCTATGTCTTCTCTTCAGCCAGTTCCGAATCCGCACTGCAGTTTTTTTTATTTACACGAGGCTAATGCTATGTTCCGATTTTTCAAGCCTAGGCGCAGCCTGCATTGGTGACAGGCAACCGCAATGGGGTCAAGGCGCGCTTGACGCAATCTTACTTATCTATTATAAATCATTGTTATCGTAGGTACTACACTTGTATTATAGCTTTCCTGTATGTTATACAAGCTGTTAGAGGTGTGATGACGTCACGGCCATTGGAAACTGGGACGTGTTGTTCCGACATCGAATCTAAAAGTGTTAATGGAAGATCGAATGATTCGCTCCACTGCGAGTCTGGGTCATAGACAAAGAGGGTTAGCTTCTAATTCAGGATCGTATATATCGTATAATCAGGATAAAAAGGTAGTGGCTATTTTGAAGTTGTATTTAAGAAATAAGAAGTTGTCATGGATTTCATAATACTTCTTAAACAATAGTGAGATAAATTAGATAATGTTATTTAAACTGGTGGATGTTTAGATAAAACTAGTTAACAAACTATATCTCGGCGACAAAATATATTTAGTGTTAAAAAGTTTGTATTCCAGCAAACCCTCTTTGTCAGTAGAAAAAGGCGCTCTATGGAACAACAAACCTTCGTACCTATATTTGCTAAAGTTACCGCCTTTTTCAACTGAGGGAAATGGCTCGCCAAACTATGAATAATATATTTTGAGCCATGACCATTTTTACATTTCATTTGAAATGCGAGCGCGTAAACTTTTTTTAATTGTTTTATTATGATGCTAGTGCAGTGCTGGCTTGTGTTTCTCCATTGAGGTGGTCTTCAAAACAGTTGTCCGCTGCATAGGCAACGTTCGGTGATGTCATAGCCGTGGGCCTGTGACCTTTACAATCCAGCGTTTCCGTTCCAATGCATTTGGATTGTTAAACGCACATTTGCATTTTGTTTTTGAAGCACTATTTAATGCACTTGATTCTTAAACGCTTAGTCGCTAAGAATATGTTATATGTCTAAAGTCAAAATGAAGTAAAAAACTGTTTCCATATAAAGCAAACATGACGAGGGCAACTAAGTATGTCTGGATTTATTACTTGTCGCGTTTTCCAAGAGGGTTACTTATACGTACCCAATTGTCATTTAATTTATTTTATTTCATGTGTACAGATGATCTTATGTATGATACTGTATTTTATACAGTATCAACATGAAATGAACCCAGCGAGGGTATAGCAACATAAACAACTAAAAACATATGAAATATAAATGCAGTGAAATCAGCCTCCAGACTTTTTAAAACAATCTTAGTTGTTTGTAATATTTTATTATATGTAAAGTACGTATAGTAATAATAATATTATTTATTTTACGGTCTGTCTGCATCAAATAATAAATGAGTACCATAGACATTTTGTATTTTTTAATCAGGACGATAACGCAGCCGCGCCGCGGTGTCATGGTGGCAAAACAGTTGCACAAATAAAGCGTTTGCTTACGGCTACCACATAAGGTTGTTTTGCAATATGTGTCTAACCTTCTGCAACGACTGATAGTGAGACTTCTGTATAATCTTTATCGTGGGTTGGTCTGCTGCCAAGTATTTGATATAATTTTAGGTTCACGGAAATCATACGCCAATTTTTTGCAGATTTGAAACTTGAATTACATTAATGATTATTAAATTAAGCAAACACGTAGGAAATCATTAAAATGATTTAATTTTAACCACTTCCAGGCAGTTTCTACACTATTTATTGATTTATTCGGCAGAATATCCCTAATGCGGCGCATAGAACCTTGGCAGGAGTTCTGCACCGAGTCAAATCGTCCAAATCCGCGTACCTAATAACTAACTCTTGAATATATACAAGAATAAGGGCTGATTTAGACGGCGCGTGAACTCGTATGCGATTCTAGTTACATTGAGGACTATTGGTTGCATCCTATTCAACCGACCAATCAAATACCGCAATGTAATGAAATTCGCATGCGAGTTCTCGCACCGTCTAAATCAGCCTTAAAACAAGTTTACCCGTCATTCAATATAGGTAGGTATAGTGTGAAAATAATCATTTACTTCTTGAGATGATGTACTTACCTCTTTTATTTTCTTGCAATATAAAACAGCCTGATAGAGTTGTTTTAATGTACATACACATACATAGGTACTTAGTTTATTAATTGTAAAATGTTTGAACCACTGAGTGACCCGTGGCAATATGCCGGGACTTCAGGACGATGACGTTTAAGTGGTTGTTTCAAATTGTGTCTTCACTAACCCAGGAAGTATTATTTGTGCGCCGACTTACTGGTAAACTCAACTAATGTAAATTTTACGCAAATATAGAACACTTCTGTGTGCACAGCATGTTCCGCGTCCGTGTCCGTGACAATGACTATAAAATGGCGGTCGCAAAATTTGCGGCTGTACAAACTATATAATTTGTCGAAACGAATTACTGAATGCGTTGTGTATGTGTAATCACGCGGTACTGTATTATGTAAAGTATGAGTCAAAATTCGAAGTGTTTTCGCTGCATTAAGGATCTTAAAAAATAAAGCAAACCTCAGAAAGTTTCTAGAATGTGAACTAACTTCTGAAGTTTACCGAACAGTATCAGTCATTCCCGAAGCGATGCAATGGAAGAAAAGTTAACTGTGCGCATTCATGTTTTTTCTCGACTATTGTGTTCCAGTGTATCTTGGCCTAAATGTAAAAACAAGGAGTGTATTTGGAAGACATAGTTATTCTGGGCCAAGTTTCGCTCACGATCCTGACCTCGCACAACCGCTCCGCCTAAATAAAGAAACTCTGATAAACTGCATCCGGCCGTTTATTTGCACTATCACACAAAAATATTATGTATGATAGCCCCGGGGTTATCAGTTAAAAATGTCGCAAGGTACAGTAGCGGTCAAGTTCCTTACTTTTAACTTTCTCACGTTTCATGATGATATAATGACAAGTTGACAACGTGCAATAATCGTTATAACTATGTACTTCTACGCTACGCTAAATACGAAATGGCGCTAGCTAATTCATAACAGTCACAAACGTATATTTTTATAAGATCTAGTTTTTGAGTACACAGGACATGAAATGGCAATTGATCATTATTTTAATCAGAAGAGCTGGCTGAATGATCACCTGTCGTAGTCTTGACTCTGGACTCTGTTTAAAAAAAGTTAAAATCTGACAAAATGGATGTCGCCAAGTTGAGAAGAGATACATATTTACAGGATAAATACGTTTGAATTATCTACTTAAAAGTAATTAATGAGCTATTATTGTTTTGTTTAAACTGATATTGTTAATATGATAAGTATTATTTACAATATTAATTATACTCTATGTAAGAACCCAGCTTTGTCAGGAGAATAACGAACGCGAAATTTAAAAAAACGAGGCACTATTGTTCGTATTTGCGTACAAAATTTGAATTTCTACCCCTAAAGTTGCTTGCCAGTATACAAGTCTAGCATGACAAGTTTTTTACTGTAAATCAGTCTAAGTAACAGTTTAGGTACAAGTCCTTTTATCCAAAAGGATTATTTTACTGTGGCTGAGGCGTTTTTTAACTCTTAAACTGATCGCACCGAGTTACGAGTAGACGAATAATGTTATTTCGTTCATCTCCGTACTTCTGACTTCCCAGTGTTTATCAAGGCACCACATAACATATCGACCATTTTAATCCACACCGCGACCCGCGTTTCGGACGACGAAGGTGATCCGAGTTCGAATACCCCGTTTTACGTAAACACTCGCAACTAACAAAATAACACTATCGATTACAGTTTCTGTGTGCAATATGTAATGAGTAGGTACCTACATACATACTCGTACATTACTGGAGCAAAATTGTAGGCGTTTTGCTAGCATACCACTAATAACACTGACATAGAGCTACGCAAACGGCTGAAAAAGTATTTATTGATACAGCCAATTCTGGGAAATATCCCCCTTCTGGAAATTTAAGACTTTATTGTATAAGTATATAACATATTATTATTTGAAAGGAAAATTCCTATTGATGTGTTTTTGCCAAAAAGTTATATCGGTCGGCGCAATGATATTTAACTGCCTACTTTGTAAATATTCGAGATAACATGTTGCAATATGAAAATTGGCTGAGCTTATCGGGACGAGAACTAACCTATCCTAACCTATGTTGCGTTACTTCCAAAACGACGTTAAGCTACGCACCGCCTTATTTGAATTTAAAGGTTGTGTTCAAAATAACAAACAAAAGACTCGTGAATTTGCAAATAGAATGCTCTAACCTACAATAATTAAAACATGTTATTTTCGGTTTCGAGTCGAAATCGAATAACAGACGTTACCTCTACTCTAATATACGAATTTGTACGTAATTGCATACGGAGCGGGCGGCGGAGGGGCGATAGACAGCGCGCGGGGCTGCTTGCGCCTCGCCGTGGTCAATGACACTGCGACATTGCATCAAGCGCGAAGGTCACCCCCCGCGCACCCTCGCCGCCCTCCCGCTGCCGCCGCGAATTCCTGCACTTCCCAAGACGCCATGTTTGATCAATCAGACGTCTTTGGAGTTTTAAAAGCGCGTGGGTTTGCGGAAAACTAACATTTATTGTTTCAATACCTACAGGAAAGCCAACTTCAATTCTGATAACAATTTTTATCAATTAAATCTAAAAGTTAGTGGAATTTTAAACAGTTTTTGTTCACCTACCTCCATTCTTGAACGTCTAGAACCTATTTAGGTACCTATCATAACATTTTATTTGCACAGAGGGTGCCATATATTAAAAGCAAAGACGTCATTTTTTCAAGATACCTTTTCAAATGCAAATGTAGGACACGACTTTGCAGGTTCTTTACCCATATTGTTAGTATTGCGAGGAAAATACAACTGCAAATTTTCGACGCGAAAGAAAAATGACATAAAATATACACACACATAAACCTCATACACCCTTTCTGATCGCCGCAACTAAAATCCTTTACGTCAATTCCGCTCGGTTAATAATTATTGAAAATAACGAACAATTAATATGCAAATTCTTTTCCCGGCCATTTTGAAACGGGTTAAACCGTTTTCATAAATATAAAATATCACTACCTACGTGTTTTCAACAGTCGAAAATTGATGAGTCACGGTAATATTGACCAAAGATTAAATAATTTAGTTAGTTACCGATATTAAGCTACAAAGTGTACATTTTTACGGCTCTATGCAATTATTGAATGCATTGGCATAAATATGACGTGCGATACAGTAATACATATTCTGCATGCTCAAAATTAATGGGAGCTTCATATCCGTAATAAACTGACAGACAACAAACATCCGACATTAATGACATTATTTATTTAATTACTTATTTGAAAGATGGTCGTCACATTGTAATCATATATCAGTCATATTTAGTTTAGACAAAAAATCTCTTGAACTAAACCGCCTTGTATACTTAACCAGCAGAGGAGTTTTTAGGCGGTTAAACTTTACGCTGCGTATTATCCAAAGGCCAAAACCTAGAAGCTGAAATTGAAGATGGCCGACCTTGTTTATAGAATGGTTTAAAATCACGTTCGTGCTGGACTTTACCATGTATTCAGGCCGGAGGAAGCGTTACAGGAAATCGATACTAGAGATAAACGGAAAGCAAAAATATGCGCGAAACACGCAACTAGGAAAACAGGTTTCGGCGTTTGATCTTTTTTTTAAATGAGATATCGACTAAAGTCAGAGAATGTTGAGACAGGAAAATCAACTATATACTATACTAGAAATAAATAAGCATCATTCTCTAAAAAGTACAGATTTTTGAAATATGTGTAGGTATAATGAGAATTCTCGTGAATTTGCAGGTCAAAAAGCTTTTGGCAAAGCTTAGCTTCAAGATTCTGCACTAGTCGTCAAACTGAACTCTGCTACTCTATCATTTACTTTGCCTAGATTTGGCACTGTATAACTTTCTTGGTAATATTATTAGTATTCGAATGTTAATACTAATAATTCTATTAAAACAAATCAACGCTCTGTTTAGTCTTAAATCGTTGTTTCTTAGCGCTGTTATAAAGTGATAAGAAATAGAAATGAACAATGCGTACACCAAAATGCGTACGTTAAACAAAAGTGATTAAAATTATGTTCAATGTAAATAAAATAAGCCATACTTTACTTAAATATGTATAATACACATTATCTAATTAATATTAAAAGCCGTACACAAAAATATACGACGCTATAGATGTTCGATATATATGTATTCTAATTCGAATATACCAGCGACATCTATCGATAAAAACATGTAGTTAAGCGATCGAAAAACGCCGTTACGGACTGATTGACCGAGTCAAGGGTGATTGGGCAACACTATCGAGCACGAGGTCCCTACAACCGGCATCTAGCGGACGGTATAGCAAACTGTTTACTTTAAAAACAGAATTGCTAGCCGCTGGGCAGCGTTCTTTGTTTGTTTTCTGTCTGTGCTGCAGAAATTGAATATAGTTACATAGATTTTCTAAAAGTAATAATAAACATGTTTCTTATTTTGCATCAAAAGTAGGTACCTAATACATGAGCGGAGTTGTATAATACTGGCTTGACTGTAATAATTAACTGCCCGCCCGTCTATGATTGAGGGCAAGATTATCAATTCCTTTTTAGTATAAAGTAGCATTCTATGGAACTTGCTAACTATGTAAACAAAAGTCCCTAGTAAATTAATCGTTTTTGACAGGTTTGTTTACACAGTTAGCAAGTTCTATAGAATGACACTTTAGAATTGAATATCGGTGATACCAGATTACTGGGACACTAATTTCAATATCCAGCCCAGGTGGCGCTCTCGAATAACTTCTATTATAAATATTTCGAAACGTAAACTATATTTAAATGCTCTAGTTTCCCACGGCTCGGGAGGTTACGTCAAGAATGCTGCAACTATAGCAGAAGCTCAAAGATACTTGTACTGTTTACTTTTCAGGTTTTTTTTAGTTAATTTTACAGCCGTTTTAACTCCTTATATCTAGGAGTTTATAGTCTAGAATATGAAGATACAGAAAAACTCTAGAGCTTTGTGTTAACACTTATCCGTTAAGCCGACAGCGAATCATTAAAAAACTTATGACACTCAAGTTGCATGTCACACGAGGACCTCTTGAAATCAGGACGGCCGTGTTGTACGTCGTATAAAAAGAGGCAAGTTATACAGGTTACGTAAGTTATAACCTTCGACCCTGAGGCGTGCCAGCGCGGACCAGTTGTCCGGAAGCCTCCCTTCCGCTTGTGGACCATGCTCCTGCACGCTACAATGCCTGCTAGGGTTGCGAATGTGTACCGGATTTTTGGGGCGGAGACAGCAAGGGTATTTTTGGGGCGGAGATGTTTGCTTCTGTGGTAATAATGCCCGCGGTGTGTCAACAATTTAGTAGTGAAATTTATATAAGATTTGCAAGGTTATTTACACGTCATATTAATTTCATCGAAGTTTGACGTTTAAAATAACACGTGCTGCCAAAATCGTTGCAGACTTATCTTGGTCTGACTCTATACTATATAACAGTAATGAAATAGTTTAGATAAAATTAAAGTGAGGTCGTCTTATAGTGAATAACCATACCATGTTTTAAGTCTAGGAAACGGGTGTGTGTGAAATGGTCTGACAGAAAAATGTCACAAACATTTAAACTACGTATGTTTAACCGGGTACTATACCGGGTGTGGCGTGTAATACGAGAAAAAACTAAACTGTAGGCTGTACTCCTCATACTGACCAACATTTGTTCAGCAACTTTTAAAAATAACTTGTGGTTTAATTTTTAATACACTTTAAAGTTTATTCTAAGACGCAATGTATTGCGAATTTTGTTATGTTTAAGGCGTGACAAGCAACGTCAATCACAATGATGTGGCGGGGCGATGGCGTCCATTGAAGATAATATTTATTTTGTATGAATAATAGGGAGTCTATATACTTCATAATTTTTTAAAGTTGTTTAACAAAAGTGTCACCGTTTGAGGAGTACAATCTATGTTTTAATTATTTGCTCATGTTACAGGCCACACCCGGTATATGTTATCTGATATTTCACAATAACTAGGAAAATTGCTTAGTTTTCCCCGCGTCAAAAATCCTTAATGTACCGTTAAAACCGGTACACATCCCATCCCTAAGTGTGTTGGAGCGTCAAAGTCGCTAAATATATCCTGGTAGACCCCGCGGACCTAAGGGGGTCAGTGTTAGGTCGCCACTTGTTATTTATATTCAGCCCCACAGCGGGCTATATTTCAATTTTCCAATTCAAAGAAAACAGGCCACAGAGGATTATAGGCGTTAATCATCCTCTCTTGGAAACAGATCGGCCTATTACAGTGCGGGCGTCCGTTTTTGACCCTCACCCTGAGATCGTGCGAGATTTGGCTCTCTGTATGTCATGTGAGATTTTTCATGATGAGTATTACGTAATAAAAATAAAACTTGACCAGGAATATGATCACGCGCCATGTTGCGGAAATTTACTGGAACTATTTTTTTCATACTATACTGAACTGTCGCCCTATGCATGAAAATAACAGCGCCATCTTGACAATGAACATATGTATATTAACGGCCCAGGCTTTAATTTGAGCTTAATAAGTTACTTTGGTTTTGTGGCAAAAAATGCTTAGGTAAATCTTTTTATTTACAACTTTAATGCTATATGATGACGGTTATGTCACAGGAATGAGAGGACAAACATCTGTAATATAAGTGTCAAGCGGAGACAACATAAATGCATTCTGCACGGAGTGAGGCGTGGTTTCCTATCCACGAACACATCCCTTCCCGAGCACGCTAACTTACTCTTGTACAGTCACCTGCAATAATATGTGACGTTCCACGACAAAAGGTACCTTATGGCTGCTGGCGCTTTCGTCTCATAGAGCCGCAATACTATTGGAGCGGTAGGATGTCACATATGTAACTCTTCAAAGGCCGCAAAAATATGTGACACGCTCTTATGACTACACAGCGGTTCTGGAAAGCGAAATATTTGACGAAGCCCCATATAAAAAAATGTTCGTTCGTCACTGTGAACCAGATAAACCTATAAAGGAGGTTTTCTTCTGTTACAGTGTATATATTCTGACGGTTATGGGACACATTACCTAGTGACAGATGTCAAATATTGTCTAAGATTGAGCTCACGAAAATTTCTGCAGTTTAGAGCGATCATTAGTTGCTTCAGAGCTTCAGACTTAGCCAATAGCAAGTACCGTATTCTATACAATGAATTAAATCCACAATAGTCTATGGGTTAGAGAATAGCGTGTCAGTATTGCGTGGTCGCAAGGCCGACCGTTCAACTCGCAGTCGGATGCTACGGTTGCGACATTACAGTAGTTGTTTGTCCAATCCGTTCTAAGGTCGGCTAGGTTACGGATCGTGCTGGGGTTTTGTGAAGCGAACAGCCGGTATGTTAACTAGCATGTCTTCATGGGTAAAATCTCGTGAATCATTGGAAAAACTTTAAAGAGTCCCTCGAAAGTAAAATGATTCAGACTATGTGCTTGGCCAAGATTAAGGATGCTTATTTATTAGCCTTATTAGGGTCCCTACTATTATACTATGTCAATAGTTTCGACAATTTGTCTAACCTTACTAAAGAACGAGAAGTTTGTGTTTACGCTGTGTGGGGTCGCATCGGGAATCACTATGGTTTTTACCTTTTCGTTTCAACAATTATTTAAAAATGACTGACTGATCTTACGTCATATATAAAGTCTGATCGTGACCTGAAGAAAGGGCCGAACCCCTAACACAATTATTTAAAGGAATCGTATCCGAGTTGGCCGCAGCACAAATATAGAAAAACGTCATAAATCCCTCATTTTTCTCGACGCGTCAGCCATTTTGGATCTAGCGGCGCTTTTGGCAGCGCGCGCGGCGCATCTAGGTCGCAACGATCGCGCAACTCACGGCAGATGGAGGCACCGTACATGGTCAAGCCGCTATTGAAATGTTACATCAACGCGGTGCAAGCGAGATGCACTTTACTGCAGTAGAATTAAGGTCGAATTTTGAGTGTTTACAGGTCATGTAGGGATTTGTCACTTGAGTTTCGGGACATTTCGCAACTATGGAAATATAGATGGAGTGAGTGAACATGTTTTTATATAGGTGGCGCAAGAGATAATAATTTTGGTTTCAATTATGTTTATTTAATAAAAAATATATATATTCAGGGTTCGAATATATTTTATAACTTCGGGATGAAGCAGTTTAAAAAGGCAGAGGAATTTTTACAATTGATGAAAATATACGATATTAAAGATTCTTTATTGATGAAATAAATCATGGCTTCATTCGCTGGTAAAGACGATTTTATGTGGGTAAAGGCTACCGCCCGTATTATTTTAACCTTTCACTTGGGGTTTTCTCCCAACTGTTCACTAGTACTTACTTTAGACACAATGTGTAATATCAGTATTAGACGTGTTACCACACCTCTTTCAAAATGAACCTTTTTTGACCTTACGCCAATGGATATAAGCAGTAGTATAAATAAATCTTGAGAGAAATACAGATCTTATCCCCATCAGAAACCTAGTTAACCTTATTATAACTAAGCGGAAAATCGCAAGCATAGAGATTAGGGCAACGGGTAAAATCCTCCAAAGGGCGGCCGTGCGCGCGCGCCTCTAGCTTAGGATCGCGCAGAGGTGATCGCACGTATTCAAGGGCAGTGCAGCTAGCATCGGGTATTAATAGCGACGCTATTCGCGCTCCTCGGATTGACATTCGTCGGTTTACGTAACTACAAATGAATCTAATGAAAATACTGTTGTTATTGGCCTGAATTTCGTTACGCGTGAATTTATAAATCAGTCTGTGCGTCAAAATTATGCGTATGCAATTTGAGATAATGTATTAAATTAATTTTCCTTCACTTCTTGTGATATAGCATAAAGACTAAAGAGTATAGGTAATCGTTTCATAAATTGCTATACCGATGGAAATACGTTCTAAAGACACCTTGCCACAAGTAATGATGTGGTATACGAAAGTAAAAGTGATCACTTTGTATTAAGGGTCTATTATTTTTGTATTTGAATGACTCACTGTTTTAATTTAGCCTTCTTCTAACGAATATAAAAGTAATTTAATATACTTAAAGAATTCAGAATACAAAGGTCGCCACTATTTGTAATAAGACTGATCTGACAATTTCTAATAATCCAGTAAGAATGGGGAGGAACCTTAATGATTACTAATTTGTGTCAAATATTTCTGACAAACTTATTAAAACGACAGTGCGTCGAACACAACGCTGTTTCACGTCGCAAGACTTACCGAGTAGGCCTCTCTGTGGCGTGGTAAAAATCCGCTTTATGAAACCATTGTGGTGTCCACACACGCGGACAGGTTTGGTCTGCCGTGGAAGGTCGTATTGCGCACTGGTTACGAAACGCGCAACACCAATTTCGTGTGTTAGGCCCGTGTTCACGCTTCACCGTCTCTCTGGCCTAGCGAAATGCTTGGAACGATATGAGGAAAACGCTTATGTGATGGGAATTCTCGTATGCTAAATTTTATACTAGTGTAAAATAATTTCAACTATAAAGTAACTAATGTAACCAATTACCACTGGAGGGCGCCAGTGTCCCGTATACAGTTAAAACATTGCAAGTTTCTGTATATATTAGTACGTGATACGATGCTTCATTATTAAGATGTTTCGACCTTTTGCTAATTTATAGCTTTTTATTTGAACTTTTTGAATAGTAAAAATAAAATCAGATGTAACTTCTAATTAGAATAGAAACCATTTAATAGAACTACAGTCGTAAATATACCTACTTAATGGAGTAACAAGAACAAGACAAATAATAACTTCATGGTATTTCCCTGTCAATGACATAAATAAACAATGTATTGTGGTAAATAAGTCGGAAACTCATTGTATTTGAGTCGTAAGATGTGTATATAAACAGTATTGGGTATTTTAGCTCTAACAATGAATAAGCACAGAAAATAATGTATTTAATTGTCATTTGTGTTCATTCATAAATGTTATCGGGATGATGTCAACAAAGCCAGTATTTAGTTTACTTATTTAGACCTCAGGCATGATGTTTATTAAATTACAGTTTACTAACAAACTATTTGGCCCACTGTTCTTTTTCTTATCTATTACTCGTACAGACCTATCGGTAGTCAATCTAAGGTAACTTTGCATCAATTGGAATAAAACAAAGGGAGGGAGTGACATTATAAACGTCATTTTTTATACGATGAAATTGCCATTTTTGTCATTGTGATTGCCATGAAGAGTTAGCCTGGTCCGACTCCATCAGATTCTCTCCATTTTACTAAAGAGTTGTTTAACCTTCGGCTTCCGTCATCACTCGATCTAGCTTGATTGTACTACGAGTATAATATTGGATTGTCACGGTAGTTACAGGCATGCTAAATTTCAGTTTAATTAGCCTTGAGAACTTAGAATAAACTACCGATTACGGGCGCCCATGTATTTAATGAGATTACCCGGTTACCTACCATCGCCCGCACTGTTAAACTGTACATCGGTAAATCTTATTACAAAAGGCATAAGGTCCACCGATGGAAAGTTAAGAGTGTTACTGTTTGTACAGTAAATCTCTTATTTTCACCGTTCCAGACTTTCTTATTTGTATTTGTAACATACTTACTGTATTTCTACACTAATTCTGGACAATATACATATGGAGTCCGTCTAAGCTAACCACACCGACTTTGACAAAGTGAAATGGTCATAAACGTCATATTTTCATACTAATTTTACGTTTAGGTTTACTTCCACTGTCAATTGCATCTTTGCAGAGTTAGCTGGATCCAACTGGTAAGTTTGTATCCAAATAAAAGATGGGTTTTGACTTCCAAACAGGTTTGAGGGTCAAATCGAGTCACTTCCTTACGATATTACGACGCGAAATCTTTGGCAAAAACACGTTGGGTGTATCTACGTGTTTAGAGGCTTAGGATTTTCTGCCTATATTCCATTTCAGATAGGATTAGACAGAAGGAAACATGTTTTTTTATAATGCGATTTTTACGATATATTTTTTTAATTATAAGCTGAAACGTTGAAATCCTAGTTGTAAATAAAATATCGAAGAAGAAAATACTCCCCAATATTCTACTCAATTTATTTACTAATCATTTTAGCGACTTTCATTTATTTGATAGTTTGGATTCAAAAATGTAGAAGGGTTGTCTTCTCCTTCTCAAACAGAATTGTGCGCCTTTTTCTACTGACATAGCTATCTACAGTATAGTTAAATTATTTGATTCCCTGACAGACACTCTGTACAAAAGAATTGGAATTGGAAAGAATCACCCGCCGTCCATCTACGCCAAAGCTATTTGACATTGTGCAAGGGCAGTGCTCCTAATAAAAATGAAAAAAATGCCAGAAGCGTATGCTCGTCGCGTTCCACGACTCGATTGTGCATTTTAAAAAGTTATCTATACTTTATGGTTTATGTCAAAGGCATTGTTGATGCGAAACGGCGGACGGGGATCCGGGTTCCACAGGGCGCTATCATAGGGCCGACTTTACATGTTTCATTTTAATTTTATTCCATACACTACCGACCCGCCCCGGATTTGCACGGCTTAACAAATTATACACAAACCTTCCTCAAGAGTCACTCTATCGATAGGTGAACCGCATGAAAATCCGTTTAGTAATTTTTGAGTTTATCGCGAAAATACAATCACACAAAGAGCCAGTCGCGGCGGGAGGGCTTTGTTTTACAAGGTGCAGTGATTTCGTATTGATTTGCGTGAAATTAATTATTATTATTAAAGATTATTAAGTACGAAATACCAATGTAAATTCGTGGTTTACTTAGTTGTCGTCGAAAAGTTTTCGTATACGTATCAGTGTTGAAAGCTGAAAACGGATCGAAGTATAATTTGCCCCAAGCTTATTTTCTTGTTATCTTGCTAATGGCATAAGTATTCATTTTATTCCGTTTCCAAGAAAACGGGATATCCGACCACTTGGTAGACAATGACTTAAGCGTTTGCAAATAGACAATTCTTTTTACCTCAGATTTATTGTATCAATTTAACACAGTAGGTATTGTAATATTTACTACAGTGTTGATTTATAAACGTGATCATACTCGTATTATTAATAGCCAAAAAATGCTTGCAAAAAATTCCAACGTAATAAATACTGAAGACAGAACCTACTTACTAAAAAAAGGAAACAAGCTAGCTCAGTCAACGACCATAATATTTAGTCATTTTATGATTTGACGTTTCAGCCGAAGCAACCATCCAAATAACAACTTTATTAAATAAGCCAGAAGATCAATAATGTAATGACAGTATTTTTTCAAATAATACTTCCGGAGGCGCGACGCATTCTGGCCGAAATCCAAGTTGGCGTCCATAAAAATCCCGAATTGCACTCTAAAATGCACAAATTGCTCGAATAATTCACAACATCTGCTCACTTTCGACTGAGGAACGTTTAAAAACAAAACAATTTATTCGGATTTGCAACGATGACATAAATAAACCTGTTCCTGGTGGTGAGTAAGGTCAGGACGATGTTTACAATGATCTTCATTTGTCTTTTAAATACAGTTTGTAGCGAATCAACAATAAAATTAGAATAATTCGTATGAGTATTACGCGACTGCTTTACGAAAAATAATATGAGCAATTGGCGGGGACGCGTGCGAAAGGATTTTACCTACAAATGGCACCCGCGTGCGTGCGTCCGATCCGTCCACCCGCGCCGGCTAGCGGACGCCCCACGATAAGGTCAGGCGTGGCTCACTCCGTGATTTCGTCGCTTTGCTACAGGTAGCTAAAAGTACATCCATTCCACCCCAATTTTGGGAAAAGCCATACGCCGCGCGTGGCGCTGTCGCCACCTAGCGGTCATATCTGTGCTGATCGTAACAGACGCGTTTTGTTAGAGAGTGAGTCTTCTGTACCTAGTACCAGCTAGTACTATTATTTATTCTGTGATAAGGTGCCATTTTGACTGTCATTCGACCTTTCAACTGCACTTGTTTGCTATAATACATAATGCAAGTATTTATAAAAACATCGATAAGTACAATAGTTGTAGGTGACCCGCCGGGTCTTCGACCGAGTCACCTCTGTGCACGGCGCCCAAAACGTGACATGTAGGAACTATGATAATGCGAACTGAGATAAATATTGTTTACTGCACAATGCATTTACCGTTTCAACTGTTACCTATTTTAATTATTTAAACTACTTTATACTAAACATTCACGCCAATTGCAGACAGATCTAAGGTACAATGGCCCGGTTATTAAGGCTTTTTTTGCCTATTTTCAATATTTCATACTTTCTGTGTGAATGAGTTAAAATTTTGCGTTCATGTTCATATTATTAAAAATAATATAGATCATAAATAAAATTAACGATGTGCCAGTTTGGATTAGCAGTTACGAGTAAGACAGTTTAGTTAAATATTGCGTCCTTATAATTTCCTTGTGAGAGACACCTACTCGTGTAGTCATACTCCCAAAAGATTAAGCAGTTGCAATAATAGAAAACGTAAAGCGAGTTTTATACCTATGACTTAAAATGCAACACGGCTGACAGCTGAATGAAAAACATCAAAAGTTCTTCCACACCGCGTCTGGTTTGACACTGAACTAAGATCAATCTAGGTATACATGCCAAATGATGTATTACACGTCTTTCGAATGATCTAGTAACACGCTCGGTCCTTGGCACTGTCAGAACAAAACAGGCCGAAAAAAGTCCATTTGAAAGCAAGAGTTCCCATCGAACATCCATTTTCTACTAAATAAAAAAAAACTGCAGAAGTATAGTCGGAGTAAGCTAACTTTGCGCTAAAAAAAAGGAATAAGTAATAATCGCAATAATTTCATAGAAACTTCCACACTTTGTCATTGCAAACTATGCAGAGTTAGTGCCAGTTGCACCAACCACATTTGACAGACTGATCATCGTCAGCCGGCGCGCCCCGCGCCTTTACTATGAAACTTTCCATACATAAAAATTTAGCGAACTCTTTAACGTTCGTAACAGTTTGGTGCAACCGACCCTTAGTGTGGTCCAACTCTGCACATTTCTGCAAAGATAAATGCACTCCTCAATCCAAAAGTACCAGGCGCGCATAAAACATCAAGAGACTCACCGGGTGGTCGTGGATGCGTCGCATGGTGCTGCAGCGAAGCGATATGGTGGGGCTGGTAGAAGGGCAGGAACGGCGCGTACGGCGCGGGCGGGGGCTGCAGCCGCGCCTTCAGCTCTTCCGCTGATCCGGCCCCTGATGAGGAGGACTCGACGTCTGACACACCAGAGTCCGCTGGTGACGGCGGCAGGGAGCCTGCGAGAGGAAAGAAAGAGTCATAATTTTTGAAACTACAAAAAAAATTTCTTGAGGGATCGAAGATCAGACTGCAAACGCTTTTGTTAAAACGAAAGCATTAATTCTTAAGGTATATATTCACCTGTGTAATGCAACGGTTAACAAAGCATTGTCCAAAATTTACATAAAAAACTCTTTTAACTAAGTCCAAATTTGCATTTCTAACGTCTCCAGATTTCTCACGATGACCAACGGTCAGAGGTCGCAGCACTTGTTACTGCATCTAAGATGCAATTATTATGCAGATTATGCAAAAGGTGCAACGTGCAACGTTAGAAGGGGTGTATTGTGTTTATATTATAATTTGACCACTGGTTTTTTTTAATCTGCAAAGATTCGGACCTTTTATTTGATGATTTAGTAGCTTTTGGTGGGAATATGAAACGTCCGTTGACCGTTTGAATTTAGAAATACGTTCAACGTATTTTTAGATCCGATTTCGCAAACTTGTTCATTTATTGTTTTGCGCTCCAATACAAAAAGTTAAAATACTCGTATTCTCAGAACGCCAAAAATAACAAACATTTATGCAACATGAAAAGTTTCGGACTTTAAAATTATACCAATGTTTTTTTATACTTTCTCATGTCTCGCTGACGGGTAACCGTCGTTCGAAATTTAAATAATATAATCAACTCTTTCATTTCCTTATGGGACTGACCATTTGACCGTCTAGCTGTCGACACGGCTTTGTGTACATTGTGTAGTATTATCCGGGGACAATCCATGGGAAAAGGAAGACTATTCGGCCGTACCCCTTTCACCGGGGCAATTAAAGTCACACGATGGTCAGTTCGGAAACAATCAGAAGGGGGAAATAATCAAATGCGTGATTTACTTTATCCGTGGATTAGACGTAACGGTCGAAGTTAACCAGTTGGGTGATTTTGATGCTCTTTTACGTACACATAATTACATTTTAGACGCATAGGTGTTTTATTTTTCTATAGGATCCATTATAGTGTTTAAAAATTAATAGGTTCCTACATAAGATTAAATTCTAATGACGTATATACTTTGCCACTTTCTCAGTAGAAAAATGCGCGAAGGTCAAATCTTCTACGGGAAGACAACCCTTCGTGGCTACGGAAATAGCTTGGTAAACTATAAGTAGCAGTTATGCACATGATTGTGTAAAAAAAGAAAAAGGTATTGTCATCTGGAATTGTACGGAAGTGGGTATCGAAAGTTTGCGAATAGATAAGAGTAAGATAGTGATCTCACGGATTAGTATTATCTTTCCATTGTTTACGTTTAGCTTCGAGCGTGTGTTTTGATAAACTCGTAGCCGAATTTCTAATATGGAACACGTCACCATTTTTCTTCCGAGTCTCGCTTTTAGTCCAAGGCATTCTGTTCACTAAAGTAGGAATGATATACTCTGGCAAACCAACTTTGTAGAAAAAGGCGTGGCTTCCACAATATGTGACATTTATTTCGACGTTGTTAAATTAGCAGAAACGAAACGGATTTATAGTAATGCAATTTTTTTTCGAATAGAATCCAATTTTATTTTAGGATTATTTTATTTTATTAGGACCCAAGGCACACGCACATTCTGCCAATTATATAAAACATTGCCCGATTACGCCACAAAGGCGCACAGAAGTGGTTTTTTGCTCGCATGACGAGATCATTCTCTCCATTGTGTGGACCCCAGAGTGCTGCCCCTAAATAAATTATACGCACCCTTCACAGTATCAAAATAATAATATAATTAAAGCAAAGAAACAGGTCTACTGGTCAGCATTTGTCGTACAAAGGGGGTTTTATCAATCATCTTTATGGAGTGACCGCCGAGATTTTTGTACTGCCGGTGTTAGACCATAATCTGTCGGAGTTAGATATTTATTTGCAATGATTTTTGCATTTGAATGGGATATTTACTCGCTGAATGCTTGGACGGTTGATTTGATAATGGGAGTAGGGGAAAGATTGTTGCTTTTTGAACCCTTTCGCTTAGGTATTAAGGTTGGAAAGGATGATTTTGTTAAAGTTATATCATTAAATAATCCGGGGGAGTCATTAGAAAATATTGAAAAAATAAATGTTATTTTTATTTATGATCACTGTCGCAATTTAATACGTTAAAAAAAGAAAAGGATGTCTTTTTCTTTTTTTAACGTATTACTACTTGTCTATGAACACAGCAGAGTTGAAACTCGTACACTATGCCAGGGTGTGTCATGATATAAACGCCATATTTTTAATATAAATTTGACACTAATGATAACATTTCCTCACTTTTTCTTTGCAAATGCCATGCAGAGTTAGTATGGTCAGACACTATTATATTATTACACGTACATTTTTTAAATGTTGTCTTAGAAAGTCAGCGAGTTTAAATTGTCTTTAAACTAGTCCTATAAGCAATCGTCTTGAGGTCTGACTTTGAATTCTTTCCGGTTCCCAATGCCCAACGGCCGAAGGATCATGCTAATACACATTACCATCAAAATGGTACAAAAGGAAAGTTACAAAACGAACTCCCATTAGGGTCCTTAATAGACAGAGGTTAGAAACTGGTTCGGACCCTTAATGGTCTGTCCACACTGCCATGTTACGTAAAAAAAGTACCTAATTCTGTAGTGTGGACGTACTTGTAAATCTGCATAGGCTTGGAGCGGTCAGCACTTATTTCACGAAAGTGTTTATATGCTGCGGTATCCGCTTACTATTGGGCAACCTTTATGCTTGTCTGTCAAACAAATAACCCTACCACATTCAGCATCGGTCAGATCAAAAGCACTCATGACAAACAGTTCCAATTTACGCAAAGCCAGATGTCCTTTGGACAGGACAAATAGCTATTATGATTGGCAACTTTCACGTCCTTTGTGTAGCCAGATGCAAAGGGTTGCAGATTGTGCAAACTCCCACATGCCCCGAATGTTTCGATTATGGAATGCGAGATGGCCGGCCGGCTAATTCATTGTTGCTAGAGTCGATAGTATAGGGGACGTTTGTCATGAGACATATAGACATGAGTCTATGTGTGTTATGTTTGTGTATAAGGGGGCAAATTGTACTCGGATCAAACACAACACTGTGTTCACGTCTTTCCTGTGGACTTTACCAAAACTTAAGGGCTACAAATATAGGGAGAAAAAACTGTTTTGATGAACACACACAAGTTTTTTCACATGTAGAAAATGGTTTACATAATGTTAATGGTTGTTAGTGTGGGCATGTATCTTATCGAGTATAAAACGAGAACCTTTTCATGTGGGTTAAATAAGAAAATTAACCTTTATACATATTTGAGTATAGTACAAGACGTGAACACAGTTTTGTATTTAAATATAATTCGGAATGTGCTATATATTTATGTCATGGCGATCATGTTATAAGCCGTCAAAAACCCAGCGGCCGAACAATGACTTTGCAATTTTTTTATGTAACTTTCTATCATTGCAAACTATTACGTCAAAATGCATCACAAAATTGTAACATTCCTTCCAGGTGTCAATTGGACCCAAGTTGACAGTGCGATCTAAACGCAGAAAAAATATCCTAAACACTTTGAAATAAGACCTATGTTTGACGTAAACTTAAAATTGTTCACTTCTGCTGCGCAAGGTGTATAATGCTAAATCATTTTGCAAAAAAACTTTTTTTTCGTATTTCCTATTTGAACCTTCTGTCGTGAACAGTAAAGTTGCTTATAGATTGCTTTGTTACAAATCGGGCCAGTCAAAGTAAGCCTTTTTGCAAAAAAAGTTAACCCTTTTTTTTCAAATCGTCACTTGATCGGGCGCAAGCTGCATTTGTTTAGGATGACCCATTGATGCAAGGGTTTAGGATTCCGATGTTTTTGTGTCTTCTCATCTGTCTTAAGACCAAATTATTTTATTATTCATAAAATGTTTATTTTTTTATTAGTTTATTTGCAGAATTTGATTAATTAAGATATTATTTATTTTAAACCTTGAAACACGTCAAAAAAGTAGAGAAGGCGGACTTAGTGCGTTGTTAGTTAGTTATTATCGTCACCATAATGTATATAAATTTAGATTATATTGTTATTTTAAACAAAAAAATATTAAATATGTTTAAGCTATTTGGTAAAAAATACTAAATATATTCGTCTCGTTCATATCATTCATAGTTTTATAAATACAATTTTAAAAATATTTTTGTAACATAACACTGTTTACCCTATACAACAGCCCTACGGCGCCATCCCTTTTCAATTCTGTAGCGGAGTTCCTCCGTCTCGCTTTCGTGGACTACCGTGGTTGCCATTAGTATTGTCAGGGCTGTCAACGCGGGAGTAATTGTTCCCAAATGTTTTGTGGACAATGAAGTGGGGTTGCTGTGTACGAAGTATTATTGTATATTACGAATGTATACGTGTAACTGAGTACCAACTAAAATATAATAAATAAATAAATAAATATTATAAAACGTTCTTACACAGATTGACTAAGTCCCACAGTAAGCTCTGCTTGTGTTGTGGGTACTCAGACAACGATATATACACGAGTATAATATACAAATACTTAAATACATAGAAAACAACCATGACTCAGGAACAAATATCTGTATCATCATACAAATAAATGTCCTTACTGGGATTCGAACCCAGGACCATCGGCTTCGCAGGCAGGGTCACTACCCACTAGGCCAGACCGGTCGTCAAATAATAATAAATGTATAGATATATTTGGTTTACGATATTTCATCTTAAATGTCCTAAAACCGGGCTTTAATTTGAAATTTGAATAGAGTTTATTATATCTTACAGAATATCCAAAACATTAAATACCTATCCTAAAAGTAACTGATAGGATTGAAATCCACAGCAAAAATGTACTTCAATGTAGGTATTGCTTCCACGCTAGATATTGCACGCTATATTTAGCCCGATATCAATATTGAGTTCTAAAATTCTCAAAGTATTTATCAGGTATTTATATACATACTTACATTGCCCGCATTATCAATATAGCTGGCAACATGAGTACCCCGTGACTGATAGACGCTTTAAATTGTTTTAACTTTAGAAGCCCGAAGTTAATATGTATTTGACTTTAGAAGCCTTCCGCATAAGTTTAAAATTCTATTCAAATGTTTTACTTCCTCATATACACAAGGATTCACGAGGAAAGTCCGTTCCAATAAGCGAAAATTCGGTCAACCAGGAACAGAGCGTATCTCAAGATGCCCAATAAACGCTGCAGTCTCCCGTGGACGTTGGTACCCCAGTTTTGATAAAATAAATATTAGGGAACATCTTACACAGACCAAGTAGATCTACCTAGCCCCAAACTAAGCAAAGCTTGTACAATGGGTCCTAGTCGACTATATACATAGGTACTTACATAGATAAATAGATACTTATATACGTAAAAAACACCCAGACTCAAGAATAGATATTTGTGTTCCTCACTAAAATAAATGCCCTTATCGGGATTCGAGCCCAGGACCATCGGCTCCACAGGCAGGGTTACTAGCCACTAGGCCAGACCGGTCATCATGTTTAGTCAGTTTTATCAACTCATCACCTATTTAAGCAGACAGTGACACAGATTCCTAAAACGCTGACTTCTAAATTCTAGGCCGTCCAGGCTACCTATTTATCGATTCTGTTATCACACTTGCGGTGGTGTTACGCAATGCGTGGGTGTGTGCGTGTGTGTGTAGGTGTGGGGGCTCTACTTCCCTACTTCCGTATTCTTTATGTTGCTAGGCACATGTGCCGGTAACGGAAGATATTAAACGTCGATTCGGCTAACCTAGTAAGATACTGAACACAAAGACTTAATTTAACCATATGACATTATTTTAATTTAAAAAACAATTTTAACTGCATTCATAGATTTTTAGATATGTAATTACATGGTTGAACCGGGAATCGAACCCGAAACACGAGAAAAAAAAAATACCCTGTAGGTTTATCATAACGATCGAAAGGCATCATTATACGGATTATTTTTTGCTAAATAACATAGTTAGTATCAGAAATTAAAGGAAGTCCATGAATTTTAACAGTTTGCACGCCCTAATTATAACTAAAATCGTAACAGTCCACGCCTAAAAGGCGTATGTGACTTTTTGATACCGTTGAACTCTTTGATGTGTGCCCATTGCGTAATGTCTGTGTAAGGCGTATCATGCGTACGTCTCACGCACACCGCGGTGGGGCGCCGTGCTCTGGGGTGGCTCTTTGGGGTGGCCCCTGACATTGGACATCAGCTGATAGCCGCGATCGATAGCCGTATACCGCCATGAATTTTTCATATTATAATTTGTTTTGACGGCAAAAAAAAATGTGTTAACAAGAGGGAAAATGTCTTTCCTGGAAAGGAACTAATTAAGTAGAATCACGTGGAGGTCTAGCGAAGTCAAGTTTCATTGAGTTTAAAAAGGAAACGGGAGAAAATATTTAGTAAATTGTGCTTTTGTATTGCTTTTAATGAGAAACTTTCCTACGAACAAAAGATTATCTGATAAAACATTTCGTATCTTGTTATATTCGAATTACATTATATGTAATATAATATGTTACTCAGGACGTATGTTTATTTAGGTTATCTAAAATTTGAGACGGTATTATGGCTATGTAATGTATGTAGAAAGGTTGCTAGGCGGGATCCCAATTATGAAATGTATTCTCATTCGGATGGTTTTAGGTACCTACTTAATATTTCTAATATATAATCATCATAATTTCCTAGAAATCTTTGGTAGGTAGACCATTATAAAATAATATCCCAATTATAAGTTGAGAGAAGTCACAAAAACTTTTCAAATACAGCGAAATGTAATAAAAACCTTTAATATTTTCTATTTAATCGTCGATTGTTAATCGAACATACCTACATATTTGCTAAAACAGCTTCATACTCCGAATTAACTTTCTATATAAATACAGTACCGAAAGCTGACTAGTAATACCTAATTTTTTGCGCCATTCCATTGTGGCAGAGACGCTTGACCAGAGCGTTCAAAACGCCCATTAATACCCACATTTTTCGTATTTATATTTATAATGTATTTATAGCTCGTCGCCGGAAATTGCTCCTGCTCCTAGCAGGATCATACCTTAGATAACAATTTCTCCTTACACGGAAACAGTCGGGTCCGTTTCCGTTGGGAACTAGAAGTTAGAATAATATACCAAAATCGAAATTTACTATTGTTTGGTATTATTGTGCCGGTTCATTGGTCTTTATCATTAGTGTTTGCTCAATGTTATTACTAACTACACCATTGATGACGCCTTTACATAGTACGTACATATTCAAATCGAGTTCTTAAAAAACTTGAGGTTTTACAGGATAGTTATAGGGATACCTTCTAAGATTTATAGTATATTATATAGGTACTGTCGCAGTGCATATAATATTGAGTATGACTACTAATCTACTGAATACCTTTGCCCTTATAAGTCCCCGCGTATTACAAGTACTTACTTTACATCTTGCAAAATATTTGAAAAACTGCAAATAGTTTCTAATAAAAGTAATAACGCAACGCTATCGGGTTACTTATAAAGAATGACGGCGCAATTCGGGAAATGAAATAGATCTCTACTAGACCTCAACAAGTTACGATATGGATAATTTAACGATATTTGTAATAGATATGTCAAATTTGACGTTTCCGCGATTCTGGAGGTCCTCTTGAACGATTTCGACAAGTTATGACTTATATCCAAGTCACATCTAGTCGATATCTATTGTAAATCTAGTTGATCTCTATATCGTTTCTAGATCTTGTGATTATCTCGTTTCCCGAATACGCGTGTGAGATATTAAAAATACTCTATAAAACGCTGTTGTTATTAAGTTTTAATTGTCACTGAAGATACAAAGAGTTCTGCACCGTAAATCCATATCAATCCATATGCATGCAACCCTTATGTTTTGCATAATTGATGAGTTTTTTAGCTAATAAAAAAATATAGTTAAGTTTTACTATAAATAGTAAAAAATATTTAGCAAAAGATTCACAATCCTCCTGTTACGACGTGTTGAATTTCCAACCCACAGAAGCAACAGATTATTTCCAACCCACAGAAGCAACAGATTATTTCCAACCCACAGAAGCAACAGATTATTTCCAACCCACAGAAGCAACAGATTATTTCCAACCCACAGAAGCAACAGATTATTTCCAACCCACAGAAGCAACAGATTATTTCCAACCCACAGAAGCAACAGATTATTTCCAACCCACAGAAGCAACAGATTATTTTCAACCCACAGAAGCAACAGATTATTTTTCAGCTCTTTACGAGAAACCATAACGGATCAGATTTTAACTAGATCTTATTAAAAATAGCACTTTTTGTCTTCATTTTAACTACCGCCTATTCTAGCCACTATAAAAGAAAAAAAAAAACAGTTTCAAGCGTGTAAAAATGAGGTTCTACTTAACATTGTAACTAGTATTCTACTTTTACCTTAATTTATCTTTATTTAAGTTGATTCATGCCTTTGCAATTATATGTTTGAATAAATAGCCTGAATATATAATAAACATTGTGTTCATTTACTCTTTCTAATTTTGAATATTAATGTAATAAATGAGTACTACCTTTATCCTATAAAAATACTATATAGGATTGGGGAATAATTTCTTGATGATGACTTACGATTTTATAAAATTACCATGCCTTGTGTTTCAAATTTTCCGCCATTATCTACAGACGAGTGGGGCAAAATCTTTCAGGAAAACGGACGTCCTTCCACTGGACACTAATTTTAATTTTTCGGGTACTTTACTATTGCTTTCATGAAATAATCATACAGCTTTAAGAAACAAAGGTTAGAACATGCCAGCATGAACAAAAGTCCATTTATTTTATAATGTCCACAGGAAAAACGCCTTAATTCATACTAAAAATGTTTTGTTCCATATCAGTTTGCCGAATTGCCGATACGTCGTCCAAGTGCTCGTCACTGTCCCAATAGATGTCATTGTTTACATTACAACTTATAAAGACCCAGGCCAATTTTATTTTATTTCTCATTTCTAATTTAATTCGTACTTGTACAAGTACACCGGGTTGTGAGGTCATCTAAGCACTTGGACGTTGACTATAGTGTATAGTTACTAAATTTCGCAGTGTCATTACCAGTGTTAGGGGCCGTGTAGAGCGGGTGCCGCGCGGCCTGCGCCGGCGCTAGGAGTCCGTGCAGCAGCGCGCGTCCCAGCCCGCGGGCACCGAGCGGCAGTCCGGCTGGCTCGCCATCCACTGGGAAGGAAATATATGTAGTCAACGAAAAATAAACATAAATATAATATATTATATGACATATTGTGTCCAGCACTTAATATGGATTTACACGGACTAGGCTAACTAACTTTGCATGGCATTTGCAATGACAAAGTATGGCCATGTCATCAATGTCATATTTCTATGAAAATATGACGGTTATGACACTCACTTTGTCCTGTTCTAGGCGGTGCAAAGTTAATTTAGATGGACTCAGGTACGCCAGTCAGATCTCTCTGGCAGTTGTAACTGATGATAGGCACATCTTTGCCTATTTCCCGCCATACATTGACAGGTTTTTTATATATTAAAAAAAACATCAATCTACCCAAAATGAACCAATCAGAATTAATGATGAGTGTTTTGATTGTAGCTTATCAGTAAAATCTTAGTCTAATATAAGTTGTGTAAGTAAATTGATGACGACTCCTTTCAGTTTTCAGGATTATCTTATCTTATTAAGTTTTTTAGACCGATCACCAGTAAGTAACCAGTTTATATTATTGTAACTTGTTGTGTTGTATTGTTGTTATATTATTGTAGTTTGTCCGATTTATTTAAATAGCCTCATCCTGTCCATTGTCCTGGAGGACATATTTCTTTTCAGCAAGTTATGAATGAAAAAGCCTGGATAGGTTCAGGTAACGTTACACTGAGTTTTCTCTTATTTTTTACGTAAAACGTGAAACAAAGGAAAATGAACTCTACCTTCCAAATAATTTGGTTCAAATTTCAATGTCTTAAACTGAGTATGGTGGGCAGGACGAGGGTATGGAAACATTAATATTTTCATATAATTACTGAAACCTTATCTACCGACCACAGACATACCTAGACCATTGGCTCGAGCACTAAATCTAGCCCTAACTCTTTAACGTCTAACAATTCGAACCCGAAACGACGAGTTTCATACACAACAGTACATAGTTTAGTACATTTGGTTATGAAGTACATAATACGCTCATATTCGAAATACCTTTGAAGTAAAATGCCATTCAAAATTAAACCCAAAATTTATAGTTTTAAGCTTGATAATGGAAGTATTATTATAGGCGGGCCTCAAGGCATATTACTAGGGCCGCGAGATTTGCTTTGTATATTATAATATGATCGGATAGAACCTTAGTCAGGTATTTTAATATTTTAATGTGTCAAGTATATCTTGAAAGATTTAGAAGTGTTTTATAATTACGAGCATTTTGAGCTAATTGTCAATTAATTTTGCTTATTAACAAAATTAAAAAAAGAAGATTTATGATTTTTCGTATATATACTGTAAGACGATACGTATCCCTTCATAATCCTGTCATTCTTTTTTATGTTTATCGATTATTAAAATGTTACTAGTCACCAGAATACGGCCCCGCCCCCAACAAGGATATCAGAATAAGGATTTCTATACCAGACGTTTTTCCTGACCTTGCCACCGCGAGTGCCCCGAAAATCACCCGTCCCGCTCCCCCCCGTTTGCGCATGTGTAACAGATAAGGACGCAAGGTTCCGCTGGTCGAAACGTCTAGACGGGAACTCTAACGTTAGGAATGCAAAATGCGCTCGTTCCGTACGATAAGTTTGAAATTGGTATACTCCGTTACGTTACGTTACGTGTAAATAAAATTTAATGTAGTTCTTTGTACAGTCAGAAGTAGGGGCTTAAAGGACTAGCTTCCAGGCTATAATTATTAAAAATAGACAGACGTAAAAGCTAAGATAGACACCACCTTTTTGAAAATATGACGATTGACACGACCTTAGCTTTTGCGTAATTGTACTCAATTATAACATTAATTTATTTTTCCTTTTAAGGGTTCCGTACCATAAAAGTACAGGAAAAAATCTCAAAAGTATCTATACATTTGTAAAAATTGAAAATAAATAATATTATAAAAAATAAGTTAAAGTAAGGAACCCTCTGTGGGCGAGTCCGACTCGTACTTGTCCGGTTTTTGAATGTCGAATGGAATGAATAAGGGGGTTAATAAATAAATAAATACATAGCAGTAATGTCGGAACAGTAAAGCGGCCGCAGTTGACATCAACTTTCTTCAGCCACAGCGACGATTGTGAAAAACTGTTTCACAAAGAACAGTATACCTAATAGAAGTTTTCCATTTAGGACCGAAAGGACTAAAATTGTCAAGTGTTTTAAAGGAAATAGGACCTTATTCCGGTAGTGGGATGGACTAGAGTTGTTTGCGAAGGATTTTAATTTAGCAAATCGAGCGAGCTGAGTAGTTCGATTAAAGTAAGCTGCTTGAGGTAGCGGGTTGTGAATCGCTTCCGCTTATGAAATTGGCTACAAGTAAAAGGACAATTAGAACGTACACCTGACATCAAAATTATATCTAAATGATGTCAGTTATTAGATATCAATTATCATTCACGCGTTTATTTCACTCGGACTTAACCGTAAATGTATTAGTGCGGCGGCGACGCATGCTCGAATGATAACTTACGGCCTCTTTTTGATTTCTTGAAGTTTAAGATAGGTCAAAAATTTGCGAAAAATACGACATGGATCGGACATATCCAATCCATAACGCGTTTGCGTTAAGTGTAATTATCTATTATTTCTGTATGGGACTTAAAATCTCATACAGAAATGGATAAAATGCGAACGCAAGTCATGCTATCGAATAAAATTTTACACCAGTGGTTCAGGACCCCAAAACCGACCAGTAAAGTTGTGGCAGCGATATCCGCTCGAGCCTAGCGGAAGCGGTCCGCACTGTGCTCACCGCCTTATCCGGATGCAGCGTTCAGACGGTCTCAGCGCCATTTCTCGGGATCAATGCACCTTTTCTGCATTTTACACTGCATTGTACATTCAATACATTCCCTTCAAGGAGAAATAGATGCAGAAGAAAAAAAAAGAAAATTACGTTTAAGACAAAGATGTCGCTCCTAGATTGTACGCGTTTTTCGCTACGGTAACCGCTTATCGTCAGGCAAAATGTATTTGACATATGTATAAGAGAGAGAAGGCCTTCTGTAAGAGAGGGAGGCCTTCTCAGCAGTGGGACGTATAATAGGTATTATTATTATACTAATAGTACCTAGTATAATTTCTGGCTTAAAATTATCTAGAATTTAAAGCAAGTATTTAAAAAAAACTGTAAATGTGTTAGTCTAGTCACTTATAACTCAGTCAGTCAGTCATAACTGAAAACAGTCCTTACGCTATGTTTATAAGCTATATTTCTCTTTAACCGTTGCATTGTCATTAATATTTGATTTCGTGGAATCGTAGCAGTGAAAGTGCCTACGGCGTAGCGGGCTACGGTCGGCGTAGCTCTTAAATCGAGCCCCCATAAAGTACACTAAGCAGATGTTTATAAGTCGTTGTATAGTGAGGGTGTTTGAAAATGGCAACTGCAGCTGTCATGTCGTAGAAAAATGATGATTGTCAATATAACCCCGTATGACGCAAAAAATGTAATCCAAGGCCCGAATTCTGTACATTTCATAATTTGACATATTATTGATTACCCCTTTACAGCTGTCAGTGTTATTATAAAAATTCATATTTAAGACAAGTACAAATTGAATGCGTATTGTTACTTAATATTCATATTTCCTTTGTTTAATTTGAATAATACTTAAACCGCAAGCCCACGTACTTAAGAGAACTAATTTATCAAAATAAAAGGGTTTAAGTGTTAGAAAAAACACAATGATTATATTTGGATTTTGAGTGGGAGAGATGGTAATATTGTCTGATTAGTCGAACAACTAAAATAGACGTCTACAAAACATTCTATAAACCATTATAACGGTATAAACGGTAAATATGTATGTATTTTTAAACGAATTGTGAGGTGTTACCTGCATTTTTAAAATGTTTCAATGCTTATAAAACTTTCCATATAAAAGTGTATTCAATGGACTACAGATACTAAGATAATTTGTAAAAGTTAGTGTATCAATACGTCACATACTTACGTGACAGTTTAACTATTAGCACTGAATGACAAATGTCAACTCAAACCTGTAGGTTTAACTACTTTTTAATTTATTTATTTAATATTAAATGCCGCCAAAAAGGCAATGAAAAATCATTGCTACTTATCAATAAAACAATCTTAAAATAATTAAATAACGACTGCTGCAATACAAAAACGAACATCAAAACAAATTGGTAATCGTAAGGAATAAGCTTATTACAAAATATGTACCTATATAAAAGCTCCATAATAAGTTCTCTAGGAACCACTCTCTCCTGATTTAAATATTAACCAACTTGCATAAGCTCCCCCCTCAGGGTGAATGCACCAGCTTATAGGGGTAGTTTACCCCCCCTCCCCCCACCCTGTTGGCGGCCGCTGCACCCGCCAATGCCGAATTCTTGTTTCACCGAATCTAGTTGTTCTGTTTGGTTTTACACATTGATCGATTGAAATAAATGAGTAAAAGATTAATAAAAAAATAAACTCCCGAGTTTGAAGCGGATACAGTGCCATATCAATTCCAAAAATGCAAGTTGCCAATTTAATGTGACCATAGTATAAGTGGCATCATTGATCCGTCATTTTAACCAGACTACAGCAAAAGATGTATTTATTATCTGTATTTCTATCCAATTGTTTTTTTAATGTGATCAAAGTTAAGATGGGGTAAAGTAACACTGAAGGCAAAATAAGCTCTTCCCACTGCCATCCTCTTCGCTATTTTGAGCATTTGAAAGTATTAGTGTCGGACCAAGATAACCCTGCATGGCATTTGAGTGTGGCAATGTGGTGATGTCAAATTACTACTAAATTACTATTCCCTTTGTTCGATTACAATCGGCTCAAAGTTAGCTTAGACGGTGTCTACCAACTTTATAGGGAGACTTTCGGCTTTCAAGAACGTCACTACGAACAATATACACGCTATATACCAGAATATACATCTACAAGTATATAAGAAGCGGGGCAACGTACGTTTTGTGCACTACCTGTACTATGTTGCGGTGGGAGGTGCCCAACTCTAGCCACAGTCAAAGGATTGCAGTAATCTACCTGTGACTTACGGAATGTTCGTCGTTGTAAATTGAGTAACTCGTGGGTAAGTTAAGCCAATAAGATGCGAAAACTGTAGTGACGCCAAAATGATTATAGTTTTTCATATTATTCTATAGTCTGTACCTACGTATGGTGCGTTAGTCTGTAAGATATCTATGGACCTTGGCTGCCTGACAATGAATGAGTTTTTATTTTGATAAGAGAAAACTTTATTATTTTGTCACTTAAAGTTGTAAATGACCATCCATTTAATCTTGGTATTTAGGTTCGTTGATAAGTCTTCATGTCATTGGTACGTATATTATGAGGCTGTTTTACCGTACCGTTACTTGTGCTTCACGCGTGATAGTTGGATACTTTTTCCTAGTCTATTTCGGTGTCTCACTCTTGGGCAAACGTCTCGACCCATGGTCACGACTTCCGATTTCGTACTATTTACGGCCAGTTGCTAAAAAAAGGCATCTAAATCCATGTCCATAGATCCTATAAGTTTACATGTGGTGTAAAGTCTCTTTTAGTACTTCTCCAACTAGTGAAGATTAGCACACAGCTGCGCATATTTCTCCCGATCACTGGAAAGGTTGAACAGCTCATCGGGATTTCGCACGTTTTCCTATAAAGATGGACTACTCTAAATCATTCTACTATGTTCAGGGCGTGGAGCTTTCGCTTTTGTCTGTGTTCCTTGTAGTTTAATCATCTGAACGTTTACTTTACCTGTGTGTAATAATTAATTCCCATTTAATCTATGCGATGAAATGAGCATAAAGCGGCCCCACAGATTGCCAGTTTTCCGGACGATATTAGCCTGTCAGTTAAACGCAAAAGGTGACAGTTCCGAACAACTGACAGGCTGATATCATTCGGCAAACTGGTAATCGGTGGGCCCCTTTATCTTACTATGTCTCTCAGGGATCAGGGATGGCGGGATGAACTGGTGGGTACCTAGCCAAGATGCCGATCGTTTGCAGCATAGCAAACAAAACGCTTATGTATCTATCACTCTTCCATATTAAGTATATAGAGGCTTCTTTTGAATTTTTAAAAGACTTAGAACCTTTAAAAATATTTTATTGAATTCCTGTTTTTCTAATAGCCCGCAATAATAATTTTTAATATTAATTTCTATTTGGTTGTCTGTCTAGTCTAGTGTACAAGGGGGTACAGCTCAAGGCACACACATACCGATCGCCAAAATCGATATCTCTGTCTCCAGCACTGCACATGATTGTACTCGCAAACAAAATGACAGGTTGCATTGATAGCACAAGCAGTGCGAGTGTTATTTATACGTCATAATTTCATAGAAGTTTGGCGTTTAAAAATAACACACACACAACGCAATGTTTTTGTAGTTTACATAAGTGTTCTTACAAAAAAAACTATTTGATTTGTCACTAAAATACGGAAATGTACACCGTTAAAAAAAACAAAAACAAAAGTATCCATCCAAACTGACACTTGGCTGCACTCGCATGAGATTCTATTTTTAATTCGACGATTTATTTTCGTGCACAAAGACAATTTTCGCGGGTAAAAAATGTCTCGTTCGATAATTGAATTTTAAAACAACTTGACAGAGCAGCGTTTAAGAAAAACGCCTCATGCTGTTACTATAGGTGGCTTTGAAGACTCGCATCATGGCCTTAATTGTTTAAAAAAAAAACCGGGCAAGTGCGAGTCGGACTCGCGCACGAAGGGTTCCGTACCATAATGCAAAAAAAAAAGCAAATAAAAACGGTCACCCATCCAAGTACTGACCACCCCCGACGTTGCTTAACTTTGGTCAAAAATCACGTTTGTTGTATGGGAGCCCCATTTAAATCTTTATTGTATTCTGTTTTTAGTATTTGTTGTTATAGCGGCAACAGAAATACATCATCTGTGAAAATTTCAACTGTCTAGCTATCACGGTTCGTGAGATACAGCCTGGTGACAGACGGACGGACGGACGGACGGACGGACAGCGAAGTCTTAGTAATAGGGTCCCGTTTTACCCTTTGGGTACGGAACCCTAAAAAAGTAAGTATAGCATTTGGCCTCTATAAACGGCGCAACAAATGGCATGCTATTTTAGATACCTATGTACCTCGTTGGCGGCTAAATAGGAGCAACAAATTCAATCGATCGATCAATGAATCGCAAATATCATGCGATTATCGGTGATGTTTGGAGAGGCTAATCCACATCCAAGAAATGAGAAATGCCAGTAATCCAAATACAGATGGCGCTTTTCTAAATTTCATAAGCACGTAATATTGCATAAATTGGTGGGGTTGGCAAGTGACGAAGGTTTATATGATGGCGCCAGCATAGCTTTGGCTTAATGGTAATGCAAATATAATTTGACACTTTTCTTAGGGCTGACAGGTAAAACCTACAGGCTAAACCTATGTTAACAGTTGCCTCTCCTCTTCTAAAATTAAAATATTATTCGTAGTTTTTAATGTTATTCATGATCATGTGGAAGACAAATTTAAAAGCGGCACTAATTGTTCTAATTTGAATTTGCAATGCGGAAGTCTAGTAGGTAATGTGTCGTTTTTCGCCGATTGCGTAATGTTTTGACGCAATTCGTACGGCACAAGTCACAAACTCCTGTTTTCATTTTAGGATAATACTTATTAATATTAGATAATTTGGAAGAAAGTAGAGTGACAAAAACTCAATTGAACAAGATGAAATGTGGTACGATATTAAGTAATTGGCAAGCATGATTTTAATGATTCTGGATTTAGAAAACTCGTGCTTTATGGGTAAAAAATAGTTATGTTTTTCGATAAGGCACAGGAAAAGAAAAACCATCATAATTGAATATAAGTCTTAAATGCCTCTTAAAATCATCCGTAGAGTACCTAACTTTTCATAAATATTCCACGAAATCAAAGAAATGTTTGTACCGCTGCCGTAATAAAGATGCTAGACTACACTTGAAAATCGTCTTAATACTAGAGAAAACACGGTCGAGTTTCCAAGGAAAAGCTCTCAATCGAGATTCTTGACGCCAGAGCTACATCCGGGAAGTTATTACAAAGACGCCCAGCTAGCGAGGTCCCTGGACACCTTACATTTCTATTAGCCGAGAGATCTTGTTACACTGGCAACCGAAATATGACCAGTTTTGATGACCCCCCCTTTCCTTCGAATGTACACGAGGAAAGAGTTGCACGTAAAGTGGACGACGTCTTCCAAAGATAGGTATAGGTTTAGTTGCTAAGGTACGTTGAATTGAAATGTTAAATTAGACTTATCTTTTGGGATCCTGTTGACAATGTAAGATGTAAGATCTTCTGATGTCTAGACGTTTGGTAGACTACTGACACGAGACAATACGGTAAGGTTAAAAACATGACAAAGAAAAACATTGTGTCAAAGTTTATGATGCAAATTCTACATGTGGGTATTATCAAAATCAAAACACAGGAAAATATTACGCCGATGCTAATGTAAATTGTAAGAAACTAAATTGTAACTGTAGAGTGTAAGTTCAGTCGAAAATATCTGACACACCATATTTGTAACATCAGAGACTCAGAGAGTGCTTTATTACCTATTTTGCCAGCATTTTATTCCGAGATAATATGTACTTTTAAAAATGGTTTCTAAATAAATCCAGTCATTGGTATTAACGAAGAAATACAACAAAGGAACACCGATGATACCAATAAAACCATAAAAGTACTGGCTAGCAAATAAAATTCGAAAATATAACTAAATGTAAAAAAATCGGCCAAGTGCTAGTCGGACTGTTACGCAACAAACGGCAAAAAAATCACGTTCGTTGTATCGGAGCCCCGTACCGGAGTTGTACTGTTATTATAGCGGCAACAGAAATACATCATCTGTGAAATTTTCAACTGCCATTCAAGCTATCGCGGTTCATGAGATTCAGCCTGTTGACAGACAGACGGAGGGACAGCGGAGTCTTAGTAATAAGGTCCCGTTTTTACCCTTTGGGTAAAGGGAAAAATTCACGGAGCCCTAAAAATGGCTTTTCAATAAATCCAATCAATGAGATTAAATTAACGAAGAAATACAACAAAGGAATACTACCGATGATAATTGATAACCAATAAAACTATAAAAGTACTGACTGGAATGAACAAAATCTACGGAATAAGTCAAAAGAAAGGATACGATCCATTCGAAACTCCAAACACGTGATTTATAAATTTGAAAATGGAACAGATTAAAAAGCCACCGCTCAAGATGGCGTCAGGAAAAGCGCGGGCACTTTCCCTCTTGGGAAACGGAGGAAAGTTGCTTGGCGAAATGGAAACCGCGCGATTATATTGATAACACGTTCTAGTGGCACGCACTAAATAGGTCTCCCAGTTAGCTATCTTAGCAAACTGGTCTGTGAAGTTAGAATCGAGATGCTTGGGAACGAGAGTAGTTGAACGTCAAAATGCTTCGGGATGTAGATGCGTTCCAAATCAAATGTAAAATTGTCTATTTATGTTGAAAATTGTTTTTAATCATTCCGTGCGCTCCGTTACGAATTAAAATTAGGCTAGCGTCTCTATTTAAATATGTTGTTACTAGTAGCTAGCAGGTACCTAAAAGATTTATTCTGAATATCATACTTAAATTAATCTGAAACTTGGAAGTGTGTACGTGACCTGAGCACGAATGCGGTCAAGTCAACCACAGGAAGGGTTTCTGCATTACTAATATAAAGGTGATAACGCCATTCCTATGTATTTAGTATTTACCCAATACTCATAGAGGTTAAAATAGGTATGAGTAGGTGGCTTCAGCTTTCTTTGTTTTAATCCTAAATATAATTTAAACTTTTTCGACTTTGAAGATCGATCGTTTTGCTATAGCTTCACATTTTATAGGACGATTTTTCTTTTAAATACCTAGAACTTATAAGGTAATGTATTTATAGCGAGGTGTCTAATATATACTTAACTCGATTCCCGTCCGCTTTGCCATCGGGTAGTACCTAATATACTATACAATATTACCTATTATAGAAGGTGTGTTTAAAGATTTAAAATGATGCCTCACGTAAAAAATATATGTCTACCAAAATGTCTAGGATTCTTCAATTTACCAAAATCTAAGAATTGTTATGAATAAATACCTACATTATGATTTGCTACTAAGATACATTTTAAAAGTCTATTTTTCCTTTTTCAATATCTCAGGCATCAGGCAGTAGTTTTTTTCTAATATACTTTGATTTTAATTAGTTAGATTGGAAAATGTTGGATAACCGTGGGAATCTGCCAAATCCTACACCGGATTATGCGACACAACTGAAAACTGCCGTGTCGCCGAAATAATTATTAGCTTGTAAAATTTTACTATTGTATGTATGTTAGTTTGTAAGGTATGTATCTATGGGCCTTAGTTGCCTGATAATAAATGATATTTGATTTGATTTGATTTGAAAGTCTGCGAGGAAAGAGTACATGGAATATAAGGGATCCAATACATTCCTTGATTCTAATTAGTGCTTTTGATTGCCACGTGCCGTAGCTTTAAAATGTAAGCTGATTTTCCGGACTGAAATTGAATTATTTTTTAATTGTATTCGAGGGAATCCGCTCATCAATTGCATATTTGTGTCGTGATCATACGTAATATTTGTAAGTGATATCACCGCCATGTCATTTTGTTATTACATTTTCCCGGAAACATGAAATCGGGAATGTCGCTGACAATTTAACTTTAAAATAATAATTAAGCTGAAATATACTCGTACTTAACGAGTATAATAAATGTTTTAAGCACTAGATTTTCAAAATTTTATTTGTAATTATGGCCCAAGGCAAAAAACAATAACTGTCATGTACATAGTTGACATACTATGAAGTAAACAATAAAATTATATTTATCAGCGCAACGAATTAGCACCTGATGCAAGGTCGCTGAAAGCGGTCCAAAACAACCAATGGCCTTTAGGAACATGACTAATAGACAATCGATTTCGACAGACGTTCGAACGGACTATTGGAATGCAATTTTTCCAGCCAGGCTCTTGTTGTTTTTTTCTTTTTTACCGGGAAACGAAGGTATTTAATTCAGCTAATATATCAATGACGAATACAGGTTTTCAACAAGGCGTTTTGAGAATATGTGTTTAGCTTATTTACATCAATGTCAGATGTCACAATACCATTAGCAATAACGTATTGATATTGACTGTTAATGTGAAACGTACTAAATACACAAAAAATTACAGCCTCAGAACTGATATAATATTTTGAATGGATTTTTGTAAATACATACATTAAAGCCGTAAGTTTTGATTTTGAATAGACTTTGAATTGGAATACATATTTGTTTTTCGTATGGATAACCTCCTTCGGTATTTTTCTTTCGAAAATGATTACAAAATCAGAGTTCTGGATAGTTCTGCTCTGGCGTCGAATAGTTGAAAGCTTTATCCGGATGAGGAGCGCGCGCGCATCGGCGGGCGCCCTTCGCCGCTGACCCACTTAATGTAGCCAATCCAAGACTTATACGCAATACTGAGCGTCTATACAAACCTAGGTATTCCCACCGTCTTAGGCACGTTCAAAAATTCTTTACCTGTGGACACTTTAAGGCTAAAAATATTCATCTGTGGAATGCTGTATGGGGTTGTTTTGGTCTGTAAAAAATAAAAAAAATTATAACTTAGGTACATACTTCCAAATAAGATTGGGAATTATTATAGAACTTACTAAGGTATGGTTAAAATATTTTTAAATCTTTCCACGTGTTCGGAAAACTGTGTTGTTTTCCTGTGCACTATTAACTATTTTTATTGACGCAAGCAAGTTGAATCAAAGCTGCTATCGTCCATTACGATAACATATTTTACTATCACGATTATGAGCGTAATAGAAATAGGGGCAAGGATACAGATAGTCTTGTTGACAAATTCCACACGTGTATCATTACAACATGACTTAAATCCCATGCTGGCCTGATTAATTATTTTGAAATTTTCGGTGACGTTTAACCGTCAGAAAAAACGCCTAAGACATTTCATGCGGCGAACACTTTTGCCTTAAAGGACTCGCATCCAGGCGAGAATTGTTTAAAAAAAAGTCTGGTGCCGGGAAAAAGCGCTGCCACATTATTCTAGTAAAAGTTCGCGCTTAAAAAGTTTGCCGCTACATCTATGTATATATGTAGTCTGTAGAACCGGAAAACCACAGGCTACGTCATTGCAGTGCGAAAGTGAGATCTAGCGATGCACCGCACTCCCTTGACCCAGTTGCGCGCCTGTGTGCGTTTGGTCTATGGTTTCAGTTTTGTTTACGTCGCTGCCGCTTAGGTTTTTTATCTGTCATTCGTGTTCGGTTTTTTTTACTGTAATATTTGTATTATTTACGATGACTAGTTAACAATTTGCGTTTCTATTTAGCTCAATTCAATGATCAAATAATTGCCAATGTATTTTGTTATTTAAATACTTAAACTTCTTAAATTCAGATTCAGATTGCACTTGTAACATAATGTTTATTTAGACAGCCATCAAAATCCGCCATTTAGGTAAATTTTTATAAAAATTCTGCAAAACTACTAAACCGGATCCGATAAAGCGTTGCGTAGGCCGATTGAACTTTACATTGAAACAGAAAACGAGTTAAAGTAAACTGTGACATAACTATTGCATTCTAGATCCGAGACACTTCATAATAGTGGTCAATCGAGCAATTACAAAATAAGTTACTCAGTAAGCGGTCACAGTAGCCTATAAATCGCAGGAATGTAACACACAAATATTTTGATAACTTTTTAATGCACCTCCACGCCAAGCATACCACGATTCACAAGCGAGGGCCATTTTCCCTTGCGTATCAACTCCTACTCATCTTGAACCTTACATCGTCGTGATAAGGGTTAAGAACGGTCAGTGGACAGTGTGCTGGTAAATCTCTGGCAGGTCTGACCCACTCTCGCCCACCGGCTGCGTTTGCCAACCGTTTCCGTTTCCACACACACCGGTTTCATCGCGAATTATGTCATCGGTCGGGTGGATTCGGCGAAGAACTAATCTAAGGAAGTACTAACAGCTCTTAAGCCAAGCGCGCACCACGATTTTTTGTCGCGCGATAATTTAGTCGCAGAAATGTAACGTATGGGTTTATATGGCGGTGCGCGCATATGCGACAAAAAAATCGCAGCGATTTTAAAATTTATGATTTGTTACATTTTTCCGCGGCAGCGCGCGACGCGATTGTCGCAAAGTGAATTGCAGCATACGAAGCTGTATGGCCCCGCGCGCACTGCGATAATAAAATCGCAGCCGGGACCTCAGTTGGCATTTCGCTCTCCAAGCGTCAACATATCGGAACCTGCTTCTCCAATGGAGTTACAAGATGAGACGCTAGATGTTGACCGTTTAATTATAGAAATAGAAGGAGATCACCTGTGTGGTATAAATACTGAGTCATACAGCGATTGCATATTGTTTCACGACAAGCGACTGGTACGACATCCATGTCGAGAATGGACAAATCGTCGACTTTTTCATCGCAGTGCGCGCACTGAATTTTCTGCGATAAATTACAGCGCGATTCTAAAATCGTGTCGCAAAAATTAAAATCGTGGTGCGCGCTTGGCGTTACCTGGTAATTTTTGGAGCTTATCTCCGTAATAATATGGATTAGCAACCTCTTACAAACCTCTTTAAGTTTATCTCTTACTAATAAACACGAAACGGACATACAAAGAACATGGCGACTTAAAACAATGGTCAATAAATATCTAAAAGTGGTTTAGTATTTTATAATTTCATTAATACAGGTTTTATTTTTGTGTTAGTAGCAGAAAGGCTAATAGAGCTTTAGTCAATTGAAAAAATACCGGTAGTATAAATAAAAATACAATATTGAAAATTGAAATAGGACATTATTACATTTGGTTTTATAGTCGATCGTCGAGTGATTTAAACGAAAATTTTCAAAATAGTAGATATTGATCCTGGGAAATTGCATAAAATTGTAACTGGCCCTCATCTTTCGATTTTGTATTAAATTTAAAAACCCGATTTATTATCAGTTTTCTGAGGAGTAAGCAACACCTATACTTAATTACCAACTATTTTTAAATGAGCAGGTTTTTACTCTGAATCACGGCAGGATTCATTTCTCCATTCATGACATGACGTGTCATGAATGACCGTATTAAATTTTCCTGTTGTAGATGTTGTGTAACTGAGCCTTGCTTGGGCGTTTTTCGTGTTCGCTGCCGTAGGTAAGGTCAGAAATTCATAATACCGGTCAGTGATTTTGACATAGAATTTTTGCTTTGACACATACATTTTGTTTTTTTTCAAGCGCCTTTGTCTCTTTGAACCGTGCATGCAAATCGATTTTCACCGGCCAGTAAACATTGACTTGAAATTTGTTGTGTGCGTGCGTTTTATAATATAGTTTTTGTAGGAAATTTTAGGAACGCGCCGAAAAATTCTATTTACAAACAAGAAGGATATGTTGCATATTTGTGGTAAACACGAAAACATGTGGAAGACAATCCCTCTGTGTTTGTTTGTATATGCGCCCGCGCCGGTATTTTACGACTTCCGAGCCAATATGGCGGCCAGGATGCTGCGCTGTCATTGGTGGAAACGGTGTAAGTGCAACTATTACAGATAATTATGTGACTTTTTACAATTGAGATATTTAATGGCACTGATATGGTAGGTAGATAATAATGTCATAACATAATAAAATAAAATTTATTCTAGAAAAGAACATTCGACGTAACGTAGGTATACGTTCGTAAGCATCACCTTCGATATTCAAATTTCGCGCCCCTGACAAATGGTTAACGTTTAGAAATTAGTTCTTTTTTCTTTTTCGTCCGAATTCTACTATCTGTGGTTTCCGGCCAGCGCTGATTAGCGCGAGAAGTTAGGCGACATTGACACAGTTGCCGGTTTCGTAAGCGATTGTCTGAACCGGCCGTCTTTTCTCGACTCGAATAGTGCGATAAAAAACAACGCGATTACGAAATACCGAGTTTTGGTTACGGGGAAGTATTTTATGTGATACAGGTGTTAAAGAGATACTTTTGTTTTTTGCGTAGGTACATATCTGTAATGTCTTTGGTCTTTGGAAAACAAGTCATGTTGTAGAGTTAGATCAAGAAAAGTCTGCAATACAATACGCAGTACAAGTGTTATTTGTATGTCATAATTTCATAGAAGTTTGACGTTTAAATAACACTTGCACGGCATGTGCTATCAAATCGTTGCAGACTTGTCTTGGTAGATAAGTCATCCTAGTGTTTTTAGTGGACCAAGTTACTTTTAGGTTAGTGAATTAAAGGTCAATGACACACGCGCGCGAAGGTTACCAACATGAATTCGAACGTTTGAAGTAATCTCGTTCGTTCATTCCAGATTTCGCAACTCGGCGTTCGAAATTCGAAACAGAATTTCAAACTGATTTAACCGTCAAAGACAAAGATGATTAAGTAGCAGTCGGCCCTTCGGAATTTTTACAATATTTTTCGGCCTTGCTGAGTCTAAAGTGTTGCCAGCTTCACCATCTGACGGCGGACATTGCAACACTGAGATTTTAAAAACAGGAAATCGTTTAATAAGAAACGTTACTTCATAAGTTGCGGTCGTGAGTGTATGTATAGCAAAACCACGAAAGCAAATACTTAACTAAATTGGCGTAAGAGATCGTTGCTTAATTGTAGAGCAAATAACCTATTTTACAGAGCTTTATTTCTTGAAACTGTATTAGAGCATTTTTTTAAATGTAATGGTTCCTCTACATCTACACGATGGGCCAACGCCGGCCACTCCAAGGCTGCGTCAGCCATGCGGTAGAATGAGATAGCAATATCAGTTCCTCCCTCTAACGCATAAATGCGTCCCTTGGAGTGTTCGGCGTTGGCCCATCGTGTAGAGGAGCCATAAAATACAACATTTCAAGAAATGCGAAAAATTTATTAGTAGAAGACATGTTGAAATGATATTATTTTATCGTCACAATTTGGAAATGGCTCTTTTCTTCGATTGTATTGTAGTTACGTGTCTTTATGGGGTTGTTTTATAAATTCGGGGAAATTAAACAAATACTGGATTTCTCAAAATTTGCGTAAGCTTAAAGCTCGGCGCCGCGGGTAACCAGCCCCGGAGCTTTTGAAATCGCGGAAACAACTCGGCAATGTTTACGCAACGAATCCTGATTCCACTTATATCTTGAACCTTACGAGGACATGACATCGAAAGAGTTCGCAACTCAACCTACATTCATCCAAACTTACTAAAAACTTTTACCGTTCGAATTTCTTCCTTACAGTGCAACAAATAAGAGTGCCGGGAGACGCATTAATGAGCCGGTACGTTTTTGCCTGAGGCGTTTTTTACAAAACAGCTTGCCCAATATCCGACGTGTGACGCAATGCACGCACGTTGACGCTCGGTGAGCCTTGAACACCCACTGCCATTACAAAATACGCCTTTCAAACTGTTCCGTACTAAACGTATTTTTTACCGGCCAGTATACAGTTCTGTTTTTAAAAATCTTAAGATACAAAGTAGCGAATACTCGCGTGTCAGACGATATTATACTCTGTGGCAATAACGCAAGGATGTTGACACTTGACGTTTCTGTTTACGTTGTCTGTTATAATTTCTTTCTGAAATATGTGACATTCTTTATCTGAATTTTCAAACGATGAACTGGTTAGTTTTATTACGTGATATGAGTGATTTTGAACAACCAACCATTAACCGTAATACTGTCACACGAAGCAGCATTTTAACGTTTTATAAACATGGATTACTATAATAGTGCGGAAACAGAGCTAAAATCTTATCAACAGAGCTGTTATCATAAAAAGAAATGAAATGACGAAGCACTACCGGCAAATATCATCGATTTGTCATACCTACAATACAAATAATACATTAGTTATATTCAACGCACTGCGCTTGTTAGTGGGTTAGGTTTAAGATAAATCTAACCAAAGAGCATGTAAAAAAACTTAAAATGTTGTAATAAGCGTGTCAAAGTGACCGATTCTAAATTTTGAAGGACGTGCAATGTTAGCCATTTTGGGATTGATATAAAACACTTATACAATCCAAAATGACGTAACAACCGAACTTGTTCAGATAGTTAGAGCATTTTCAAGTCGTGTTTCCTTATTTGTGTGGGTACATTTGGCCGGAAACTAATGACATCACAGATATCTCCTGTCTGGACGCCATGACGCATGCGCGCGCTAGACGAACCTGATAACTGCCATTGTTTAACTAAACCACACCAATATCGACCTAATTACGAAGCCTCAAGATTCAAGTTCAAATGGTCTGTCAAGCAGGAAATTCGAAATCGGCTTGTCAACTGTTTTGTTTGTTTGCAACATTTAAAGGTCGAAGATTTGGCAAAGTTGTAAACATTTTTAGGATAGTTTTTTAAGGGATTCGCAACAACAACAATGAGAGAAGTACCGTTGGTTTTTAACCATAAATAGAATGCAATTGGCGCGACGCAAAAAACGCGGTTGCCATTTCTAAGGGCGTTTTTTGGTTTTTAAACTACAGTTAGGTTTTTTTACGCGGGGGCGCTACCGGAGGCAGGTAGGTTTTTTATAATACACTGTTCGAAATTGGGTTATTTTTTTTCTGACAGACGATATGACCAAGGTGAGCGGTTTACGGTTACGGAAACCCCTGGTTTTTACTACGACCCTATTAATGTTTTTTTTTTATAATCAGTTCACATATTTTAGGGGTCTTAAGGTTAGTTTTTATTAGGGTGTTTAAATTATAGTATACGATTGATTAAAGACTGGTAGTAAGTGCTTATAAGCTGTAAGTTTGCTTTGTAGTCAAATTGTTGTTAGTTAAATAAAGAGATTAATAAAATAATACATCATCATCATCATTAAATTAAGAGGTATTCTCTTGTCGGTGGAGTATCTTCCAGCTTTCCCTATCCTGCGCCAGCTCTTTGACTTTTTGGTACGACATATTTTAGATAATTTATTATGTATGTATCATATTATATATGTATTGTGTTTCTTCCCAGGTACTCCAATAATTTTTGTTAATGTACTTTCTTTGTTTTTAATGTAATAGTTTATTGATCATTGTAGTTTGTACAGGACTAGCACGTTATTTTAACTTGGCTATTCATCTAAAAATAGGTATCTATAAATATCTCGTAATTTCAAGAAACCAGCGCTACCTATTAAAAGTTTGTAAAAAGATTTATTTGTATAGCATTAAGATATTTATTTCTAAAGAGAGTCCTGGGTCGAGGAAAGATAGGCTAGTTTTATCAGACAAAGCCGCGGGCAAAAGCTAGTCTATGCTCATATTTTATCACCGTCGCCATCCGCTGCGTGTGCGCAGGCGGCCTTCGATGTTTCACAACTTTGGATCCCCTTTCAATAAATAAATAAACACATATCGATCTAGTTCAATGACGCGACACAGTTAGCTCAATGACGCTTGTGTCGTGGGTATTAGACGACTATATATATAATATATAGTTATGTATAAATACTTATATATGGAAAACATACATAATTCGGTAACATAATATTTGGGATAATCACTCAAATAAATGCCCATACCAGGATTCGAACCCGGGACATCCTCTACTTTAGCTTCCTTGCATGTCATGACAGTCTAACAAGTTACTGTCAAATCTATATATTAATCAAGCTTTTGTAGCTTACTCGTACCAAGCTATAGCTCTGATCTGAGTTTGTAGTGACAAAGTACGGAGTGTCATTAAAAAGTCAAATTACTGTGTAAATGTAACTTTTATTATGGCATTACCACACATTGTCTCGTCAAAGTTACATTATTTAATTTATTTAAGTAGGTCGTCAATAAAGGTATTTCTTTATTGACGATATACGAGTTTCCATCGTAAAATAATTTCATATAAAAATAGAGATTATTTTAAGTATTTATTTTATATTATATATGCTGTTAGTGTTTAACCCAATCGAACACCCAAAATAATTTATTGTCACAATTTCAAAGTACGGAAGTTGTAAACCCGCTTTTCAAGAATTCTGCTCCGAACGCGTTTATTTATTTTTGAAATTCTAAAAACGGATACGCTGTCATTTGAATATCAGAACTTATTAAAAAAAACGTATCGCCGTCACATTCCGCCGCTATTAATAAACGTACGTGTGAAGAAGACAAACATATTGCAGGAAGCTATTCAAAAAAAGAACAACCCTTCCTCACCCTTTCTTGACATTCTATTGTTTACGTCAACACTAAATGTCATATTACACGACCAATCCAATTAAGTTTCGACCAAATAAAGTACACTTTAAAGTCTATAATCATACGACGTAAACTGACTTTTGATTCAAATTAGAATACTTAGGCCGTGAATTAATATAAATTCAAAATACTTTTTTGTTTTTAAATTTCGAATGAACAGGTAGCTAGCCAGTGTTCCGATCGGTACCAATTGTAGGTGTTTAAACATGCCTACGGCGTGTTGTGTCTAGCGCTAAATTAGCTTTCAATATTATTAACGGAGATATCCCATGGTACATCGACCTCGAATCGTTCATTAAAAATAACGCCTAATTGTAACTTTTTTTAGTGACATTCGCGGATTCTCGCGATTTGAATTCGGCCAGTAATGTCGCAAATGTTTCATTTTTTTAATTTCCCATGATATGCAATATGCAATGCAGGATACTTAGGGCAGCTGCTAATATTGATCGCGGTGAAATTTACCTGCAGCCTCAGGAAGTGAAAGGTGGATAAAAAAGATTCCCTGACGAAGGAAGTCCCATAGACAATACGTGATCGGGTTAGTTCGAAACCTTTTTTGGGTATTTTATATTATATAAAACTATCCAAAAGGTGTTTCACAAAGTCTGTTCCATCACCTTATGAGTTATGCAACATTTGAGTTGCTATATGTCTTATTTTTAATTTGTCATTTGACATCATTAATCTTTATATTTAAATTCATATTGAAGGGGTTCCGATCACTGGTAACGGATAAAACAATAAAATAAAATAAAAATTCTTTGTTATGCATGTAAAAAATGTTGATTGGAAATAAATGGGCTTTATTATTATTTTATTATTATATTTATATTTAGAGTTTTTTTATACCACGTCGGTGGCAAACTAGCATATGGCACGCATAATGGTAAGGTAAATAAAAATAATGTTTTGTTGTTTATGGAACCGATATACAATTTTTGGCCAAATAAAAAAAATTGAACGTTACCACAATGGCGCGGTAATCTATACTCTGTACTGTTAATAGTTTATCTATGTTATACCTTGTACGTATATTTCTGTTCTTGTATGGTCACGGTTCTCAGTAGCGAGGTTCGATGCCCCGACAAAGAAGGATTGCTGATTAATCGGAACATTGTCTATGGTTTAATTTTATTTTAACATTCTGTATGTAAAACGTACTACTGCCACTACAGTTTTATTATAGAAACAAAGATTTTATGCTATCGCCTGTTTTTTTATTGAAAAACGCTTTAATAATAGTAACTATTATTTATCATCATCATCATCTCAGCCATAAGACGTCCACTGCTGAACATAGGCCTCCCCCTTTTTTGGGGGGTGAATGCCACTATTATTTATGGTGAGAATAAATTAAGAATAATTATAAAGAATATAAAGATCATACTAAAAGTTTCTGTAATATTTTCTTTTATAATCGCTTGTAACTCTTTCTGACACTGCGCGTTCTCATTTTTATTACGATGGGATCCAACTTATCTTTTTTTGTATGAAATTTGAGTCTTTGGTGGTTTTGTATGGTGGTTGTGGGGTATCTTACGTGTAGTCGTGTACACGTAAGTTTATTGTCTACTGAGTGCACATTGAAAGTCGTATAAAAATAACCTTGTACTTAAGTAAAAAAAAAAACATTTGCTATCCAATCAAAATGCGACAAACTCAAATCGGGAAATCTAAAATGGTACCGCTTTTTAATAAAATGCCGGTACTGTTTTTTTTTTCAATGATTCAGCGTCAGGTAGGTATCGTATTGCGTCCGTAACTATGTCATATCGTTGAGATCATGAATCATCAGGTCAATGACCGGTGACACCTAATTAGTTGACGCGTGTTTATTACATAAGGAAATGTATAAACATTGCAATTGTATTGCATTAATCTACATACGATAAAGAGAGCGGTAGAGCGTATGAGAGAAAAAAGTACCGAAAAATTGCCCTTCAAAAAACACGATCGTATTCTATTTCCCGCGATGTTGGGAAAAGTACCTACTAATAGCATGCGGTCACTATAGTCTATGGACGTATGAAATAAAAGGGTAGAACCCCATAAGACGGGCAACAAACTTATGTCAGAACAGACTAGAATAGATGTAAATTCCAGTGTAATAAAAGTTTAGAACGACTGTATTAAAAAACTGTAATTACGGTACTTAACAGTCAGAAACTATTTTTTTATTTTCTTAATTTTTTTATTTCGATTATTAGAACTATTTATTTATTTTGAACGGTATTGGACAAAAATAAGTAAAAACTACCAATCAACCACTGGGCCAAACAGAAAACTAAGAAACTACACGAATAAGTATCATATGCAGTAGTCCAGTAATTAATTCTTTACATATTTTATAAATATTTTCTAGTTAACAAAGAAAATCAGACCATCAGGTAAATTTGTCCGTACTTTTATGGTATCTTCAAATTATCTAGGTACCTACATTATAATTATAACTAAGAAATTCTTTTTATCTTCCCTGTCCCAGCAGTAAGTATTTGAAGCATGAGATCCTCGCGGTTACCTAACTCCAATATCGACAATATAAGGTGTATTAAATATTAATAATAAGAAGGTGTAATTATTAATATTATTATTCGAAAAAGTGGTAATTATGATAATTAACTTAGACCCACATAAGTCTGCAACGATTTTGATAGTACACGCAGTGCAAGTGTTATTTACACGTCATAATTTCATAGAAGTTTGACGTATAAAATAACACTTGCACTGTTGCGTGTGTTATCAAAATCGTCGCAGACTAATCTTGGTCTAACTCTAACAATTATTTTTGAATTTGTCCTAATAGACCGTACAAAAAAAGCGCCCGTGTCTACCGTTTGAAGAACATAGTTATTTTGCAATTTGGTAAATAATCATTTCTATACAAAAGCTTGTAAATATTCCGGTCAGAAGTATTTATGGTTACGTATTACCAGTATTACTAATACGTGAAGCATTTATTTAATTTTAAGAGCATATAAAATGTCATATGAGCTTGCTAACTCTCTCTGATATGTAGTTTGATGTACGTTCGCTCTTTCGATAGATAGATATATGATAAAGAATACTCAAATTGACTAATTACTAGTTAGTATCTAAGTGGATACTAGATAACTATATATTTATAAAATTAAATACCTAAAGCACCCATGACTTAGGAACAATCCGTGCTGTTCGCACAAATCTTGAAAATTCATTTAATTTTTATCCGCGAGTATAAATAGTAGGTACGTATAAACGATTTGTTGTCGAAACGGAACAGCTATAGCGAAACTATTCGTTTAATTTGTTAGTAAATATCAATGTGTGATACTACGTATTGTTCTATTCTGTACAGTCGCCTTCAGATAAATTAGAGGGACGAAGTTGCCTAAAATATCTGAACACGCCTCTATTGTCAAGCGGTTAGAGTGCTTGTACGGATATTTGTGAGCACCTCGGCCGCTCCGATATATCTGTTGGCGTGTACAACCGCTTTGCCGTTGGTTCTATTCTTCCCATATTCCTGTCTAGACAGAGTTTATAAACTATCTCAAAGTAAATACCTAGCTTAGACGTGTTTTTTTACAACATCCCTTTTGAGTCGGATCCCTAGAGATAATATCGCTTTTTGAGCTTTTATTTTTTGCTGTGCTCGTGCTCCGGACAGAAAACAAAAATATAATTAAAGCTGTACTTCGTTGTGGCTTTACAGGATTATTATTTTTAAATAAGACTGCCATTCAGCCGTCCTATTTTTTAATTTTAAAAATCCATCGTTTTTTTCGGGAAAAAATCAGTTCTAAGTAAGTTTTATGCAATACTCACAAAATCAAAAATTTGGATCTATATCTGAATCCCTAAAGTCTTTTCTCCTATCTTTGCATTCCCTAATATTGTTTGTCATAGTGATCAGTTGTCCTAACACTCGAATACCCTAATTTTGGTTTCCCTATTATCGACAGGCCGATTTTTTTTTATCCTAATATGTTTTTCCCTAATGGCACTTTACATATTGAGTATTTAGCCTAATGTTATGTAGCATAATTTTTTTTTAGCCTAATTATTGTTAGTTCTAAAAATTATATATCCTAACCATCATGTTACCTAATTTTACTTAGCCTATCGTTTCTTGACCTAATACTCGTATGTCCTAATTTAAATTTCCCTCCTAACCTAACCAATGGCAGCATTTCATTTTTGCGAGGATCGCAGTTCTAACCTAACCTAACCCACTTTTGTGACATCAGTTCGTTTTTTCGAGGGTCACAGTTCTAACCTAACCTAACCCACTTTTGTGGCAGCAGTTCGTTTTTTTGAGGGTCACAGTTCTAACCTAACCTAACCCACTTTTATGGCAGCAGTTAGTTTTTTCGAGGGTCACAGTTTTAACGTAACCTAACCCACTTTTGTGGCAACAGTTCGTTACCATTCATTATGGAAAATAATTGTTATGATAATTGATCAATAGGAAAAGTAACTGTTATGATAATAGATCATTAGGGCAATAGCCATTAGGTCAAAACAGTTAGAGCATGTTATTTTATGCCAAACATTGTTAGGGATTTCGAAAATATGGTAAAAAACTTTAGGGATCTTGATAGTTATGGTATAAATGTTTAGGACAAATGATTCTTAGGCTAACCATTACATTATGGAAAATAATCGTTATGACAATTGATTGTTAGGGCATGTGCCCATTAGGACACACCAGTTAGAGCAAGTGACTTTAGGACAAACGTTGTTAGGGATTCAGAATGACACCCCAAAAATTTACATCTCATGTAGGTATATTTTTCTGCCGTTTAGGAGTATCGCATCGAATGTTATAGGTACATACCCTAGCCTAAACCTAGATTACAATCCTTACTTTAGAGTTTTCTTGTAGCCGAAAAGAGGATTTGGTCCGGTTGTTTACCTAATCCTAAAAAGAACCAGCCTTCACAAAAAAATTCTTCTTATCTGCCCAGAAATCTAGACTTAACAGGTTTTTGGGAATGTCCAAAATTTCATTAGGTGTAGCCAACGCCGTTTTTATTGGGAACTCCCGTAGACTTTAGAGATTTTATAGTAATTATAGAAATTTATCTGTAATTGCGTCTTGAAAAATAAAATGACCGAACTGTTATTTAAAAAATTACGATATATTCATCGTAATCATAATTATATGGTCATCATCAATCATGACGACAGAGACGGAATAATATCTTCCTATTTCTTCCCCGAATTTTTCGACCATCCAGATGATAAATATTTTGTCGGAAAATATGAATAAATCAAAAACGTGGCTCCTATTGTATAAAAATACCTTCAACTAGAAAACACCGAAATAACGTAAAGAAACATAGTAGGAAAAACATGCATTTTTAGTCGTAAACTACCAACGAATAAACGGTGCCTATTGAAAAATGCATAATGGATATCTATCCCGGAAAATCCTAAATACCAAAAAAATCACAGAAAATACCGGCAGTAATAAAAACTACTGATAAAAAAATCCTGTCAGTGATAATGCTTTAAAATACGAGAATATCTATAAGTTTGTGTACCAGAATTTCTTCCTCGAAGTCCACCGTCAGGAAAATTGAGCAGGAACACCTAAATCACCTAAAAACATTTACAGGTAGAACAAAAAATTCGCTCGCACACTCGCTTAGCAGAAGACATTTTGAGGAAAAGCGCGTCTAAAAATATTACTTTTATTCCCAATATGTATACGGCATACCGGCTCAAAATGTCTTGAAGCGCTAACTATATTACACTAAAACTAACTTACAACTACCTTAAACTAATCTTAAACTACTTAAAACTAAAAGACCAGTTAAAAAAACTTTTTTAACTAATCTTCGCTCGCTTGTGGTAGGTCAGAATCGGAAAACTCGCTCTGCTAACAATTCGCCGCTGAAATTCGAGAAAATCGCTTACTGTATCGTTTCATCAGAGACTTCTTGTAGGCTTTTCCGGAAATGCCATCCTCGCCGGGGCTGAGGCGGCCTGCGGAGTCGTCCGAGTCGGTGCCGGAGTCCCTGCCGGCTGCCAGGTAGTCCCGCGACTGCCGCAGGATCACTTGAGCCCTAACATAGTCCGTGGGGTCCGCGAAGGAGTGACGCGCGAAATCTCTAACAGTAATCTCTTTACGCGAATGTGTGGTCAAGTCCAGAGGAGCATCGTCGAGTTCAGGGTACACCTTCCGGGCGGCCAGGGTTCGCGGCTCCGGGGAGCGGTCGGCACGCGCCTCCACTGCCATCATGGTCAACATGAACACTATCTAACACATCACAATACTATTATGTCATGAAGCGTAATCTCAACGCGACCGCCGGCGTTCGCATCGGTTTGTAGACTGATGTCCTACTTTCGAGCGACTGCGATGAGTTCTACTGACTCCGTAAGGCGGCTTCGGGCGCGCTCGGCCCTGTTCGTACACTTTCGTTTTCGTAGCGCGCGTCGGTGTGCGTGGCGCACACACGAGGGCCGGTGTGGTGGTTTTGCGCGTGTGTGCATTTTCCACTTTCGAGCTTTTCTCAAGTTTTTCAGCAACCTGTCAGCGCGCCGCCGAACGGGACGGGGGAGTGTCAGTTGTACACAACAATTTTACTTTTTAAGGTAGCTCTTGAAAATTTAATAATCTTCTTGTTTAAGATAATGCAAACACGTACCTAATTCTAAAACTTCAATTTGTATCGAATCATTAAAATTAACTCTAGAATCAAAGATAGCAAATTTTGTAAAATAAAATAACACAAAGCTATTTTTAATTAATTAATAACTTAATACGTAACATTATTTATCAGAATAAAATAACACATTATTCTAATAACTTCAATTTGTTGAATCGAACCGTAATAAAATAACTTATGATAAGTAGTAATTTTTGTAAAATTATACTAACCTATTTTTTATTAATTAATAATTTAATAAGTACATTATATATCACCATAAAATAATAATAGGTTTACTTAAAAAAATAGCCACTTAACTTAAAATTAAATGATTTGTATAATTACATATAACATATATAAGTTACATAAAACACATACAACTCCACATAACATAATTAACGTGTCAAACAAAAAATCAAACCAAAAACCAAACTCTTATTTCGTAACAAAAAACAAACACACTAAAACAAAATTATCAATAACCGGAACCGCCGATCTTTGCGTAATTCAACATTGTTTTTTTTATCTAACTCAGGGCATTGACCGAGTTTACAAATACATGCGCCAGCGACTGACCACGTGACATACAAACAGCGGCCAGCGCGAGGCGACCTCCCCTCCCTCCCTCTGCTAACTTTTACACGACCACTCGCACTAGCAGCAACGCTCTTAAATGATCGTAAATGGACCCTATGTGGTCGTAATAAGGTTTAGAAAACGTCAGCTAATTGGTCGGAGGATCGTACGCACCGTACCGAGCCACACGGGCCGTGGTAAACTGGCAGCTAAAGATAGGGCGCGGAGAATGTAGGACCAATGTCACTTCGTTTAGACGCAGATTATATTTTTATTAGGAAATTGTTGTTTACGCGGTTTTTTTCCTTGTCCGCTGTTAAGATAGCTCGTTATAGTCGGGGATTGTACTGCAGTTCTATTTTAATAGTCAATAATGATAATTATATAATATACCCAATAATGTTAATTATATAGGTAATAGCAGTTGTCATCGTTGCTTAATTTTCTGCACGCCGATAGAAACAATTTATACATATTTGATAAATAAATAAATATTTGGGGAAAATCTTACACAGATCTACCTAGCCCCAAACTAACTAAGCACAGCTTGTACTATGGGAACTAGGCGACGATATACATACTTAAATAATACCTAGATATAGGTACATAGATAATATCCAAAACTCAGAAAGAAATTTTCGTGATAAACACAGAAGTAAATACCGGGATTCTTTTAATGTATTTGTGGCTATAAATAAGACCATACACATTTTAATATAATTCTAAAGCATAAAGAATAATACATATAATACGGCCGAACTGTTGAACGCATTTTTTAAGATTGGATTCATAATAATTTATTTTAATAAATACTGTATTTGTAGGTACTAATTTATTTAATTTTAAATTAGCATTTTAATTTTAGGTTGTATTTATATTTTGGTTTCAAAATTATTAAATTTTAATCGTATGTACATATATTGAAATGGAAAAAATATGCATATATTTGCTAATTTAAAGTATTTAATGAAGTTTTGAACAGTAGAGTATTTGTTTCCTCCAAATGCAGTTTATACAATCATATAATAAACCATCAGTTTTCCTGTTCAGATATAAAGTTAACAGAACTGATAAATTACAAAACATTTAAAAGGATAGTACATTGCAATAATATCTTGACTTGGACTGAATGTAAGTGTGAATACTTCTTACAGTGTGAATGTAATAAAAATACGACGCCTTTAGAAAATTACCTTGTTCACGACACAACAATATTTTGGGGACAATCTTTCACAGATCGATCTAGCCCCAAACGAACAGAGCTTGTGCTGTGTATTCTTCTTCTTCCTCGCGTTATCCCGGCATTTTGCCACGGCTCATGGGAGCCTGGGGTCCGCTTGACGACTAATCCCATGATTTGACGTAGGCACTAGTTTTTACGAAAGCGACTGCCATCTGACCTTCCAACCCAAAGGGGGAACTAGGCCTTATTGGGATTAGTCCGGTTTCCTCACGATGTTTTCCTTCACCGAAAAGCGACTGGTAAATATCAAATGATATTTCGTACATAAGTTCCGAAAAACTCATTGGTACGAGTCGGGGTTTGAACCCGCGACCTCCGGATTGCAAGTCGCACGCTCTTACCGCTAGGCCACCAGCGCTTTTTTTTTGCTTGTGCTGTGTATTAGGCGACGATATAGGTAGGTACATGCTAACTACATAGTCGTAACTCAAGAATATACATAGAAAACTCATGATGAAACTGATAAAATAAATGAACACCATTACCGGGACTCGAACACGGAACCTCCGGCTTCGTTAGTCGTTAATATTCTTACTTAAAGTAACTAATTAAATAATCTTACTTACAATTACTGAAAACTTATTTTGACTATTTGGGCAGCAATGAAAACTCGGTGTGTAGAAATTTCTGCAACTTTAACGAGTATGGGCAGATGCACACTAGAGTAATATGTATTTTAATTAGCTTTAATAAAACGGACGTTTATAGAGTCATATTTCTTGATTAGGTACCTACTGCGACATATCTATGTATAGGTACACTTTCTATTAATAAGGCTCCCTACACAATTTCCCTCAAACTATAACAAATAAGTGCATATTAATAAACCGGGCAAGTGCGAGTCGGACTCGCGCACAAAGGGTTCCGTACCATAATGCAGAAAAGGCAAAAAAAAGGTCACCCATTCAAGTACTGACCCCGCCCGACGTTGCTTAACTTCGGTCAAAAATCACGTTTGTTAGATGGGAGCCCCACTTAAATCTATGTTTTATTCTGTTTTAAGTATTGGTTCTTATAGCGGCAACAGAAATACATCATCTGTGAAAATTACAACTGTCTAGCTATCACGGTTCGTGAGATACAGCCTGGTGACAGACGGACGGACGGACGGACAGCAGAGTCTTAGTAATAGGGTCCCGTTTTACCCTTTGGGTACGGAACCCTAAAAAGTAAGTTGTAAAATATGGTATTGTGTTTTTTTCCATCGAATCAACTTTAACTTTACAAGGTTTCGGTTGGAGTCTACCCTTGAAAATATGATCTATAGTTTTCGTGTGATTTTATTCATGGTTATTTGCCATTGATGAAAACGTAAACATTCAATATAAATACCAAAATTTAGCGTCAGCTCCGTCTTAACTCATTAGCGCACACACCCAGTTTTGGGAACCCAACATTTTTGTAATACTGTTAGGTAGAGTTACAGTAGAAAATCGAAACAAACGCGGTAACCCAGGTGTACCCAAGGGGGCGGTAATGGTAAACTAATAATTCGCTAGTATTCTTAGAAACATAAAAACACCCTTTTCTAAGCGATTCTGTGACATTATCTAAAAAAATTAAATATAAAACATGAAACCGTCAATAACGTGACCTTAAAATGTAGGTTGTTTCCCGTTCAGCTATTTCTAGGGTAGGTATTTTGAGACTATGTTGCGGAATTTTCCTGAATCTGTGCACTTTAAGCTGAATATCTTGTCGAGAATTCCTTTAGCACGCGGAAGTCCAGCTATTTCGTAGCGTAAAATGGAAAATTGGGAAAATAGGATATTCAAGAAGAGATAGTTAAAAATACTAGTCTGCCGGCGTATTATGGATGGTTTTATCCATCTTTATCCACGTGATAAAACAAACGGTCACTTTTTAACACCGTGGGTTAGAAAGTGACGGACACCGTTTTATCACGCTGTCACGTAGACAAGAATGACCATCATATCCGTACTGGATAGTGGTCGAAAAGAATCCGTATGATTAGCGTCGATAAAATAAGACAGTTACAATAACTAGCGTTATGGTTTTCCCTTAATTTTCATTTCGTCATTAACTGCTATTAAGTATGTTGCACACAGCTGTATACCCGGACACGATTTTGTTTCGCCTTCGCCATGTTATGTATGAATCAGTGATAAAGTTAGACCAAGATAAGGGTCGGTTGCACCAAACTGTTACGAACGTTAAAGAGTTCGCTAAATTTTTATGTATGGAAAGTTTCATAGTAAAGGCGCGGGGCGCGCCGGCTGACGATGATCAGTCTGTCAAAGGTGGTTGGTGCAACTGGCACTAAGTCTACAACTATTTTGATAGCATACACAATGCGTGTTATTCTTAACTTTGTTGTAGTAATGAACCACTTTATTGCACAAAAATCAAAACAAAACAGGAAAAATAACATTCGTCAGCACAAAAGCGAACTTATCCCTTTAACGTCTTGATTTTATAGAAGTTCGTCGCCTGCTATCAAAATCATTGCAGACATGTCTTGGTCTGACTCCAGGTCTTTCTCTTCATGTATATATTTTACTGGCAAGGAGACTCTGACGACAGACGTTAAAAGTCATCGAATGTCAGCGATTTGAACAATAAGAAAGGTGTCGTAATTATATACGATTATACCAAAAAAAAAAGATTGTCAAAGACGCAAGAATAAATATATTGAATAAGATAAAACATTTATAAGTACTCCGGGACAAATTTAGAGGAAAGCAAAAAAAAGGTTTAGTTACCGAATTACTGCACCTAAAGTAATACATATTTAATTACACAAACGGGTCTACCGCGATATAATTTCATCATTCGTTTTTATTTGGAACGTCGGAATTAAAGGTACAATTAAATACAATGAAATTATATCGCGGTAGACCCGTTTGTGTAATTAAATATGTGTACAAAACGCAAAGCTTATCTCAAGGCCAAACAGAATCTTGTCAAGCTTTAAATAACTATATAGCGAGATTTTAATATGTTATTGTTGTCCATATAATGTATCTTGCTTAGTTTGTGGCTTGTTACGTAAAACGAGTTCGACGAACGATGGTCGACTGAAGACGACCCCCGATAAGCGTGTCATGTCAATGCGTATCGCTTATAATATTAGATTACTTAAATTTGCTTCGTTTTTACATGATTTTAACTGGAAAAAAGAGAAAAATGTGTTTTAAGACGGAGAAAAGTCACTTTTGACTTTGACATAGCCGATCCACATCGTATCTTTCGCAAATTCGTAAAGTCCGAATCAGGCCAATTAAGGTACATAAGGTAGTTTATTATTTGTACAATCATTATCGTTTATATTATAAGTAATAAACGGGAAATATTAAGTAAAGCAGCGACTGACGAGCCTTCCAAATGGATGCCGTTACAATGGATTCATCCAAATGGACGGCATCCTAATATTAAACATTGTATGTTTTTGACATTCACGGACCGATTTTGGATTGCAGCCACGCTATTTGGACTGTTGGAAGGCTCGTCAGTGGCCACCTTAAGTAATTAAAAAGTATTTATTTCAAGATTGACATTTATCAATATTTTATTGGGTAAGTACCTCCACACAATCTCTCTGCTTTGGTGCTTTGTATGATAACTGATAACATGGAGCTGATCTGATGATGGAGACAGGTGGCCATGGGAACTCTGTTATAAAACAACACAAAGTAGGTAATTTTGTAGGGGTTTTTAATATTGTCTCGATGAGTATCGGTTGCCCGTGGAATGAAAAGTACAGTCAGCGATAAAAGCTTGTACACAAAAATATTTTTCTTGCCAAAAACTTATGTAACATTCAATTTACCTACTTATAAACTAGTGGCATTTTAAGTTTTAGATTGATATTGCTATACTAACCCCACCCCCTACCCTTGAATCCAGCACAAAAAATATCTATCTCATAAAACAATAGGTAGGTGCTATCTAATTAGAAAAAAGAGTCGCACCAAGCTTATTCGCATTCGATCCTAATAGGAAAAAAAAACTGTCCCAAAATTATTATTTCCATTAAATTACCCATTTTTATATACTTTGTATGACGATAACGGAATGGAAGGAACAAAAAATGTATGAAAATTTTGGGACTTTTTTTTCCTATTAGGATCGAAACAGCTCGTGATTCTTAAAAAAATCCCCAAATAGAAAAAAGGTGTAGTGTTTTTTTTTTATAAAATGGCACAAGTGCCGTTTCTGTGTATGACCCGCCATCTTGAAACGGGACAATATTCTCTCAAGGAAATGTTGCACTGAAGTTGCAACAAAAAAAATCTAAGCGTTTAGATCTTCGCTTCCTGCGCAAACGCTTGAGCGGGATGCAAGATGCTAGATGCTTGTGGGGGAGGGATACGGGAACATCTCGGACCTGACCAATCGCAGCGTTACAAAAATCCCGTTCGGATGCATGCTGTACGGGTTATGGATTAGCTTGTTTTTAATGACTGCACAGTCTTATTAGGATTTTTTTTAGGGTTCCGTACCGAAAGGGTAAAACGGGACCCTATTACTAAGACTTCGTTGTCCGTACGTCCGTCCGTCCGTCCGTCCGTCTGTCACCAGGCTGTATCTCACGAACCGTGATAGCTAGACAGTTGAAATTTTCACAGATGATGTATTTCTGTTGCCGCTATAACAACAAATACTAAAAACAGAATAAAATAAAGATTTAAATAGGGCTCCCATACAACAAACGTGATTTTTGACCAAAGTTAAGCAACGTCGGGAGTGGTCAGTACTTGGATGGGTGACCGTTTTTTTTGCTTTATTTTTGGTTTTTTTTTGCATTATGGTACGGAACCCTTCGTGCGCGAGTCTGACTCGCACTTGCCCGGTTTTTTTTTAGTTTTTCCTTATTTACTTTAGAGTACCTAATGTTTTAAGAGTGTATTTGTGTGAATACTAATTGTTTATTTTGTGCTAAATCATTCCTTTCATGATGTTTTTAGTGTACCGCACAATACTTTGTCCGCGGTACACTTATAGGATCACTTCGGTCTTGCAAATCAGTTATTTGGATAAAATAAGTTATTTTTTAAATAACAACAGTAAACGTTAGCTTCATATAACTTGAGCAGTTATTTTTCAAATAACGTTTAAGTATAATTCATATATCATTTTTAAAATCATAAAATAAAACTTCAGAAGGTAATTAAACTAATACCATTACGAAAGAATTAGGAATAAATTATCTTAACCTATTATTAAAAAAGATCACAAAGTTTTATCTTATCAAATACATTACTTGTAAAAACGTGCCAAGTCTCGCAAAATTGTGCTGACAAATTCCACGTGGTAATGTCAAAATTCTATGAAAATATGACATTTTTAATGACACTCCCTTACTATGTTACATTCAAATAAGTGCAAAGTAGCTTACACTGACTCTAACCGACTGATATGTACACTCATGGACAAAAGACGATCGCGAAAAATAAGTCAAATTAGTTAATTAATGTAGTTGCTGTATTCCAGTAACCAAACCGTTTTATTCGTTTTTTCCCCCTAAATTTATCCACGAGAAATTTCTTTGTAGCCATGAATTTCTAATCAAGATGATTCTAACGAGCTCAAACTCGATGTGGTTGTGTTGATTTATTACAAGTTTCCATACTCTCAAGGATTCTTTAAGTACTACGTATTACATATAGTACGCAAGTAGTACTATGTATGCTAATTCTAATTACATCAATTTCGCGCTTGTTTATTTGTTTGTATATTTAAGACCATGATGTAATAGCATGCATCTGTGCATTACGACTTGGCGTGGCACCGACAGACCTGCGTACGCGGCTTCGTATTTTTTTAAACCTTCCTATTCGTATGCCAGCCACCGCGCACCGCCGTGAGCGCAAAGACAAAACCGATTTCGCAACAAACTCCCAAACAATCATTGAACATAGATAAATAAGATTAAACACAAGTAGGTCGATCATACCCGAGCGTTTCCGAACGCTCCCGATGCCGGCCGAGATGCGGCGTCGATGCACGAATTCAAGGTTGCCACTGCACACGCACACACCACCGCGGGCGAGCGTGGCGGAAAAACGTCCCAAGTAACCATAGAGTTTCACCTCCTCCCGCCATTTTGGATTCGCGCGTTCGTAATTGACAACGATTAGCACAGGAAGACTGGTTGTCTATGCCTTTTATTTTTAGAGTTAGCATAGGTTATGGTCAGTGCATGGCATGATTGCACGGCCTGTTTGTCGATGTATTACGGCGTTGCGTTTATGAAATCGGCATTTTGTATGCTCGTTATTGGATTATGCGCGGTTGATTAGAATGTTTTTTTTTTAAGATTGCTCATAATATTTAAAATAAAATACCTATATGAGCGATTCATTTTAGGACAATTCGTACCTATATGATGCCATCAGAAACACTTTTATATTTATTTATTTTATAATAGATACATTACATGATAAATTATGCAAAACATTAATACAGACGTATCATGTTTGTAACTTAATTTTATTAGGTATTTAGATAAATGATACATTTGTATAATATTATGATAAACTAACTAAACTTCCAAAAATACTCTAAAAACAAATTAAATTACCTACTTTGTACGAAAAAATACCATATAAATTTTACTGTCCATACATAATTTGGTGCAAGAGGTATAGTTATCCTGGCAAGGTAGACTTGCCAGTAAGAAAATCGGCAAATTTGAAAAAAGTAAGGGCAAAGGATCGCCAAATTCTTCATTTGGCGCCTGTTACAAGCTTTTATTGAACTTGCAATGTACTTACCTTTGTTCGGATCAGAACTAGCAAGCTAGCTATATAAATTTAGACCCATTTCCCATTCCTCGATTGAGCTTAAACTTCACATATTGTTAGGCAGAAATGCAATATTATAGTACCATCGAGCTGATCTGACGATGGACACAGGAGGTGGCCACTGGCCATAGGAACTCTGTGATAAAACAACGCAATTTAATTGTGTCTGTTTGTTAGAATTGTCTGGATGAGTATAGGTTGCCCGTTGAAAGAAAAATACGGTGAGCGATAAAAGTTTGTATCAAAAATAATTGTTTTTGAAAAAGAAAATTCATTAATAATGAAAAAATTGGCTCGCCAGAGTAAGCATTCTTTTTTATGAAGCAAACGAGCAGACGAGCTGCCTGATGGGAAGCGGGCATCGCCGCCCATGGATATAAGCAACACCAGAGGAGCCTCTTATGCGTTGTCAACCTTTGAGAACCCTAAATACCAACTTTTTGAAGAACCCCATGTCATAGCGCAAGGGAAACACCACCAGCGGCGGTATCATGGTCGCATTTTTATCACTTGTCATGTCATGCGTCACTTTCGCACTTACATACTTGTTAGAACGTGACAGCTATGATTACAGATGATGGATAACCGACCATCTTAGCCCTACAGAAGGTAGCGCAACCACAAGTTAATAAATAAAGTAACTCGAGCGTGAAATGGACTGTCATTAGCGCAGGACCACGTCGCATGACCGTGGGTATGTCGATTCATGTCATGACAATCCTTTACTAATATATATGATATGAGAAAGTGTTTGTTTACGCTTTCGTGCCTTGACTGCGGCATTTTACTTTAAAGACCCACTGCAGCGTGTAAGATGCGCTTAATAAAATATAAGAATTATAGACGAGTTTGCTAAAATATATGGATTTCAAAAAAAATTTGCCCATAAGTGTTGCCTAGAGTTAATAAGAAAGTGAATTTTTATTCAGTTTAAAAAAAGCGACTCGGCTTAACGAGGCTCTGCCTCTCTATAGGTATAAAAATATTTTTACGCGATATGCTTAATTTTTTTCGAATTTATAATCATTATAAGAATATGGACTCATTAAATTTTTTAAGGAAATTGGTTTTCGCTCCTCTTTTATAATAATTAAAAAAGCGTAAAATAGAAATCATACGAAGGGGCATCGCTATTGGTCAATATATACCGGATTGTGTAAAAAAAAATACCAATTAATATCCAGGAAGGAAAATGGGGACTGCGTCCATGTATAAACGCGGTCGTCCACTATCCCCTAATACATGCGTTTTTCCCGTGAAGTGCCAAACAGAGGCACTACATAGTCACCAAGGGCCGATAAACGCCCATTTTGCAAACACTCCAGTCTGTTTGCCATTTGGAAACAGTCACCTTGGTGGGCATCAAGTGTTGATAGTGGTATTTGTCAAGTGAATATACCCGTTAAAGGACATACTGTGTTGATAGCAGATATGGGGAAAACTGCAGGTTTGTGAGTCCAATAGTAAGTCCTGACAACCCTAAATCTCTATAACTTGATTGGTAGTTACTAGTTTTTTGTATTTCAGTTCTGAAACTTAGAGACTTTTACAACTCTAAATAATTTTAGATTTTTAGTGTATTTGTCCGTTTGTTTGTTATTTTTTAATCATCATCGCCTAATATTTTTAATTTTGAGAATGATACTAAAACTTTTTATTTTAAATCTTAAACGTTTAGTTTGTAATTCACGATTTAATGCTAATTCAGGCGAAGTTACGTAATAAAGGTGAATTTAGGGTAGGTATTATTGACACTTATTTTCAATGAACTGCAAAATTGATATCTTAGTTTGCTTGTTTACATATTATAATTTCAGTAGTGTCAAAAAATAGTAGTCGTAAGTGACACTTTGGGGGAAAAAAATTAGTAGTTACCTATTCATGTATACATATAAAACCTGAATCGAGAATTAATTTACGGTACGTACTAAATATTAAGTTAATTTTGAATACTCGTTTCTTTTTATATTTATATTTTATATTATAAGCATTTTTACCGACTTTGAATGACCAGAATAAAAAAAAATGTAGCCGCATTCAATCTTTTCAACATTTTTTTTGTTTTATTCTAAGTTGTCTGTAGCATTCGTTATTCATGAAATTGAGTAGTTGTGGGCAAACTGCTTATGTAATATTTACCTTCATTAGTTTGTATTCAAGTAGTATAAACAGATTGCGGGTCAAGGAGAGACTTAACTAGAGCCAAGTTCTTCAAATGAGAAACTACGGTTCATCCGACTATCTATTTATTCAAATAATTTAATCATTTATTTAGTCAGTGTACTAAATATATATATAGATATATTAAATGAATATCTGGGAGACCGAGCTTTGCTCGGAAAACATAAAAACTCAAATATGCCCGTTTTCCCAGAGATAAGACCTAGCTAGATCGATTTATCTCGCCCCGAAAACCCCCAGCGCCGTTTAGAGCCGTTTTCGAGATCCCCGAAATATATATATAAAATAAATATACATAGAATTATATAAACAAGAATTGCCCGTTTAAAGGTATTCGATTTTACTACAGCCATGAACACAGTTCTAAAAAAATTCAGAAATAAATCAAAGACAAATCTTTTTGTGCTTTTGATGATTTTGAATCGACAAAAATCACATAATCATCACAATAAATAGTGACGTGACTCCGCGGTGAACATTGTTATGCCTTTAATTGAATATGTCAAATCCCTCAAAAGATTTTGAGGGATTTAACAAGTATCTTGATATAATGTTGTGTCGACAGAGAATATAATATAACAGATGACCATGTTTCATACCCCAATATAGGTCGACGTATTATTTATTGGCCTAAATAGCCTAGGAATTAGGGCAGCTGGACACATGACCGCCTTTTCATCAACATGACATGTATAGCCAACATAAAATATATAAAGACAGCCAAAAATATCAATTTTATCGGAACTCCAAGTATTTAACAGCGCGATTTACTTCTTTTTCGCCCACAATCACGACCTTGGGGCACGTTTCTCAAAAGCTTGTAATTTCTAATAAGTAAAATTCACTTTCTAACAAAATCTGTCAAGAAAGGACTTGCACTTGTATTACATATATACCACTTGTATTACTATACACAATTTAAAAGCTTTTGAGCAACGGGCTTCAGTACTAGTGTGAATTAGAAATATGAACAAAAGTTAAGGTTTAGGGGTGTATCTGGGCAGCTGAAGTATAAAATGGTGTAGCTGTAGACAACTCAGTTGTGCTGCTCGATCGTAGCATTTTACACGTAAAACTGCACCTGCGTTCGCATGCTCCTTGTGAACGCTTCATAATGCGGAGTGTGTTAGTCTGCGACTTTAGTATGATAATACCATTACTTATTCTGTGACTTTAGGTCTTGGCGCGGCATCTTCCGCGCCCCTACCTTACTAAATAGTAGTCCTAATTCCAGAAAATCACCAAGTCTAGACATCAGCCTTGGCCTTATTCGGTATTTAGAATTAGGGTGTTTTTTTCGAAGGAATAATCATATAATTATATATATATATTATACAGTGGTATTACTAACCTATCCTCCAAGATAATACCCACATACGATTTTCATCTAAAGCCCGATTCGAACTTTAAGATGCGTCAAATATTACGTCAGGATACGATACGGATTAGATATGTCAGTGTCAATATTAATATGTTTGAAGAAACGTATCGGGCCGCTTGACTCCTTTGGCTAGGCCCCCTGAAAGGCAAAAGAACTCAATGTTCAATGATCATGACACCGTACATTACTAACAACAAAGATCATTCATTCACTCATACCATTCACTCATTCAAAATGTCAATTCACCTTTTTACGATGGCTTTCGTGGCGTTGTTATACCGCCAGGGAAAACGACTAGGAATTTTCACGAGCAAGAAAAATACGGAGAGTGAAATGAAAACAAGTGTGATCTACCGTTTGTAGCGTCGGCAGAAGCGTTTAATATGTATAGCTAATTAAAACTCATAAAAGCAGTTTTTTAAATGGATTAATTGGTATTAGTCCGGTATTTAGGAATCTGGATATTTATAATTCTTTTATCTTCTTTTATCCCGACTACGAGGAGGGTTCTAATTTAGGGTATATTATAATGTAACGTGTATATTTCGACGCAACGTCAAAAATACTGGGGGCCGATTTATGAATTTAGATCGCTCGATTTCGTCATTTCGTCGAAACCCGGTGATAAACAGGGAAATGCTAATTTTTGAAATACGGGCGATCGAAATTTTGAATCTATTGGTATTGATCACTCGATTTCAATTCTATTAGTAGAATTTAAATGCCTAATAGTAGTAGTAGTAGTAGTAAAATACTTTATTGTACAAAAAGAAACATAAAACATGAAAAAGCACACATCATTAGTACAAAGGCGAACTTATCCCTTTCAGGGATCTCTTCCAGTTAACCCTAATAGTAATAGTAGTGGAGTTATTATTTAACGAAATACACGAAATCCAAATTAAAAAATCGGACCCTGGGCCGATTTTCGCAAATGGCGCGTAAATTTATACGTTTTTAATACGCGGGACATATGTATTATGTAATTATGCAGTTTTAGGTTCGACGGTACACAAACCGAAAACGATTATGATGTACGTTTTTATTATTATTAATTAAGTACCTACATGTGCAGTGCATGAAAAAAGGGAAAACATGAAAATGACATGCTATTTAGTAACGAGTTACACTTTGAATATGTAAACAGTGTTTTAGGTTTTAAAACATCACTACAGCTTTTAAAACAAAGTCACCGCCGCGTCGGTCAGTTTGTGTGTAAAAAGATATACATAAACTATCATTTACGTATAAACTCAAAAACTGATTTTCATGCGGTTTTCATCTATCAATAGAGTGATTGTTGAAGAAAATTTAAAAGTATAATTTGTTAAAGTGTAACCCATGCGAAGACGGGGCGGGTCGACAGTTAAAAATAATTCGGGAAAAACATACTCCTGTGAAACATGTCAAACAAATCGCAAGGGTGGTTTTGTCTACAGTGGGCCGCGTCGGATGCGCATCGCGTGTCGCGCAGTCGCCTGCGCACGGTACAGTTTTTGCACCATCTCGAGCGAAATTGAAAGTGGAAACGCGGACTAATTACGACATTGTGTGAGGGAAACCTGTGCGAGCGACACGAGCGCTTCCGAGGCGCTTCGGGTGCGTTCGGGCCCGAAGACGTCCGAAGGTCTCTTTCCCTCTTTCCCCTGGTGTTCCGTGGGAAACCTGGAGTCCCTCTAGGCACAGAATAAATAATAGTACTTGGTACAGAAGACTCGCTTTCTAACAAAACGTCTGTCACGATCAGCACAGATATGGCCGCTAGGTGGCGACAGCGCCACGCGCGGCTTATGGCAAACCCCAAAATTGGGGTCGAACTAGGGTTGCCAGATGGTCGGGATTTGGCGGGATTCTCCCGATTTTTAGCATGTGTTCCCGATTCCCGACAAAGTGTAAACTGTCCCGAAAAACAGCTTCACGTTATAAAACAATAATTTCATGTTCCGAACTGTCGTCGACCGAGCGAGCTGACGTAGTGCCAATAATGTAAAATATCGTTGTTTTAATACGATTACTTTAATTTGAATGTATTTTTGTTTCCCGACTTAAGTCCCAAAATCCCGAAAAATTAATATTTTTTCCCGATAATAACCCCTTTCGACCTGGCAACCCTAGGTCGAACGGATGTAGTTTTAGCTACCTGTAGCAAAGCGACGAAATCGCGGAGTGAACCACGCCTGCCTATAGGGAAATAAGTAAGCTTATAGAGTGCTTACATTAGTTTCCTTTCATATATAAATAATAAGTTGCATGGGAGGTATGGTAAAACGTATTATTAATAAGTTTAAAACACGCTTAAGTTAATACTTATTAGGTACACATAAATAAGTTTTCGCAAAGCTCGCTTATTAGTTATTTACGACACAAGAGCGAAAATTTGGTAATTCGAATTACCTATTCACACGTGTATCGAACAATGTTTTACAATAAACTGTCATTCTATGGAACTTGCTAACTATATAAACAAACCACCATTTACTAGGGACTTTTGTTTACATAGTTAGCTAGGTCCATGGAATGACACTTTACATATGACATATGACCCTTTAAATTTTGAGCTAAAGAGGTATGTCATGATCGTGGTAAATGGAAATCCGTGGCCTCTGCCTACCCCTTCGGGAAATAGGCGAGATTAAATGTATGCATGAGTGTTAACCAGTGCCGGATTTAGATATTTGCCGCCCGTAGGCTATGCCGATTTTGCCGCCCCTATCCCCCTCACTTATAGGTTTTGAAAAATTATTCGAGAAAACAGTATAGGTACATTTTAGGGTTCCGTACTTCAAAAGGAAAAAACCGTAACCCATATCTTAGGATCACTTGGTTGTCCTATATGGGTTCCGTCCATTAGTAACGTAGCTCCTCCGTCCGGCCGTCTGTCTGTCTTAATATAAAAGGGCTTGATATGACAGAGGGCAGCCAAATCGACAAATAATGCTTATTATTTAAATTTTACAAATAAATAGGGGAGCGGCAAAATTCCAATATTTTTTTGACCCGAATTTGCCGCCCTCTAAATTCTGCCGCCCTAGGCTTCAGCCTACTCAGCCTAGTGGTAAATCCGGCACTGCTGTTAACAGGGGTAGAAGACAGACCAGACTGGACGGATGGACAGCGTAAGCTTAGCGCAGCGTAGTATCGATAATCCGGCACATCGATGGTCCGGCATACCCAGTAATAAGGCACTAAAATAAGGGTGGGAGTTACCATTCATTTGTTGTGATGTAACCAAGACAATTCATTCATATATTTTGTATTTATATTTATAGACATTTTTACTGCCTACAAGCTTTTATTTAACTTGCCCTGTTTTTTATTTTTTATTTTATTGATTAGGGAAACAAACAGCACATATAATTCTTATAGCCTAAGAAAAATATTTTAACACATTAGCCAAAACAGTTTCCACTGAAAGTTAATACATGCAATTTTGCTCTGAGCAACTCTGGAACTCTGTTACTCAGAGCAAAATTGAGCTCTGTCTGACCATGTTAGCAAGGTTGTATCTTAGTTAGTGTGGGTCAAATCTTGGAAGCTCAATTTGGCGTGTTTTAAGGGAATGCAAATCGGTTATTTTTGTATGGTAATAACCGCAGTTTCGGTTAATAACCGATTATTTCCATACAAAAAATAACCGAAAATAACCGATTTGCATTCCCTACGTGTTTTCCGATTTCCGATCGAGCTGATATTTTTTAAATATGACGACATGGTGATCTGATTGGAGACAGGAGGTGGCCATAGGAACTCTGTGATAAAATAACGCAAACCAATAATTGTGTTTGGGGTTATAAGAATTATCTCGATGAGTATTTAGTTGCCTATGGAAAGAAAAGTACAGTCAGCGATAAAAGCCTGTACCAAAAAAGGGTATTTTTGCCAAAACTTACTATATACTGTGAGAATTATGTAAGATTATTTTAGGCATAGATTTTGGTAACTTTATCGAGGTTTGGTGTAAGAGAATGTACTTTTTTACATTGAACTATTATTATAACCGGCACACATGACCAGTATTTTGCGCCATGAGTTGTTGTTGTTTTGCCAACAAACCTAAACTAAGAGCGACTTGTTTGCGATTGCGACAACTTCATTGTTTGGTATAAAAATATCTCAATGGCTTCGCACAATAAAGTGTTCATTACATTTTATTGCACAAACTCTGACGACTTTGATACTTGGAATCGATTTTGAAATCGACACGTAATACCGTTTTACGAAAAACATACAAAAATAGCGACAAATTAAGCCTAAAATGAAACTTTTTCAGTGACTTTAATTGGCCTCTTATTTCGAAACATTGACCACCTGATAAGGCCTCGCCGTGGCAACACGTGGCAAGTTTCGACATTTCGTTGGGGGTTTGTTATTATTTGTGTAATAATTTATTTTCGCGGTGGGGTAACAGTCTAACAGTTTCAAGAGTGCGAAATAGGCAGGTTAAGTACAAATGAAAGCAACGTGACTTTTGTTTTGAGCCTCACACCGCCGCTTGAATGTACCTAAACGTAAAGGTGGCCACTGACGAGCCTGCCAACAGTCCAAATAGCGTGGCTGCAATCCAAAATCGGTCCGTGAATGACAAAAACGTACAATGTTTAATATTAGGATGCCGTCCATTTGGATGAATCCATTGTAACGGCATCCATTTGGAAGGCTTGTCAGTGGCCTGCTTAAGATTAGTGAACTGGAAAATATGAAAAGCTGTATAGGTACAGGAGATACGGTGCGTTGTTTGTTTGCAAGCATTTATTTAAATGTTATGTTTTTTTAACTAGTTTTTACTTTAATGCTATTTTAAGTTCGACTGTGTAATTATATTTAGTAATTAATCTTAGAATATCTGTTGCTATGCCCTGACAGAGTAACCATGCATGCACTTAATATATGTTAAAACCTTAATGTAGGTAACCATGGTTCTGCAATAAATGAAATGAGGTGGCCATAGGAACTCTGTGATAAAACAGCAGAACCTAGAGTCAGATCGAGAAAAGTCTGCAGTAATTTTGATAGTCCACGCAGTGCAAGTGTCATTTAAAAAACGTCAAACTTCTATAAAATTATGACGTATAAGACTTGCACTGCGTGGGCTATCAAAATCGCTGCAGACTTTTCTTGATGTAACTCTAATTGGGTTTGAGGTTTTTAAAATTGTCTCGATGATTTTTAGTTGCCTGTGGAAAGAAACAATCAGCGATAAAAGTTTATACCAAAAATTTTTAGCCTAAAAAATATTATATTATATCGGAATTAAGCTGTTACAAAAGCAAATAATATACGCAATCACATTCTGAATTCATTACTTCAAATAATATCGGTCGCACTTTTGACATTTGACAGGCAATCTTTGTATAATGTAGATGGCGTTGGCTATATGCTTCCGGCCGTAAACGGTCACCGTGTCAATGTCAATGTCAACTGTCATCGTCAATTACGTGTTACTGTCATTTTCCCGCGGTTTTTGTCGACTTTCCCGCGCGAAAGGGAAACGGGCGCGGGAACCGTTTCATGTTCACGATGGTGCAAGTGGCGATGCGACTGATGACAAATCCCGAGATATAAAATATATTCAAAATCATTTATTTAATAAATACATATTACATAAAAATTTTAAAATAAAATAAGTAACACATTGATCGCCGGACTTTTATTTTGCATAATAAAATCGCTTACATGCGCCCGGCGCGTCAGTGAAAGGCTTTAAAACTAAACTAAGCAAAGTCACACATACAACCCGTCCCGTGTCCTGCCGTACGCAAAGGTTACCATCACGCTCGCCGCCTTGCCACGCCGAATCACTATAGTTTAGCATTTCAATCAGGAATTTCCCGGTATGAGGGTTATGACCTCTGGCCCTAAAACGCTGCCCCAATTCGTCCAAGAAAATTTTAGCCTCAGTATACTCCAACATTTATTGTAGGTACCTATTTAGAAAGAAACGGACTAGGTTCGCTTCATTATGCCTGAGAATAGCTGAATCTCCTGTCGCATGTATGAACTGTATCATCATCACGAAATATTTAACAAATAAATATTTTTTCATTTCCATTTAGATATTTTTTATCGCCGAATTTTTCCACTGACTAAAGGCACGGGTGAACACGTGAACCTAATTGTGTAAAAGTTTCAACAGGGGAGCCATTTAAAAATAATATGGTGTAACCGTCAGAAAAAAGTTGTTATTTTTCTGAAATCAACAAGTATGGCCCAACACTCCCGTGTTTTGATCTTTCGTAACGTTACAAATGGCTTCCTTAGGGCCTAGTCAACATGCCCGAAGATGGCAACCGAGAATATCTTGAACTAACGCACTATCCGCGAGCTAATATTATAATACCTAGTACTTAGAGTGTCTAATTACTACGGTGATAGGACACATTTATTAAACACTTTACCCGGGGATATAGTATTGGAATCTAAAATAACTGGTTTAAAAATCGATTAAAATACCTGCCTACTCTTGGATGCTTATATAAGTGATTGCATGCCCTGTATAGAATCCTGGTCCTGCCTAATTACTCAAATTTTATTTTTATGTAACTTTCAAAATAAGAAGTTTCGACTTGTGTTATACTTTACTTAACATGTATAATGATAAAATAGGTATGAAAAGAAAATAATAATTGACTCCACTGTCAAAACAAAATATGCCTTAGCTTTGTGGAGCTTAGATAACTTGTAATGTTAATATTTTATTGTAATAAATAAATATATATGTAGATCTATGTATATACATATATTCCAAAAGTTTGCGCCGTAGCGAACGAAATGGTAATGTCTCTCTATCACTCCTCCATATAAGTGCGACAGAGTGACATTAAGTACTATTACCATCGAACAGGCGGAGTCGGTGCGCATTTGACATTTGTATGGCAGCAAGCCGAACGGCTCCTCGCGTACGCGGACGGCTCCGGAGCTCCGGACTGACGTCACCGCTTTTGCCATACATATTGACTGGATGGCGTTTTGCAAAAATGACAAAATGACACTTGACGCAATTGTACATCACATTACGTCGCGTTATCGGATGAAAGCACTATGGGTACAGGTACAGATATATGTCAGTGTGTCATATCTCAAGATCGGTCCTCAGACATCCGATGCACTGTCATGCACCTCGCCCAGTTTCCCCTGCTCACCCACCCGTATAGCTATGCACTTTCTGAATGCACACAAACGCATCTTGCACTACGAGAACCGCGTAACACGAAACGCGCCAAGATCCAATTCAGACCTTACATTACATGACAATTTGAACTTTATTTATTTTGAATTAGGGTTTAAAATCGATGGTAGGTAAAGTTGGAAGTAAAGTCGTCTTTTTTGGACTTACGTCGTTTTATTTAAATTGTAAGTTTAAGATGCTTATGATTTCGTTTGATGTCGTATAGTAAAACCGGCGTTACGATATTATCCTATAAGACATTAATAGACAAGCATTTAATAACCTACACACGTAAATTAGAAGTTTTTACTTGAAGCCATTAAACTGCCGTTGCAGTTGCACGCCTATATGCTATAGTAACCGCTTACTATCAGGAGGGCCGTATGGTAGTTTAACGCCATATAAAATAGGAGTTTTATTACATTCGACATTTTATTACTCTACGGAACTGCAAACTAAGTGGTAACTTCAATCTTTTCCCTTATCCATGAAATTTAACTTATCATTACGCGAGTCGTTATCAAATTTACTTACACTTATTTAAATAATTACAATTAGTACTTACAATACACTGTTGTCTGCCACTTACCTGTAAAACAGAAGAAAAATCATTAGACTTGTCAATCAACTAGCGACCCGCCCCGGCTTACACAAAACCTTACCAAATTAGTACATAAACCTTCCTCAATAATCAATTAATCACTCTATTGATAGATGAAAACCGCATGAAAATCCGTTCACTACTGTACTTTTGCGTTTATCGTGAACACATACACACAGACAGGCGACGAGGGTCTTTGTTTATAAAGTGTAGTGTAATTTTTTTTTAGCGCCATCTTCGATACAAAACGTTTTTGATGCAAGCCTTCATCGTGACAATTCTAACAAACCCGAACACAATTAGTTTGCGTTGTTTATCACAGAGTTCCTATGGCCACCTCCCGTGTCCATCATCAGATCAGGCGGTAGCACGGGCGCATTTATATCGCTTATCACCATGCCTGTCACGTTCGAACAAGTGGGTAAGTGAGAAAGTGACGGGCATAATGACAGGCGATAAAAATGGAACCGTGCTGTGCCCGCTGGTCGATGTTACACTCCCTTACATATGTATGTGTATAGTTTCAGCTCAATCGAATAATGGGAAGTGGGTCTAATTTATGACTCCTCTACACGATGGGCCAACGCCGGTCACTCCAAGGGATGAATTTATGCGTTAGAGGGAGCAAGTGATACTGCTATCTCATTCTACCGCATGACTGCGTCCCTTGGAGTGGCCGGCGTTGGCCCATCGTGTAGAGGAGCCATTAGCTTGCAAGATTTGATCCGAACATGCAACAAACAATGTCAGTCAAATAAAAGCTTGTATTAATATCTAACTGTATGTCTCTGCAAAGTCTGTGCATGCCTTTACCAGGATTCGAACCCGGGACCTCCTGCTCCGTTAGGGTCACTACACTACCGACTATTAGGCTAGGCTTCCCCTTTTGACCTGACAGTAATATTCGTCTCTAATTAATACGTCTCTGTTTTTGAAGTTAGATTAGTCAAAGTTCCTGTTTTTCCTCATATTCTCGAAATATACATGTGTAATCGGATCGGACAATGTGAAAACGCTCTATGACTGGAACCCATAATCATAATAGTCACCCAACGAGAGCCTGTTTAATATAGTTTTATGTGACTGTTACATAATGAAAAGCATTAAAATACGAGTGCGGAAAAACATCACGCGAATGTTTTGATTTTGATTGATGCATAATTTTGTACAGTTAGTTGTTACTAAGGGGGAGGCCTATGTTCAGCAGTGGACGTCTTATGGCTGAGATGATGATGATGATGAGTTGTTACTACATAACATACACCACTGCTTTATCTACACAATCTCTCAATGATCAGTTTAGGGGACTTCAGGAACCATAATGTTGTTTGCAATTGACACATCATTTCGAAAAGAACGTCGTCTACTGATATTTGAAGGTTTTAAAATTTCTTTATATTCAAAATGTTATCCGTAATTTGCGGTCTTTGAATGCATCATAGAGCGTTTATGATAAGTGTGTACTTACATACTACTTTACGACTACAGATAAACTACTCGCGACCCGCCCCGACTTCGGACGGGTTATACGAAATCATACGACACGTTACATATTTGCCGTATACGAACTTCAAGATATTCACAAGAGACGACACGTACTAGATCCATTCTAGATACGTTATAGTTTAGATATCAACTAGTTCTCTTTTGCAGCGCAATTCGGGCAACCAATGTCACTTTTACGTTAGATAGAGTAAGATATCTATTAGATGTGAATTGGATCGCTTAGTCATATCCTGTGGAAATCGTTCAAGAGTATCTCCAGAATCGCGCAAATGTCAAATTTGACAGGTTAGATCTTAAACATATCGTTATCGTATCTTGGTGATGTCTAAAAGATATCTAATAGGTATCTATTTCAAAATCCGTAGCCCATACGCCTTTAAACCTTCCCCAAGAAGGCGAACATGGCATGAAAATTCGTTTAGTAGTTTTTGAGTTTATCGCGATATAAATATATAGACAGACGCAGCGGGGGACTTCGTTTTAAAGGTAGTAATTATCTAGAACCTGAAGATACCGCAACACACAACACCCTGTATAATTTTATCTAACGTCTGTGTTCGTCTACATACACATTACATTAAAACACCTACTATTTCATAATGCAACACCCCCAACCCCCGAAAACACGAACGCACACAAGTGTAAGTGTGCGCGCGTGGCTGTGTAAGTGTGCGCGTCGGTGTGGGTGAGGGTGGGGGTGAATGAACCTCCCTGTATGACCTTCAGACGGATGTCTAGGACTACCCACTAGGAAGTGTATAATACGGGGTGGTGTGAGATGTAAGTAAGCTTTTGCAACAGCATAATATATAATCGTATATCGGTATATATAGATACTCGTGCTTATTGTACGTAACGCAGATATAAAAATTACCCAGTGAAGAGCAAAGTAGGCACACTCTACGGTAACAAGTAGTTTTATCTATTTAATTTACAGTTCGAAAAAATTGTTACACTTAAAATTATGGTCAACCTAATCACTCAAAGCCATGCATATATGTATGTACAAACATATATGTATGTACATACAGCAACACTCTTAACTGTCCATCAGTGGACCTTATGCCTTTTGTAATAATTAAAGTTTACTGATGGACAGTTAATAGTGTGGGTAATGGTGCAATAGTATAGTATATGTACCGTATATGCACTGTAAGGTAACCAAATTTGTAGTGTAAATATGAGAAAATAAAATAATAGCATTTTTCTTTTTATAGTTTGATTATAGCTGGAAGAAAAAGCACTGAAAACAGGAGTTGAGGAGAGGCTTTTGCTCGTCAGCGGGGTAACTATAACAGGGCAAGAATAAAAATAATTATTCGAATAACAATTATGAGTAGCTATAAATAATTTTACAGACATATCATCATCATCATCATATCAGCCGAAAGACGCCCTCCGCTGGACATAGGCCTCCCCCGAGAATCTCCACAACGACCGGTCTTGCGCCGCTTTCATCCACACAGTACAAGCCTAAAGTGCTACTTAATTAGCACTTTACGTGCCTAGATATGTCGAAAATATAAAGGGCCATAGGCCACATATATTTACTGTAATCGTTGTAGGATATAGTACCTAGTGTAGGTACTATCTACCTACCTACACTAGGTAGTGCAGGTAACTAGGTAGGCACCTACAGTAGGCGCTTAGGTACACGTGGATAGGTAATTCGCAACTCGTAGGTATCGATTTAAAACGCTCCCTTCGGTCGTGGTTTAATTTATCTTCACTTGTTGCAAATTTCCTACATTATACTATTATGTACTTGAATAAGGTTTCCGTACAGTGTTTTTATCTGTTTCTAACCTAGTCCTCCAAATCACCCTGTATTTATGTCTTTTGTTTGAGTTAGCTTATAATTACACGATTCTTAGTAGTGAAATGTTGCTATTTTTGCCAGGAGACTGTTCTCCTGGTAAAAATAGTAACATCACGAAATAAAAATAGCAGTCAATAATTACAACTACCTATTATAGGATATCAATGACATTGGCATGTTGGCAAAATTTTGAACAATGTTGTAATTCATTGAAAATTAATAATGTGTTTATATGTATTTTTTATTGTTTTGTAAGTGTTTTTGTATTTTACTTTTATATACATATTATAAAAACCTAGCCTAAGAAAAATGATGAATAAAGGAAAATAAAAACTCATAAATATTTAAATTAAAAGTGGCTTTATATTCTAGTAATCCTAAAATCCAAAAACATCCTTCAATTAATTGCATCAATTTTTCATTGTAAAGAATTCCGGTTTTTGTCGTTACACCCGGTTTGTGTGTTTATGCAAAGCCTTAGTTATTAGGTCTTAGAGTCTTAGATAGTTACCTAGCTCGACCTATTAATTTTATACAAGTCTAGTGTTTGCTATGAGAATACTTTAGTAATACCAATCGATGGAGCCCATCGATTCTAGAAATGTAGGTCTAGGTACATACTATTAAATATATATACACAAGGGTGATGGAAATGCAACTGAGTACTTTCAAAACCGGCCAAGTGCGAGTAGGACTCGCGTTTCTAGGGTTCCGTACATAAGTCCAACTCACGCTTGACTGCATATTTCTAATACGTTTTCCTGTCATCTATAGGTAAAGAACTATTCTGTCTAGTATTTTTTTTAAATTTTAGACCCAGTAGTTTCGGAGATAAAGAAGGGGGGGGGGAATGGTCATTTCTTGGCTATTTTCTTAAATAACTTCGAACCTATGTATTTTAAATGATATAAAAAATATGTCCATCTTTGGGTCACTAATTTACATATGTGTACCAAATTTCAACTTAATTGGTACAGTAGTTTCCGAGAAAATAGGCTGTGACAGACGGACAGACAGACATACGCACGAGTGATCCTATAAGGGTTCCATTTTTTCCTTTTGAGGTACGAAACCCTAAAAAAAAAAATAACTTAAATTCATATAAAATAACTATTTACACGACCTTATTGTCATTGTCTTACGGCCCGATTCGAACAATCTTATTTCATATTTCATTTATTGCATAGTCATGAACATAAATTACATAATAAGATGTTACAGTCAAGTTGGCCAATTCATGACACCCTGTTAGGGCACACAATATTTAACTTACTAGCTAATACCTATTAAACATTTCATTATAATATACTTATCTACCGTATAATTAGCGTGTATAACTTATTTTTAAGTCACAGCGATATGATACATATCTGTCAGTGTCTTATATGTAAGTGACGTTATTTGGTTGATTTTTTTTCTTCACATTTATTCAACCAGAAGGGTCACTTATGTAGGGAATGCAAATCGGTTATTTTTTTGTATGGAAATAACCGCGGTTTCGGTTAATAACCGATTATTTCCATACAAAAAATAACCGAAAATAACCGATTTGCATTCCCTACACTTATGTCAATGATGATGATGATGATGCTCTCCTGACCGATTTCGGTCACAGCGACTGTAGTAGAGTAGAGTAGACAATTTTTAACTCGTGTTATTAGAGTGTAGCTGATCCACTCTCTGGTGCGCCCTTAGGTGGCTCACGTACCCTACCTTCTTGCTAAATACTAGCACATTTTGGGCACGTCAGCACACCACCTATTATAATTGTAGGAAATTGAGGCTGGCGGCCGAGCCTTACGGCTCGGCCACGACATCGAGCGACTTGCGACAGCGGGAGCGATAACCATAGGTTGGAGCGTGACACAGCGATCGTACCTTTCGCTCCAACCTATGGTTATCGCTCCCGCCATCGCAAGTCGCTCGATGTCGTGGCCGAGCCGTTTGGGCTGATTTAGACGGCGCGCGAGCTCGCATGCGATTTTAGCTACATTGCGGACTGTTGGTTACGTCCAATTCAACTCGCCAATCAAAAACCGCAATGTAATGAAACTCGCATGCGAGTTCGCACTCCGTCTAAATCAGCCATTAAGCTCATCTCGTATGAACAACAACAATACAATTACAACAACGTACGTATTGTATCTCGTACAATGATATTGATAACAAATCAAGATCAAATTCATAACCTGTTAATACAATCTGAATACGCCTCTTGGTATCTTCGAAATTTTTCCTTCATCGAAATTCAAATGGTGACTTTAGGTCAAATAATATTTTACACTAGCGACCTGCCCCGGCTTCGCACGGGTTAACCAATTATACACTTAACCCTTCCTCAAGAATCACTCTATTCAATTTCAATTACAGAGAAATTAAATTAAATCAAAGTATAATATGATAATAACGATTTGATTAAATTAAAATTAATATTAGAGCATTAAATTACGGTTTTATTAAAGGTGAAAACCTCATGAAAATCCGTTCAGCAGTTTTTGAGTTTTTCGCGAACAAACACACAAACAGACAGACGCGGCGACTTTGTTTTATAAGGTATAGTGATATAACTGCGCACAGGTTTCGTTCGACCCGTGACCTCTGGGCTATAACCGCGAAAATCGAAGTTCGCAAATTGCGGGCATTTTTTTCTGTCACATTTATTACGCCTTCATTGGAGTAAAAGTGACAGATCCCCACAATTTACGAATTTCGGTTTTCGCGGTAGCCCCCCTGTATTGTTAAATTTTACACCGAGACTTTTAGATGTAGGTAGATAATCTTCTACCGAGACATTTATTGATTTTTTTCACATTGCATACAGTATATAGTCTGTATCTTTAGGTACAGTCGCCATCAGATATATCGGAGCAGCCAAGGTGCTCACAAATATCCGAACACGCCCCTATTGTCAAGCAAGGCGTTAGGGTGCGTGTTCAGATCTTTTTGAGCACCTCGGCCGCTCCGATATATCTGATGGCGACTGTATTTAAAAAAGAGTAAACAAAATCTACCGACAAATGGCGTCCTAAGCCAGTAAAGGTTATATGAAAACATTACATGCTCAAATAATGTAGGTTAAAGTGAGGTCGTTCAGTGACAGATCCAGGTGCTTTTGTATTTGGTTGGTTAATCAAGAAATGTTATATCTATCCGAAAATGTGCAAATTATTTGTTTAATTTTATGTAAGTACCTAAAGATACCGAGTTATAGGTAGGTATCCGGTGTACCAACATTGGAAAAAAAAATCGCTTACAAGAAAAATATACCCCATTAAATTATTGTATACCCCATTTAATGGCAATTAAATATACTTATTTCTATTTCTATTTCTATATTTCATATAGTAAATAAGAATTACAAGTATTGATACATTAATTAATTGAGCAAATAAAACGACAAGATATCATAATTGGGTCTCGTATCAACGTCTAGACAATTAAACATCGAGCTAGGTATCCTAGACTAATGATATTGCTCCAGGGCCTAATCATTCGAAATGTCGAGGAAATATACTAGTAACTAATTTAAATGTCACATGACTATAAAATAGGAACAAATACGAAGACCTAGCTCTACTGAGTTTACGCTAAAACAATAAGGGTATTTAACATGTTGAAGAGATGTGCATATGTAAACTTATGTAACACATAGCATACCCGTCTATATACATACACCAGACTGTATCAACACTGTATGTACACATATACATTTACATAAATTATTATTCCCTAGGCTAATTCGTTCTGGTCGCCCAAGGACATTCTGGGCCCTAGAAGGTCCTGATATCACCCGCAATCTAAACCCAACCTTAACTCAATGACATAAAGCTCAAATTGGTTTGGATTCGCTAACATTTGAGACGTTATTGCATCGTTAACTAAAAGCTTTGAAAGCGAAATTTATACCTGAGTTAGATTACATTAGAAATTCAACCCTACATAGTTCTATTAAAGCTTGTATTAGATTGTTACAATATCATGAACCATATATAGGGATGTGTCTACAAGTTAGACAGTGACGGAGCGATCCGTGACCTATCCAACTGACGAAAGTCGTAGTCCGGAAAAACGTCTTAACGACTCGTCTAGACGAGTGCCGGTGTGTGGGTGTCGCGCGCTTGTGTGCGTGCCGGCGGGCGCGTCTTAGTGTGCGCGCGTACACGTCGCCTAATGTGTGTATACGGGGTTGCTGTGTGCGTGGCTGTCGAATTTTTAATTACTCAGCTGCGATAATATAGGAACAGGAGGTGTGCTCAATAATATCTGAATATTTGGGTACCTATTATCAATACAGGGAGCATATTTGACGAAGAAAAATCGAAAATAATTACATTTTTGGAAATTAAATGTTAGGGGCATTTAATTTCCAAAAATGTAATTACTTTAGATTTTTCTAAAGTACCTGATCCTTGTTAAGGATAAAAAAATACTGCTACTAGTTTTTATTTGTTTCGTTAGTAAGGTTCTCACATGAGCGTTGCTGACCATTTAAGCGTCAGGATAAGAATATTTTATCGTGGGTGCATGTGGGATAAGATAATATAAAATTTATTTCATTGAAAAATATCCAAAAAATAAAACAATCATTTATACGCTTAAATATTATAAATGGGGTGGAACATATTAAAAATGTCCCCATTATAAAAATAAGTAATACAATGTAGGTACTTACCTAAATATGAAAAAAGCATAACATAAGAAATAATGAGGTACATGTGAATTCTGTATTTTAACTGGTACATGAGAAAATAATAAGATAGAATAAAAACGAAAACATCGAAAATATTATTTCATCAAATCAGCTACTATGGCATTCCGCATTGTTTCATAGAAGTTTGGCGTTTAAACTAACACTTGCACTGCGTGTGCTACCTATTAAAATCGTTGCAGACTTATCTTGGTGTTACTCTAGCAACCGCAAAATATACGAGCTATTTTCTATAATATTTTAGCCATTACTTATGACTTTAGGGTGACTAATATAGTTTTTGTTTTAATTTATATTCAGGTACCTTTAAGTAGATTTCCATTTGTATACAGGGTGTTACTGACCATGGGGCTTTAATTCCAGGGCTCGATTCTACTCGCTAAATTGAGCTACTTTTATTATGGCACCAACCCCGAAATCTCGTTTTTTTTTTTAACTTTTTCATACATTTTGGCTGATCAGATGTCGACGTTTTCTATGGAAAAACCAAAAATTTTTCCCCGATTTTAGGGTTGGTCCCATAATAAAAGTAGCTCAGTTTAGCGAGTAGAATCGAGCCCTGGATTTAAAGCCCCATGGTCAGACACATACTGTATTTAAAATCAATAAATTAAATCATCATCATCATCATCATCTCAGTCATAAGACGTCCACTGCTGAACATAGACCTCCCCCTTATAAATAAATAAATATAAAATGTTTGGGAACAATCTTACGCATATCGACTAAGCCCCGAACTGAGCAAAGCTTGTACTGTGGGTACTAGGCGATGATAATAATATATAGGTACTTATATGTATACATAAATACATGTGACGTGATAAACACACAAATAAATGCCCATACCGGGATTCAAACCCGGGACTTCCTGCTCCGTAGGCAGGGTCAGCCGACTATAGGCCGAGGATAGGCCTTTTTTTAAAACTAAAGGTGGCCACTGACGAGCCTTCCAACAGTCCAAATTGCGTGGCTGCAATCCAAAATCGGTCCGTGAATGTCAAAAACGTACAATGTTTAATATTAAGATGCCGTCCATTTGGATGAATCCATGGTAACGGCATCCATTTGGAAGGCTCGTCAGTGGCCTGCTTAGTTACAATTTTTTTTGTTTAACCGCGCGTGCTAATATTGATACCCGAGCAAGCGCGCAAAATTCCTTAATTAAACCACGAGCGTAGCGAGTGCTCGAAAAATGGAATCTTGAGCGTTGCGAGGGTTTCCAAGCACGAGGGTCAAACAAATTTTGCCCCCGAGTGAAACACGAAATTTTAACTGAAAGACATCAAACAAAACCAACTCAAAACGAAAGTAATTAAATATTTTTTATCATTCAAAATCATCATTCAAAGTTAATTCTACCAGCTAACATAAGGAAACAACTCAAAATTTGCATCTGATTACTTTGCCACACATGTGGATAAAATATGACTTTCTCATCAGTTTTTGAACAATCAAGAGGGCCTTTACCAGCCGGTGTGGTGAAAAGTATCTTTGATTATGGTGTCAATAATTTGTCTCTATGGTGCAAGTTGCAAGAAAAGGGAAAAAACCCGTATTAGCCCTTCTTATTTTTGTCAATGTTAGTGCAGGAATTATGTAAAATATTCAAATAATTAATAATTATCATAACAATACGAATACTTAAGAACACGTCGGGCCAAAGGCCAAAGACGTATTAAAAGTACTTAACCACGTCATACTGATATGAGTTATAATTTACAATACAATATAAATATTCTCATATCAAATGGAGGACAACATCGACTTCGCAATATCCTCCAGCTGCACCGTCTTCCAGGCAGAATGCCTTGCTCTGGAGGAGCATTCCACGGGCTGTCCCGTACAAATGCATTTTATTTTCTGTGTTGCGACTTTTTTCTCGGCATTTAAAGCGGGCGATTATTTTTCTGTGCATATTTTTGACCATTTGTCATAGAAAAGGAAACTCTTATAGCTTTAAATCTTCAGAAACTTCGCGTTTGTACGGGACAACGGTAGACAATTTCATGGAATGCTCCTGGAACAGCCGTGGTGACTGAGGAAGGTCACCATCTTCTCAGACTCCAAAGCGGTACTGATGGAACTCTCCAACCGAAGCACTACCAACAGAAACATAAATAAAATACATAAAATCTTACATAACATCAAGGAGTCTGGGGAAATGGAGATCAACTTCTGCTGGATTAAGGGCCATGCTGGCCTAGATGGAAATGAGAGGGCAGATCTCGCGGCCAAGCATGCGGCAACACTACGAAAATCACCGGACTACGTCTACTTCCCTCTGTCTTACCATCAAACACAAATTAGAAGCAACTCATACACTACACACAACACAGCATACACAGACAGCACCACGGGGAAACACGTCAAACAATGGTTACCTATATACTCTGGACGACATCAAACATCTCCGTAAACACACAAACATAACTTTCCAGCTTACACAAATACTAACAGGCCATGGCTACAATAGAACCTATTTAAAAAGTTTCCACATAATCAATGATGATGCTTGTCCATGTGACAAGGACACAAAGCAAACAATCGAACACCTAATTAAAAACTGTCCAAGATACAAGAACTGTCGCATATGCAAGATGTGTCCACGAGACTATCTGTGGGAAATATCAGGATATTGACCCGTACAATATATCACAGGAAATGAAGAAACACTGGACTCATTCATAACATACACGAAATACATAGATACCCTCGGGAATTTCAACAAAATATAATATAGGTTATTACCTGTATTTGTTTTGTTGAGATTCTTGAGGGTTATTACCCTTACCTGGTTTGCAGCAGTTCTGCTGCCCATCATGGCGAATACCTCCCTACCTAAAACTTGGGGCAGGTTCACCCGTACTATTGCGGGAACCTGTCCAAAATAGACACCGCAATCCACTACCAATACGAGTACAGCTCTTAGGCCTACTTGCACCATCCCACTCACCCGGAATTAAGCGGTTAAACCGTTAACTTAGTGTCAAATTGTACTGGTAACCATGGTACCGCCAGATTTAACCGGTTAACCCCGGGTTAGTGGGATGGCGCAAGTGGGCCTTACTGAAACAAAGAGCAAAAGGCCGCCCCTGTCTCTAGCGAGGACCGTTTGACTCAAATCAATTACTCAATTACACAAAAAAAATCCTCCTTTAACAAACACCAACACTAAAGATTTCATAAAATAATATATCAAAAATCTGCTTTTAAATTGTTCTTTCGATGGCAATCCATGGCTAATTGACCTATAGCAGTATTTTAAAATCTATTCGACCATAGATGCATTCAAAACTTAAAAATAACACCATATTCAAAACCCACAAAACGGTCAAATCGAATTATACAACTGTCTTAAAAACATTTTATCCACAACACATTTGTAAAAAAATAATTACTTATACAAGTCTCAAATCCCCCGCATCCACTCCAGGTCACAAAAAAAACACACAGCTACATAACGTCGTAGCCCGTCCGGGTTTCACCTCGTAGCGGCGTAGAGGACGCTACGAGGGCTACGACCGCTCGTCCGGGCGAGCCACCCCGGGGGGATGGATTTCCATGTGCTACGAAAATGGGCTTTCGGAGTTACAGACTGCATTTTTTTTAGCTATGTACTACAAAGTAGTGATAACTGACTGAGTTTTTTAGGTATGTAATGTTATCATTACAGTTACTGCCGTATTCCAACTTCAAGATATTTACAAGAAATGACACCTACAGATCCATTCTAGGGGCCCGATTCGGATTTTGAAATAGAAATCTATTAGATATCTTTTAGATATAACCAAGATACGATAACGATATGTATAAGATCTAACCTGTCAAATTTGACATTTGCGCGATTCTGGAGATACTCTTGAACGATTTCCACAGGATATGACTTAGAGATCCAATTCACATCTAATAGATACCTACTTATATCTTATCTATCTTACTCTATCTAACGTAAAAGCGACATTGGTTGCCCAAATTGCGCTACAAAAGAGAACTAGTTGATATCTAAACTATAACGTATCTAGAATGGATCTAGTACGTGTCGTCTCTTGTGAATACCTTGAAGTACAAATACGGCAGTAAGTGTACGGTAACAGGTTTCATCTCAATGCAATGAAGGATTTGGCGTTTTAAGGTTATATTTAAATGGTATGGAGATGAAATCTGTCACCGTTCCCTTTGAGTATGAAAAATACTACAGTTGTATGGGTAAAAACATTTCTGTTTCGCCCTATAGTTGACTGGCAGATAATGCCAAGAGGTATTAATTCCGTCTGTTGCAGTTTTTAATGGCAATTAAGTTTAAAATAAATAAAAAGCGTATTACATTTGTGTATATTTGTACGAGTATGTGTATAATCTAAGCGTCGACTTTGACACAATTGCCATTCTGACCTCCACCGATGAGCAGTTGCCAGATCCAGTGGTATGGATGCCATTTCCCGGAGCCAGCTTTCGGTCTAGTTGCAATGTTTCACGTTATTTTATTATTTTAAGCAGGCCACTGACGAGCCAAATGGATGCCGTTACAATGGATTCATCCAAATGGACGGCATCCTAATATTAAACATTGTACGTTTTTGACATTCACGGACCGATTTTGGATTGCAGTCACGCTATTTGGACTGTTGGAAGGCTCGTCAGTGGCCACCTTTAGTATACGACATTTAAATAACATCGTCTATTGTTACATTGTTACAAAACATACCAAAAAATACCTAACACCCTTTATAGATAATACGAAACCTTTATTTTTAGGATTCCGTACCCAAATAGTAAAAACGGGACCCTACTACTAAGACTCCACTATCCGTCAAATTTTCACAGATGATGTATTGCTGTTGCCACTATAACAACAAATACTAAAGTACGGAACCCTCAGTAGGCGAGTCCGACTCGCACTTGTCCGCTTTTTTAAATAAATGCATATTAAACACCAGTACACACGGACGTTGTATCCGTGTAAAATAACGTAACAACTCACATCGCGACGCGCTTTAAATTTGAATCTTAACACCATGGTATAAAGTGTAATTTCCGATGTAATATGTATGTATATATGTTTTTAATATAAAGTGCAGGTCGACGCCCGGTCGTCCGCTACGTCCCGCGGTACAAATTCAAGTACATTATGTATATTCGTTGTACATAATACCTATGTACGGTTCCTTAAGTTAATGTGTCTGGTGTAGGTTGGATGGAAGAGATTGCTTCACGACTTGTTTTAAAGTTGCAACTATGTTTGATATGGTCGAAAGGCCATATTCTTGTTCAAGTTAAGTTTTTATAGCATAAAAAATAATATCTCCGAGACCGAGCTTTACTCAGAAAACATATTCAAACTTAAAAATGCGCGTTTTCCCAGAGATGAGCCCTAGCTAGATCGATTTATCGCCCCCGAAAACTCCCACATAGCAAATTTCATCGAAATCCTTTAAGCCGTATCCGAGGTCCCCGAAATATGTAATACACAAGAATAGGTAGATAAACATCGCCCCCTTTTTCATACCTATTCTTAAGAGAGCTGACGCAATATTGTATTTATTAGTGATGTACCGACTATTGATTTGGCCGACTAGCCGACTAATCGGCTCTCGAATGGCCGATTAGTCGGCCGACTAGTCGGCTAGTCGGCCAGATCATTAGTTTCGTATAATTTCAGGTGAAAAACAATAGTTTTGCTCCTTTGGTTGCGCTATTCATCATATATTATTAGCTTAGCTAAAAGGTGTTCTCTACAGGTTCAAAGACCTATCACAAGAATCCTCGTTCGATTTCTGTATTTCTTTTATTTTGCGATCCTGAGCAGACCGTCAGTATAACTTGTAGGAGGTATTTCCAAGGCTCTATTTCCCGTACGTAGTCGCCAGTTAAGAACCTATCACCTATGGTCAGCGTCTTTACGAGATTACGAGCAACGTGCCCTGTTTATAAGTCTCTAAATTTTGCAATAACATTAACAGTTCCCCATGGCTCCACCATTAAAAAAAACAAAAACGGAATAATAATAAAATCATTTAACTTTAGAACATGGCCATGAATTTACACGAGAATCAGTTGAGATCGACAACACGAGAGGAAAACACCAGCCCACCAACATTACGATGACGATCAAACGGCCAAATTATATGAACAAAAGTTTTCGTCTGCACCCTGAATAGGTATTTTGGTAAAATAGACACAAAACATATGGTAAATATTGACTGTTGATTTCTTTTTTTTTCTGTTTTCTTTCACTAATAAAGTGCCGACTAATCGGCCATTTTTGCCGACTAGTCGCCGACTAATCGCCGACTACAAATGTGGCCGGATAGTCGGCTTTCCCGACTAGTCGGCGACTAGTCGGCACATTCCTAGTATTTATCATATTTAATTTTCACACGTTTGAGTTATTACCACTACCGATAGAGAAGCCATACCAAACAATTAGAATTTGTCGAAATCACAACTTGCACCACGCGACCAAAACCTCATAAGCGCCGTAAAATTCATGGCGCTTATGCGTTTAGGTCGCGAGACTCCACTTAGTTCTATGGTTTGATGTCAAAACAACATCAACTCACAGCGCGCCCATCGGCTTCAAAGGTAGGTTCACTGCCCACTCGGCCAGACAGGACAAAATGTAAAACATAGACACGTCACTATTACTTACCAAAACAATCCCTTCAATTTTACGAGTATTACGCCCCTCAGATTCCCGAATATTCGCACACAAATGCCCTCGCCCTTTGCCCTTGACCGCCAGGGCACGCGGGGGCACGGAGGGCACCGGTGGTTTAGTGCCCGCCGCGTCTGAAGGATGCTGGGGTACGTTTTCCCATCCTTGATGAGTACGGTTGTTGACTGTGTTTACTAGTAAAATATAATATTTCAATAAATAAAGCACTAGAAAGTTATTGGAAAAACTTGTACACATATAGTGCATAATTGTTTTCCATTGTATTTTCTCGGAAACGCGGATATCAGCTGCTAATCGTATAGTATTAATGTAGTAAGATAGTATTCTTTTAATAACCTTAGGTATTTGCCATTTCATACCGTAACTGCTAATTGGATAGTATTAATGTAGTAAGATAGTATTCTTTTAATAACCTTAGGTATTTGCCATTTCATACCGTAACTGCTAATTGGATAGTATTAATGTAGTAAGATAGTATCTTTTAATGACCTTAGGTATTTGCCATTTCATACCGTAACTGCTATTCTATTATCAAACCCTTTTGCAGGTGGCCTCTTTTTTGCACATTGCGAGAGTATTGGCCAAGTAGTCATAGTCACAGTATATCATCGTACAGACGTAGTACATAATTGTTTTCCATCGTATTTTCTCGGAAACGTTCGTATTTGTTATGCTACTTCAGTACACAGTACTTTTTGTACCGAGACCAAGTGTAATAGCAAGACACGTTCGTACGTTTCCGTGAAAGTACGATGAAATACGATGGAAAATAATTATACACCACATCTGTAACTAGACTGCAACGCAACGTTACGTGTCTGTCTTTCATATAAACTTAATAAGGGTGTTCTTTGTACTAAGGTTGATATTTGTATGTAGGGATTTTTCTTTAAGACGTGTGGACTGTTTGAAGATTTGTTGGCGACTAATTTTGACATAAATATACAATGCATACATTAACACGATCACTCACACATGCTTAAATCGCATCCAACAAGGGGTTTAGTAAAAAGATTCTAATTAAATCTGTTAGTTAAATACCCTATTATTTTGTTACCCAGTTAGAAAGGTTACCAAAATACAGCTACAGCTTAAGCTACATACAGTACACACAGGAACGACGGATTTCCGGAACATATAATTGTAATCATTTCGAAACCTCCCTATATGTCTCAATTACCTTGGTTACTGGAAGCCCCCCGGAAGACCTCTGATATAAAGATACTAAGTACGAAGCTATCAAGTGGATTAGTTTTATGATTTTTCTGTATTCCAACGTTAAAGTTTCTAACCTAAGGCCGCCCCATGCTAGCGTCTCCTAAGCGTCGGGGTCTAGTCAACTATGGGTGCCGCTCGACGCATCGTTGGCGCAACTGTGCAGCGACGTCATTTTCCGTAGCGCTTACTAGACGCCGACGCTGAAAAGAGACTACTCTGGATTATTTCAAAGTATACTGTACATACATTTTCACCGAAAGCGCTTTGAAGGGTAAATGTTAGTAGAATGGTGCTTTGTTGAAGCGTTCTGAACCTGTATCCTTGAGACGGTGCGGACGTCGGGGCAGTAAACCACGGCATTCGGCCCCTAGACAACCGCTGCGGCTGAGGGAAGGTAAGGTACCTACGCAATTATTGACCCTGAATTTACTGAAAACTACGCAGATGTTAATATTGTAAAACTGAGGGATGCTACGCTGCTTAATAATCTTGAGATGCCAAAAATAAGGTAGTTAACTCTTAAGGTGACGTTCGGGTTTAGACTGCACCAGCATCACTGCAGCAGTATTACAGCGCGACCGCGACATTACTGCCGACGGCATTGGTGCCGCAAATGTCAAAATTCCGGGCAGCAACATCGATTTTGACATTTGCTACAGTAATGCTGTCGGCAGTAATGTCACACTGACGACCGCATTACTGCAGCAAACGTCAAATGTCAATTTATATTAAACTAGGGACCCGCCCCGACTTCGCACGTTTAACAAATTTTATACCTAAACCTTCCTTAAGAATCACTCTAATGTGAAAACCGTATGTAAAATCCATTTATTCGTTTTTGAGTTTATCGCGTACAAACAGACAGACAGTTTTATAAGATGTACCATAATATAGCGACCCGCCCGGCTTCGTAATGGTTAATAAATTATACACTTTAAATCTATTTCAAGAAACAAGTCTATTGATAGGTGGAAACCGGGATCCCTTTGTTTCCCATAAACTTATTGTTTCGAATTTCGATAGTCAGAAATTGATATCCATATAATTCATGGACATAAACATCAATAGTCATAATTTTTGTTAAGTATAACGTTTCATAGTTCTATTGTTAAACATCTATAATATTAAACGCTATAATCAGAAAAGTTATAAAATTGTTGAGTATAACATTCAAAGGTATATCAATAATTATTCAGAAATATTTTAAGGCATATATTTTAACGGACTAATGGTCGTTAATCATATCGTTTTAATGTCATCTCTTTGTTTCCCATAAACTTACTGTTTCGAATTTCGATAGTCAGAAAATGATATCCTCTTATATTCTAATATTTAGGAGCTATAATATTAAACATTATGACTTTCAATAATTATGTCAAACAAAGGACCATTTTTAATGACATCCTTCATATAAAGAAAAATTAAATCTGTTTCCTCAGGTAGGTTCGTTAGTTACCTTGTGTCCCTCAGAGCGGAAATAGGAGCCCCGCGAAGCGGGGCTCCGTCGACTCATTGGCGGGACGAAATGGCTTAATAAGGTACATGAAAAATAAGAAATGGCGGGAAATCAGTAAACCAAACAATAAAAAATCTGTTTCCTCAGGTAGGTTCGTTAGTTACCTTGTGTCCCTCAGAGCGGAAATAGGAGCCCCGCGAAGCGGGGCTCCGTCGACTCGTTCGCGGGACGAAATGGCTTAATAAACTACATGAAAAATAAGAAATAAAAAAGGGAAATCAGTAAGCCAAGGTAGAAAAGCATGCAATTTGTTTTGTTTGATTTTATAACTATTGACAATATGACTAATAAAAATTATGATGGAAAACGTTATTGGTCTAAAAAAATCGTAACTTAAAATTTAGGGAATGCAATAGAGCCCCTACTTATCATTATAACCTACGATAAAAGACCTTACAACGATTATTATAAGCAAGTTTATTGCCTTCAACATTATGTAATGTTATACCTTCTGGACTTTGAATATTATGAGTAACAAATTTTATGACTAACAATAATAATGACATGCAAAAATCGGAACTGCAATTTATATTGTTAAAATTTATGACTATTGACAATATGATTAATAAAAATTATGATGGAAAACGTTATGGACTGAATAAATCGGACCAAAAAAGATATGGGAACCAATAGAGACCCGTGGAAACCGCATGAAAATCCTTTCAGTAATTTTTGAGTTTATCGCGAACAAATACAAAAACAAACAGACGTGGCGGAGAACCTTGTTTTATAAGGTGGAGTGATAGATATTATTATTACAAGCTTTTATATAAGTATCCATCATCAGACCAGCTCGATGGTACTATAATTCATTGTCTTCCAACTTATAGTTCGTTTTATAGCATTAGAAAGAACTTGAAAGAAGGTAAGCGATCTTGACATGTCGTTTAATTGAAAAACGCTTATTAAAAATCAGTAACTATTACTTATGAAAGCAGAAGAATATAAATGGTCGTATTTAATTAGATTAATAAATGTTACATATTTGCCGTAACTTATTGTTAAAATGTGTTTGTCAATTTCAAACATCAAACATCAACATTTATTTAGAAAATAGGCCACAAGTGCATTTTACACGTCAACATAGAATTTACGTACAAGCAAAAATAATAACATCAACAATTTTATAAAATAAAACTAACAATTCAATCTAACGTATTACAATTACTACTAAGAGATGTATATGGTCTCTTAATGTCGAATTACTTAAAAAATACAGATACAAACCATACAAAAAAAACTATAAATACTATAATATTTAGAGGTGTAAATGTCTCTAGGTATCAGAACTATAAGATTATATAGTTTATCAAGTTATCCTTACAGATGTAAAGGACCTCCAAGAGTCAATATCCTGTATAATTAATAAATTCATTAATAGAAAAGAAACATACGAGAGCAGAATGAGGCGTCTCACTGTAATTAACTAATAAAAATATAGTTACCTACTAAGTGTAATAGCTCGTGTTAACTTAAACAGACCAGTATCCACAAACAGCACCCGTTCACGAGTATGACGCGTATCTCAGCCATCGCCTCCCTCAACCTTCTTTCGGGACAGTGGCAACCCGATTAAAAGACACATCAAGATTGTTTACCTTATTTCTAATGCTAAAAAAAAGAACTATAATATAATATAATATAATCCCAGTGGGTCTAATTTGGCTTGCAATTCACCCGAACATAAATACAAACATTGCAAGTTACATAAATGCTCGTAAACAACTTATCATGTATATGACCTTGTACCCAGACACTGTCCCAGATTAGATCGGCGGCTGCGTAGCGTATTAGGGCCCACGCCGGGTCGCCGCCCGCCCTCTACGCCCTGTCTGGCCCTTATGCACCCTATTTTATAACAAGAGACGCAAATACAGCCTCAGCAGAAATCTGGGGGCCTGGCCAGGATGACAATCGTACATACATTGACAAACGAAATGAAAAACATGTATCGGGATTAGGGTTTGCTCCCGGGAAATACCGGAACCGCTTTCGGTTCCGGTACCGGTCCCGGTACGATTACTGGGAATTCCCAGGATTTTTAGGCCAAGCAAAGAACCGGGATTTCAAAATATAAATCCTGGTATTTTCGGGACTAACATTTCCGGTACAATATTTAACAGTGTGGCTACCACCCGTTTGGCACTGATATAAAAGCTATCGGGAACCTGTGTATGTATCTCGCTCGTACTCGCATATTAGTGCGAGTGAGTATAGGGGCCCGCCTCGGATTATGAAATAGACATCTATTAGACATCACCAAGATATGTTTAAGATCTAACCTGTCAAATTTGACATTTGCGCGATTCTGGAGATACTCTTGAACGATTTCCACTGGATATGACTTAGAGATCTAATTCACATCTAATAGATATCTTATTCTATCTAACGTAAAAGTGACATTGGACCGAACCGATTGGATTGAACCGAATTGCGCTGCAAAAGAGAACTAGTTGATATCTAAACTATAACGTATCTAGAATGGATCTAGAACGTGTCGTCTCTTGTGAATATCTTGAAGTTCGAATACAACAGTAGAAAGCAAACTACGTAGACGTAGACGACGTACGTACTCATGGTACGGGTACAGATGTTACGAAAATCCACGTGGCTATTACCACCATACATTATTTAAGTATGGTGGTGGTAGTCACGTGACTTTAACGTTATTTAACGATTGTCAGCTTTTCTAGGTAACCAGCAGTTTTTAATTTTGAAGATATTTTTGGCAACATCTTACCAATTGTAAAATAAGTAAGAAGTGATAAGCCCTTTTAATAACTTGGGACGTAAATACAGCTTTAAAACAATTAAAAGTTATTAATTTTGAGTACTTACAGATATTTTCGATCTCTATCTATCTTACCAATTCTTGTCTATATTTATTATATGTTTCGGGGATCTCGGAAACGGCTCTAATGATTTCGTTGAAATTTGCTATATGGGGGCTTACAAGGGCGATAAAGTGATTTAGCTAAGTCTTATCTCTGGGAAAACGTGCATTTTTGTGTTTTTATATGTTTTCCGAGCAAAGCTCGGTCTCCCAGATCCCAGATATTGAAGTATCTAATAATAACTCGAGGGTTGATATCCAAAAAATCCTTTCCTAACAGAGCTCTACAATATTTGTAAAATAGATTCTCATTAAATATTACGACTTTTTAGGGTTCCGTACCCAAAGGGTAAAGCGGGACCTTATTACTAAGACTCTGCTGTCCTTCCGTCCGTCCGTCTGTCACCAGGCTGTATCTCACGAACCGTGATAGATAGACAGTTGAAATTTTCACAGATGATGTATTTCTGTTGCCGCTATAACAACAAATACTAAAAACAGAATAAAATAAACAAACGTGATTTTTGACCTAAGTTAAGCAACGTCGGGCGGCGTCAGTAGGTACTTGGATGGGTGACCGTTTTTTTTTGCCTTTTTTTGCATTATGGTACGGAACCCTTCGTGCGCGAGTCCAACTCGCACTTGCCCGGTTTTTTTCCGTGGGGTGAATAATGTAAAGGAATCTGATAAAATATAAACTACAAATGGAAAATATTTAAAAGTCTCACTGGTAACAAAGTCCCTCGCCGCGTCAGTTTGTGTGCATGTATGTTCGCGATAAACTCAAAAACTACTGAACAGATATCCGGTTTTCACCTATCGATAGAGAGATTCTTGAAAAAGGTGGGTGTATAATAACCCGTGGCGGGTGGCTATTTCTTTTAAAATCTTAAGCGTCATAACGTTATTTATGCGGCAATTTTCCTCTCCTGTCATTTAAATCATTTTCCTGTCTTTTCTTATCTTTTGACTTCCTCATTTTTGTCATTTTCTTTTTGTAACTTCACTCGATTTAATGACACGTTTGAATTTAGCCGTGTTATAAAAAATAAGGTGATATGATAAGCTATCTACTTATCTAATGATGAGCATTGAAACTACTAGTTACTTAAGTTGGTGGATATGTAATGTATAAACAAGTTTCAGTAAATAGTTCATCAACCTATGTAATATAAATATAAAATTACCGCGCGACTTCTATATGGTCAAAGAATTAAATTAAATTTCAGCACCATTTCGTACCTTGTCACAGTGACAATCGGCGCGATTCGGGAAATGAATTAGAGATTAACTAGAAACGATATAGTAAAGATATGTGACGTCCTAAGGGTAAAGGTACCTTATGGCAGTTGGCGCTTACGCTATCATTAACGCCGCTCCAATATTATTGCGGCGCTATGCGACGTAAGCGCCGGCCGGAAACGTAAGGTACCTTTTTCTGTGGAACGTCACATATCTTCACTATTTCATATCTAGTGAGTCTCTAATTCATTTCCCGAATCGAGCCGAATAACACGAGGTCCGTAGCGACTTTGATATTGATTGATGCTGTGACAAGGTACGAAATGGTACGGAAATTAAATTCTTTGACTGTACTATGATAAAAAAAATTATTTATTCAGTAACTTAATAGCTTAACAATATGCAGGTTGGTGTCTCTTTTTAAGTATACAAGATGCCTGTGTCTAGAGACACCGCTCTTTCTTACTGGTTTGCTAAGTAACAAAACAACAGTTAAAAAAAACAAAAATAAAACTAAAATTAAAATCTTCAAATTAAAATTAAAAATATATTTAAATTAAATTCACGTAACAGAAACCATGAATTTAGTAGATTATAAGTAACAGAAAAGTACTAAATATCTAATTACTATTTTGATAAGTGGTGGGCCTATAGAAATTCGTCATTATCGATTGATGGTCCCTATGACAGTTCATTTTATATTGGAGTAGCTGTCACTTAAAATCTTTAACATTACAGTTTTTGGAAGCTAAGCACATGACATTAATTTATAAAAATGTTATATGTTTCTTACAGACTGGGCTACCTACCTACACTGGGTACCTTTCAAACAGACTGGGCTGATGAAGACGGCGCGCGAACTCGCATGCGATTTTAGTTATATTGCGGACTGTTGGTTAGGCCCAATTCAACGGACCGATCAAATCCCGCAATGGTATGAAACTCGCATGCGAGTTCACGCATCGCTAAATCAGCCCTAAGGGACGCAACTGGTGACCCGAGAGCCGTAGCCAGCATCTTTGGGATCTTGACGCAGGGGCCTTTTTCAGATTTAGATTAGTTTTATTTTAGAATAGTGTATTTAGATTAATTATAGATAATTTTAAGTTGTTGTTATTTATAGTTTTACATATGTTTTTGTACCTTATATGAATATACGATATATTACATGTTAACTTTCCAATGTTACTTAAGTACCTAACTAAATAAGGAAAAATCATATTTACTACAGTATTTTTATTTAATAAGCCTAAAACCTTGAAGGAACTGTCGTACTCGTAGGGATCATTGGACGCGCGAGCTACCTAACTCAATCTAATATTTTCCATTTAAGTATTAATTACATAACCCAGTCCTTGTATGATATAACCTTCAGGGTAGACAGTTCAGTGACTGCCCTTGGCTCGACTCTGCAAGCGCAGGTAGGACCAGCTAGACGTTTGAACAGCTGCTCCACACCCACACATCACTTATCGTGAGCCTTATTGCGAAGACTTAAGGTCTAATAACAGACAAGTTTTGTTATTACGTGCCTGTAAACAATTTTGACCGATATTCAAACGATTTTGACACGTAAACTGGTAGGAATTGGAGGTATAATAGGGTAAGATAGGCGGCGGCTGAGACGGAGTAGGAGACGTAAACAAGTTGGGCGATTCTATGTACTTTCATGTAAATATGTATAAATTATACATGGTGGCTAAAAATAACTGCATTGCCATTCCCAGGGAGGTTTCGGGATTATACTGGGCAACTTATACTATGTGACTAACCTAGTAGTCGCGAAAAAAATTTTACCCTCCCATAGAAAATGGACCAGCCAAAATGTATGAAACAGCCAAATTTTATGTGGCGATTTCGGGGTAGTAAAAGTCCCATAGTAAAAGTAGCTCAGTATAATCCCAAAACCTCCCTTGGAATGGGAATAATGCAGTTATTTTTAGCCACCCTGTACCTATATCATTTCATCGGCACATTATTGCGGAGGAGGCCGCCTACAAGCTCTATCTACGCTTTAACTCTTGCGTTTGCACACATATTTACCTACTCCACTTACAGGTGGGTTGAGCAGAAGAAGTGAAGCTCATCCTTGCTGTGAGCGAATTACGTATACATACTCATACGAGAGTTATTCTTGCCCCAACAATAAAAAAAATGATTAAAAAAATATAAATAGGTATTCCGATTTTCTCCACATTGACCCTTCAAGAAGGGATGTGATTTCAGAAGTGTGATGCATGTTTGTACAGATGTAGTAAATAATTACTTTCCATCGTATTTACAACGGAAACTTACCAAAGTGTCTTGCTATTTCAGTCAGTCTTGATATAAAAATTACTGACTGAAGTGAGCAAGGAAATCCTATTAGACTTTCAGAGAATTTGTATATTTAATTCTGAAATATTGTATACAGAACATTGTCCTAACGAAACTAGAATGGCCCAGGTTAAACAAGGGCAAAATAAACGAAAACGAAATTGTTCACTTGGTTAAACAAAGCCGCTGTGTTTCAGGGGGTGATTCTGGCGCGACCGGGCATAACAACATGTTAATGGAGATTTTAATAATTGCTAATCCGCGATATAATAACGTGCTAGCCAATTAGTGATAATCCGTTATTGCTTTTTTGGATGGATTTAATTTTTCCATCCTCCCACTGCTAACATAAATACGCAAATTAATTATAACAAACCTAATATAATTTATATAATATAAATTTTCCACTTAAGGTGATTTAATTTCTTTTTCATCTAGTAAAAACCAATAAAAGTACATATGGGCCCAGTTAAACATTGCCAGCAAAAATTACTTTTACTATCAGAGCGTGATTATCGATTAAATTTTTGATAATGGCGAGTGCCGAGGGCATACATTTATTCAGTTTTATATTTGTTTTATTAATGAATCCAAATTAATTCTACACATCAACATCAATGAACGTGACAAATACCTAATGGCGACAAAAATAACAGTCATGCACGACGTTATATAAAGTACGTAACATTGGAAGACCCTTGGGCGGGCAAGGCCCTCGCAGGGCGCCCTTCACGAAATAATAAGTGCATGAACCTTAGGAAGGGTGGGCGGGGAACGTTCTAGCCTTAGCCTTGGTCTGGTATCTACAAATAAAGGATTAATTAAGAGGGGGCTTACGTAAAATTTTAATTTTTATATTGAATTATGTATAATATAAAAAACACTGAAAATATAGCAATTATGCAATAGATCATCCCTCTAAGTCTATCGTTATTATCCTCATGGGTGTATCTACTTAATATAAGTAAAGATCAAGTTATGCAGCAAATAAAATAACCAACAAATATGAGAACAATAACTTATCCAATCACCGTTCCTCTCTTTATGTCAGTCTGTGTTACTTTACTATAAGGGTTGATTTAGACCAGTGGTGAGCAAACTTTCTTCATGAGGGGCCAAAACTTGAAGGAATTTCAGAGGAGGGCCAGATTTACAGCAAAAAAATATTTTTATTATATTGCTGGCCATATTATACATTTTTTAAATGACCGGCGGCGGGCCAGATAAATCCTTTCGCGGGCCGTACTTGGCCCGCGGGCCGTACTTTGCCCACCACTGATTTAGACGATGCGAGAACTCGCGTGCGAGTTTCATACCATTGCGGGTTTTGATCAGTCGGTTAATTCGACGTAAGCAACAGTCCGCAATGTAACTAAAATCGCATACCAGTTCGCGCGCCGTCTATATCAACCCTAAGGAAGCTCGCACCGGAGTTTCTTAGCTATGTTTCATATAAATCGATCAAGCCAGTGGCAGATTTGCCCTCAGGCCCAGTGGGCCTAGGGCGGCATAAAACGAGCGGCGGGAAATTGTAACAAAAAATTCGCTGATGATAAAAATATATAACTTAAAATGTTGTCAACATGATGGATGCTGCAAACATTTAGAGCTGGAGGTCATACATTTATTCAAAACTGAATAAATGTATGGCCTCGCAAGTATAGGAGCGGCTATAGGGCCTGGGGACTAGGGCGGCAGACTGCAAATCCGCCACTAGGTCAAGCCGTTTGAAATACTTATATCATCTCATTTCCAAAATGATGATAGTATTTGACATAAAAATGGTTATTTAAATTGTTATTTATTTATTTATGTTTAGGAGAACCAACAGCTTTAAAGTTACAATAGACAACAGCATTAAAACAGGAACTCACAGATAGTAATAGTTTTAATTTAATATTACTTCAAACAAGGCAAAGACTATGCAATAAATAACTAAATATGATGCAAGCCATCCCTACCGTTTCTCGTAAATAATGTCTGCGATTCCGTACCGGGTCAAGGTCGTGGCGCCCTCTAGACTCGGTTCAACAGCTCCTCCAATGTGACATTTGTGAACCCTGCAGGGGGTACTAGTATGTCATCAAAGGACCGGGAGGAACGGGATTCATTTGATTCTAGGGGTACAGAAAGGGGTAAATAGTAGACGGAATATTCTGGGAAAACTTGGCGCCACCCTGTTATTTTTATAAGTAGAGAATATAAATGCGTATTAGTATATGTTTATTGTTTACATCTTATACGAGCAATTCTTGTATATTTATTTGTTTATATATTTATATGTATATATATTTCGCGGATCTCGGAAACGGCTCTAACGATTTCGCTAAAATTTGCCGTTTTCGGGGGCGAAAAATCGTTCTAGCTAGGTCTTATCTCTGGGAAAACGCGCACTTTTCCGTTTTTATATGTTTACCGAGCAAAGCTCTTCCACATATTTTTAAATATTTTACATTTAGACAGAACGCATCGCTATCTTAGTTGGATGTCACACATTAGCTTGGTGCGACAAAAATATTTTACCCCCGACGTAAAAACGAGGGGTGTTATATGTTTGACGCCAATTTCTTGTTGTGTGTTTGTCTGTGGCATCCTAGGTCTAAAGTTAAGTAGTTAAAGTTAAGTAGTAGTTGTAGTTAGTTGTGTGTAAATGTTAACAGAATGGTAGCCGCTTTCAAATGAAAGAAGCGCCTGGCGTCCGTTGGCTCGCTGGGTGAACGACATTCGGAAAATTGCGGGTCACTTCTGGATGAGATTAGCTCAGGACCGGGACAAGTGGCGTACTAGAAGAGAGGCCTATGCTCAGCAGTGGGCGATAAAGAGCTGTTATGATGATGATGATGATGATGATCCTAGTTCTCAAACGGATGGACCGTTTTCGATGCGATTTTTTGCGGTGCGGTCAGACAGACATTAAGCAACATATAAGATATAACACCGGTCTTTTTACGTCGGGGTTTAAAAATGGGACTTGCGAACTATTATGTGTTACTCGTTACAAAATCGGTTTAAGGATAACGAGCAATATTTGTTTCTTTAATCCTTCGTTCAGTTTTTTTATAAGCTTAGTTTAACATGCAATGGATATTAGTACCTACGGGTCAATTCTTGCAAGTTAAAATTGACCCACTTCTCGGTTTCCGATGAAGCTGAAACTTTTCAAATTTTAAATTTTAAATTTGCATGCATATCGTAAGCCTGGGTTAACCGGCGGGAGATGGCACAGGATCGAGACAACTGGCGTGTACTCGTGTCGGAGGCCAAGACTCAGTTTGGGTCGCTGCGCCAGTAAGCCGAGTTAATCTGATGATGGACACAGGGGGTAGCCATATTAGGTACTCTGTGATAAAACAGCGCCACCTTATTGTGTTTGGGTTTGTTAGAATGGTAACGATGAGTAGGTACTCTTTGCCTGTTGAAAGATAAGTACAGTCAGCGATAAAAGCGCAGCTATTCTTTTAGGGTTTCGTACCCAAAGGGTAAAAACGGGACCCTATTACTAAGACTCCACTGTCTCTCCGTCTGTCACCAGGCTGTATCTCATGAACCGTGATAGCTGGTCAGTTGTAATATCCACCGCTATAACAACAAATACTACAAAATACGAAAGCCTCGGTGGGCTAGTCCGACTCGCACTTGGCCGGTGTTTTAGTGCACGTTTTTAAGCGTGACTCACGTGGCATTTATTCGGTCACAGTCATATTTGTAAAAATGGAAACAAATGTAAATATAGATTAATGTTTTAATGCGTGGTTCCAATTTGAACAGCTGGTGTCTCGAATAATTACTGATGTAGTGCATAATTGTCTACCATCGTATTTCTCTGAAATGTTAGTATATGTCATGCTACTTCAGTCAACCTCAGTACTTTTTATACCGAGACTGACTGAAATAGCAAGACACGTTCGTACGTTTTCGTGAAAATACGATGTAAAATAATTATGCACTTCATCTGTACCGTGTTATTTGACTTGTATGGAAAGATGGAAGTAATATAAATTAAATAAACGTGCAAGTAGGTAAATATGTTCGATCAGTCCGATGACTAATTTATATAATATTATATACTTACCTAATACTTAGACATAGATAAGTCTAATTTAAAAACTCTGGACATACTTAATCATAACGACACTATCTAATGAATTAAAACCGAAAAACAATAAAAAAGTACTCAGGCGTAAGTATTATATGTGCAGGTTCGACAGCTCAAGTAGATGGCGCTGTTTGTCTTCATACATTATGGATTTATATTACGTAAGATTGAGAACAGTTACAGTCATCACAAAACTTATAAATACATATAATTAATAGTGTATAGCGCTGTGTAGAGCGCCATCTGTTATTGGGTATAATGTTTTGTGAAACTCTACCTAGACGTTTCCGTATTTCATTGAGGCCAATTCGTTTGCACATTTTGACATCAAAATTATATCTAAATGACTTTTTAGTTATTATTATCGCGTGCCTGTCGCGTAGGGGAGGTGGGGACCGTTGGGCAGTCGGGAGGCTCGGGCACCCCCTTGTAATACTTATATCCTGACAACGGGATATAATAGGATATCATTTCGAGAAAATTTTGAAAAAATAACTTTAAGGGGCTACCCGAGGTTTTCATCGATTTTTGACAAGTTTTGAATCGTATCTTCTTTTTTTGCACTACAGATAGAATTATAAGACAAACGGTTATCGGTTCTTCAATCTTTTATCTCCGGTTTTGTCCACCGGATTTCAAAAAAAATGAATACTTATTTTTTTATGAATTTTTTAAACATTGTCTAAAAAAACACTTTTTTCGTATCTAGTTTGTAGTGAAGGATCTTACATGTATGAAATCTACATATTTGGGTTCGTCTTTGAAGTCTCGAAAATCGTGTCCAAGGTTTTAATTTTAAACTAATTAACACAAAAGTTATGGCCAGAAAAGCAGTTTTTTAGCCTAAAATTATTCAACTTTGATGCCAAATATCTCGAAGACAATTAACTTTAAAGTAAATATGGGATACTATATTGCTTAAAGCCGTTGCTGTTAATCTGATAAGCTACAAAAAACATTAGAAAACTAAGGTTTTCAGATCGAAGGTCATTGGCGTGGGGGAGCCCCTTAAGATAAATTTCTACAAGTATTACATGTGTTGACATGTTTTAAATACACCATTTTTTTAATTTTCGAATGAATATTTAATGCATCGTTTTTTCACGTCGCGAGCGTTTCTCGTAAATGAGGCGCTATGTTCAGCGTTGAATAAAAAGTATAAATAATGGAGATACAGCCCTGCAAATATGGAATGTTCGATTGGAAATATCCTCCTCTTTTATAATATTAATTTTGGTTTCTTAAATATTATAACTCTTTGAGATATTAGGGAAATAAAAAAATATTACTTTTTCCTCCCTTTTTTTGTTTATAACTTTTAATATTTTTTGTGTGCTAATACACGCTTCGAATGCATTTTTAACCGACTTCCAAATCCCAAAGGAGGAGGTTATCAATTCGGTTGTATGTTTTTATTTATTATTTTTTTTATTTTTTTTATTTTTTATGTTTGTTACTCCATATCTCCGTCATTACTGGACCGATTTTGAAAATTCTTTTTTTGATTGAATGTATATGCATACAGATTGGTCCCGTTTCTATCAAAACCCAGTTCTGATGATGGGTTCCATGAGGAATCGAGGGAACTCCTCAAATCTTAAAGGCATACATATAGTGATTTTTGGGATTTTATCATCAAATCAAGCATATACATCCAAAAAAGTGACATTTGATGAAGTGGAACTGCTGATGATGATCAGAACGGAACTCCTCAACGACGCATAGTTCACGGTTGGCGATTTGTCTTCTTCGTTATGTTTGTTAAGCAAGTTCAGTTTTTAAACTACATTTTTGTCAAGCTCGAGTTCTGATGATGGGATCCATGAGGAATCGAGAGAACTCCTCAAATCTTAAAGGCATGCGTATAGTGATTTTAGTAATTACATCAAAAAATCAAGCATTTTCATTAAAAACTGTTGCATTTGATGAAGTGGAACTGCTGATGATGATCAGAACAGAACTCTTCAACGACGCATAGTTCACGTTTCGCGATTTTTCCTCTTCGTTATGTTTGTTAAGCAAGTTAAGTTTTTAATGCACATTTTTGTCAAGCTCGAGTTCTGATGATGGGATCCATAAGAAATCGAGGGAACTCCTCAAATATTAAAGGCATGCGTATAGAGATTTTTGTGTTTACATCAGAAAATTAAGCATTTTCATTAAAAACTGTCGCATTTGATGAAGTGGAACTGCTGATGATGATCAGAACAGAACTCTTCAACGACGAATAGTTCACGTTTGGCGATTTTTCCTCTTCGTTATGTTTGTTAAGCAAGTTAAGTTTTTAAGCCACATTTTTGTCAAGCTCGAGTTCTGATGATGGGAACCATAAGGAATCGAGGGAACTCCTCAAATATTAAAGGCATACGCATAGATTTTTTTTGTATTTTCATCATAAAATCAAGCATTTACATTAAAAACTGTCACATTTGATGAAATGGAACTGCTGATGATGACCAGAATAGAACTCTTCAACAACGCATAGTACACATTTGGTGATTACGAATTTCGATTTTGACTTGGACTGGGTCCCGGACTCGGACCCAGAACCGGAATACCCGGATCCGGTTCGGACCCGGACCCGGACCTGGACTCGGATCCGGGCTCGGACCCGGACTCGGACCCGGACTCAGACCCGGACTCGGACCCGGACCTTGACCCGGAAAACCACTATGAGACCTTAACTAAATAAACCACTATGATTACCTACCATAAAATGTGTAAGTATATAAGTATGATGATGCCAATCTTACTAGCCCCTCCCGCTTAAACCCCCGTACACCGCACCGCATGCGCCGTTAAGTGGGTTAGGTTAGGTTTGAACTGCGATCCTCACAGAACCGAACTGCTATCAGAGAAGTGGGTTAGGTTAGGCTAGAACTACGACCCTTACAGAAGCGAAATGCTAGTAGAAAAGTGGGTGGTTTTACCTCCTTTTCTACATAGTAGGTATACCATCTACAATAATCTTTCACCGGCCCCCATAGAAGTCGGTTTTTTTTTCTTAAAAATTATTCTATACATCATGACGAATCTATAAGAGGTATCACACGTATTTTTAGGAGTAGTATCTTTATTTTTCACCGTTTTCAGGATCTCAGACAGACTATTAGGTTAGGTAAAGGTTTCCTATTCTATGTCATATTGAAAACCATCTTTATATTTCTCTGCATATATTTAAACCGTTGAAACAGCGCACAATAAGCGAACCCAAAGGGTAAATGCACCGTTGCATGCAACCCACGTCGCAGTTCAACCTATTCTCTATGTCATCTGATACTGTTTCAGGTCCGTCAACAATTCAGCAATGCCCTCGTTCGTATTATAATACTTTTGTCACGGAAGACACAGACAAATATCCCCATAGATTCCGAATATCAATACACTGTGAACCATAGGTGAATTAATCCCATTAGACTCTGACCCCGCTAACTTGGCATTAAGAATACTTGACGTCGCACTTGGCATGATAACTTAGCGTGGTCCATTTTCGTAACCCATTTTAACATACTTACATTTTGTGTGAATGGTCACAATACTAACCCCAAAGTTTTGTATAAATATCTCTTTCTTTTACTCAATCAATCAAACCTAAATTAGTTGTTTTTGGGAAAAAATATAGTATACACTTTTTATTAAAATTTCTACACAGTAAACACATGATACATTATGTTGTTATGATTTGGTTTAATAGATAGATTTTCGTTTTAATACACTGATCTTTATAAGACCTGCATGGCGAAAATAAGTAGTAACTATGTGGAAATTTCATAATAAATGACAATTTATTTATGAAAATATGACTTTTATAATGACACTCTTCCACTCGTTTCTCAAAGTTAGCTTAGATGGACTCTATCTAGATGCAGTTGCGTCGTCTCGTTCAAGTACTTAAGTTATACATCTGTGGAAGATTCACATATTTATTTACGTTTCAAATGTAATGTCACGCGAATAAATACTGGCTTACGCTACACTTTGCCGTATTCGAACTTCAAGATATTCACAAGAGACGACACGTACTAGATCCATTCTAGATACGTTATAGTTTAAATATCAAATAGTTCTCTTTTGCAGCGCAATTCGGGCAACCAATGTCACTTTTACGCTAGATAGAGTAAGATATCTATTAGATGTGAATTAGATCTCTAAGTCATATCCTGTGGAAATCGTTCAAGAGTATCTCCAGAATCGCGGAAATGTCAAATTTGACAGGTTAGATCTTAAATGGTTATCGTATCTTGGTGATGTCTAAAAGATGTCTAATAGATGTCTATTTCAAAATCCGAATCGGGCCCACTGTCCCGAGTTCGAATCGAGGCATAACCGTTTCCGTAATAAAGTCTAGGTTTTAGGCACCATGCCATAAAATCTTCAAGGAATTGTCGATACAGAAATACGAGTATAATATATACCTATACCGGGTGTGGCCTGTAACACGAGCAAATAATTATAACATAGTTTGTACTTGTCAAACGGTGGCACTTTTGTTCAACAACCTTTAAAAATTATGAAGTATTTATTTATACTCCCTATTTTTCATACAAAATAAATATTATCGTCAATGGACGCCATCGCCATGCCATATCATTGTGATTGACGTTGCTTGTCACGTGACTTGCCTTAAACATGACAAAATTCGCAATACATTGCGTCTTCGAATAAACTTTGAAGTGTATTAATAAACCACAAGTTATTTTTAAAAGTCGCTGAACAAATGTTGATCAGTATGAGGAGTACAGCCAACAATTAAATTTTTTGCTCGTATTACAGGCCACACCCGGTATAATTGAGAAAGCGAGCGCAAAGGATCTGCGTTTCAGCTTTGGACTATAGCACAAGCTCTCTCGCGCATGAGAGGAGGTCTGTGCCCCTGCCCATTGCCCAGCAGTGGGGTAAACCCTACCTACGAAGCAGGACGACCCGGGTTCGAATCCTGGTAAGGGCATTTCTTCTTAAGAAGAAGAAGAAGGGCATTTATTTGTGTGTTTATCACATATATTTGTTCCTGAGCTATGGATGTTTTCTATATTCATATAGGCATACATATTGAAGTATTTATATATAAATATATAATATTTTATAACGTCGTCTAGTACGCACAATCTGACTTACTATATGTGTGTATGTATGTTCGCGATAAACTCAAAAACCACTGAACGAATTTTCATGCGGTTTTCTCCTAACGATAGAGTGATTCTTGAGAAAGGCTTAAGTGTATAATTTGTTAAGGGTTTGCGTAATCCGTGAAAAGCCGGGCGGGTCGCTAGTTTTTTTATAATTTTACTATAGGTACATACGGCGCGATTCGGGAAATGAATTAGACATTCATTAGATATGAAATAGTAACGATATGTGACGTTCCACGGCAAAAGGTACCTTATGGCCGCAATAATATTGGAGCGGCTTTAATAATAGCGTTTAAGCGCCGACCGTCATAGGGTACCTTTTTTCTTGGAACGTCACATATCGTTACTATTTCATATCTAGTGAATGTCCAATCCATTTCCCGAATCGCGCCGATAGACGGATTTTCGAAATCTACCCACAGAGCCACTAGTTATACTTAAATTGAGATTTTCTTCGAAAACTGAATATCAATTGGAGCAATCAAAGCACAGTTAATGACAGTAATCATACAATCACATAAATATTGTATGATAGTGCACCAGACGGCATAAACACTTGATGAGATGAACCTTCAAGAGTGACCTAGGATCTAGACGTAGGACCTAAATGCTTTAGTACGTAAATATAAGACCTAAAGTTTCTTATGTAGAACGTAGACAGTCTGACCTTCAACTAAGTAAATTAGATAATCATTCGTTTTTCAAAGCATTTGTAGCTCTTGTAGTAGGTACTAGTAAATGAAGATATTGTACCTGAAATTTATATGTGTACCTATGCGTACTGGATGCAATAAAGAACCGTAAAATGTCCTTATTTTGCTCTAAATTCGAACTTTAATTTACATTTCAACATTATTATGTTGTTAATACAGTATGCCTATCACATCATTGGCGCGACACTATAAGTATCGCGGTGAGATAGACTACCCGTCTTTTTCTATGTTAAGTAGGTACCTAAGTAATAAAAGGAACGGGTACCTATTACTGCTGCCGTATTCGAACTTCAAGATATTCACAAGAGACGACACGTACTAGATCCATTCTAGATATTACGTCATAGTTTAGATATCAATTAGTTCTCTTTTACAGCGCAATTCGGGCTACCAATGTCACTTTTACGTTAGATAGAGTAAGATATCTATTAGATGTGAATTAGATCTTTAAGTCATATCCTGTGGAAATTGTTCAATAGTATCTCCAGAATCGCGCAAATGTCAAATTTGACAGGTTAGATCTTAAACATATCGTTATCGTATCTTAGTGATGTCTAAAAGATGTCTAATGGATGTCTATCTCGTAGCGAAATACTGTCACGCCAATCATGTGCTAGCCCGGCAGGTGGTTGTGATATAGTTTTCATATAAGAAACTGTTGGATTACCATTACACCGTAGCAAAGTAGGCACGTTTTAAGATATGAGCTAAAAATAAGTCTTTTCATTTTTCTGTAGTACAAAACATGTCTACAAAATATTGTAAATGCGAAAATAACTGTCTGTCTGTTAACTTTTCACGCTTGAATCACTGAACCGATTTATATGAAAGGTATGGAAATATTTTGAGGCCCGGGGAGACACATGATATTTTTTATCAATCTTCATTCCACGCAGACAAAGCCCTGGGTAGAAGCTAGTATATTATTTTTTTCTTTTCATTTTTTGGAAAACTTACAGCCAGAGTAACAAGTTAGGAAATAACATAGAAACAATGAGTCAATTACAAGTTTCCATAGGTAGATTATAAATACCAAACTATTTGCCTATCATCATTAAAGTATTCTCTTCCAGTCAACACTCAGCGGTTACGTAAGCAGTTTCTCCACAAGGAAACAAGCCGCGGGACCTCGCTTTGACCCAGATAGCGGGTTCGATGCTCGCGCGAGGACGAATCTAATCGCTCACGAGATGTGGGCATGGTTACTATTAATACTAGCAGGTAAATAGAAAATGTATAGCGTTTATATATCTCGGTTATTATATAAAACAATGTTCGATAATGAATAAAAATATAGATAAGGAAACGAAACATTCAAGGTCCCTGAAGTTAAAGTTTTCTTCAAATATTCTAGAGCTTCGGTGCCTTGAATTATTTTTACCTAATCTTAAGCGGGTGAAAATGAGTTGTATAAGTTTTCAATGATTCCTATGCGGATTTTTGGTAAGCATTTACTTACGTATTAAATTAGTTTCTATGTTGTGTTGCCAAAATATTGTTTGAGTTTTTATGATTATAAATAGTACAGTCAACGCTAAAAATATGGGTGTAGACAACTTACTCAAAAATATGTCCCATAGTTCTTAATTCAATGACATAAGAGTTATGGGACATATTTTTGAAATGATTTGTACACCCATATTTTTACCGTTAATCATGTACGTGTGTTATTCTGTAAGGAATGTATTAAGTATCTATTATGGGCCTTTTTGCCTGAAAAGAAATGATTTTTTAATTTTGATTTTAATAGGTATCTTTGCCAAGTTTGAGACTAAGTCTACCGCCCTAAGATTGTGCTCAAATATTTACTTATAATATTAGCAGGGTATTTCTATAGCATATTGATCCATCTTGTTACTAGGTACCTTATTGGAGAGGCTTCAGGAGAATTCAGGTTTCGCAGTTTTTACGGTTTCCGGCTCACCTTCTAAACTTCGCCGTCATTTCGCCGAATTTAGTTTCAGTACCCACCATTTCGTACTTTGTCACAGTGACAATCAATATGAGAGTCGCTAGGGACCAGTGGCGGCGCGTCTATAAAAGCCGATTCCCACCGGCTTGCCTGTTTTTGGACGTTTGAGCAGAGTTGTAAAGGAAATATGTAAGCCAAATTAGCCCCGGCTTGCCTATGGATATGTTTGATGCGCCGCCACTGCTAGGGACCTTATACTGTTGTCACAGTGACAAGGTACAAAATGGTACAAAATAAATTAAATTCCTTGACTAGTTTGACTGTAGGTACTTTTAGATGAAAGTACAATGTCCCAATTATCACAATAGGGTACTTTCTAACTAGTCAAATAAGTTTGATGCTTCCGGTGACCAGAGGGCTGGCTAATATTTTACCCAATTATCAGAATTGCCACCCAGCGGGGAACTGTCAGCGATCTTGGCACCATACCGAGCGACTACGACTTATATAGGGCAATTTTTTATACGTTTTTAGTGTTTTTAAAATTAAATAAATAATAAGTTTCTTTTACCAACTGTCAAAACCATTAGTTACTGTAGACTTTGTATGAAAAATGCACTGTTTGGACGTCACCGTCAAGTCACAGTAGTATAGTTCTAAATATACGATTTATAAAATAGAAATTGTGTCTGAAAATAACTGCTGTTCACGTTTCTCTACTTATGTTCTGGTATATTAATTCATGCGCGGTGTGAAATAATTCATTTTAAATACAGTCAACATCCTTATTGATAGAGTTAGACCAAGAATCTGCAGAGATTTTGACAGCACACGCAGTGCAGGTGTTATTTTAAACGACACACTTCCATGAAATTATGACGTATAAATAACACTGGCACTGCGTTTGCTTTCAAAATATGTGTAGACTTTACTTGGTCTAACTCTATTGCAGGAATGTTGCGGATGCAAATTTTTTGACATCCGCGGATGCGGATATTTAAAGCCTCACATCCGCGGATGCGGATGCGGATGTCAAGATTTGGTACTTAAAAAAACGACAAATATTACATTTGTAGCATTTTTTATTTAAAAAAAAACGAAACGTTTAGTAGGTAGTTGAGCAAGAATATAGGTGCGTTTTATTTAATAAACAGTAACTTGGCCGACTTTTCGGGATCTAGACGATTTCGTTATATATAATATAATGACGACATTACCTAGCACTTACGCCGGCGGCGCCGCCGCTAATACGTTCCTGCTACCGACTTGGTCGACATCCGCATCATACGGATGCTCCGCACCAATTTTATGCAGATGCGGATGTTGAAAATAATACGGATGTTCCGCGTATGCGGATGCAAATATCCGCAACATCCCTACTCTACTGTACCCCGAAAGTACAATGTTCTAAATGTTGCAAACTTGGACATATGTATGACGATGACAATCCTCATAAAACCATAGAATCCGCGCTCGGTATCTAAACCGTTTTTTATCAACAATACTGGGATTCAGCTAATAAGGAGTGCATTCGTGTCAACTCCTATCTGTTTCTCTCGGCAACACCGCGTCACAATACCGTAAAAACAGGGGAAAACCAACCTTAACACTTTATGTTTGACGGCAATGCAACCGCATTTCATAAGCGCAGTTGCAAGGTTATCACTACCGTTGGTTTATAGGAATCTAAACTTTAAGACTGAGGTTTAGAGGTGATAGTGGTTGATTAGATTGTTTGTGTGGATCGTAACTGGGGCGCCACCTTGAACATTGCATTAACATTATGGCCTCGCACGGTCGTCGATCTTTCGTCCTCAGTCAAGCCTTGCCTGTATTATTTCCTTCCTTACCAGTTTTGATATATTCGCGACCTGAAACCTAGACTAGACTGAAATTAGCTAAACTGAAAGAAATCAGACCCCCTAGTGTAAATTTCATTCGAAAACGAGCGTTCGCGTTTGGGTTAAGTCTATTTTTGTATGGGATTTTGAATAGCGCGCCAAGCGGGACGTTTGGAAACTCAAAATCCCATACAAAATGTCACTGAACACAAACGCGAACGTCACGTCACGCTATCGAATTACACTAGGGGTACTGTTTTGTTTGACCTGTGTCTTATACTCGTACAGTCACCTACAATAATATGTTACTCTTGGAAAGCCGCAAATATGTGACGCGCTCTTATGGCTCTACAAATAAAATCTTGTTATATATTTTTTCGGCCTTCGTTGTGTAACATATTATGGTAGGTGTATTGTAACTGTAACTATATTGAAAACGGGTCACTCACGTATTTTAAGTGGAAAAACGCTCGACATGTTTCACTCCGCACCGAGGAGTGTCATCAGGAGCTTGCGTTTACGGTGACGGACCGGCGCAGATGGCGGTGCGTTTTCAATATAGTTAATGTCAGTGTCTCACGGAAGTTTTATTATTAAAATTATGGCAGGTGACAGTACAATGTACATTAAGAACTCGTAATACCTAAATAAGAAAAATCTCGACAGTCTTACGGAGCACTTAAAAATAATTCAGTTCTAAGATTTGGGTTGCATAAAGATTCCTTCGAATGAAATATTCATAATGTTGTACAGTCAAGGAATTTAAATTCCGACCCATTTCGTACTTTGTCACAGTGACAACCGTATGAGGTCTCTAGCGGCTTTCATATTGATTGTCACTGTGACAAAGTACGAAATGGGTCGGAATTTAAATTCCTTGACTACTTACCAAGCTAACTCTGCATGACATTTGTAATGATAAAGTGTAGTAAATTGGTAATGTCATAATTAACGTCAGATTTATAAAAATATGACGTTTATAATGACACTCTCACACTTTTGTTCTATTCAAGTCGGTGCAAAGTTAGCTTAGACGGAGTTTAATTTTGATTAATGTGTAATTTGTGGATTAAAGAGATAAGATAAGTTTTTGGGTCTAATTTTGTCATCGTGACCAATTGTACATTGGCAACAACACTGTACCTTATATAAAACAAAGTCCCCCGCCGCGTTTGTCTGTATGTACGAGTATGTTCGCGATAAACTCAACTACTAAACGGATTTTCATGCGATTTTCACACAAAGAAGTGTTTTTGTGGGACGATTAGATGTGCAATTAGTTAAGGTTTGGTGTAATCCGTGCGAAGCCGGAGCGGGTCGCTAAAGAATTACTAAATTTTAGTGTACTACCTATTTGCCTGTGTTATACAATACAAGATACAAGATACAAGATATTTATTCATAAACAATGTCAATTGTGTTTGAATACATAAGTCAATTAAATTTAACTAATAATAACATTAACACCATAACAACATTAATAAAAATAAAAGGAATGAATTTGTAATTTCAAAAATCGTCAATATCATATAAACATTTGTCGAGCAAGTATTTTTTTAACCTATGACTAAAAATTTTATGACTAATGAGTCCCTTTAGCTCGATTGGCATTTTGTTAAATAGTCGCACGGCTTGAACTCTGGTAGTATGCTCTGGTAATATTTCTACCTACCTACCTTTACAGACTTGCTTTATTGTGTTATTTTAATTGGGTTTTGTTTTTCGGGGCTGAAACATATTTCGATCGAAAATATTTAATTAATGCTTGCGATTTTCTTATTACATGATATATGAACCGATATCAGTTATAAATCATTATTAAAACAATCGAGAAAATCTATGAAATATTTTGTCTTTGAAGTGAACTTTTAAGCTATGGGTTTCCTTCGATAACGGTGCCGACTTTTTTTATTTATTTATTTATTTGGTTATTTATTATACAAGAATATGCAACTTTATATATAGCGGCCGTCTCCATAAAAAATACTACTCCTGTATACAGGTTGAAATCGCATGCTAAATGCGAAAATACGCAAAAATTTGTTGTCTGTTTCATATGTACATTCCGGCTGATGTGATGCCGCTGATTTCTATGGGACATCCAAAGATTTTTTCGTAATTTCGGTATTGGCCCCATAATAAAAGTTGTTCAGTATCGGCCCGATTCCAACTTTTAGATACGTCAGTTAATAGATCTAGAAAAGATATGGATTAGATATGTCAGTGTCAAACAAGTGTCAAAATTGACGTTTCTTCAAACAAATACGTCACTTTTGACACTTGTTTGACACTGACATATCTAATCCATATCGTTTCAATATCTAGTATTTGATGTATCTCATTGTTCGAATACCGGCGTATGACCTATAAAGACACTAAGTACGCAGAGTACGAACGGTTGTTAAAATTTCACCCAGTGTATAGCCGTAATATATTAATTAACCCCCTTATTCATAAACGTTTACTAAAGTTGACAAGCCGATAATAATCGTTTGTCCCTTTCCGACGTATTGGTATGATGGAAAGGGACAAACGATTATTATCGGCTTGTTAACTTTAGTAGACGTTTACTCGTATGAATAAGGGAGTTAGTATGTAGACCGCCGCTATACGGCTGCACCGCTATACTAGGAAAATAGAGCTTTTAGCCCCTCCATCCTATAGTAACCAGTGTTGTGTAAGTAAATGTGCAACACCTTGAAATGCATTCAAGAATCAATTAGCATTGAAGAGTTTAACGCCATTCTATCAGCCTAGAAGCATAACAGCGTACAATCTCTGTGTCTTCACATAAGTAGTTAGCAACGGTATTTTTAAGAGCCCGCAGAAACCTCGGTTCTCCGTACTTACAAACGTAGTTGGGTCAAAATATTTTTCGTAAATTTGTTTTTTTTCCTCAAAAATGTGACGGAGTGGAATTTTTTGTGTGAGATGAAATTTAGTTTTTATGTTTTCTTATGTAAAATATTATTACAATCTCAGCTCAGTGTTGACCGACAGACAGACAGTTACTTTTGTATTTATAATATTATATGTATATTAGTAGGGATAGGTATTAAAACGGGTAGGTAGTTCAGGTATTGTTGAGGATTGCTTGGAATGTTTCCCTCCACTCCATAGCGAGAATCACGCAATGTGAGATAAACTGTGTGAGTGACCCGTTGAAAACACATTTTTTCACTCAATTTAAATATAATTATATCGGGTCACTCACACAAAGACTATGTCCGTGAGTGACCGCCGGTCACACAAATAGATATATATTATACACGTATTTTTTCTCTCTATTTAAACATTTTAGTATATCCGGCAATAGATATTAAGCAAACCATGGTCGATCGGTCGATATACGGTTATCTACGTCGACCGTCAAGGTCCATGGCGCAACATAATTTATTAACGATGTGTGTCACATGCGGTCACTAACACCTGACCCATTGTACACCTTATGTCGTTCCAATAAGGTCTACGAATGGGTACATGATTTATGTCACCAAGAAACAGAGTCATAACGAGTCACTCACGCAATATGAAGTAAATGTGTGCGTGGTCCGTTTAAAATATACATTTCCTCACACAATTAAAATATATTCCTAGCGGGTAATTCAAAAGTCAAAATTCGTGAGTGACCCACGAGTCACTAACAAGAAATAGTTATATATTTAACGTAGATATAAATAAATGTATACCTATTCATGCCATTAATTAGTCATTTTAGTGTACCAAAACTAACTGTATTTTAATTAAATACAAAAGCAAACCCTGGTGGAATGCGTAGCGATCTGTTACGTCGACCGTCAAGGTCCGTGGCGCAACATATTACGATGTATGTCGCTCGCGGTCACTAACACCTGACCTATTGTATACCTTAAGCCGTCGCTATAAGATATATGAGTGGATAGTCAGTTGTGGCGGACGGAAAGGTACTAGAAGCCATGCACGATTTGCAGATATAGTGATACCACAAAATAGATAGTCCGTTTAAGACGGGGAGACCGCAAAATTGTAGTTTTTTAACCGGCTTAAAAAAAGGAGGTTCTCACGTTCTCAGTTTGACCTGTAAGTATGTATGTATGTATGTTTGCCCGCGAATATCTCGTGTTTGGCTGATATTTATGCGGTTCTCAGAAAAGTGCTTGTCATAACAATACAATACAATACATATCAAATTTAATATTTGCAAGGGCAAGCAAGTTGGTTTGATAGGTAAAAATCACGAAAACATGTCTATTTAATTTTGATTTATTTTGAGTGTTACATATCATTACCTTGCATAGCACAGCAATATATATTTAGGTATAAAATTATATAAATACAGCCGAGAGGTTTGCCTTATTTTAAAAAGAAGTAGGTATACTGAGTATATGTATATACCTCATGAGATGTAACATAACGGTATGTTAGATTTGATGAGGTATGTTTCATTGATATTGTTGATAATCGTTGGTCCCTATTCGTCATTTTGACATTTCTATTTGTTAAAGAGACAAAAATGCAGAGCATTTATATACCTCTCGCGTCGCATGACGGTCTCTATGACAAGTTCATTTATATATGAAGTAGCTGTCACATCAATTATAGACGTTTTTTGGAAAATTAATGAATGTAATAATAATACGTTAAAACATATTTCTTCAATTATTATTTTTTACTAAGCCCAACCAAAACTTGATGTAACTGTCATAGTGACGTAGAGCATTGCACAATTATGCAAGGTTTCGGCAGAGGTAAGGCGACTCCGGTTATAAAATGCTCTAGGACCATCATTTTTCGCGAGGGTAGCGTGTATGGCCCGCTTTACATCTTGACACATGAACGTTCCGTTTTTGTCAGCATTCGCGTCGCCTTGGCAGTAATAGACGGATACGCTCAGCCGCTTACATAACACACACACACATCCTGTCCCACTTCTGGAGGTGAACTGGTCAGATTTGTGAGTAAAAGATAGGCTTTAAGTGGTCTAGTTTACGTAATTCGCGTAATAAGATAAAAATAGTTGATTTTTCAAGCACTCATATTAATTATTACAATACGCTTATGACCGTCAAATAAAGCTACACCGGCTCTGACTCTACACCTCCGCCCGAGAAGTATTAAATTCCTCCTAAATTGGAGGAGGGTATCCCAATATGGGACTGGCAAGTAATACGACGGAACACCCGTAAAATCGCAAATCGTTTCGAAAAATGGGCCTCATGTAAATGGTATTACGTTTTTTTATACAGGAGGCAAATGAGCAGACGAATTGTCTGATGGTAAGCGATTACTGTCGACCATGGACACCCGCCACACCAGATATAGTTATTTGGGTACAATTAGGGAACAAAATTTATTTGGAACAGTAGTTTAACTAACGCTTTGTGCTAATATTGATACCCGAGCAAGCGAAAAATTCAAAAATTGAAAGTTTTTCGAGTTTACGTAGGTCTATGAAAATCGCCGGTAGTCAACTGGATAATTTAATTTTAAAATAAGTAAATGGATTGATGTTTTGATGTAGGTACTGTGTTTTTTACTCATTAATAAAAAAAGGTGCGATCAGTGATTCTAGGCATATGAAGGGCGCTCATCGCACCGAAATAGTTGACTCATAGTGTTTATCGTTAAGTTTACTACGAGTAAATAATAAAAGCTTGTAAAATACGTGACGACGACGACGTGTCGTATTCGTATTTATTTTGTGTTAAGTGTTATTTCTCTTCGTAAGGCTGCGTTTCCACCAGAGATGTGCGCAGATGTGTAGCAAGGGATCTGTTTTAATCTCTGGTGAAACGCAGCCTAAGTAAGGTCATTTATAATGAGTAATAGAAGTAAAATATAATAACGCATAAGTAGTGGTTCTGTGAACTGTAGACATCGCTTTTTTCAATATTACCTAATACTGATTCGACAAAAAAATGTATTTTAGCATCGAACCTACAGACAAAATTTCACAAGAATCGGTTGAGAATTGCGACCTATAGAGGAGAACATCCGGATAAACGAAATCATTTTTACCCAAGCTGAAACGGCCGGAGACCATCGCTAACGCTCGGTCAAAAACGGTGTACTTTCGTTTGGGCCAAATACTTTTCGCCAAATTTCACTTCCCAACAAACTTATCGCAATAGTTTCATTTCCCAAAGGAACCTTTAGCAAAGTGACACTTTGCATATATTTTATTTGGTCAAATAATCATTTGGCATGATTTTACTTTGTCAAATTGTATTAGGACAAAAACTTATTTAGCAAACGTTTTTTATTGTCTAATATTATATTCCAAAAAGATGGTGGGTTCGGTTAGGTTTGAACTGCGATCCTCACAAAACGGAACCGCTATCAGAAAAGTGGGTTAGGTTAAGTTAGAATAGAACTGTGACCCTCACAGAATCGAAATGCTATTAGAAAAGTGGGTTAGGTTAGGTTAGAACTGCGGTCCTTACAGAAACGAAATACTATGTACTAGAAAAAGGCCATCAAAGTGGATTAATTAATTTAATAGAATAACGAGAAGTAAAGAATTTGCATGACATATTAAACTAAAATGTGGCTTACATATTGGTGGTTATTTACTATTTTTGGGTTACAATGATTACTTTGGTGTTATTTGCTTTAATAGAATAGCAAGATGTAACAAATTTGGTTATCATTTTACATTAAAATGGAGTTTTAATTTTAGTGATCATTTACTACATATTTTTGGCAGTAAAAATGTTTTTTTTTGACGTTACATTTTACTATGTATATGTAATGATCAGTTAAATACCAGACAAATAAAATTCTGCAGCCTCCTCTCTATTGGTATGTAAATTATATGCCATGCAATATTTTGGGACATGTAAGTTACGCTTAATGATACATTTGACTAAATAATATTTGGGAAAATGAAACTTGTCTAAGTAATTATTTGCTAAACAATAACTTGCCAAAAAAGACTATTGCTAACTGAAAATTTGCGATAAGTTGTTTTGCCAAACATTTTTTTGGGAAATGATAATTTGGGAAACATAGTTTGGGACGTGATACTTTGGGAAACGTTTTTGGGCCATTCGTTAGTAAACCGTCAAAAACACATATCTACACTTTACTATCAGACAATCAGATAGACTTTATAAAATCCAGCATGGCGGCAACAGGCCTATTCTCGCGTCGTTACTTTATTGATGCGTGTGCGCAGAGATTGGTCACAGCTCATATAGTGGCAGTGGTTGCATTTAAACCGTAAGAAAACTTTAATGTATTATAACACCTCTTGTGCAAGATTGTCATAACTATTTGACTCTGTTAGAGCATTTTACATCGTCCGGTCCGATATCGGAAGTCAGATACGACGGATACGAAACAAGCAAAAAGTGCCTTTTTATATTTTTCAGTCAATTATAATTTGTTGTTTAAAAGAAAGCGTCAAAGCAAAACAGCTATTAGTAGAGCCCGACCGAAGTTTCTGTGGGGAAGACCGACATATGATTTTGGCAAACCGATGCTTCGGCCGAATCAGGATTTTTGTGCAGTAACCTGCCGAAACCGAAACCGAGGGCCTACCGCGAACTACGTTCGACGTGTTGCCTCCCTGTCACACTTACATACGAATTTACAAGTGCGACAGCACTAAAACCACTGTAATAGTTTTCAAATCTTAATACTCAATGTCCATGTTAATGCTATAATATTTTTGAACCAAATATTTTTTTTAAATAGCAATTAAAAACAAGTCCATTCATAGTTCGTGATCAGCAACGGAAGCTTCGTCAATGTTACAACAAATAAAAAAAAATTAAATGTATTTGTCTTTGAAATTTTGAAACGATGTGCCAATATTATCATGTTCTTCCCATTCCCCTATCCGCTACAGTACAAAGGTAACGCAGATGACACTGCAACCACTGCGTCGCGTTACGCTGCAGTTGGCTCGGCGCAACTGTGTCACGGCTGCGCGTCCGGAAATAACTGCGAGTCAACCAACTGCGCGCCCTTCGGTGCTACCGGCCCTTTGACGACACGCTGTCGTCACTATTAAAAAAATGTAGTAGCTAGTAGTAGTGACAGTGAATTTAATATTAAACGCTGTAATAGGAAATAACTGCGAGTTAATCAACTGCGCGCCCTTCGGTGCTAAAGGCCCTTTGACGACACGCTGTCGTTACTATTAAAAAAATGTAGTATGTGGTAGTAATAGTGACAGTGAAGTTAATATTAAACGTTGTAATAGGAAATAACTGCGAGTTAATCAACTGCGCGCCCTTCGGTGCTACCGGCCCTTTGACGACACGTTGTCGTCACTATTTAAAAAAATATAATATGTAGTGGTAATAGTGACAGTGAAGTTAATATTAAACATTAAACGCTGTAATAGGAAATAACTGCGAGTTAATCAACTGCGCGCCCTTCGGTGCTAAAGGCCCTTTGACGACACGATGTCGTCACTATTTAAAAAATGTAGTATGTAGTAGAAATAGTGACAGTGAAGTTAATATTAAACGCTGTAATAGGAAATAACTGCGAGTTAATCAACTGCGCGCCCTTCGGTGCTAAAGGCCCTTTGACGACACGCTGTCGACATCATCATTATCATAATTTTAGCGTTCAGTCTCTGTCACGCTGGGTTAATGTCCACGTCTCATTTCCGTATAGCGCTATACTCCAGACGTAGATCTTGATAAATCGCTTTCTGATATTTCGGGATATCGTTTGTTGTCGTCTTTGTTAAAAAATAATTAACACTGACGCTAAATAACTGCGAGTCAATTAACAGCGCCCTTCAGTGCTAATAGCGGCCCTAGGACGACACTCTGTCGTCGCATGAGGGCCTGAGGCCTGAGAAGGCGTGGCCCAGCTGTGGGAGCGGGACGTACTCGTATAGGCTGAATTTATATTATTATTTAAGGTTTATTGCCAGGCTACCTCACCTTTACTTACCTTTTAGACACCGATTCAATCATGAAACGAAAAGTTTCGTTTTTTATATTTTCCGATGTTAAGCTTCACTTACCTGTAACAAAAAGTAGATAAAATTGTAGTTTAAATAATTAATTGATCAACATTTAACTTAAATTTTTAATAAAACCTGCAGTTATGTATCTTTTGAATTTAATAAGTTTAATAACGTTATTCAATACTATCTATCTAGAGTTTATTTAAGTATTCAAAAATTATTTACGTTTAAGCTTGTCACAATATAACCTATAAATCTCTCCACATATGCACAGTATCAAATTCATCCTAAACGCCAGAAATAAATCAAGCAAGTCAAAAACACGCAAAAACCGACTTCCTAACACATTTATGGAATACCGTGAAATTTTAATTATTAGGTTATGGTCTTTTGCACGGGGCGGGGCAGAGGCAATGGAGCGTGAGTTGGGCAAAAAATGGCTGCCGATTTACCGACGGAAGCCTAAAAGGTGGGTTATGGTTGTGTGGTTAGGTAGGGCGTAGGGCATCCGCTAGCTGGCGCGGGTGCACGGAGCGGGCGCACGCCCGCGGGCCTTTGCAAGTAAAATCCGTGCTTTGCAAATGCCATGCTTGGTCCAAGTCTATCAACTTTAGTGTAATATTGTATTCTAATGTTATTTAATAATCAGTGATGATAACATATAATAATTATGTTGAATATCACTATCATTATTCTTTAGGTTATCTAGTTTTTTAACAGATTTTGGAGTGATCCTTATTTAGATAAGGATCACTCCAAAATCTGTTAAAAAACTACACATGATAAAACTTCATTATTAAAAAGTCAAATTAATATGGCAGAATTCGATACCTATTAAACTAGATATTTAACAGTAAATTAATAAACAAAAATTGTGTAATGAATTGCATTAAAAATGACATACATAAATCGTTTAAAATGTCAAAATTTTAACTTAACATAAGTACCATGTCATCATTTTAAACAAATTGACAGATTAAAATGATAGACTATTGCTAAATTTAAGAAAATGATTTTTATTTAAGAATTTCAATGAATTCAGAACCCTAATTCCAAGTGTTAAAAAGCATATTTCAATAAACTTCCAAGTACATAGTTGTGGACAGTTATTAATAACGCATAACAGGATTCCGATGGCGCCACGATTATCGTCAAAACTAAAAAGTAGTAAGTGACTATGCACATGCTAAATTATACCTAATAGAATTAGCTTTAGGTTGAAATTACAATGATAGAGTCATACTAAAAAAAGCGTCTTTGAACCTATGGCGCTTAAGTCATTAAATATTGTATTTTTATGAAAATGCAGTTTAAATGTCGTAAACGCGATTTGTCCTACGTTCTCTTTTTAGCTGTTTGACACATAGATAGAGATGGACTATTCCACTTGACTAAAGAAGGTTTTTAATTCTCACTTATCATATTAATATTATTTTAAAGATAATTTTGTACTAACTCTTAAGTCTGAGAAAAGTGTTTATTACCTAAACATAAGAATAAAAGCACACAGACAACACAGACAGACACATCTTGGACAGGTCTTGTTTGGTATCAATTTTTTTTTATTCTACATTATAAGCCTGTAAGCAAAATCAACTCAATCGAATGACAATACCGTAGTACCAATTAGTCGGTGGTTGTCATTTATTTAACATAAAAAACCGGGCAAGTGCGAGTCGGACTCGCGCACGAAGGGTTCCGTACCATAACGAAAAAAAAAACAAAAAAAGGAAAAAAAAACGGTCACCCATCCAAGTACTGACCACTCCCGACGTTGCTTAACTTTGGTCAAAAATCACGTTTGTTGTATGGGAGCCCCATTTAAATCTTTATTTTATTCTGTTTTTAGTATTTGTTGTTATATATAGCGGCAACAGAAATACATCATCTGTGAAAATTTCAACTGTCTAGCTATCACGGTTCGTGAGATACAGCCTGGTGACAGACGGACGGACGGACGGACGGACGGACAGCGAAGTCTTAGTAATAGGGTCCCGTTTTACCCCTTGGGTACGGAACCCTAAAAACGAATAGGACGTGAAACTTTTATCGAATTGGTTGATTTTTACAGGAATCATGAAATACGTAGGTATCTATCGAATAAATATACTCCATTTTTTCCGTACTGTTACTATATACATATGCAGACCACGCAAAATTTTCTGGAAGCTTAGCTTACGGAGCTTGTAGGGATATGATACTGCAAAGTTAGCATGGTCACACTTTAGTTATAGCAACATATAACCTGTACTGAGAGTACACATCCCATCGGTACTATTACAGATATTGACAAAGTTTTCCTCCGTCCATTTGAAATTCAACAAGGACGCTTACATACATTCATATGGCACACTTTCCCTCTACGAATGTAATTACCATGAAATTAGAACTATAACTGTACTTGCAGCAAGAAAAAAAATTATAATAATCTATTTTATACATGTGGGTACAAAGGTTTAACAGACATACAAATAGGACGAGGTTTTATAGAACAAGACTTAATAATTTTTAGGGTACCGTACCCAAAGGCTAAAAACAGGGCCCAATTACTAAGACTCCACTGTCCGTCCGTCTGTCACCAAGTTGTATCTCATGAACCGTGATAGTTTCTGTTGCCGCAATAACAACAAATACTAAAAAGTACGGAACCCGAGTACCACTTGTCGCAAAACTAGCTACGCTTCGCAATTTCTGGAATATGGCTTGCTCGGGTATCAATATTAGCACGGGATAAACAACAACTTTGCACCCTCGTAAAACAAATCACTATTATTTGTTCAAGAAAATGTCTTCAGAAAAAAAGCCTGGAAAAATCTAACCCAAACCACCGTAGCCACGGCCGAGCGGTATACCGAGGTATCTGCCGCCGCGAATGCAGAGGACACTGATTCGATTCCAGCCCTGGGCGCGGGATGCCTTGGTCAGGTTTTCATTCAAACGAGTACGTGACATTTATTTCGTCAATGTGTTATGTGTTCTAACTTTTTTCCCATCCGTACAATCAATTACATTGATTCTTTCGTCCCGTTACTCTAGGTGAAATTCAAATGCATAAGATACTGAATCCTAATGTCACAACCATGGTTTTAAAATTAATGAGTGGCCTAGTTTCTGGCTATTTCAAAACTGTTTATCTAGACGATGGTGAATTTTACTTTTGCTCGGGTATGTTGTTTTTTCGATGGATTGTGTAATAAATACTTAGTATAGGTTGATTCGTAATATATCCTACTAATCTCTACTGATGTTATAAATGCGAAAGTAGCTCTGTATGTCTGTTAGCTCCTCAACTTGCGTCGAATTTTGGTCCCCCAAAATGTGACAGTAACGTAGGAAGTGGCGTCCTCAATAATTTTCTACAATTTCTTGTCGGAGTATACGTGACAGCTACTTTATATAAAATTGAACTGCTTTATGGCTTATGGATCATTTGAGCAAGAGTGTAAAAATATGGATGCTGATAACTTACTCAAAAATATGTCCCATAGTTATTAACTTGCTGACATAAGAGCTATGGGACATATTTTTGATATGATGTGTGCACACATATTTTTACACTTGACTGTACCTATAAAGTACTCCTACCTAGTGGTTAAATATTAATATTATATTTACCTAACCGAACGCTCCATAGGAACCTATAAACAAAATAATGTCTACAAATGTTCCAAATTTTAGGTATCTACGTCAAACGGTCTCTGAGAAAAACTCATTTAATTAACTTGCAAGACTGAAGTGATCGAAGTGTTCTGTGAACAAAGTTTTGTACGGAACACCAAAAACGTAAATTTATTTTTAATCTAAATTACAATGTCGGTCAAAAATTATGTTATTTCATTTCAAGCATATTGCAAGTGGCAACATCATTTAATTAAAGAATTCGTTTTTGACATAATAACAGGAAGTTAGGTGATAGGTACTGACGTTTTGTTATAAATATAAATGTCCCGTCACGGATTCCTCGATATTCTAGTTATTGTTAAAATAGGTCACGGAGAATGACGTTTGATATTCTTTGAAGACTGCAACAACAAGTCACCTAGGTATTACTAGTATGAGCAAAAACGCAAGGAGTATTTCCCTTTATACTTATTATCCTCCGTTATTTTTTTACAGGAGGGTAAAGTTATTGTTTAATAACTCTTTGTACTAATATTGAGACAGTGGGGCTGCATCGTGGTAGCACAGTCTAACGCAGCGGTCGGCAACCAGCGGCCCGCAAACCTCTCACTCGTGGCCCGCGAGCCTCCCTGGCTATTTTGTATGTAATATTGACAAACGACAATGTCTGATAAAGTCATAAATACTAACAAAGTGCGGCCCGTCCACTTCGTTAGCTGCTATGTGGCCCTTGGCTGCTAAAAGGTTGCCGACCGCTGGTCTAACGCATGCGAGGGGCGAGGGGTGGGTCGCGCACACACGAGCTGCATACGTGTTAGTAGCTCGGTACTACTTACAGGGCTAGCGAACCTTATAGTAGTTATAGTACCTAAGTCAAGTGTAAGTCTTGGACAGTTGTGTAAAAGACTGACAACCCTACAGTGTTCTTGTGCGGTGTCGGTATTTACGCAAACATCAAAGGCGTCGGTCCACTTTTACTTTTTACTCTGTGAGGTTATAAGTGCGAAAACGACAAGACAAGCGATATAAACGCGACCGTGCTAACGCCGCAGGATCAACTTCAGTAATAAGTTATAGATATTGTAATCAAAGACATATGTAACTTCGTATAAGATGAATAAAGTCTAAGAAAAAACGTGCCTCGGAAATCAAGAAGTCATTCTCGGATAGATGCCGCACACACCTTTAGCCTATTCTCGGCTAGATGGCGTGACGACACCGTTTCATATTTAACAATTTTAAGACATAGATAGGTATCAGTGAATGAACATGGATTAAAATAAAATGATATAAAAATAATAAAAACATTTATCCATATATATACTTATACATTTTTATGATAATTTTATAAGTTTTCGTTTTGAGTTTTAGTCGTGTGTCGATAGATGGCAGTAAATTTACTGTGACTTCAAAATTTAATATGACAGGACCCCTCTATACTATCTATTCTTTTTGATTGAACCGGACTAAAAACGGTGATTTCCTTAAGAAATGGTCTAACGTTGCAATTGTCACAGTCAACCACCTCAAGGAGAGTTGCGCAACGCTTATCTTATGTTATCTTATCTTATAAGAAACGAACGTTTAGTTATAAGTTTTTAAAGTCGTGAATTTTAAAATATTAGATGGATTATCGCTCTCTTTTAGTATTGAAACAACTTAATATAATGTCGTCTTTGTCACCAGTCAACCACATCCGTAAGAGCACTCGCCGCTCACGAGCACTGAACACGCTTATCTTATCCTATCTTTTTTATGTTATCTTATCTTTTATTGCTGTTTAGATTTTATTGAAAGTTTTTAAAGCAAAAAACATTAATTTTGTAATACTAGCAGGATTAACTCTGATTTCCTTAAACAATTATCTAACGTTGCCGTTGCTACTGTCACAGTCAACCACCTCTGTAAGGGCACTAGCACTCAATGCGACTTGCGCAACGCTTATCTTATCTTATGTTATGTTATCTTATATTTTATTGGTTAAGATGTTATTGGAAGTTTTTAAAGCAAAAGTCATTAATTGTGACGTCTTCAGCCAAAAGGTGTTGTATTGTCAGTTGTCGATAAGGTTGATTTCAAATTGAAGCTATATGGAAATAGCGTCTTATTGACAACCGACAATAAGTATCCCTTTGGTTGAAAATAGCACAATTTTGCACAATATCAGCAGGACGAAGTGTTGATTTCCTTAAGAAATGATCTAACGTGCAACTGTCACAGTCAACCACCTCTGTAAGGGCACTCGCCACTCACGCGCACTCAAGGCGAGTTGCGCAACGCTGCGATGCAAGTATGCTCCACTTCAGTTCAGGAACATTTTACTTTACCCGTTGAAAGTTGAAAAAATATTTGATTTAATATTATTACCGTATTTTTATTAGGTACTTACTTAAATGTTTCATTTCTTAATAAATTAATCTGCTAAATTTCCAAAAAAATTTCTACATTTAAGTGACAGCTGCTTCTTAAGGTATCTTATCTACCCACTACTCCGTATCATACCCATTATAAAAATGTATTGTCATAGGGAGCATCATTCAACGCAAGAGCCAGAGGTATAATCTTTACGCTATTTACACAACGACGGGATATATAACTCGCTCGCGGCACAATACATGTGGCATCATTTTTAGGGTTCCGTACCCAAAGGGTAAAACGGGACCCTATTACTAAGACTTCGCTGTCCGTCCGTCCGTCCGTCCGTCCGTCCGTCCGTCCGTCCGTCCGTCCGTCTGTCACCAGGCTGTATCTCACGAACCGTGATAGCTAGACAGTTGAAATTTTCACAGATTATGTATTTCTGTTGCCGCTATAACAACAAATACTAAAAACAGAATACAATAAAGATTTAAATGGGGCTCCCATACAACAAACGTGATTTTTGACCAAAGTTAAGCAACGTCGGGAGTGGTCAGTACTTGGATGGGTGACCGTTTTCTTTTTGCCTTTTTTTGTTTTTTTTTTTGCATTGTGGTACGGAACCCTTCGTGCGCGAGTCCGACTCGCACTTGCCCGGTTTTGAGCTCTAGGGCCTATTATTAGTTCACGAACTGTCAAATATCAACTAACAGTATGGGTTACCATGGCAACACACTAATATTATTAGACTAATACCGTTCGAGAAATGGGCCATTGGTCAGACTTCTATGTTGTTTTTACGCGGCTGAAAAGCAGGATTTTACATGTATGTTTTTTAGGGTTCCGTACCCAAAGGGTAAAACGGGACCCTATTACTAAGACTTCGCTGTCCGTCCGTCCGTCTGTCACCAGGCTGTATCTCACGAACCGTGATAGCTAGACAGTTGAAATTTTCACAGATGATGTATTTCTGTTGCCGCTATAGCAACAAATACTAAAAACAGAATAAAATAAAGATTTAAATGGGGCTCCCATACAACAAACGTGATTTTTGACCAAAGTTAAGCAACGTCGGGAGTGGTCAGTACTTGGATGGGTGACCGTTTTTTTTTGCTTTTTTTTGTTTTTTTTTTTGCATTATGGTACGGAACCCTTAGTGCGCGAGTCCGACTCGCAATTACCCGGTTTTTTTTTGCTTTATGGTACGGAACCCTCCATGCGCGAGCCCGACTCGCACTTGCCCGGTTTTTTTGTGTATGTCTGTCAAGTAGAGCCACTGTCCCCGCGCGCATCTCGCACCGTCTCTGACATAACACACGCGACAAGCGGGTCAGGGCTCGAGCGAATACGCTATCACTTTGACATCGCGTCGCAAAGTGAGGGAGTGTCACTAAACTTCATGTTTTCACACTAATTTGACATTGATGACATTGCCCCAGTTACTCATTGCAATGGAATGCAGAGTTAGTTTGGGTCGGACATGGCTGATGTGCATATAGCATACAGAGCGAGATGCAATACTATATCTGTCTCACTCTTACTATATGCTCGAGCCGTCTATAAAAGCCATCTGTAAAATACGCTCAACCCCATAAAAAAAGGAATGTAATGGCAAAAAGGCACTAGAACTGAAAAGAATGAAAAACAAATGTTTACATAGAGATCAAACTACTACTATTAATTGAGAGTCGAATTGACTTTTTGTATTGATATTGTAACCGCAGAGTGTAATGAAAAAGGGCCTCTAAATAAAATATTCATGAAAAGCGCTCGGAAAAACTTTTTTTATATTGTATCCTAGGTAAGTACTTCAATGGAGTAGCTGTCATATAAAATGATTTCAATAAATTTTTGGAAGGTTAGGACTTATTGTATTTATAACTGTAACATTTAAATTTGGAAGGATGTGACGACGGACGTGAGTCGGACGGGCGACTCGCGCTAGCCCGGGCCGGATCTTCCGGCGCTTCGTTTTCTATGGAAAGCACTGCTGCGGCGAGGCCATCGAGAGGAACGGTGAAGCGCTTGCTGTTTCTCTGGACATCTCGAAGGCCTTTGACAGGGTTTGGCACGCAAGTCTCCTTAGCAAGCTTCCTGCATACGGCATCCCTGCTGACTTTTGTAGCTGGCTATCTGATTTCTTGAGTGAACGGTCGATCAGAGTAGTTATTAATGGCTGCTCTTCGGACCTCATGGCCATTGACGCCGGTGTTCCTCAGGGGTCTGTTCTCTCCGCAACCCTTTTCCTGCTCCACATTAACGACATGCTGCAACCCAGCATTGTAGGTTATGCAGATGACAGTACGGTTTTTGAGAGATATTTGGCTAGTGCAGGGGACAGCAGGGAGGATATACGTTCACAGAGAGAGGCCATGGTTGAGCGAATGAACTTGACCCTTAGTCTCGTTTCCCAGTGGGGTGATGACAATCTGGTCACGTTCAATGCCTCCAAAACGCAGACGTGTCTATTTTCCGCAAAACGGAGTCCATTCGACCTGACTCCTTCTTTCCGGGGTGCATCTGTACCTATTACCGACAGCCTGGAACTCCTCGGCATGGAGCTGAGTTCAGTCCTCAGCTTCGGCAGCTTCATTGAGTCTAAAGCACAAACTGCGGCCAGAAAGCTGGGCGTCCTAAATAAGGTGAAGCGATACTTCACACCTGGACAGCTTCTAACACTTTACAAAGCTCAAGTCCGGTCGTGTATGGAGTATTGCAGCCACCTGTGGGATGGCTCAGCTAAATACCAACTCGCCGCTTTGGACTCAGTGGAGCGCAGAGCCAGGAGGATGATTGGCGACAAGAAGCTAACGGCTAAGCTTCAGTCTTTGGCCCATCGGCGGAAAGTCGTCAGCCTGTCGGTATTCTACAGGTTGCACTTCGGGGAGTGTGCCCAAGAGCTACTCGAGCTTATTCCACCGTCCCCATTCTACCATCGGACTTTTAGACGCACGGCCGGTTTCCATCCTTACTTGGTAGATATTCCACCAATTCGCACGAAGCGCTTTGCTTCTACTTTCCTTACGCTACGTCTTACGTAGGCGAACAACGCGCGAACGCGGCGCGGCGCGGCGCGGCGAAATCAATCCTTTGATGCCCATAGAAGTGTCCTACGTAAGCGATCTCGTTGCGAACGCGGTGCGGCGCGATTTGCACGCGAATGTCAGGCGGCGCGGCGCGGCGCGGCGCGGCGGCGGCCGCTTTCGCCGCGCCGCGCCGCGCCGCGTTCGTGCGTTGTTCGCCTACGTAAGACGTAGCGTTATGCGCACTGCCAAGGAATGGAATTCCTTGCCGGCGTCTATATTTCCGTGTTCTTATAACCCGGCAACCTTCAAATCAAGAGTGAACAGGCACCTTCTGGGCGAGCTCGCTCCATCGTAGGCCACGTCTACGCCTCGGCTAGTCTGTGGCCATGAGTAAGCCCATTCATAATAAAAAAAATAAAAAAAAGCACCACGTGATCACCGATCAGCCGTCATAAAAAATAACATATCAGGTGCCTGGGCCCGGCCCGGTCTAGCGTGAGTCATCCCTATGTAACAAAAACACGGTAAAAACATACTTTATCGATTATTATTTTTCACCACACCAGCTCGGAAAGGCTTACTTTGCACTTCAAAAACTGATAGCAAAGTTGCATTTTATTCACATGTGAGGCAAAGTGATCAAATGCAAATTTTAAGTGGTTTTCTTATGTTTACTAACTAGTAGAATTGACTTTTAAATGATGATTTTGGATGATAAATATTTAATAACATTCATTTGGATTTGTTTTGGTTTGATTTTGTTTGATATTTTATATTTAATATTTGCTTCGGGTTGGTGTGGTGAAAAATTTTGTGTTTCACTCGGGGGCAAATTTTGTTTAACCCTCGTGCTTTGAAACCCTCGCAATGCTCAAGATTCCATTTTTCGAACCACTCGCTACGCTCGCGGTTCAATTTTGGAATCTTTCGCTTGCTCGGGTATCAATATTAGCACGAGCGGTTAAACAACAACTTTGCCCCCTTGTAGAACAAATAACTATTAAATTATGCCCAACTAAAAGGCACATGAAGGAACTGTCATCGGGATCTCAAAGGATAGCGAGTCGAGAGGTAGGTATAGGTACAGTCACCTGCAATAATATGTTACACAACGAAGGCCGCAAAAATATCTGACACGATCTTATTTGTAGTGCCATAAGAGCGTGTCACTTATTTTTGCGGCCTTCGAAGAGTAATGGCTCCTCTACACGATGGGCCAGCGCCGGCCACTCCAAGGGACGCATTTATGCGTTAGAGGGAGCAAGTGATATTGCTATCTCATTCTACCGCATGGCTGCGTCCCTCGGAGCGGCCGGCGCTGGCCCATCGTGTAGAGGAGCCATTACATATTATTGCAGGTGCCTGTACATTGTTTTGTGCATAATTCGAAATGTTGCGTCTGTAACGCGATCTTTAGCGGATACCTGGGATGGTCTTTAACTCTTTATAAGGTATAAGGGTTCAGAAGTTATGCAAAATTTTACCCTGTCGCTTTAAAATAAAGTTCAAAAACAGGTGGGAAAAATATACCCTCTGCCTTACAAAAGGTTAAGGCGATTTGGAATAATTTATTGAAATATTCTTAGTATAATTAATTAACACAAACATTATTGATTTCCATCCAAGATACGATAACGTGCTATTTAGTCAATTATTTCTAATTTTTTTTTTTATTTTATAATTCGTTGTACTTACTTGGGTACTTTTTGTATGGGGTGATAACCCTTAGTTTTTTTTTTTATATTTGCCGCTTTTGCTTACAGACGGAAATGGCTCGACAAAGTGTAGTGCTAGTAAAATAATATTCATTTTGCTCAAGTATTTATTTTCAAGAGGGTACCTACTTGAAAAGAAATACTTGAGCAAAATAAATATTACGGGTTCAAACCCAGCTCGTACCAATGAGTTTTTCGGAACTTACGTATGCACGAAATATAATTTTATATTTACCAGTCGCCTTTCGGTGAAGGAAAACATGAAACACGAGGAAATTAGTCCGAACTAATCCCAATAAGGTCTAGTTTACCCTCTGGGTTGGAAGGTCAAAGGGCAGTCGCTTTTGTAAAAAGTAGTGCCTACGCCAACTCTCAGGATTGCCAAGCGGACCCTGGGGTGCTCCCATGAGCCGCGGCAAGAAGGCGGGATAAACGCAAGACTTCAGTTACTTACTCAAAAAGTCCTTCAAAAATTTCCTATTTTAGGGTTCCGTACCCAAAGGGTAAAACGGGACCCTATTGCTAAGACTCTGCTGTCCGTCCGTCCGTCCGTCCGTCCGTCTGTCACCAGGCTGTATCTCACGAACCGTGACAGCAAGACAGTTGAAGTTTTCACAGATGATGTATTTCTGTTGCCGATATAACAACAAATACTAAAAACAGAATAAAATAAAGATTTCAGTGGGGCTCCCATACAACAAACGTGATTTTTGACCGAAGTTAAGCAATGTCGGGCGGGATCAGTACTTGGATGGGTGACCGTACCTTTTTTCCTTTTTTTGCATTATGGTACGGAACCCTTCGTGCGCGAGTCCGACTCGCACTTGCCCGGTTTTTTATTTTTCAAAAATATGCAGCATACACGTGTTATCGTGTAGTCAAAAACTGCCACGATCCACTCAAACGTAAGCGGAAGTACTCCACTTTAACCTGCCGCCGCCGAGTGGTTTTTTACAAGTAATAATTGAAATCACACGCGGAGCCCCCGGGGACGGCGGGGCGTCTGAGGATGATCCTTATCGATCTTTACATGTTTTGAGTGGTTCTAGGGTTCCGACTAGGACGCAAAAACCCACAGATCATAAAATAAAAATAAATATTAGGGGACACTCATACACAAATCGATCTAGTTCTAGTAATGTCAATAAGGCTTGTGTTGTGGGTACTAGATGACTATTTACATGTAGGGTTATAAATGATGATACAGATACATAGAAATTACTCATAACAAATATCTGTGATAAACACACAAATAAATACCAGGATTCGAACCCGGGACCTCCTGCTTCGTCGTGCCACTACCGACTAGGCTAGGCTTCCTATTTTGACCTGACTGGAAACTCCATATTCGGACCATCTGTAATACTAATTTGTACAGTCAAGTGTGTGGATGCATATAACTTACTCAAAAATATGCCCCGTAGTTCTTAAGTCGCTGACATAAGAGCTATGGGACATATTTTTGAGTATGATATGTGCACACATATTTTTACATTTGATTGTACGTCACTCTTTTTCAGGATAGAGCGTTTCCTAAAACTAAGGTCTTATTCTTCCTCATATTCTCGTAGGTAATATACAAAACTAGGTCGGCCACGTAATGAGATAGGTACCTACCTTGACATAGTATTCTAATACTAAATTATATATAAAATAAATAAGACTAATACCAGGAAACAGCCTGGTGGCGTGAAATAATTGCTTTTCCTGTAATTAGCATTACTAACATTGTTTTTTATTCCGATTTAGGAACAATATGATTCAAATAAATAAATAATGGAACAATCTTAAACAAATCGATTCAACCCCACATTAAGGTCAATAAAAATTGTGTTATGGGTACTAAGACGACTATACATAATATGTATGTAATTAGATATTAATTGTTCAAAAACTAAAACAAAACTTTGATACGTACAAAATATTGTACACTGTGCCTCGTTAAGGGGCCCGCTGATTACCAGTCCGCCGGACGATATCGGCCTGTCAGTCAATCGCACAATTTGACAGCTCCGGACAACTGATACAGGCTGATATCGTCCGGCGAGCTGGTAATCTGTGGGCTCCTTTAGGTTATCGCCTATCGAAAAGTAAAATGTACCTATCGAGATGACAGATGTGACTAATGATGAACCCCCTTATTCATAAACGAATAAGCAAACAAATAACAAACCTCATTTAGCTAACAATAATAATCGTGGTCGTGATGTAGGTGAGTGCAGGGTTGCTGCTAGGTACGTCTGTCTGCTCTGTTTTCGCGCTGTTCCCGCCACCGTTTTGCGCTATGATGATTTCTTCTTTGGTGTCGGTGCTCCTGGCCGACTGGGTACTGCCCATGACTTGCCAAATTGTGTGCTTGGCTACGCGGCGCGTCTTAGTTGGCTCGGAACCGGCTTTCACCAGGACTGCTGAGAAGCAGTACGACTGGCAGGGTCGCCATGAACTATGATGCGGAAGGGTAGAAAGTAACACAGACGCTTTATTGGTAAACTGTTGGCCTTATATACTAGTTACGTCCTTTGTTTAAGTTCAATCATGTGGAAAATCGCAATAATAATTGGAATCATAATAATATTAATTGTATGTTATTGTATCGTCTCGAGTTACATTGGATTGCCAATTAATATTGAAGCGTGAAAAAGAATTATAATTTATCTATTTGTCAGCTGTGGTCAGCTGTGTGTCCTCACTACAGTTTGTCCTTATCTGTCATTTTGACTTATGTATTTGTAAGAAAGGGACAAAACATAATTTAACTAAATCAGGCCCGTAAAGTTTTATAAATAAGGGGGCAACTGATTATGTCTATACTTTTTTTATTTCGATTGTAATATTCTATAAAGGCTAATAGGTATCTTGCCTACTTCCCCTGATACTGTTTTGAACGAAAATTATCTATCGGAAATGTAGATTAAACACCATATCTTCTTCTGTTCTATTTTCATGAGAATTCCATTTGTGCAATAGGAGCCTTAGGGCTCGTTAAGAAACATTATCCGTTTAAATGTCTTTTATACGAAACCCAGTTTAACTATTCCATAGACAGTTCGAAATATGACGGTAGTTCCTGTTCCTACTAATATTATAAATCCGATAGTAATTCTGTCTGTCTGTTACTTAGATACAAATGTAGTTCTCATTTTCCTCTCTGGATATTTTAACATTATTCATACAAAAATTGACCACAGCTAAGAACAGACATTTTTGTTAAATAATAATTAGCGATTTTGACGGTTAAATATTGCGTTTATACCTAAATTCCTACACGGAACGTATTCGAATGGTTACCATTCGATTACCATTTTTTTCATTAACTAAGTCTAATGTATGTATCATGTATTTTTAGGGTTCCGTACCCAAAGGGTAAAACGGGACCCTATTACTAAGTCTGTCACCAGGCTGTATCTCACGAACCGTGATAGCTAATATAGACAGTTGAAATTTTCACAGATGATGTATTTCTGTTGCCGCTATAACAACAAATACTAAAAACAGAATAAAATAAAGATTTAAATGGGGCTCCCATACAACAAACGTGATTTTTGACCAAAGTTAAGCAACGTCGGGAGTGGTCAGTACTTGGATGGGTGACCGTTTCTTTTTTGCTTTTTTTTGTTTTTTTTTTTTGCATTATGGTACGGAACCCTTCGTGCGCGAGTCCGACTCGCACTTGCCCGGTTTTTTTCCTACCGAGCGACTACGACTAACGTCAATTTTTTATTTATAAGTTTTTAGGATTTTTATTATATGATGTTATACAAAAATAGGCTTTAAATAGACTATATTATAAAATTCAACATGTGTCATCCCTATTTGTATGAAATGTTACACGATTTGCAATGTCATGAATTGTCAAAATTTAATACGGAATTCTACCTCTGTTAAAGTGTATTAGGGCGTAGGTGTAGGTGTGCGATTCGATTTATTTTTAGTTTGATACTCTTTGAAATCTGTTTTCCATTATCGACCGGTATATAAATAAGATGTAGGTACTATTAAATACCCTTTCTATTTATTAGCAGGTTCTTAAAATTTGTTTATTCGTTTTTGCGAATCTTTGGTTATTTTTACCCGGGACTTAAAAGGAGGGGTGTTATATCTAAGTTTAGTAGGTAGTAGTAGTCGGCGTCTAGTCAGCGTAGCGCTATGGAAAATGGCGTCGCTGCGCAGTTGCGCCAATGATGCGTCGAGCCAGCCATAGAGTTGACTAGACGCCGATGTTCGGGAGACGCTAGTGTGGAGTGGCCCTTAAATTAACATAGCTCTTAAACGGGTGAACCGATTTGGATGCGGTTTCTTTTTGTTTAAAAGTATATATGTAGGTTAAGTAGGGTTTTTTTAAATTCTAATTTATATTTAATAAAGGGTTTAGCAGACAGTAAATAGAGAGTAGAGATACCGACCATATCATCTGCCTTGCGTTGTCCTTGTGTTTAGCCACGGGACCCTGGGGTTAGCATGATGACTAATCCCAAGACCTGGCATAGGCTCTAGATTTTACGAAAGCGATTGTCATCTGACCTCCCAACCCAGAGGGAAATAGGCCTTGTTGAGAATATTGAGATTAGTCCGGTTTCCTTACGGTGTTCTCCTTCACCGAAACTCTACTGGTAAATATCAAATGAAGGGTACAAGGAAAGAACATGTCTATTAGTCACTTTTTTTGGAAAGTGGGATTTAATCTCAAAATATAGAGCTCTCAATAAACTATTAAAATAAGTTACAGATTCTGTTACCTCTGTAATAATAAATATAATATATAACTAATCGAATTTAACACGGAACTTTACGGTTTAAATAAGTGAGTCTACCGTACAAATATTAAAAAATAAAATTACCAAATATGATTGCCTGTAAAGTCGGTTTACGGACGATAATTCTGCGTGATAACGTCATGTGAAAACATTACCATTACATTACGTAACGTTACCATGGAGATCTGTCCACAACGTTACCACGGAGATCTGTCCACAACGTAACACTTTTTCGTGCATGCTACCGGTGTTCATCAATTTATAAGACGTTATCGCGACAATAAAATATAACTCCTTTCTTTTTTACATTTAAAACGCTTACCTACATATACGAATGAATATGGTTAATTATGTGTGTGTATGTGTGTGTGCATGCAAACCAGTGTACATAATTAACCATTTGTGATTATTTTACTGTGAAGACCGTGTACAGGCAGTATATCGCGCCAAAACCCCTTTATCAATGTTGCAATTCCTTGAAAATAATGGTTGGCAAAACTACCTTAACTTCACCATTGGCAGGCGTGTCTCACTCCGCGATTTCGTCGCTTTGCTACAGGTAGCTAAAAGTACATCCGTCCGGCCTCAATTTTGGCGGCCCACCTAGCGGCCATATCTGTGCTGATCGTAACAGACGCGTTTTGTTAGAGAGTGAGTCTTCTGTACTTAGTACTATTATTTATTCTGTGCCATTGGTGCCCACCTTCGCCCAAGTAAAATATTAAAGTAGTGATTTACCAAAGAAATGTGTCTGTCCAATATCCAATCTATTCACAATCAAAAGAGCTGAGTAAAATTAATTTAAAAGTAAAAAAATCAGACAACACAATCTTAATTTTCGCCTACCTGTACAGTTTATGAGATACAGTCATCTAATAGACAGACATCAGCGGTCACATAGTAGGTACGAGTATCTATTAGGGATTTTGATTTGAATTATTTGAATGGTAGTTCACAAACATCTCTACAAGTCTATTGACAGTGACTTAGAGGCGTAATGGAGGCGTTTTATAATAAAGCATTGCAAAGCATGCATTGCATTAAGGGCGGTAAACAGGACTTTACGAATGAGTGTGAATTGAAGCCCGAAACCGAAGTCGAGGGCTTAATTAACAAGAGTTCTTAATTATATTTTGCGGAAAAAAATTAGACTTCTGGCTAGGTACCTAATTTCGGACGTATATCACAGCCCTAGGACAGAATTAGGGATTTACGGACCGCTTTGCCTATCGGGTATACAAATCTCTATAATCGGGTGTCCAAAACAAAGTTAGTAAGTACTATTTACTTGAAGTAATTCCATTAATCAGTTTAATCACCAGCATATTAGGGCTACCCCACACTAGCGTCTTTTGAGCGTCAGCGTCTATAGTCAGCGCTATGGCAAATGGCGGCGCAGCGCAGTTGCGCCAACGTGGTGTCGAGCAGCAGTCATAGAGTTAACAAGACGCCTAAGCTCCGAGACGCTAGTGTGGGGTAGGTAGCTCATACGATTTATAATATCTCAGCGTACTAAATAAATACTCGTACACTAATACATCTATCTCTTTCTCCTATATTTACATTATGCATAAATATATTTCAAAATATTCTAGCCCGATTCCCGTCTGCAAATAGCAAGACTTAAGCGGTACTTTCTCACGAGAGAAAATCGGCCCGGCTAGGAAATTACTTCCTCTACAGGAAATCGAAAGTAATAGAAAACTGCAATTGCATCGAAGAGATTGCAAGTTGAAGCGCAAGTTTACTTTGCCGGTGGCGAAATTGCGAACTAACCCAGTTAGAACTGTTTTGTTTAAATAAGGGACCGGTGGCGCCGAACGCGACTGCACGTTTAACTTTGTAGCTAGCATTTGTGTGTGGCGGTGTTAGTGGCGACATCTATGGAGATGTTTTGCAACTAATTTTATTTTGACGAATAAGTTGTTTGAAGCTGGATAATAAATTGCGATCCGTATTTTATCTTTTTTAGTACCTAATATAAAAGCGCATATGAAACTCATGAATCTATTTAAAATCATAAATGCCTTATAATAGTTAGAAATAAAAATAAATTGTCAGATTTA